>NW_026571095.1:905211-1505211 GCF_026225935.1 Boleophthalmus pectinirostris
ACAAGTTTTTTTAAACTTCATCCTGCTCCTTTTGAGCTCCAGGTCCCAAATATGTTCATGTACATATCACTATTTTTGTTATTGTTTTTGAATTTTGTTGTACCTGGCTCAAACAAATACATGAATAAATGAATGAACTTTTATTTGAGTAGAAATGAAGGGTTAGGGGTTAACCCAAACCCAGAGTCAGGACTAAACATGGGGAGTGTGCATGTGAGACAGACCTCTACTTTGACAGCGTTTTTGTTTAGTTGTACAATAAGTATAAAGATACTTAATTACAAATTTTCAGTACTTTTTCCACCTCTGACTAAAGGTAAAAGTAGCTGCTCACTTTAAAACTGCCACTTCTTGACATCACAAGGTGGAACAGAGCATTTTAAGCTTTGGAGATACAGACAAACTTACGATAAAATGTTTCACACAATATTGGAAGCAAAAAAGCAGCACAGTGACAAAAAGGTGTCAGGTTCAATTCCCGGAGTGGAGGGCCTTTCTGTGGAGTTTGCATGTTCTCCCTGTGTCTGGGTGAGTCTCCTTTGGGTGCTCAGTCCAAACTATAGGTGCTACTGACCAAGACCAGCGCTCAGATCTGGAGACGGGTCCCACTGCTCCTGACACACACAACCCAGAGACACTGAAGGACGGGTCAAATGCAGAGACACATTTATACAGCGAGATATTCAACTCTTCCCACTGACTGTAAAAACTGAACACACTACAAAAAAGTCAATTTATTGAACTAGGCCCGTTGCAAAAATAATATGAAAGATGGAACAGTACAGTTTGGAACTTAATATTTATCCTTATGTACAATTTCTTTGCAAAAGTGGGTTGATTTGTGCCACTTTTCTGTAATAAGCCTAGATTTGAGCTGTGGGGGGCAGAATAAATTATCTCTACAGGGACTTATTGGTTCTTTTTTTGTTCTTTATCTGCTGCAGCTGATGCTTTTTGATGATTCTGGTTTACTGGGACGTTACTGCATTATTGTGTCAGTACTACAGTATAGCTCAATCCAAATATTTTTTTATAGTCACAGGCCTATACTGAACTAAAAAGGTGAAATGTTTGTAAGAAAGTAGTCAAGTCTTATTACTGGAGACAGTTTTTATGTTTACAACTCAATTCTTGTTTTTACTGAGGTATAAGACTCAAAAATCATCAAATAATTATCATTAATTCAAACACAAGGCAAAGCAAGTGTATTTGTAGAGCACAATTGGGACACAAAGTAATTCAAAGTGATTTACAGAATAAGAAATACCTTAAAATCACAATACAAACAAATCAAAACTAACATGTCACAGCCATGGACAGACTTGTACACAAACAGAGCCCTTTTAAAGTTTGTATCCACACCAGTTTGTCAAAGCCTGATCCTGTCAGATCTCTGAAGTTCAGCAGGTTCTGGTCTGGTTAGTACTTGGATGGGAGACAGTGGGAAAATCAGGAGCCACAGGGGGGCGGCAGTAGCAAAAACTGTTGTTGTGTCCTTCGCTAAGACTAGGGATGGGCATGATTAGTCAATTAATTGATAATTGATCATTAAGAATTTCATCGATTATGTTCATTTTCAATTGACAAACCAAAAGTAGGTTGCTGCGCGTACATGTCCATTTTCCACGTCCTGTCCTGGCTGTCCGTTTTATTTTTATTTTTTTTATAAAGTGATGCAAATGTTCAGGTTTTCATTCTCTTTTATTGGGCCATTAAATTGAGCGGCTCTCGTAGCTCTCTGTGCATCAGAAGGAGCGAGACACAAACAGTCGGTCAGTCTGCAACGTACCGAAGCACAAACGTGTATTTAACGATGATTTGTACAAAAAATTCCACGCTTTCCGTTCCGTTCGAGACAAGTGGGAGGCCATGTGCACAGTGTACAAAGCAGCACATATGTTTCGGTGTCCAGTGGTGGTGTCAGGGACCTCAGAGCTCACCAGGACACCGAAAAACATGAAAAAGCTTTGCCAGGTGAGAGTAACTCAATGTTGAAGACGAGGCCCCACCTCCCAGCCCCCGTACGGTGTCCTGGTTTTGACAAACGCAAATATGGTCACACTAACCTGTATTCCACTGAGTCCTTTAGTCCGAGAGAAGCTGAACCACATCAGCACACAACAGCTGTTATTTCTTCGCTTAGTTTATGCAAATTAGCCATGCAGTTTTAAGTTTTGTTTCTGTGAGAGTTGCACAAAACTGAATGAAACACATTATAATGTCAAACGGGCTGATGTGGCTCTAGAGTCGTTACAGTTTATATGTCGTATAGTTGAGTTTATTTATGCAGATTAGTAGTGCAGATAGTAATAATAATGATGATCATTTTAAGATAAAAACGTTAATGATTAATCGATAATCGATCGTTAATTCTCCCGACACTTCACCCACACTGCCTAGTGAGAAAGTGGCGTGTGAGTGTTAGTGATGGTCAGAGGCTACAATAGTATCTTACCACCACCGAGTGTGGAGTGAATGAATAATGAACTATAAAGCGCTTTAGGAGTCTCCAAAGGTGTTAAATAAATGCAATGATTAATTAATTCATTCATTCATTAAAGTCAAGCCAGTGCAGAGACCTGGAGCACGGGACGCATGTGCTCAGACTTCCTGGTTCGAGTCAGGACCCGAGCTGCAGCATTGAGTGTTTTGAATGTTCAGGCGTCTCCAAACGAGCTGTGAGACGCTGCAGAACATCCACAAAGTCACACAGAGTTCAAATCATCAACTTTAGCACGTGAGGCAATTTCAAAGTGTATCATTGCTCACAGTTTGGCATTAAACCTTTCTATCTTCATGGAGACCAAACCAGACCATGTTACAGGTCAGATCTGTGGAGAGGCGACCCCGCTCACAGTCAGGGTGTCTGTTTTTATAGGCATTTTTTAGCTATAAAACCACCTGTAAATGAATAAATGTAAAGTCGAGCTGTTTAACATTACACTATGGAATATTTGAGGCAGAGCAATGATGTATCCATGGAAACAGGTGACGGGCCCCCAACCAAAAGTTAAAAGTTTATGGAGAAACATGAATGGAAATTTTACTTCTGAAACTTCAGAGTGGACAGCACAGTTGAGCTCCATATGTGTACAAAACAAAACACGATAAAGACATTATTAGGACCATAATCGCAAATATGAGTACTTTAATCACCTAATACAGGGGTGGGCAAACTTTTTCACTCGCGGGCCACAAAAGGTTCTAAAATTTGATGGAAGGGCCGGACCAGGAGCAAACGGATGGAGTTTTTTGGCAATCCACTTCATAAGAGAAAAAAATATCCCATGTTACTGAAATAGCCTGTAATTAAATATCATTACAAAGCATTACAACAAAATATCTGTCTTTCAAGTCCTGCAAAATTTACTATTTATTGAAATCACTTTTAAAACACTGAAAATTTTTATTAATCAAGTTCAGCATCCACCCCTGACCTAACATGTATTTATTTATTTGGTGAACTTGCAGATTTTAGTGACTGAAGGATTATTTATTTTGACTTTGAGTTTGTGTTTAGCGACGGAGCACTAACATCAGACTGAAATAAAAGAGCCCATTAGAAGACAGATTACATAAGGCATTATAATGTAGGTCACGGCTAATTTTAGAGGAGCTTTCACACCACTAACAAGTGTGCACTAAATAGGTCACGTTTCACTTTTCACTCACCACCAAAACACAGTGAAACCACTTCTACACACTGACCACGAGCTGAAATCCAACCAGTTGTCTTGAATAGTTACAATAATTCACTTAAACTCATTATCGATGTTTTATTCTGTATAAAAACTACACAAAACATGACTTAAAAGAAGGAAAATATAACTCAAATATAAGAAGTAGTGCCTCAAAATGTGATACTATTTTACTTTACTGTACCAGAACAATGTGGTGTTTAGATAGGAAGGGCATCTGGTTTAAATGTACAGTATGTATGTTACTAGAGTCGGCATGTCATCTGCATAACTCCACTGAAATGTAAAGTTAAAACCATACTTGGGAACATTGTCCAGGGCAACAGGAGTTTTATGCCATACTGTGGAATATTTTTAGCCTGATTCATCAGCCGGTTTCACTTCGTAGAAACCGTCTGACCTTGCAGCATTAGGATTTGTTTGCTCAACCGTAGGCGAGTACTTTTTTATTCAACCAATCACTGCTGTTTGGCCGTGACATATGTAATGCACCAAATCCCGTAGGAAGAAGTTCAATAACGTCTTTCCCCTTGAGAAAATTCACCAAACATTCTCTTTATTGCGGCTTTAAATCCTCGATCTCGGGAATCGTTGACAACACAGCTCTTCGTTGATTGGCTGGTGCCCAAACTCGCACTTCCAGGTTTTTTGCAAACTGTCTCTAGTGTATTCTGATTCCTGACCTAGTCGCTGGAGAGAAATGGAATTTGAGCAGAGGCACTAGGTGGCACCAGCCTGGCTACAATATTTTAGCCAAACAAACAACATTTCCATGGAAACAAGCAGGAGCCGGCCCTTGTCCAGGTCACATTAGAGTCAGATTTGTGGAGATGCAAGCCCACTCACATTAAAGATGCATTTTTCATTGCTTCACACTTTAAAATGTTTTTTGGGGGTATGACGTTACTTACGGAGTCCTTAAAAATGTGTATAATACCATATTTTTTGGACTATAAGTCACACTTTTTTCATGGTTTGGGTGGTCCTGTGACTTATATTCTGGTGCAACTTCTATATTAAAATTTTCAGACTGACAGCCATGAGAGGCTCCAGTCTTGTATGTCAGTATCAAGTACTATTACTCCTGTATCACTCACTTCACTCTACTGCATGTCTCCTGCAGAAAAAAGCCGCCGTCTTAATAGTGAAATATTCAGCCAAAAACGGTAATCGAGCAGCAGAAAGAAAGTTTGGAGTGAGCGAGAAACTTGTGAGGGACTGGAGAAAAGTGGAGATGGAGAACACAGCTTCACGGGAACCGGGCGGGTGCAGCTTTCCTGGAAGTCACTGGATGAATCTACAAAGCCTGGACTTCAGTGACACCGAAACCATCCTGTCGGGATTCAGAAAGGCTGGAATAATTCTAACTGGCGGTGCTCTGTTTACATCATGGATCTATGGTTTATCTCTGGAGGTTCGCGCAGAACTGACAGGATGTAGAATTGAATAGATTGTGATTTGGAGTGAGATGGAGAGTTTGATAAGCTTATGTCATGTTGTTTATGCTACAATTATCTGAATAACTGTTCATATGTTACGTTAACATATTAACACCTTTTAAGTCTGTTGTTCTCTCTTCTATTGTTATTACTAGAACTTGCATTTCAAGATTAAATGTCAGTTCCTGGTCTCTGATGTTATAAAACACATTTCTCCCAAAAAGTGCGACTTATATGTTTTTTTCTTCTTCATTACGCAATTTTTGGCTGGTGCGACTTATACTCCGGAGCGATTTATAGTCCAGAAAATACGGTAATTAATATATTAATATGATAACATTTGCACAACTCAAATAATATGCAGCTATATACATAAATATGATTAAAATACCAGATACTGAAACCAAAATGTGCTTCTGAATTTAAGCCATTTTTAGTTAAAGGTTCTATATTATGCAAAATACGAGCCCTTTAACAGAAAAAAAGTGTAAATACAGATAGATAAATAATAAATCAAACCTTGCTGAATAGTGAACCCAAGATTTGTTTCTGAATTCAAGCCATTTTAAATCCACAGTGAACCAAAAGACCCACGCCACACACCAGGTAAAGTGCCGTATATATTTTAATGTACAATAAAGACAGACCACGATAGAGAGAGATTTCCGTGTGTGTGAGGACGACTTTTTTTTCTTCAGAGGAGGAAGGCCACGGCGACGGAGGTGAGCACCGACAGCCCGATCACCTGTGTAGCCCGTGCGGTACACCTCCGGGATCTTAAAGCCTTTTCCAATGTCCCACCACTGAAATCACCCAAAACACAAGAGGAGAGGAGAATGAGAAAGGGCCTGTGCTCGGGAACGTGGGCAAATAAGAAGTGTTTTCTTAGTAAAATAGGCAAACACTGAGATATTGAAAAAGCAGCAGTGAATTTAAAATGGTTAAAAGGACAGTTATGGGTTGTGTGAGGATTTATTCATAATAGTGGTGAGTAAATGTCAGGTTTAAAGGAGGAGAGAGGATGAACTTAAAAATCAGATAAACATGACTTCAATAAATTATACTGTTTATTTGGGATGGTTAAGGTTGTTTTTTTTTTTTTTTTTCGCAGATACCAATATTCAATCTTAACGGAGCTAAATTAGTTCTCATGAAATTTTTTGAGTTCACAAAGTCAGAAAGACTTTGTTGCTTTTCTCTAAACTGAGTTTGGTCTTAAAATGTTCATATTAAATCGCTCCACATGATTCTGTTGTTTTTATTTCACTGCTTTGTCCATAAATCTCTGCTCTGCTCCAAATTCGCTCATAACTGCCCTCCTTGTGAACTTTATATGTGAGTGGGGCCGAGCGCTACGGGTCGACTTGAGTCTCACCAGGTGGCGGATGCCGTTGTAGGTGTGGTAGGAGACGGGGAACGCGATGCCGATCTTTGCCAGAGCGATGAGCGCCGGGCCCACCCACAGAGAGTGGATGAGGTCCAGGTAATACGGGTAGTTTCCGGGTAACACCAGAGCGCACGCTGCAAACGCTGAGATCGCTGCGGAGAGACAGAGGAAGAAAGGGAAACATGTAAGAAATAAAAGACTACAAACATGGTGGCATTAGAGAGATTGTAATAAAGGTCCTACATTACACAAAATTGACCCTTTGAGCTTTAAACCATGTTCTAATGGTGTTACCTCATCAAAAACAGACGTGGAGTTGTGTTTTGTTTCATTCACACATGTCTGAGTCACTCTTTATTACTAGTCTGTCTGCTGGGGATAGGCATCCAATTAAACTTTCTTAATCAATCGTCAGGAGAATAAATGTTCGATTTCTGAGTAATCATTAACGTTTTATATTAAAATGATCATCATTATTATTACTATTACTAATCTGTATAAATAAACTCAACTTTATAACATATAAATCATAAACACTCTAGAACCACATCAGCCCGTTTAACATGTGTTTAATGCAGCTTTGACACATTTGTTGACGTTTTACAAAAACAAAACTTAAAACCACATGACTCATTTACATAGACTAAAAGCTGGTCTTAGCTCAGTTCTTTATTTAACAGTTATTTGACTCACTTTATTGATGTTATTCACTTTATTTATTTTGGCTCCTGTTATGTTATGAAAGACTGAAAAGTGTTTGTCTTTTGGATGCATGTGCACTCAACTTTATGTTGCAGTAACCGGGATACTGTGTATACATGCTGCAGTATCCTGGTTACTATCAAAATATACCAGCTACAGTATACAGATACTGCCTTATTTGGGATACAGTAACCGGGATACTGCGTATGTGCACCATAACAAAACCGGGATACTCCAAAAACCCGCTCATACCCAGGACACTGATGTGCTGTAAACACACTCACTGAGTGGAACAGTGTCTCCAAGGAGCCAGAGTCCAAACGTGGGACTGTGAGGTCGAGACTCCAGTGTTAGTGTCAGACGCAGCCTCACCTCTTACGCTACACACAGCAACCTACATTTGGTTTGTCATTTAAAATGAACGTGATCGGCAAAATTCTTAATGATCAATTATCGATTAGTCGACAAATCATGCCCATCCATACTGTCTACATCTCCAAAGCTCAAAACTCTCCGTTCCACCTTGTGATGTCGTGAAGAGGTAATTTTCGAAATAACAGATTGGATCATTTCATACATGGAATTATCAGTCTATTAATCTGAAAATGAGCTCTTCACGACATCACAAGGTGGAACAGAGTGTTTTCAGAAGAACTCTAAATGCCTAAATGTGCAAGGTTTGTGTGTTAAACATGTGTGAATGAAACAAAACACAACTCCAGGTCTGTTTGAGATGAGTTAACTACATTAGAGCAAAGATCAGAAAATAGCAAAATATGAGCCCATTAAGAAACTACAATCGTTGCCATAGCACTTAACAAATCAAAACGCTCTTATCTTTCCAGTGTTAAAAAGTCCTCATAATGGCTCCTATGAAGTGTAGCATTAATATTTTAGAAGCCAATTAATTTGAGACACATTCAGGTCTGAACAAAAAAAGAAAGAAAAAAAAAAAACAGTTGAAATGCTCTTGACTCGTGACCTCCATTAACATTGTTCTGTGCTGTTTAAAATGGACCAGAGCGGCCTTCCTGCCTCCCTCTCTCCTCTCGCTTTGATAAAACAAAGTGCCTCATGTGGGTCACCGCAGTAAAACTATCAGAGCGGGAAAAGTGTGGGGCCAGGCCGGACTAAACTTCACTAAATGATTGTGGCAGTGATCAATACAGAAGCGTCAGAAAAAGCAGTGAGAGGGCCTGCGGACGCTTTCAGATCTATCCAAATGTGACGATGCGCAGATTAGAAACAACTCGACCGGGAACGCGACGACTGGGCGAGAGGGGAGAGCCCTGCCAGTTTGGTCCATAAAATACACTTATTTCATTATTATTGATACAAATTACCAATAGAAGTAACCTGCTTGTTTCTATGAACGTCTCTGTTCTGCCTGGAATGTTCCACAGTGTGACATTAAACAGCTCTACTTTACATTTACTCAATTACAGCTGGTTTCATAGCTCAAAAACACCTCGAAAAACATTCTAATAGTGAGTGGGGTCGCCTCTCCACAGATCTGACCTGTAACTTGGTCAGGTTTGGTCTCCGTGAAGAGAGAAAAGTTTAATGCCACACTGTAAAACATTCCAGACAAAGCAAAAACAAAAGCACTGTCAAAAGCAGCGTCAAAACTATGTCCATTTTTTGCGCTCCGTTTGTGCTGCATAAAGTTTTGTTTGTGTTGATTTAGTTTTGGAGATATTAATGATTCTTTTATAGGTCAAACTGGGGTCAGCCAACCCCCCCGAAAGCTTCAAAATGCTCTAAAACGGCGCAAAATGGGGTCAATTGTTTATGCTTCGTTAGTGCTGTTTTGTGCTGCAAAAAGTTTCATTTGTGCGATTATGGTTCTTAAGATATCATGGTTAGTTTAATTTCTATCATGATTTCACTTACGTTATATGTTCCATTGTATAAGAATGTAAGTCTCTACTAGCCCAAAATAAATACAATAAAAATAAAAAAATAAAAAAAGATTAACAGTTTTATTTTTTGTCATCCAGCCCCTCAAAATAGCCTGTTAAATAGCCTCAAAACAAGCAGAAAATTTTTATGAAACTTTCATATTTTGTTTGTGCTGTGACTGTTTTCATGTGTGCTAGTCTATTTCTAAAATTATTTTTGCAGAAATGATATGACGTCATTTCCTCTCAGCAGACGGCGGCGGCTTTAGCAAAACTCAGCAAAACTAGTGAAGATAAACGATCTCAGCCTGTGGAAAATCTGTATCAGTCTTTAGTAACTCGCTTTTGATTCATATTTTATATAATAATACAGACTTTTCCACAGGCTCAGATCGTTTATCTTCACTAGATTTGTGGAGTTTTGCTAAAGCCTGTCCATCCTGCCCAAACTTGCCCATCAGCTGAGAGGAAATGAAATCTAAATAATACAATAATAAATTATAATTTCAGAAATACACTAGCACAAATGAAAACTGTCACAGCACAAACAAAATACAAATATTTCGTATAATTTTCTTACTGTTTTGAGGTTGTTTAACATTTTGAGGGGCTGGATGATGCCATGGGCCGAAAATAAAACTGCTAAAATCTTAAGAACCATAATCGCACAAACTAAACTTTCTGCAGCACAAACGAAGCATAAACGATTGACCCCATTTTGGGACATTGGGAAACATTTTGAAGCTTCCTGGGGGGTTGGCTGACCTCAGTTTGACCTATAAAACAATCATTAATATCTCAAACTAAAGCACACAAATGAAACTTTTTGCAGTACAAACAAAGCACAAACAATAGACATAGTTTTGTGTATGTGTGTGTTTGATGGGAGACCAACTTCATGGAGGTTTTGACGGACCCTCCACCAGAAACTAAAAAGTTACACAATGCACCTTTAAGAATTATGCCCCAAAAACTATTCACAATGTATAATATGGGAAAAAAAGATGAGAATGGATGTCAGTTTGGTTCATAAAATACACTTATTTCATTATTATTGATGCAAATTACCAGTGGGCCCGGTCAAGCAGAAGTAAACAACAAGGCCAAAAATTCAAGTTAATGCATCTGATATAAAAATGTATTGAACAGATACATATGTACTCTAGTTTATGAAACTGTTGACCTTTTTTCTGTACCATTTTTGGTTCTAAAGTTCCATACGTTTTAAACAGACCATGTATGAAACATGGAACAAAAATTATTTCCCAAATTTCAAAGACCTGCAAATCATGTAAATAAATGGATGTATTTCATCATATCTTGTGTTATTCCATCTTTGAACTGTTGATGATGGTACATGATTTAAAAAAAAATAAAGTATTTAAAATGATAAAAAATTTGCTTGGAAAGGACTGACATATTTTATAAAATTGTTTCCTTTCATTTTGAAGTAATATTAAAGTATTCAGAAGAAAAAAGCTGACAAATTATTCAAAATCCTGCACCTTCTACTTGTTTGCACAATTTTCCCTCCGTTACTTTTCCCTCCGTTACCATGACCTTTCTTCATAAAAAAATCTCATGACTCAAAAAGTTAGAGGTTTTTCAACCTAATCTTGTACCATATGGTAGAAAACTATATGAAGCAAATATTCAAACCAGTTTGTTAAGGATATGTAAGTGAGAACCACTAGTTATCACTGTTTGGATTTATTGCCCAAAAAGTGTTGCATATTTCATTCCCTCCGTTACCGACATGAGTTTTTAAATTTTTTGTCAACAACTTGAAAGAATATCACAGGTTTAACTTGACCCTGTTGGAGTGTAACTCTTTCCTACATTCTGATACTTTACTTATTTCAATAGTCCCTCTAGTTTCTGAATAAGAGACATTTGAATGTAAAAAATCTGCCCCTGTTTCCCTCCGTTACCACTTGACCGGACCCACTAGAAGTTGAGTTGGTAGGGAGGCTGGTCACTATAACACATTTTAAAGTTTGAAGTAAAAATATAGATAAGAACAAGAGCGATAACAGCAAATAAAATACGATTCCAGCTCCCACAGATGAATACTGTCGTTGTGTCCTTGGGCAAGACACTTAACCCACCTCACCCACCCAGTGTCGAGTAGGAGTGTGTGTGTGTGAATGTCTGTTTGGTTCGTTGTTATAAAGCTCTGAGTGCCTTGGAGGTGGAAAAGCGCTGTATAAAAATGTGACCAAACACAGATCAGAATACAGACGATAAACAACAGTACTGAAACCAAACCATGCAGCAGAATTCTCCCTCAAAAACAAATCTAAAATGTAAAATATGGTTAAAAAACACAAGCTGTAATAAATAAAAAAACAAAATGCAACACATAAGTAGTTAGTCTGTGTATATAATGAGCTATAGAAGTTTATAATTCAGCTCTCTACAGCTCGAAACTCATCGTAGAACCGAGAAAGAACCAATATTTTCACACTCGTGTAAAGAAAAAGCGCCCACGTAAATACTGACCCACAAAATCTATTGTCCCATATAAAAACGCTATATAAACTGACCCATTATTATTATTTAGTTGATATAGAACTTACCGTGACAGCTCTATTGTTGTAATGTCGTAACATTGCACAAAATCAATTGGCAGAAATATGTTTAGGTGGTAATAATAAAATAAAACTAAAGATAAAACACTAAGGATAGAAATATTTATCAGGAGATTCCAAAACCAATGATAATGTATGAACTCTGAACTAGTTTCTATGGAATTCTCAAAAAAAATGAAGTGGTTTCTTATTTTGTACATTATTGAAGTCACTCAAAATCCTAATTTCATGGTTTCAGCTGTCTCTCATTTCCAATTTCCAATCGTCTTTGGCATCGCTCCTGACTTTTCATCATTATTTAGAATGAGAACACAAAAAAAAAAAACACAAAATAAGATCTTCCTGAGCCCATTTCCGAAGCACACACTGAACTGTATTTCTGTCACTTTTTTCTCTGGGTTAAAATAAGAGACTTTGGTCACTTACCTCCACTGAGAGCGACTCCCGTTCCTCTGTGTGTGACGGACATCATCATCGGGACGGACCATCTGCAACACAAAAAGGCTCATTTAAAGACAACTGATGCCAGGATCTACCAGTTATTTTGGCTATTTATGAGGAATTTATTATCATCAGCATTTAAATTGAGCTGCTGTGACGAGACACACTATTTTGCTTTTCGGGAAATCTCCTGCCGTCCTTTAATATCTCAGTGGTTTCATGAGGTTTTAGGATTTCTTAAACTGGAAAAGATTAATATTCCAACTAAGCCCAATGAAGAAAAATGTGAACAGAAATAGGGTTCGTTTATGGAACACTGCAAATCATTAAAAACTCTGCCTTTGAACTGACCACCTACTTTCTTCTTTCTTCCTCTATCCCTTTAGCTTTATGATTTTATTTTTCATTATTAGGGCTGTCGCGGTTAGGGAATTTCTCCTGTGGTGCGGTATAGCAGCCCAACAGCGCGATATGCAACGATATCACACCCCCTCCCCCACCCCACATCTCTCGGAGTTACAATATTTTCAGCGGCACTGAAAACTTTCCAATGATGTGCTTGTTTCGCAGATGCACATGTACCTTGGTTGTCGTGTGGATATAGTGTGTGTAGTGGGAGAATTAACATTTGGCTTTGGAACAAGTGCTGCCCCATCTCTCCAGCTCTCACTGTGGCAGCTCGGGTCAGAGTCCTGCACCAGGTCGGGTCAGAGTCCTGCACCAGGTCGGGTACCCTTGGACTTAAAAGATAGAGCCCCTAGCACAAGCACGCAGAGTAGGTGTTCACAAAGCACGATCACGATGCACTTAACTCCGTGCGGTGCAGAGTTCCGCCCTGGTCTTTTCGCCTGCGGTCACCCGACAGTCTACGTGGGCGCACCTGGGTTAGTCCTGAGTTAGTCCTGAGTTAGTCCTGGGTTAGTCCTGGGTACGGGCGGTAACAGGTGGAATGTTAACAGGTCCAGGTGGGTGCGGGTCTCTAAAAATGGACCGGACTCTGGGTTGGGTCACGTTGGTCATGTGCGATGATCGCGCTGGGTCTCTTAGTACCACGGTGATTCATTTTTGTGGTTACTGCGACAGCCCTATTCATTTTTTATTTTTTTATTATTAATTGCTGGCCTTTATTTAATTTTTGATCAGATCTGGATTTGACACTTCGTATTTAGATGGTGGTTTTGAAAATAAGAAAAATGTAAAAGGAAAAAAAAAAGAATTGTAAATCTTGTATGAATACAGCCAAAACCACACACAAAAATGTCAGTTTGCTGTTCTTATGATGATAATGAGGCAGACAAACCTGCTCCAGTGAGATTGTGAGACATGTGACGTAGCATTTTATATTTATGTATGTGCAAATGCTATAATTATCTCTTTCTGTAACATTGTGTAAAGGCTATACAAAGTGCTTCATGTTGCTATTAAAATCTTAATTAAAATGTTAAATGTAATATGGCTCATTTGATTTCATTTACTCAATCAAGAAGCTTTTATTTGACTTGAAAGTTTACCTTGAAAAAACACACATTTCTCATTAAGTAAGACTTTAATTTAAACTGTCTGTAATCAGAGCCGGACAAATTTATGCTTGAAAGGGCTTTTCTAATCCGCGCTGTACTCACTGGTAGATGGTGAGGTGAGGGGACAGGGGTCGGTTCAGTCTGGCGTTTTTGGCCCAGAATTTGTTCATTTCCTCTTTGGCTGTGGTCCCCATCGGAGCAGCACTGAAACCAGAGAAGAAGAAGAGATTAGAAACAAAAGCATAGTCTTAATAAAATCATATCTTAATCACAACAAACTGACTGTCTGCAGACGAGGGGGGAGAGCTGGAGAGAGGGGGATCTGGACAGACACACCCCCTGTCGAGCCAATGACCTGAAAAATAAAGGATATACAATTAAAACAAGCCAAGACAATGCAGAACTATGACAAACTGATGAAGAGAAGAGGTAGAGCACGTCACTGGGTCATAGAAAAGTTTAAAAATAACAGTACAGGTGCTCTACGAGGGTCAAGTTGAAATCTCAGCAGAATGTAGCCTTTAGTGGAAAATGTAAAAATGGGGAAGGTACAAACTTGAGGCACACAGACGGAAAATATTAAAAGTCCTTCATTACACAGACGGAACGCCATTTTTACATTTTTCAGCAAGAGCTACATTCTGCTCATCTATAAAAGTGATGGAAAGTATCAGCAACATTACAGCGCAAAAATATATACAGAGTTATTTGAGAGAATGTATATTTTGACATAGAAACTTTGCGGCATCAGGATTATTCTAGGGATGTAACAATGTCAAAATCCTGATATATTTTCAGGATATGCATCTCACAGGTCGATATTTAATTTTTTTATTTGTTTCATTCATGAAAGATGAAAACAAACTAATTATGTTTCATGCATCAGTGTGAAGTAAAAGGAGCAGAAAGAAGTTTAGAGTTGTAATATCTGCCCCCTTTTCACACAAAGTTAAAGATTTCTAACCCTTCAGCAGTTCCAACTACATTTATAAGCAAATTATTTAGGTGACACAATATTAAATACTTGTTAATTAACACGAAAGGACAGTTCATACTTTTTAGCATATCATCTTTGACATTTCTTTTAAATACTTGAATAGATTTTGAAGCTTTCAGTTTTCATTTAGACTCTTCCATAAGCTCACACCTTTGATTGAAACACATTTTGCTCATTGTTGTTGTTCTGAACCTGGGTTTTTTAAAGATTTCAATTCCTTTCAAATTATAATAACTTTCTCTCTTTGTAAATTTTCTTTGGAGATTGGTGGGCAAGATCTGCTTTGTACATTTTTTTTAATATGAAGTTCTACCAATACACTGAATTTCAGTATCTTTAATTGTATAAATCTTGAGTTTGTTGAGTCTGTATCCAGGATTTTTACACCTCTTTCCAGTAAAAGGAAAACTGGATTAACAAAAGTTTTACAAGCACTTCCCCAAACTTCAATACAAATAGGTCAAATATGGAACAATCAATGAATTATGCAACAAATACAATGCACTCCTACTTAATGACTCTTTTGCCTTATGTAACACAGCTGTTACTTGTGATAATTTAATTTTGACATAATCAATATTGGATTTCCATGTCAGATGTTCATCGATCATAACACACACACACATATTTACTGAGATATTTTGTACTAACAAAACTGCGAATATGCCTATGTTTTTTTTTTTTAAAAGCTGTTGGTACTGTTACAATATGAAGACTTAACATTTAAAAGTGCTTCATAACAGTTATTTTTTCATGTCGTCTACACTGACAACAGCAAAGGATCATGGTCTATGTAGTTCCCTCTGTTTTATAGCTATTGCTGCAAGAGGAAAGGCAAGTTGTATTTGTGTAGTACAGTTCACACACAAAAGTAATTCAAAGCGCTTTACAGAATAAGAAAGACATTAAAATCTAGGGGTGTGCAAAAATATCAAAATATCGATATATCGTATCGTTTAATGTCATGATACAGTATTGATATCGTGGGCTGCTGTATTGATATATCGCCAACAGTATATTTTTGGTATTTTTTACAGAATTATTGTGTCACAGCGCTACAGATTTGTTGTTTGTTTAGTGGAAGGAAACTCATTTATGCAACACATTTGACATTTTCACAGTTTTTATTATTAAAATGTTAGTGTTTCATATTCACTTTGCACAAGAAGTGGTTTAATAAGACTTTTAGTCACAATTTAGCCATTATTTTTTTATTGAATCATATCGAATCGATTTGAAATATATCGTATCGAATTGTATTGAATCGAAAGCTCACTGTTTCAAGATATGTATCGTATCGTGGCCCATGTATCGAGGTATGTATCGTATCGGCAACTTCTTAATGATACCCAGCCCTATTAAAATCCCAAAATAAAAACATTGGAATCAGCATAACTCTTCATTTAAGCAAAGACACTCATAATTCAATATAATGTAATGGTCTGCAATATTTCGGTTATTATTCCATCCTATTCTGGTTTCTTTTGACTTTTTAGTGGTATTTACGTTCACCGGGTAGAATTACAGCACTACATATAGATTGTATTCATAATTATCATATTAAATAAAGGCGTGGACACATTCTAGCGCCAACTATTTCAACATAGCCACTTCCTACTTCGATTTAGTTTGAAATTATTACAATCTTTTGACGTAGCGTTTGTCCATTGACGTAGCCATTCTGTGACAAAGCCAGTCTCCTTTTGGACCAATAAATTAATTAGTTCAGAATCCAAAAATATAAATAATACAATAATAAAAGTGCACGTTTTGTAATGAGAGATCTGGGGGCAGAGTTCAACTATGCAGAGATTAAAAGACATCTACTACTGTTATTATACCTGAAAGAAACTGGATATTTTCTTAATCACATGCCACCTCTTGATATATAAGTTTAACTATGATTCCGTAGGCAAAAATAGTTCTAAATCCATTAATCCGGCTTTAAAATCCTTTTACTGCTCTCGGTGCAGATTCGGTTAGCATTAGCTTTAGCCACATCGTGTTTTTCTTTACGATAACCTAAAAACAAACTCTAGCGCGCCGTTACCGTGATGACAAGCAGCGCAAAGATGGTCTAAACACTGTGTCTAACATGTCACATTCACAGAGAAGCTGAAAGAGAATAAAACCAGAAAGAAAACGACACGAGCAGAGACGCACTGACCTTAAAAGCAGCGCCATGTTGGAAGTATTCTTAGCGGAAGTGACGCAGCGGATGTTGTTATCAGCCAGAGGTGTGAGGAAGGTCATTCTCGGTCAAAGGAAATGAAAAGAAATATATTTATTATCTAACTATTTAAACTTTTATTGGACACGTCTGTGAGGGTACTTTCATGAACAGGAAAACCTTTTTAAATGTCTCTGTGAGTCCACTTGAAAATATAGTTAGTTCAGATGTTTTACAAGGATGTTTCTGACAACTAAATGCAGTTATTCCATTCAAAATAAGATCAAATAAATGGCAAATGCCGATTCAGAATTTATTAGTATTTCTATTTAAACAACTTTCTACTTAAACAAGTGAAGATTAGGCATAAATAATTATAAAATTATGCAACTTTGTCTTAAGCAAATTTTAATAATTTAGTGGCTGTAGTCATGATGAAAATAACAAGCCAAGTCCACACCACAGACTGTAGACCTATATATAAATCAACATATGTAGTATGTCAATTAAGCCCTGATGAAGACCAGTTAAAGTTGAAACATGTTGGCTTTGGCCATTCAAATAAAGGTCTTTTAATTATATTTTTCCTTGTGCGATTAGTTAATTTTTTTTAATCTGTTTTGGAGTGCCTGGAATCCGTTGTGTCTTGAGTTTTGATCCTTTTTTTCCAAGAGCACCCTCTATTTGCTCCTACTGATTGGAACACCTGCAGCAAACAGCCACATTTTTGTTCTTTCAACATATGTAGCATGTTGACATATGTAGTATGTAAGTTCGCATGCAGCTATTCCGGCTTCTCCCTGGCTTCCATTGACTTCCACTGGGATCTTGTGGCTCCTCTCTCTGTGCTGTGAGCTTTGACATTTTGGTCTTAAAATGTTCATATTAAACCGCTCTACATGATCCTATTTTTTATTTTTTCCCCTATTTTGTGTCTTTAAAAAAAATCCTATTCATAATCTAGAGCAGGGGTGTCCAAATTTATTTCATCAAGGGCCACATATCTAAACACAGATGAAGCAGAGAGCTGATTGAGGGCTGTAGACTGATGCTCAATACAGTGAATAATTGAAATATGTGCATGTTTAACAAGTTAGAATGAGCCATCAGTCTTTATTCATGCTAAGATCCTTAAAACCACACACTAAATATGAAATATTAGTTTTATCAAGGTAGATTTTCAAAAAAAAGTTCCAGTAAAAACTTCATTTTTAATTGATGCAAGGTAATTTGGGCCAATTCACCTGGAAGCCTGAGGGCCAAGAAAAATTTGTCTGAGGGCCGTGTTTGGCCATAGTTTGGACATGCCTCATATAGAGTCTGGCACCTGATTTGCTCTTGTAACCTTTAGTGTCGCAGTTGAGCGGCGCTGAACACTTTGGGTGACTCCCTTTTTTCACTTTTTTATACAGTCTATGATCCAAACGCTCCACACCGTGCACGTTTCAGACATCACACAAGCGTGAGGATCTAGCCCGTATTGAAGTAAATATGGAAAAGAAAAAATTTTAGGGCCCATGTACCAATGAGCACAGGCCACTGAAAACAATACGACGCAATCTTGGGTTCACCTTCAGATTTTATTATAGTTCTATGGTTTGTGCCAGGTTACAGAAAAATTGCTCATTTCTCCCTTCAGTTCCTGCACAGGCTGATATCATAAATGCTGTACATACCAATACAACACATTGAAAAATGCTCGTCCCTCTCTCTGTAACTGCTGCTGTGAGCCTCGTCATTTTGGTCTTAAAATGGTCGTATTCTGCTCAACATGATTGGCATTTTTATTTCGCTATTTTGTCCTTAAATCAATTCGTATTCCTAATGTGGCTATTTCTAATTCCTGGAATTTGCCTTCTAATTTGCTCCTATAATTGCGAGCCTCGTAAGCTATATTTGAACACTCTCCCTAAGTCCACTTCTTTATACAGTGTTGTCGTCCAAACGCAAAATTCAAATGTTGTGGCCACAGTTGAACCTAAAGAGGCCATTACAGACATGACTTTGGATCAAAATATGCACAGAAATGCCAAAATTAGGCCACAGATTGGTCTATATTTCAAATTTAAACCCATTTAATTAATCGGTTAAAAGTAGTTTTGGTGTTTAGAGGCTCTTGAAGTAAGGAAATAATTGGTGTACATATTTCCAAATGTGTATTAGCTTAATAGAAAATTGGTGACTAAAAAAATCACATTTAACGGTAGGATACAAAATGATGGACTTCCAAGAAAAATATTGGAAGTATTATGGGTAAAGAATATAAGAAATAAGCAATAAGACATACCCACAAGAGAACTTTGCAACACATTTATTCTAAACATCTCATTTTGCAAACAGTCTCTATTTTTTATTTGTGAACAAATGGTCCACTTTTACATCACAGCAGACAGATCATAAGGCACAGAGTAAAGCGTGAAAGTCTAGTACAATAAAACCAGAAAACAAGTGATTCAGACACTGCTCCTGTTCGTACAGACGATCGACAAGAAGAGGAGGAGGTCAAAGGGCACACACATTTATGCAAAGAAACATCTAACTAGTTCAAAACGGATTTTCCACCTAGGTCAGTTACAGCAGCCGTAGTATTTTGTTGCCCGTACATTGACATTAGCAGAGTGTGTCTCCGTTAAGAAGTGTATCAGACACAGGCTACAGGCGGCAGGACGTCCCAGAGGTGCTCATAATCCTGCAGGCTAATAATACGTCTCCTGTTCCACCCAACCTGAGAGAGAGAAAGAGAGAGACAGACAGAGACAAACAGAGAGAGACAAGAGAAAGAAAGAGACAGAGAGAGTAGAGGGAGAATGAGAAAGAGTACAGAATGAGGAAGAAAAAGTAGAAAGAGAGAGAAAGTACAGAGAGAAAGAGGGAGAGAGAGAAAAAGTAGAGAGAGAGAAAGTAGAGGGAGAAAGTAGTGAGAGAGAGAAAGAGAGAAAGGAGAGAGAGAGAGAGAGAGAGAGAGACAAAGTGGAGAGAAAGAGAGAGAGCAGGAGAGAGAAAGTAGAGAGAGACAGAGAGAGAAAGGAGAGAGAAAAAGAAAGAGCGAGAGAAAGTAGTGAAAGAAAGAGAAAGAGGGAGAGAGGGAATGTAGAGAGAGACAGACAGAGAGAGAAAGAGGAGGAGAGAGAGACAGAGACAGAAGGAGAGAAAGTAGTGAGAGAGAAAGGAGAGGGAGCGAAAGAAAGAGAGAGACAGAGAGAGAGAGAGAGACAGAGAGAGAGAAAGGAAGACAGAGAGAGAGAGAGAGAGAAAAAGGAAGAGAGACAGAGTGAGAGAAAGTAGTGAGAAAGAGGGAGAGAGGGAAAGTAGAGAGAGAAAAAGGAAGAGAGCGAGAGAGACAGAGGGAGAGAAAGTAGTGAGGGAGAGAGAGAGAGAGAGGAGAGAGGGGGGAGAAATAAAGAAATCCATTATTAGTAGAACAAAAGAACATGTTGAGCTGAGCATATGTGCTTATTCATATATAATCGTTTGTGTGGGTACTCAGGGTCCTCTACAAGTTTAAATGATTCATACATATTCAGACATACATTTTATAAAGACGCTTTAGTCCTGTGTCCAGATCAGTCTTTTCAGATCAGGTTTAGACTGTGTTTCTAATGACTTTGGACGTCTACCTGCTTTATCCATGTTTTACACCAGCTTTTTTTGTAATGGACTACAAGTTAGGACTGAGAGCGCCCTATACACGAATCCACTCGGGTGTCCCAGCATGACTTCAGTAAACTACAAAGCCACACGACCCACAGAACACACAAACACACACGGAGCAGACAGCGACACAGCGAAAAACACCCGCAGCCACACTCATCACTCCACGCCGACGAGGAACGGAGGAACGAACCGAAAAAGCGAGTCCAATGTGCCATTTCTAGACACGACTGAACAACTGAGTCACTGCGAACACGCCGACAATCCGTTGGTCCCAGACAGCACCCTCCCTACACGCCACAACTGAACAAAGCCCAGAGTCACCGTGAACGCACCAAACAAACAAAACCACTCACCCATCACACTGTTGTGTTTCATTTAAAGTCCGGTGCGGTTTATTTGTGAAAAAAGTTCAAAAATAGACCATTTAATGACAGTGCGTCTTATAATCCAGAGCGACTAATAGCCCGGAAAATACGGTAAATGTAAAGTAGAGCTGTTTAATGTCATACTGTGGAACATTCTAAGCAGAGCAGCGACATCTCCATAGAAACAAGCAGCCCCAAGCATCTATCCTTGCGTTTCAGAATGATGTGGAACCTCTATAGCCGCAGCTGCCCTGGGACAGCCTGACAGAAACCTTGCTGCACAACTGCGCCTTTGTCCTCCGCACAAACACACTGCCACAGAAACAGACTTTTACACTCTGTAGCTTTTGTCAACCTAATTTTTCCTCCCTGCTTTGTGGAAATCAGAGTTGAATCGACAGAGCCCCGCTAATCCTTCGCATCAAATTGAAAAAGTCTGAAAAGCGTCGGAGCAAATCTGTATTGAATCCTCCGTGACGCCCCCTCCTCCTGAATCCTCGTGTCTGTATTCAGTGCACTGTCTCCGGGCTCGCTGGCTCCCACAGGCCCCTGGTCATCGGCCTGTGATGGAGCAGATTAACAGCCATGATTAACTGTCACATCGGATCTCTTTTGTGCGCTGGTGTCTTGGCGGCGCAGACAAAATGGTGGAGAACATTTTGATCTGTGGTTTAATCTGCGGTTTAGACTCATCAGAGAGGTTTCATTTCTGTTCATGTGGGATTAGAGGAGGTCGGCTTATTGTTATTGTGAAATAAAATATAATGATACACAGTTTAGCGACTCTCACATCAAGCAGCGCTACAGTTTTGGGATCGCTTTTGGACGTAGGTTTGACTCAGAGAAAATGAATATTAAAGATGTGTTGTGTAACTTTTCTAGTGGAGGGTTCGTCAAATGCTTGTGTCCATGGACATGTTATTGCGTTGTCTGAAATGTGTCACAGTGTGTTATTTAACCTTTGGGTCTGGTCAAGTGGTAACGGAGGGAAACGGGCAGATTTTTTACATTCAAATGTCTCTTATTCAGAAACTAGAGGGACTATTGAAGTAAGTAAAGTATCAGAATGTAGGAAAGAGTTACACTCCAACAGGGTCAAGTTAAACCTGTGATATTCTAAAATTTAAAAACTCATGTCGGTAACGGAAGGAATGAAATATGCAGCACTTTTTGGGCAATAAATCCAAACAGTGATAACTCTTGGTTCTCACTTACATATCCTTAACAAACTGGTTTGAATATTTGCTTCATATAGTTTTCTACCATATGGTACAAGATTAGGTTGAAAAACCTCTTACTTTTTGAGTCATGAGATTTTTTATTAAGAAAGGTCATGGTAACGGAGGGAAAAGTAACGGAGGGAAAATTGTGCAAACAAGTAGAAGGTGCAGGATTTTGCCTAATTTGTTGCTTTTTTCTTCCAAATACTTTAATATTACTTCAAAATGAAAGGAAACTATTTCTATAAAATATGTCAGTCCTTCCAAGCAAATTTTGATAATTTTAAATACATTTGTTTTTTTTAAATCATGTACCTTCATCAACAGTTCAAAGATGGAATAACACAAGATATGATGAAATACATCCATTTATTTACATGATTTGCAGGTCTTTGAAATTTGGGAAATAATTTTTGTTCCATGTTTCATACATGGTCTGTTTAAAACGTATGGAACTTTAGAACCAAAAATGGTACAGAAAAAAGGTCAACAGTTTCATAAACTAGAGTACATATGTATCTGTTCAATACATTTTTATATCAGATGCATTAACTTGAATTTTTAGCCTTGCTGTTTACTTCTGCTTGACCGGGCCCCTTTCTATTGTGATGGAGACCAAACCAGGCCAAGTTACAGGTCAGATCTGTGGAGAGGCGACCCCATACACAGTCAGAATGCCTAAAAACTGGCATGTATTTATTTGTACTTGTATATCTATGTATTTGTATATCTATGTATTTTTGAGCTATATAAACACCTGTAACTGAGTAAATGTAAGGTAGAGCAGTTTAATGTCACACTGTGGAACATTCCAGGCAGAGCAATGACGTATCTATAGAAACAAGCAGGTGACGGACTACCCGTCCATCCGGGTCGCAGGGGCAACACTTTAAGCAGGGACTCCCAGACTTCCTCCATCCCGAACACTTCAACACAATTAAAGTGTTCCCAGGCCAGTCCAGAAGAGACATTGTCCAGCTCCAGGGCCACATACAGCTCTTTGGTTGGCTCTGACCAGCCCCTTTAAGC
This sequence comes from Boleophthalmus pectinirostris, assembly GCF_026225935.1. Lineage (NCBI taxonomy): Eukaryota > Metazoa > Chordata > Actinopteri > Gobiiformes > Gobiidae > Boleophthalmus > Boleophthalmus pectinirostris. Next base: position 928,326 of record NW_026571095.1, read on the forward strand.
TCATTTGGCATCACAGTATAAACAGATTTTATCATTTGACTTCGTGCATGGACTAAAGCTGCATTGCTTTTATTTTAGGTGTTTTTTAAATTACATTTTTGTAAGGCAAACTCACTTTTTCATTGCTGAGTCATAACATAAACTCTCACCAGTCTGACCAGCGTGTCAAAACAATGCTATTTACTGCTTTTGATAAATAAATACAAATAATATCATGCACAACTGAGTTAAACATTTTGATACTTGAACACCTCCACCTGAGCTGACAGACTCCCAACCAAAAAGTTACACAGTGCATCTTTAACATGGAGGCTTATCTATCCAGAATATAGACTGTATAAAGAAGTGGACTGAGTGAGTGTGACGTCAGTCAAATGAAGCTCAATGAGGAGAGCAGTAAGGGCGTATTTGGAGCCAGTTCCATATTAGGAATTAATTTAAGGGAAAAACTGGTAAATAACAGCACCAGAATCATGTAGAGCAGGTTAATGCGAACATTTTAAGACTAAAACTTGTCTGAATTACACAAGTCTTGATTAGATTAATAAAAATGAATAACAATATCTGCAGCTGATTAAATCTATGTCAGAACAATGCCTTCCTTGTGCGTAAATTGTCTCTATGATGATGACATAGGCAGAGGGATTCTATTTTAGAACTTAACATCACTTCTTGTATTTTACTTTTCTTCTTAACTTTGATTTCCACAAATTGTCACTTAACTTATGTAAAATTATGATAAATATTCACCACACATCCACCAAACCACGTCAGAATTAGAAAAACACGAAAACCCGTCAAATGTACTTTACACTCTTCAGAATGATCTCATTACAGGTGTCTTGATCACACACTTTTGGAGGTGGGGATGAAACAGAGATAATGAGGCTTATCTGTCCACAAAGAATCAGGAGATACTGTTTAATTATATTTCAGAACAAGCTGCTTATGTGAAAGTTACAGGTACAGGCAGATCACATGGCAGACAAGTGAAACCAATAACCTCAAAGTTGCCAGTTCAATTTCTCAGTTTCTCACTCAATGTTAGAAAACTGTGATGCCCAGTGGGAGATGACATCACCGTAAACATCGTCACAACAAAGCGCCGCATGCTGTGGGCCCCTCCTATGGATATTTCATTTGTAGCAAAATAATTACAAGACGCTGCCAAATCCTGCACGTATCACTCAAGAAAATAAAATGGGAGAAGGAAGGAAGTATGTCACAGTGGGCGTGTACGATGGCAGTGAAAACAGGGATCTATCGGCAAAGGCTATTTTAATCCATGTGTCATTCGTTTTTCAATATAAAGCCAAAAATAAGAAAACTAAAAAAACAATTATTTTCTTTATTATTTTTCTCCAAAACCAAAATGAAAAAACAGATAACGATTCGTTTTTTTAATTTTTTGATTTTGAATTTAAATGAATAATGAAAAAAAAAAAAAAAAACTGATATAACGGCCGTTTCCCGTTTCCATAACTTAAACTGTGATGACGGACTTTTGCGCCACATAAAGACTGAACCAGGACTAAACCGTTTTCAGTCCTGGTCTGGTCCCAGTCTCAGTCCTGGTCTCGGTCCTGGTCTCGGTCCTGGTCTCGGTCCTGATCCTGTTCCCAGTCTCAGTCTCGGTCCCAGTTCTGGTCTGGTCCCGGTCTCAATCCCAGTCTCAGTCCTGGTCTTGGTCTTCATCTAGTCCCAGTCTCAGTCCTGGTCTCAGTCCTGGTCCTGGTCCCAGACTCAGTCCTGGTCCGGTCCCGGTCTAAGTCCTGATCTCAGTCCTGGTCTGGTTCCGGTCTGGTCCCGGACCTGGTTCAGTCCTGGTTCAGTCCTGGTTCAGTTCTGGTTCAGTCCTGGTTCAGTCCTGGTTCAGTATGGGGTGCAAAAGTCCAGCATTGAAATTTAAGTCACAGAAACGGGAAACGGCCGTTATCCGTTTTTTCCATGATTCATTTAAACACAAAATCAAAAACTCCGTTTTTTTTTTCATTTTTGTTTTGGAGACAAATAATGAAGAAAATAGTTGTTTTTTGTTTTCTTATTTTTGGTTTTATATTGAAAAACTAATGAACGAATGATACATATTCGTTTATTATGTTCAGACTGCAGCCTGAAGTGACCCAAATCAGATTTTTTTGCCCCTATGTTCCTGTATCTGATCTTTTAATGACAGTCTGAACCACACAGATCCAATTTTTTCAAATGTGACCCAGACCACTTGGATATGTGCTCCTAAAAACCATACATTTCCGATCTTTTGACGTGTGGCTTTAGTCTGAAGGGCCAGGTCGCATTCGTCCCACCTACACGTCACAAATGTACACAAACGTTCTTCATGTCAGACGAAAATTGTGTGAGTGAAGCACTGAAGCACATCTCAATCCCACCACTCTGCGACTCTGCACCCACACGTTCCTTTCTACAGATGTTGCTGCCACTGCCCCACAAAACACCACGGCCAAAATCCTCGTCCTTCTCCTTCTCAGTCTCCTCCTTAAAACAAATAAGCTGTACGTGTTCTGGCTCCGGTACAACAGCAACTTTAAAATCTGGGGCATTTAAAGTTCACAGTGGAGATCACATACAAGTCGCATTTAACTGGAAATGTGAACGACCTCGCAAAAAAATCTGAATTGTGCATTAAGCTCTATAGTGTGAGTCCGTAGCCTAAATGGTGTCTAGAAAATAATCGATTAAAGATTACTCAAGACATGCACGAATCACTCCAATTCAGGTGAATAAATGGTGAAAACAACTAAAACATAGTTGAAAGCTCTGAAAAGTCTATTTTACAGAACAGGTTTGCTTTAAATCCTCTGAGTGTGACTGTGAATTGAGCAAAGTTGAATATTGCGAGAGTTCATCTTCCTTCAGAAGGTTATCACCAGACAGCTGTGGCCACAATAGTACATCCTACAACAAGTGAATGTGACTAAGAGAAGGATCAATAGAATATATTTCACACCTATGAGACTCCGGATGCATTCATTCTGTTCAGTGATTAACAGTTAAGTCTGAGTTTATTGTGCGACTGTCTCGGTAAAAAAGTCAGGCCAAAATCCCTCATCTCCATGGAGATGTTATTGCCTTGCCTGGGATGTGATCATGGCATTCAAATGATCTGTCGCACTGAAACTTAGAAGATGCAAACTCCAGGGCAATTTACAGATCAGACCTGTGGAAAGGCGAGCCTGCTCAAAGAATGTAATTGCACACAAATGTAACTAAATAAAGGCAAGACAGATGCACGTAAAGCAGAGGTAGCCAACCTTTTTTGTCTGGTGAGCTACCTTTACAAAATGAAAATACCAAAGAGCTACTAATGTTAGCAGTCGAGAGAAATTGAGTGTAGATAAGAGCCGCAACAAGCTTCAGATGAAGTACAGTTAGATGCAAAGAAGAAGTTAGGTATTAGAGGTCTGCGCGAGATAGAATTTTGAGTCCCGCAAAGAATTATAATTTTCAGTCCCGCTCCCGCCCGCATCTGCAATATTTTGTCCCGCGCCCGCCCACAAGTCCCGCAGCATGGGAACCTTTGCTTTCTTAAACTCTATCAAACACAGAGAAGCGAAAGAATTTGGGCTACGTATGAGAGGAGGCACAGTGGGCGATCCGGCGGCATGGTTTAATCCTGGTTAAATCCTGTTTTAGTCTTGGTTTTAGAGCTGTTTTTAGACCTGGTTTAGTTCTGGTTTTGTTGCGCAGGCAGAACGACGTAAGGAAGGAGGAACTGTCCGCGCGGCGTAAGGGACGTGGGGGGACTGTCTGTGCGGTGTAAGGGAAGGGGGACTGTCTGCTGCTTAAAATGTTTTAATTAATGCCAAATTAAATCTCCAGCACAAATTATGCATGATATGCGTTCATTCATCTTGTTTATATTTTACTTTATACTCATATTTAGTTTGCGGGACTGCAGTTTATCATCCCTCCCACCCGCTCCCGCGTTGTTTAGCCCCACTCCCGCCCGCGCCCGCAGCGAGCTTTCAAAATGTGTCCCACGTTGCAGTGGTTTGTGTCCTGCGAGACTGCAGGGCTCTATTAGGTATCAAAATTATACATTTACAGTGGTAATAGGCATTTAATTCATCACATCGAGTTATTCAGCACAATAAGTGTAATTTAGGAATCTCTTGGCGAGCTACTTGGAGGGGGGTGGTAGCTCCTGAACTACAAGTTGAAGACCCCTGATGTAAAGCCATACTAGATACACCGTATATGAGGTGACAGACAGCCCCACCAAACTATCATCTCTGTTCTAATGTAGTTTCCTCATCACAAACAGACCTGCAGTTGTGTTTTGTTTCATTCACACATGTTTAACCCACAAACCCTGCACATTTAGGTTTTCTTAAACATAAATCACTCTGTTCTGCCTTGTGATGTCATGGGGATGCAGGAAGTTTTTAAACTCCACACATCTTCACTAGAATCATTTGGATCATTTAAGCCCTGGATGCCTCTTTCTACTGACCTAAAGGTAAAAGGAGCTGTTCTGTGATGTCATGAAAACTACTAGCCAGGCTGGTGTCACCTAGTGCCTCTGCCTCATTTCATTTCTCTCCAGCGACTAGGTCAGGAATTGGAATAGACTAGATGGTTTGCAAAAACCCCTGAAGTGCGAGTTCGGGCACCAGCCAATTAGCAAAGAGCCATATGTTCTGTGTTGGCAACGATTCCTGAGATCAAGGATTTACAGTCGGAACAAAGAGAATGTTTGGTGAATTTCATCAAGGGGAAAGACGTTATTGTCCTTCTTCCTACAGGATTTGGGAAAAGCTTAATATACCAGTTAGTCCCTGTTAGACACAGGTACATAAGTCACGACAAAATAGCAGCGATTGGTTAAACAAAAAAAGCAACCGCCTACTGTCGAGTGAACGAATCCTAACGCTGCGAGGTCAGACGGTTTCTATGAAGTGAAACCGGTTGATGAATCAGACTAAAAACTGCCACTTCATGACATCACAAGGTGGAATAGAGCATTTTGAGCTTTGGACATGTAGACAGACAAATAATAAAGAGTTACTCACTCGAGATGTGCAAAAATGTTGAAATATTGATATATAGTATCATTTAATGTGATGATACTGCAGAGTTAGTAATTTGGGGACCATCGGCGAATTTTAGTTTAGAGCCCTCAATATAGTGCACTGTTTTTTGTTGTTGTTTGTTTTGTTTTGTTTTTTGGTTGGGGTTTGTTTTGGGTGGGGGTTTATTATTTATTGCCTGTTTTTCCCCATTGTTCTTGAGACACAAACATCTTTATCTGAATTGGGGTTGACTGGAACCTTGTCATTAGTTTAGTCGCCTACAAGAAAACCTGAGCTAAAAGTCGTTTTATTTTATTTTATTTTTTTTGCTGGTACAACTAATTTGTTTACATCTATTACTTATTATTATGATTATGCTATGATTATGTTCAAATCAGGGTCAAGCTGACTCTGGATGTTTTGACAGTTAAAATAGATTTGACAATCAGATAATATTTTGACGTTGTTTTCATGTTTAAAAATAAACCACGCTCATTTAATGTCATATTGAGAGAAAATCAAATTGCTCTGAGGCCTCGGCCATTAGTGGCACTGAGGGCATTTGGTTGGGGGCCCCTACAGGTTCGGGGGCCCTGGGCGGCCGCCTACTGTTACCTAATAAGGATTTGCGTGTGATGTGGCAGACATGTGATTTAATGTTTTGGTGGCCATACTAGAGATCAAGACTGGGATTATTCAGTTTATTACAATATAATCATGACGACTTTAAACAGCACAAACAACATAAAACTGTCCGAAATCGCCAGCTCGTCAGATCAGCCATCGTTAGAAAGGTATAGGCGAGTTTCATTGTTGACAAAAGCGCGCGTTGCATGCTGGGAATTATTTTGGTCGACGGCAATAAACACTAATTCAACATGACAGACGGAGAGAGAAAACATGTAAAGGGGATTGATCCTGGTTATTTATCCACTCTAACGGCAGAGGACGCCAAATCACCCTTTTCAACCCCGACAAAAGCCTGGACCAAACCAAATTTCTGGTCAGAATCGCCAACTACCTGGACAAATATTCACTTGGGCGATATCCACAATGACTTGGTGGAAACTCCTGGGCCATTCACAGCAGAAAAGATGAAAACCTCCAAGAGTCTCGATGTGTTGTTGAACTTGTTGGAGTCCACGGTTTGTTAGGATCTTCTACGTTTGCTCTGCGAATGTTTGAAAGCCGTTTAATTCACAGTTAGTGGCTATTTTCACTCGGAATATGAAAAAGACATTTTCCTTCTTCCGTGCTTCTATTTGTGCATCCGATAATGCAGCAGGAATTTACCATTATCGAGGATAAATACGCAAGGTTACGCACTATGTTTGACCGCTACCGTGTTTCTTGCCTCCGACCAAAATATTTCCCTGTATGCAACGCGGGCCTTTTAATAATAATGACGTCAGCTGCCTATAAAGCTAAAGTCGTCCTCCTGGGTTGTGGAATAGATCTCGATCTAATTCCGATGGAGCTTCGTCAGTCTAATCAACGCTCGCTCTGTGCCCAACCTTCAGTATCCAGATATTTACAATGACTTCATTCAATGGACATCGTCCTACACCAACCAACAACTGAAAAGCTACACGGGGTTAAAAGCATATAAATATTTTGCAGCGGGATGCGTGAGATCTTTGTTGATCACCAAACATCACATCTGTTCCTGATAACAGCCAGGGGAAGTAGAATGGGGGTCAAAATCAGAGCCAAAGCAATCCGGGACGGTGGAAATAGAGGACCAGGGTGGGAGGATTCCATGTTGGTACACCGGTGAGAAAAATACTTTTGGTATATATCATTTCATTTAGTCTAAATCCCTTCTTCGTTTGAGTGGAGGTGGTCCCTCAGCAGAAATGAAATGTTGACTGCACACATGATTGTACTCAGTGGGCTCCATCCCTCTCTTTTTATGTCGCTCTCCACCTCTGTCTGTGATCTTTATCAGCCGGGATCCGACAGAAAAATACTTTGGCCTCCTTTAGCAGATTGACTCTGGCCAGAACATCCAACAGCAATGCAGGTCAAAACCATTGTTATTCAATTCAAATTTTATTGCACACAAATACTACACATTCGTCTAGATGGATAGTTTGACTCCAATATGGCAGCATAAACACCAGGTCACGTGGTTTTATGACTTAGACGCAAAACCTTAAATGGTAGTGCCGCCTCTGGCTGTACTGACATATCACCAAGCGTATTTTTTGGTATATTTTACTAAATTATTTTGTTACAGCTACAGTTTTGTTGCTTGTTGAGAGGAAAGAAACTCGTTAATGCAAGACATTTGAAATTTTCACTTTAATTTTGCACAGGAAATGGTTTGACAAAGACAATTAGTATCACAGCCACGAAAGCTCGAAGCTCAAATCGAAAAGCTCAAAATATGTTTCGTATCATGGCCTGTGTATCAAGGTATGTATTGTGTCGTGGCTTACGTATCGAGATATGTATCATATCGTGGCCTATGTATCGAGATATGTATCGTATGTGGCCTATGTATCAAGGTATGTATCGTATAGTGGCCTACGTATCGAGGTATGTATCGTATTGTGGCCTATGTATCGAGATATGTATCGTATCGTGGCCTATGTATCAAGGTATGTATCGTATCGTGGCCTATGTATCGAGCTATGTATCGTATTGTGGCCTACGTATCGAGGTATCTATCGTATCATGGCCTATGTATCGAGATATGTATCGTATCGTGGCCTATGTATCAAGGTATCGTGGCCTATGTATCAAGGTATGTATCGTATCGTGGCCTATGTATCAAGGTATGTATCGTATCGTGGCCTATGTATCAAGGTATCGTGGCCTATGTATCAAGGTATGTATCATATCGTGGCCTATGTATCGAGATATGTATCGTATGTGGCCTATGTATCAAGGTATGTATCGTATAGTGGCCTACGTATCGAGGTATGTATCGTATTGTGGCCTATGTATCGAGATATGTATCGTATCGTGGCCTATGTATCAAGGTATGTATCGTATCGTGGCCTTTGTATCGAGCTATGTATCGTATTGTGGCCTACGTATCGAGGTATCTATCGTATCATGGCCTATGTATCGATATGTATCGTATCGTGGCCTATGTATCAAGGTATCGTGGCCTATGTATCAAGGTATGTATCGTATCGTGGCCTATGTATCAAGGTATGTATCGTATCGTGGCCTTTGTATCGAGCTATGTATCGTATTGTGGCCTACGTATCGAGGTATCTATCGTATCATGGCCTATGTATCGAGATATGTATCGTATTGTGGCCTATGTATCAAGGTATGTATCGTATCGTGGCCTATGTATCAAGGTATCGTGGCCTATGTATCGAGGTATGTATCGTATAGTGGCCAATGTATCAAGGTATGTATCGTATCGTGGCCAATGTATCGAGGTATCGTATCATGGCCTATGTATCGAGGTATGTATCGTATTGTGGCCTACGTATCGAGATATGTATCGTATCATGGCCTTTATATCGAGGTATGTATCATATTGTGGCCTATGTATCGAAGTATGTATCGCATCATGGCCTTTGTATCGAGATATGTATCGTATCGTGGCCTATGTATCGTGGTATCGTATCGTATCGACAACTTCTTAATGATCCTCAGTCCTAAATGTGTGAATGAAACACAACACAACTCCAGTCTGTTTTGATCGTCTGTGACAGCGAAAAATTACCTTTAATGGACGAATTTCTTCTAGAAAAGTGTGTCGGTCGCCTTGTCACAGTTAAGATAACACCAGACTGTTATCCTTTCACATTTTTGGTTCTCAGCTGTCAGAATCATCAGAGAGGCCGGAGCTGAGATAACACCGACTCTCCAAAACATAAACATACAAAACGCTTTCTTTACGGACCGCGCACATGTAAGTCTGCTGTCTTTTTTCACACGTGGATTCAGACTCACACAGTCACACACACAAAGAGAGGCAGAGGCTTGTGTGTGTGTTTGTCAGGTGATCTCTGTTCAAACACGAGACCTCCACACCGACCCGCAGCTCCGGGTTCTGCGTCCCTAAATCTCACCCTGTCCATCTCGCTTTGTGTTCTGATGTAAAGGGTTTGATTTGATGCTCCGCCACCTCCGAACATGAAGAGGAGGAGGAGGAGGAGACAAGAGGAGGAGAGGAAGAGGAGGAGACGAGAGGAGGAGAGATGGAGGAGAAGACGAGAGGAGGAGAAGAGAGGAGGAGAAGAGAGAGGAGAAGACGAGAGGAGGAGAGGAGGAGAGGAGAGAGGAGAGGAGGAGAGAGGAGGAGAAACGAGAGGAGGAGACAAGAGGAGGAGGAGGAGAGAGAGAGGAGACGAGAGGAGGAGAAGAGGAGGAGGAGAAGAGGAGGAGAAGACGAGAGGAGGAGAGGAGGAGGAGAAGACAAGAGGAGGAGAGGAGGAGGAGGAGACGAGAGGAGGAGAAGACGAGAGGAGGAGAAGAGGAGGAGAGAGGAGAGGAGAAGAGGAGGAGACGAGAGGAGGAGAAGAAGAGGAGGAGAAGACGAGAGGAGGAGAAGAGGAGGAGGAGACAAGAGGAGGAGAAGACGAGAGGAGGAGAAAGAGGAGGAGAAGACAGAGAGGAGGAGAGGAGAGAGGAGGAGAGGAGGAGAGGAGGAGAGAGAGGAGAAGAGAGGAGGAGGAGACGAGAGGAGGAGAGGAGGAGAGGAGAGAGGAGGAGACGAGAGGAGGAGAGGAGGAGAGAGAGAGGAGACGAGACGAGGAGAGGAGGAGACGAGAGGAGGAGAGACGAGAGGAGGAGACGAGAGGAGGAGAAGAGAGACGGAGAGGAGGAGAGGAGAGAGAGGAGAGAGGAGGAGACAGAGGAGGAGAAGACGAGAGAGAGGAGGAGGAGGAGAGAGGAGGAGAGAGGAGAGAGGAGAGAGAGAGAGAGGAGGAGAGAGAGGAGGAGACGAGAGGAGGAGGAGGAGAGAGAGAGGAGACGAGAGGAGGAGGAGAGAGAGGAGACAGAGAGAGAGAGAGAGAGAAGGAGGAGACGAGAGGAGGAGAAGACGAGAGGAGGAGACGAGAGGAGAGGAGGAGACGAGAGGAGAGAAGACGAGAGGAGGAGAAGAGAGGGAGAGAGGAGGAGACAAGAGGAGAGAAGACGAGAGGAGAGGAGGAGGAAGGAGGAGAAGACGAGAGGAGGAGAAGACGAGGAGAAGAGAGAAGAGGAGAAGACGAGAGGAGGAGAGGAGGAGAGGAGAGATGAGAGGAGGAGAGGAGGAGACGAGAGGAGGAGAAGACGAGAGGAGGAGGAGGAGACGAGAGGAGGAGAAGAGGAGGAGAAGACGAGAGGAGGAGAGGAAGAGGAGAAGAGAGAGGAGGAGAAGACGAGAGGAGAGGAGAAGACAAGAGGAGGAGAGGAGGAGGAGAAGACGAGAAGAGGAGAGGAGGAGGAGAAGACGAGAAGAGGAGAGGAAGAAAGGAAGAGAAGACAAGAGGAGGAGAGGAGGAGGAAAGGACGAGAAGAGGAGAGGAGGAGGAGAAGACGAGAGAGGAGAGGAAGAGGAGAAGAGGAGGAGGAGAGGAGAGGAGGAGAGGAGAAGACAAGAGGAGGAGGAGAAGACAAAAGGAGGAGAGGAAGAGCAGAAGACAAGACGAAGAGAGGATGAGAGGAGAGCAGGAGAGAGAAGAAAAGGAGAAGTGGAGGAGATGAGATAAAAAGAGAAGAGGAAAGGAGAGCAGGTAGAGAGGAGGAGGAGGAAAGAGGAGAGAAAAGGAGGAGAGGAAAAGGACAGGAGGAGGAGAGAGGAGAGAAGGAGAGGAGGGGAAGAAGGAGAAGTAGAGGAAGGGAATAGGAGGAGGAGGAGGAGAAGATGACAAGAGGAGGAGAAGAGAAGGAGAGGTGATGAGAGGGAGATAAGCATGGAGAGCAGGTAGAGGAGAGAAGGAGGGGGAGACAATGGGAGGGAGGAATGAGGAGAGGAGGAAAGGAGAAGAGGAGGAGTAGAGAAGGAGAGGTGGAGCAGAGGAGCGGAAGATGAGAGGATGAGGGCAGGGAAGGAGGAAATAAGGGGAGAAGGTGGAGAGGAGAAGAAAAGGTGGCAGACATGAGAGGGAAAGATGAGAGGAAAAGAGACAGGCAGCAGGGCAGGTAGAGAGGAGAAGGAGGAGGAGGAGGAAAGAAGAGGAGGACAGGAGGAGGTGAAAGGGAGAGAAGGAGAGGAGAGGAAGGGGAGAAATGGAGGAGGAAATTAGGAGAGAAGGAGGAGAGGATTAGGAGAGGAGGAGAAGAGAAGGAACAGTGGAGCCGAAGACATGAGGATGAGAGAAATTAGGAGAGAAGGAGGAAAGGAGGAGGAAAGGAGATATGGAGGAGATGAGAGGAAGAGGAGATGGACAAGGAGAGCAGGTAGAGAGGAGGAGGAGGGAGAGAGAATGGAAGAGAGGAATGTGGAGGAGAGGAGGTGAAGAGGAAGAGTGAAAGAGAGACAGAAGGGAGTAGAGAAAGAGGAAAGGAGAAGAGGAGCAGTAGAGAAGGAGAGGTGGAGCAGAGGAGCAGAAGACGAGAGGAGGAGAGGAGAAGAGCAGGGGGTGGGCAGAGGAGGAGGAAATTAGGAGAGAAGGAGGAGAGGAGAAGAAAAGGAGAGGTGGTGAAGATGAGAGGAAAAGAGGAGAGGAAAAGAGACAGGCAGGAGAACAGGCAGAGAGGAGGAGGAGGAGGAGGAGAGGAGAAAAGGAGGACTGGAGGGGAAGAGAGGGAGAGCAGGAGAAGTAGAGGAAGGCATGAAAAGAAGGAAGAGTGGAGGGGAAGACAGACAAAAGGATGAGAGCAGGAGGGAGGAGGAGAGGAGGAGAGAGTAAGAGAAGGTGAGGAGGCACAAAGCAGAGGAGGGGAAGAAGAAGAAGTAGAGGAAGGGGAGAAGAGGAGGAGAGGAGAAGGAACAGTGGAGCTGAAGACAAGAGGAGGAGAGGATGAGAGCAGGAGGGGAAGTGGAGGAGAGGAGGGAAACTAGGATAGAAGGATGAAATGTGGGGGAGATGAGAGGAAAAGAGGAGAGGAGATAGGCAAGAAGAGCAGGAACGAGGAGGAGAGGAGGTGAAGCGTGAACAAAGGAACAGAGAAGGAAGGGAGTAGAGAAAGAGGAAAGGAGAAGGGGAGGAGTAGAGGAAAGAAGGAGAGGTGGAGCAGAGGAGCAGAAGACGAGAGGAGAAGAGCAGGAGGGGGGGCAGAGGAGGAGGAAATTAGGAGAGAAGGAGGAGAGGAGAAGAAAAGGAGAGGTGGTGGAGGGGAGAAGAAGAGGAGAGGCGGGAAAGGAGAGGTGGTGAAGAGGAACAGTGGAAGAGAGAAGGAGGGGAGGAGAAAACAGGGGAGGAGAAGAGGAGGAGTAGAGAAGGAGGGGTGGAGCAGGGGAACAGAAGACAAGAGGAGGAGAGGAAGAGGAAATTAGGAGAGAAGGAGGAGAGGAGAAGAAAAGGAGAGGTGGTGGAGATGAGGGAAAAAGAGGAAAGAAAAGGAGACAGGTAGAAGAGCGGGTAGAGAGGAGGAGGAGGAGGAAAGAGGAGAGAAAAGCAGGAGAGAAGGAGGACAGGAGAAGAGAAGGAGAGGAGGAACAGAGGAGAGGAGGGAAAGAAGAAGTAGAGGAAGGGGAGAATAGGAGGAGAAGAGAACAAGACGAGGAGACAATGAGAGCAGGAAGGGAGGGGAGGAGAGGAGGAGAAAAGGAGAGGAGATAGGCAAGGAGAGGAGGTAGAGAAGAGGAGGAGAGGAGGAGGGAGAGAGCAATGAGATTGAGAGGAGGTGAAGAAGAACAGTGGAAGCTAAAAGTAGGGGAGTAGAGAAAGAGGAAAGGAGAAGAGGACGAGTAGACGAGAAGAGGAAGAGGAGGAGGAGGAGGAGGAGAGTCCTATATCTGTGGCGTATATGTTAAATAGGCTCCAGCTGCTGCAGTCCAGATCAGATCACAGACGTTCCGGAGATTATTACAGGAGATGGAGGGATGAGACTCTGAACAGTGACGGAGGACGAGTTTATACCATGATTGGCATAAAACAAATATAGAAGCAGAGAGACTGAGAGCGACAATATGAAACTGTGACAGGCAATGCGCAGAATACACAAAATGTACAAAATATACAGCACAATCTCAAAGAACATCACAGAGAGAAAATCATCCATATGGTCCGGATCTGTGCATTTGACCCGTCCTTCTGTGTCTCTGGGTTAAACCTGCATTTGTTTTGGGTTAATGGGTGAAAATGTCCAGACAAACCCCCACCCAGCAGAAAGAAAATCATGACCAGACCTGATCCAGCGCCACACAACCTCACTTCAAATTATGGAAAAAAATCATTATCGCGATTATTTTGGTCAGTATTAAAATCACGATTATTCAAATGATTATTTTTAGTTAAACGATGCATTTCCCTCCAAAAAAAAAAAAACAACACTTACTTATTGATAATTTACACAAAACTTTCCGAAAAGGAGCCTACAGCTTCTCATATTTCAGACACAAAAAAGCATTGTGTCGCTTTATTCACTGACCAGAAAACTCAAAAAACGGCTAATAACGGCAACAGAACAATGTGCCTCAAGCGTCATCGAACCGTGACAATACTGTACACACAAACCTGAAAACTGTGAACACTGAACATAAAGTGCTTAATCAATACCTGAGTGGAACCACACACAGGAACAACAATGCACAAGTAAACATGTAACTAATGTGTCTTCAGTTCGCGGTGAATTATGTATGTAAACATGTACGCTCAAGGCGCTACAACAGGCCACAAATCTGAACCTGAGAGCAGTTCTGCAATGTATAAAACATAAAATGAATAAAATATACTTCAAACATGTAATAAGGCATAATAATAATGAAAAACTATATAAACTATATATCCAGCTCTTCTACAATCTCTATATTTATAAAACAAATATACTTATTTATATTAAAAATACAAATAAAAATCCCAAAATAAACTTTGTTATGCTTTATAAATTGTTTCTACTCGATTATATGAGTTTGGAAATTGTTTGACACACAAATCAAAATTTAAATTCAGTTACATTTAAATTTAAATTTTAACAAGATGAATTGTGTAACTTTTCTGGTGGAGGGTCCGTCAGATGCTTTTCTCCATAGACATGTTATTGCTTTGTGTGGAATGTTTCACAGTATGGCATTAATCCTTTCTATTTTTATGTAGGCCAAACTGGACCAAGTTACAAGTCAGATCTGTGGAGAGGCACCAGTCAGAATGTTTGTTTTTCTTGGTATTTTTGAGCCACCTGTAATTTAAGACATGTAAAGCAGAGTTTTACATGCTCATAATCCCCTCACTTATGAACAAGATCACGACATACTTGAACTCCTCCACCTGAGGCAAAACAGGATATACTGATTGGCCACAATTATTTTTAAGAATTATAAAAACTGACATGATCCATGAATAAATTAATTTGGCTTTAAAATCGGAATAAACCACCCACTTACTTTGGAATTAAGTTTAAGTCCAAATAATAATTTTCATTAGGAATTAAGTGTTTACATGGACTTTTTAAAGCAGAATTAATTTTTATTCAGAATTAAATTATTTTTTTTATGTTGTAAAAATATATAAAAGTTACATAGTGCACCTTTAATTAATGTTGCTAAAATGCAAAATCAGTTCTTGGGTTTAGTCAATAATTGAAAAAAACAAAAAAAAAACAGGTTCAACATTTGTGATATTTTGGATAAATTTGACACTGCCCTCATCACATTCTAGATTCTGAAAACCACCAATCGTTTCGGAATCAGTTTCGGAGCAGAAAAGCTGGATCGATTCATCCCTGGGCTCCATAAAACCGAAGAGCTAAACCCTCCTCCTATTTCTCTTCCTCTCACTCCTGATCTCACACTTTGACTTTTCCTCAGATCCTTTTTCCCTTCTTTCTCGTGAAGAGTTTTGACAGCGGAGCAGCTCTCGTCTACAGAAACGTCACTCTCAGAAACTCACAGGTGAAGACAGGAGAGTGAAGTTTAGACTCACAAGGACAGAGGAGAGAAGAAGAAAAGTACAAAGAAAGCATCAAGTTTAAGAGAAGGAGAGAAAGAGAAAAGAGGGGGAGATGACTAAAACTGTAATTAGTGGGTCTGACGGCTGCTTTGGTAAGAAGTTGTTTGATTAAGTATAAAATTAGACAAACTTCTTCCACAATAAATGTCTTAAATGAACAAAATTAAATGTGTGGAGTAAATGAAGATTAAAACTGGACTAAAACTAAACAGAACTAAACTAAACCAAGACTGAACCACGACTGAACCAGGACTGAACCAGGATTAAACCAGGTCTAGACCAGGTCTAGACCAGCTGTAAACCAGGACTAAACCAGGACTAAATGAAAACTAAACCAGGAAGAAACCAGGACTTAACCACGACCAAATCAGGACTAAACCAGGACTAAACCTGGAAACAACCAGGAAGAAACCAGGACTAAACTAGGACCAAACCAGGACTAAACAGGACCAAATGAAAACTAAACCAGGAAGAACCAAGACTGAACCAAGACCAAATAAATCTAAACCAGGGCCAAAACAGGACAAAACCAGGACCAAACCAAGACTGAACCAGGACCAAATGAAAACTAAACCAGGAAGAAACCAAGACTAAACCAGGACCAAATCAGGACTAAACCAGGACTAACCCTAACCAAATGAAGACTAAACCAGAACCAAATCAGGACTAAACCAGGAAAAAACTAGGACTAAACCAGGACGAACCAGGTCGAACCAGGACTAAACCAGGACTAAACCAGGACTAAATGAAAACTAAACCAGGAAGAAACCAGGACTTAACCACGACCAAATCAGGACTAAACCAGGACTAAACCTGGAAACAACCAGGAAGAAACCAGGACTAAACTAGGACCAAACCAGGACTAAACCAGGACCAAATGAAAAACTAAACCAGGAAGAAACCAAGACTGAACCAAGACCAAATAAATCTAAACCAGGGCCAAAACAGGACAAAAACCAGGACCAAACCAAGACTGAACCAGGACCAAATGAAAACTAAACCAGGAAGAAACCAAGACTAAACCAGGACCAAATCAGGACTAAACCAGGACTAACCCTAACCAAATGAAGACTAAACCAGAACCAAATCAGGACTAAACCAGGAAAAAACTAGGACTAAACCAGGACTGAACCAGGTCGAAACCAGGACTAAACCAGGACTAAACCAGGACTAAATGAAAACTAAACCAGGAAGAAACCAGGACTTAACCACGACCAAATCAGGACTAAACCAGGACTAAACCTGGAAACAACCAGGAAGAAACCAGGACTAAACTAGGACCAAACCAGGACTAAACCAGGACCAAATGAAAACTAAACCAGGAAGAAACCAAGACTGAACCAAGACCAAATAAATCTAAACCAGGGCCAAAACAGGACAAAACCAGGACCAAACCAAGACTGAACCAGGACCAAATGAAAACTAAACCAGGAAGAAACCAAGACTAAACCAGGACCAAATCAGGACTAAACCAGGACTAACCCTAACCAAATGAAGACTAAACCAGAACCAAATCAGGACTAAACCAGGAAAAAACTAGGACTAAACCAGGACTGAACCAGGTCGAAACCAGGACTAAACCAGGATTACACCAGGATTAAACCAGGACTAAATGAAAACTAAACCAGGAAGAAACTAGGACTGGACCAGGACCAAATCAAGACTAAACCAAGACCAAGTCAGAAAGAAACCAGGACTTAACCATGACCAAATCAGGACTAAATCAGGACTAAACCTGGAAACAACCAGGAAGAAACCAGGACTAAACTAGGACCAAATCAGGAAGAAACCAGGACCAAATGAAAACTAAACCAAGAAGAAAACAAGACTGAACCAGGACCAAATTAGGACCAAACTAGGACTAAACCAGGACCAAATGAAAACTAAACCAAGAAGAGAACAGGACTAAAGCAGGACCAAATCAGGACCAAATGAATAGTAACCAGGAAGAAACCAGGACTGAACCAGGACCAAATCAAGACTAAACCAGGACTAAACCAGAACCAAATGAACACTAAACCAGGAAGAAACCAGGACTGATCTAGGTCCAAATCAGGACTAAACCAGGACTAAACCAGGACTAAACCAGGACTAAACCAGGACTAAACCAGGACCAAATCAGGATCAAATGAAAAATAAACCAGGAAGAAACCAAGACTGAACCAGAACCAAATCAGGACTAAACCAGGACCAAATTAAAACTAAATCAGGACTAGACTAGGACTAAACCAGGACTAAAATAAAACCAGAACTAACTGTGAGTAACCTTGAACTAATTGACATCTAAGTGATCAATTAAACTAAATGAAATGACTCCTGAGCACCGCTGCTGAAGACTGTTAAACTCTGATGGTCCCTTTAGTCTTATCACTGATTTGACGCCGTCTCTCGTGTTTTTTTCTCGTGTGTTTTTCTCGTGTTTTTCTTACCTCCGGGGCTCCTCCTCAGAATGTACTTCCTCACTTCATCGTAGACGAAGATGAGGAGGCTGTACGGCAGAGCACAGAACCACCAGAAGATCCTGAGAGCAGAGGCACAGCAGCATGAGAGCACAGCACAGCACAGGCTAATGGGCCGCTATTAGGACTAATGTAAAGAGGCTATTTGACGCTTGAGTGGAGTCGTGTGCGTGTGTGTGTGTGTGTGTGTGTGTGTGTGTACGTGCGTGTGTGTATATAACAGTTATAGGGCATGCACTTGATTTTTCCCATGAGCAGAAAGTGTTTTGCCGAGGAGTTTGCAAAAATATCAATATATCGTATCGTTTAATGTGAGGACACAGTATCGATATCGTGGGCTGCTGTATCAATATATCGAGTATTTTGTGTATATTTAATCCGTGTATCATTCGTTCATTTGTTTTTCAATATAAAACCAAAAACAAGAAAACGAAAAAACAACAGTTTTCTTCGTTATTTGTCTCCAAAACCAAAATGAAAAATGGAAAAAACAGATAACGGCCGTTTACCGCTTCCGTGACTGCGATGCTGAAATTTTGCACCGCGTACAGACTGAAACAGGATTGATCCAGACCGGGACAGAGACCGAGACCAGACCGGGACAGAGACCGGGACTGAGACCAGGACTAGACCGGGACCAGACCGGAACTGAGACCGAGACCAGCGGTCCGAGCAGTTCCGTGTCATCGTCTCCGCGCTGGTTCCCTGCGGGGAAAGTGAGAATGCTCTGTGGACTACAGGTCCGGACGGGCTGCTCCGGTCCTCTGCGCTCAAGAACCGCGGCTGGTTCTGAGGTGGTGCAAAGCATCCAACTGACGCTTTCACACCAACGAAAACGAACCGAACTAAAAGCTTTTGGTTCAAATGGACCTGGTCCGAGACCAGACCGGGACCAGAGCGCTATTGAGACCAGGGCCAGACCGGGACCAGAGCGGAGGCTCAGAGCCCACGGCAGGGCCAGAGCTCGAAGCTGAGGCTCGGACCCCGCGGAGGCTCTGAGTCAAACCTCGGAGTCCACCCTGGTCCCACTCTGGTCCCGGTCTCAGTCCCGCCCTGGTCCCACTCTGGTCCCGGTCTCAGTTCCGCTCTGGTCCCGGTCTGGTCTCGGACCTGGATCAGTCCTGGTTCAGTCCGTACACGGTGCAAAAGTTCGGCATCGCAGTCACGGAAGTCACGTAAACGGGAAACGGCTGTTATCCGTTTTTTCCATTCTTCATTTAAACAGAAAATCGAAAACTGAAAAAACGAATCGTTATCCATTTTTTCATTTTGGTTTTGGAGACAAATAGTGAAGAAAACTGTTGTTTTTTCGTTTTCTTATTTTTGGTTTTATATTGAAAAACGAATGAATGAATGATACACGGATTATATTTTATTAAATTATGTTGTTACAGCTGCAGTTTTGTTGCTCATTCAGTGGAAGGAAACTCATTTAAGAGACACATTTGACATTTTCACTGTTTTGAGGATTAAATCGGGCGTGTTTCATATTCACTTTGCCCAAGAAGTGGTGTAAGGTAGAGGTCTGCGTGGGACAGAATTTTCTGTCCCAAGAATTGTCATTTTCAGTCCCGCTCCCGCCCACATCTGCGATATTTTGCACACAAATCCCGCAAAATGGGGACGTTCGCTTTCTTAATCTCTATCAAACATAGAGAAGGGAAAGGATTTGTCTAAAATGTGAGCGAAACTAGACCATGTCCGAAAATTTAGGCTGCTTAAAATGCTTTTATTAATGCCAAATAAAATATCCAGCACCATAAAAATGATGTATGATAGGAAACACCTTACATTAATCATTTGTATATACGCTCCACATACTTCACTGCAAATTGATTCTTGCAAAGGGTTGTTGGCATCGTCCTATCTGATTCCCTTTTGCAGTTATGGAGTTCCAAACAACCACCACACAATTACGAAGTCCGAATCCCAAAACTAAAATATGACAATATCAGAACCAGAAACAAAAGTGACATGTTTCAAAGACTTGAAAAGATCGGCTTTGACACTGGAAAATCAAACATGGCGGTTTGATGCTCACTTTTTCAGAGGATCCTTCCCAGTATGCATTGCGCGATGACCGGAAGTCCGAAATTCGTGACATATTAATACGAGGTTGATGATTCTGGTTTTGATTTTCAGCAAAAAAGGCGAGCGTGACTAACTGAAAAACATGTGACTGTGATGTTATTTGAGACGAACTTTGTGGTCAGATTGAGAACACAAGTGTGAATAGTGCATGTTTGTGTGTAATGTGTTGTAGTGCGTGCAGGGGGCGTACCTGAGCGGGTACATGCGCAGAGCCACGTCCATCCCGGGGCAGTAGGACAGGAAGGCAGCCAGGGCCGTCTCCACAAACAGCCCAAAGATCAGGATTCGGTTTCTACAGGAGGCAAAGAGGGACATGTCACAACAAGAACTTAGAAATCATTAAAGGTGCAATGTATAACTTTTTGGTTGGGGTCCGTCACCTGTTTGTTTCATGTCATTGTTCTGCCTGGAATGTTCCACAGTGTGACATTAAACAGCTCTAACTTACATTAATTCAATGACAGGTGGTTTTACAGCTCAAAAATCCCTAGAAAAACAGACCTTCTGACTGAGAGTGGGGTAAACTGAACTAACTAGAGTAGGTCTAAACCAGGATTAAATCCAGACTCAACCAGGTCTCAACCAGAATTTAACCAAGACTACACCTGGACTCAAACACAGACTTAGAAACCAGGACTGATCCAGGAGCAAATTAGCACTGAACCAGGAAGAAACCAGGACTAAACCAGGACCAAACCAGGACCAAATTAGAAATAAACCAGGACCAAATTAGAACTAAATCAGGACTAAACCAGGACCAAATTAGAATTAAAACCAGGACCAAATGAAAACTAAACTAGGGACTTCTTAGTAGAAAGAAACCAGGACTGGAAAAATCAGGACTAAACCAGGAAAAAACAGAACTGAACCAGGACTAAACCAGGAAGACACCAGGATCAAACCAGGACCAAATTAGAACTAAACTACGACTAAACCAGGACCAAATGAAAACTAAACCAGAAAGAAACCAAAACTAAACCAGGACCAAATCAGGACTAAACCAGGAAGAAACCAGGATTGAACCAGGACCAAATTAGAACTAAACTACGACTAAACCAGGACCAAATGAAAACTAAACCAGAAAGAAACCAAAACTAAACCAGGACCAAATCAGGACTAAACCAGGAAGAAACCAGGATTGAACCAGGACCAAATTAGAACTAAACTACGACTAAACCAGGACCAAATGAAAAATAAACCAGGAAGAAACCAAAACTAAACCAGGACAAAATCAGGACTAAACCAGGAAAAAACAGGACTGAACCAGGACCACACCAGGACTAAACCAGGACCAAATCAGAATTAAACCAGGACTAAAATGAAAAACAGGTATTCTGACTGTAAGCAGGTCACCTCTCTGCAGATCTGACCTGTAACTTGGTCTGGTTTTGTCTCCATGAATCTAGAAAGGAAAGTTTAGGAAAGGAAAGTTCAATACCAGACCGTGAAACATTCCAGTCAAAGCAAAAACATCTCCAGGAACAAAAGTATTTTACGAACCCTCCACCAGAAAAGTTACACAATGCACCTTTAAACCAAGTTATTATTTACACTTTTTGATTCGCATTTCACAAATAACGAATAGGTTTAAAATAGTAAAAATAGAGCTCTCAGTCTCTCTTGGAGCTTGTTAATGAGTCATATTTGAGCTGATTGCAAAATGATTACAGATCACACTTATTGGGTTGGTGTTTTTTAATCAACTTGGTCTATCAAACCAAAGCCAGTAAAATATTTGCTTTGAACTTCATGTGTTTTTAAATTTTTTTGTCAACAACTTTAAATAATATCACAGGTTTAACTTTACCCTGTTGGAGTGTAACTCTTTCCTACATTCTGATACTTTACTTATTTCAATAGTCCCTCTAGTTTCTGAATAAGAACTATTTGAATGTCAAAAATCTGCCCGTTTCCCTCTGTTACCACTTGACCAGACCCATATTCAAAATCCTGTCAGTGCATTTATTGTCGTCTCTTTTAAACAAAAGGCGCAGACGTTCAGAAATAATCATAATAGCCTCATGAAAACTTATCAGAACACTGTAGTTTCTTGAAAGAGATACTACAATTCCATGACTTTTCCAAAACTTTCATTGAATTTACAAACTTTTCCAGGCCTGGAAAATGACATTTTCAATTTCCATGACTTTTCCAGGATTTCCATGAGCGTGGGAACCCTGCATAGTTATATGTATGCCAAAGTGCGGAACATTATAGCCAAAAGAACAACATATTTAGAGTTGCAAGCCCACCCCCAGTAAGGCTGCATGTTGTTCAAGGTTTTCTAGTGCAATAAAAACACCCCAAATAAACAAAACAAACCAAAACATGCTTTTCAGTCTGTTTTTTGGCTGAAAGTTGCATACCATGGCTTTAAAAGTTATTTGTATTTCATAAGAACCAATAATCAAAACTTAAATTGCTGGGTTTCAGATGACATCACAACATCCTACAGGCCAATGATAGTTTAAACAGATGGGGGCAGCTCAAATGAATATAGTTCAAAATGAGATTTTTCTTGTAATACAGTGAGTTCTTGAGTCTAGTCACTGATAGAAATAATCAGGTTCAACATTTGTGAAGTTCAGTTTTGAATATTTCATGGCAAAGTACAATGTCATTAACAGAGATGGGACCAAGTCGTTGTTTTGCAAGTCTCAAGTAAGTCTCAAGTCTTTAACCTCAAGTCTGAGTCAAGTCCCAAGGCAAAAACAGGCAAGTCCAGGTCACTGGCCCATAAGTCCAAGTCAAGTCCAAGTTGCTTTGAGCTTCAAGTCATTTCAAGTCTTTAAACCTTTAAAGTACTAAATATAGCTTTGGTTGTTGCAATTTATATGAATTTGAAACTAACCTGTACTTAAAAAGGCATACAGTATTTATATATGAGTATTAATATAAGAGTTAGAGAGAGTAGAAATGCAATTTTTCCTTTTTAAAAGTCTTGACAAGATCTTAGTGTGAATCATTACGGTCAGAATAAAAAGAATTCAGATTTAAAAGTGATTAATAACAGTTCTTTTGTCATGTCTGCACTGAAATGGAAGGATCGTGTTCTATGTAGTCCCCTCTGTTTTAGTGTAGTACAATACAATAATATTGTAAATGCAGTACAGTATTACTGTATTGTACTGTATATTTTACTGTTGTACATTTGATGACACCATCTCACAGTACTTCAGTGACATCCAAAGTAACAAACAGAAGTGGGAGGGGCATGTTCCAGTTTGTTCTTGTAAAATTAAACACCACATTTATCAACTGTAAAGAAAAAAGTATTTTCTAAAAACATATATAACTCAAGTCTGAGTCAAGTCCCAAGTCATTGACGCTCAAGTCTGACTCGAGTCCAAGTCCCCACCTCTGATAATTAATAGGGAAAACTGACCCTTGACCCCAAACTGAGACTACGAAATCCTCACGTTTTGGAATCTGAAAACCTCCAACTGAATTAAAAACTTTTATGGATCAATTTGAGGAAAATTTTGGATTCTTCTTCTTCCATATTTCCCAGCTCTAGTCTCTCTATTTTATTCTTCACCTCATATTTCCGCCGCAGCAGCAGAACCATCAGCCTCCTGTAGCCAGAGGAGACAAGCAGGAGGAGCCCACATAAGGCTGCGTTCAGACTGCAGCCTGAAGTGACCCAAATCCCATTTTTTGGCCTCTATGTGACCTGTATCTGATCTTTTAATGACAGTCTGAATGACACAGATCCGCTTTTTTCAAATGTGACCCAGGACACTTGGATATGTGCTCCTGAAAACGGGACACTTTTGGACCGTTTAATGTTCACACTGGAGTCACATACAAGTCACATTTAATTGGAAATGTGAACGACCTCGCAAAAACATCGGATTTCACAAAAAAATCTGAATTAAGCGTTAAGCCCTGCAGTCTGAACGTAGCCTAAGAGTCAGGTTTATGGAGATGCATGCCAGCCTGCCCACAGTCAGGACACATGTTTTCTTTTTTTTTTTTTTTTGTGCAATAAAAACAACCAAAATGAATGAAATGTTTATACGTATATCCATCTCCATCTCTTCTTCTTCACCACCACCACCCGTAGTACTTTATCTACAAATCTCACATTTCTCTCCTCCGTCACACCACAGAATTCAGTCCAAGCCCCCAAAATATTCAATAAACTATTTTGTGCATGTCTCAGATTTCCTTTCGGGAACTAAACACCTCCCGTTGTTGACCTTTTGAGGACATTTTCAAATCTGACCAATACTACGCTGATGCTTTCTCACAAACAGACACAGAGTCCATCAGGTCCGCGCTGACAAAACTCTGCACTGAGCTGACATTTGGGAGGGGCGCTGGTTCATGTGTGCGTTCTTAATCCTTGTGTTTCTTCGGCTTCGCAGAAAGGCCAAACTCAGATCGATGCTTAAAGAATGAACATGCACGGATAAAAGGGGATTTAAAGGGGAAAATATCTGTCACAGTTCACCAGTAACTCGCAACTTTAGCCTGGGCGGATGCATTTCATAACAGTGTTTCATCATTGACAGCCTTGGACGGTTTAAAGACACACTACGCTACTTTTCTGGTGCTTGTTTGTGTCCATGGAGATGTTAATGCTTTTTATTTTTAACCTTTATTTGATCAGGTGTTATAGATGTTTTTATAGCCTTCTAAATCATGTATTATTACAGTAAACATGCTCGCCTCTCCGCAGATTTGAGCTGGTAGTTTATAGTTACCTGGTCCCCGAAGGGTTGACCAGGTTTTGTATTCACCATGTGCGTGTGTGTGTGTGTCTGTGTGTGTGTGTGTGTGTGTGTGTCTGTGTGTGTGTCTGTGTGTGTGTGTGTCTGTGTGTGTGTGTGTGTCTGTGTGTGTGTGTCGATGTGTATGTGTCTGTGTGTGTGTCTGTGTGTGTCTGTGTGTGTGTGACTGTGTGTCTGTGTGTGTGTGTGTCTGTGTGTGTGTGTGTGTGTCTGTGTGTGTGTGTGTCTGTGTGTCTGTGTGTGTGTGTCTGTGTGTCTGTGTGTCTGTGTGTGTGTCTGTGTGTCTGTGTGTGTGTGTGTGTGTGTGTGTGTGTGTGTGTGTCTGTGTGTGTCTGTGTGTCTGTGTGTCTGTGTGTATCTGTGTCTGTGTGTGTGTTGTGTGTCTGTGTGTGTGTGTCTGTGTGTGTGTGTGTGTGTGTGTGTCTGTGTGTCTGTGTGTGTGTCTGTGTGTGTGTGTGTGTGTGTGTGTGTGTGTGTCTGTGTGTGTGTGTCTGTGTGTCTGTGTGTGTGTCTGTGTGTGTGTGTGTGTGTGTCTGTGTGTGTCTGTGTGTCTGTGTGTGTGTGTGTCTGTGTGTGTCTGTGTGTGTGTGTGTGTGTGTGTGTCTGTGTGTGTGTCTGTGTGTCTGTGTGTGTGTGTGTGTCTGTGTGTGTGTGTGTCTGTGTGTGTGTGTGTGTGTGTCTGTGTGTGTGTGTCTGTGTGTGTGTGTGTCGTGTGTGTGTGTGTGTCTGTGTGTGTGTGTGTCTGTGTGTGTGTGTGTGTGTCTGTGTGTGTGTGTGTCTGTGTGTGTGTCTGTGTGTGTGTGTCTGTGTGTGTGTGTGTCTGTGTGTGTGTGTGTGTGTGTGTCTGTGTGTGTGTGTCTGTGTGTGTGTGTGTCTGTGTGTGTGTGTGTCTGTGTGTGTCTGTGTGTGTGTGTGTGTGTCTGTGTGTGTGTCTGTCTGTGTGTGTGTGTCTGTGTGTGTGTGTGTGTGTCTGTGTGTGTGTGTCTGTGTGTGTGTCTGTGTGTGTGTGTGTCTGTGTGTGTGTGTGTGTGTGTGTGTGTGTGTGTGTGTGTGTCTGTGTGTGTGTGTGTGTGTGTGTGTGTGTGTGTGTGTGTCTGTGTGTCTGTGTGTGTGTGTGTGTCTGTGTGTGTGTCTGTGTGTGTGTGTGTTGTGTGTGTGTGTGTGTGTGTGTGTCTGTGTGTGTGTGTGTCTGTGTGTGTGTGTGTGGTGTGTCTGTGTGTGTGTCTGTGTGTGTGTGTATGTCTGTGTGTCTGTGTGTGTGTGTGTGTGTGTGTGTGTCTGTGTGTGTGTGTGTGTGTGTGTGTCTGTCCACCTGTGATAATTCCACCATTTATGGACCGATTGTCACCAAATTTAGTACGTGGGTCAGGCCCCTGTGCCCGATGCTGCAAAAAAAGTTTGGTGATGATCCAAGGTCATTTGAGGTCACACGGGTCACTTGAAAGGTCATGCCATTATAAAGGATAGGCAGTTTCGGCAATTTCTGAATCATCTGCGGCTTAAAATATTCACCCAATCATCACACAAGTTGGAACACACATAACCGGGGAACAATGGATGTTACAGATTGAAACCAGTCAAGGTCACTTGAAGGTCAAGGTAACCAAGGTCAAATATGCGTTTTTGGTCATAAGTCCGCGAAGGATCGAGCTAGAGTAATGGGAGTGTCTCAAAATCTCAGAAAATGATTATCTATTTATATTCCATGCATTTGTATAGTCAAATATTAATAGTTTTCAAGACAGTCTTGTTTTTCTGGTGATACACAACACACTGATTTACAGTCACACAACTAACATACACACACCTCATGAAAAATGACATTTTGGTTCCACACTAGTAAACACAGACATTCTCATGTGTGACCAATATCACACAAATTTACACCATTATTCATACGTTCTACACTTGGTGATAGTGGTAAGATATTATTGTAGCCACAGCTGCCCTGGGACAGACTGATGGAAGTGAGGCTGCCCATCTGTGTCATCGGCGCCTCCGACCACCACCAGCACTCAATCACACCACTTTCATACTAGTCCTTTGTGGGTGAAGTGTCTTGCCTAAGGACACAACAGTTTTGTCACTAGCGCCCCACTGTGGCACCTGATATTATCAAGTAGAGTATTTTGAGGTCTATAAGTTGCACTTTTTTTCATGGTTAGGGTGTTTCCTGTGACTTATACTCCAGTGTGACTTATATATGAAAATGTTCACACTGAAGCGGCGAGACGCTCTAGTCTTGTGTGTCAGTATTTGCTGCTCCTGTTCCTCCTGCACCACTGTCACTTTGCACTTTACTGCGCATGTCTCCTGCGGAAAAAGCTGCTGCAGTAGTGAGAAAATTCAGTCACGGAAAGATGAGCACAGTCCATGGATGGAGAACAACTTTGGTCAGGATGGAACAAAGACTGGACAGAAACTGGCAGAAAGTCTCTGGAACTGGCTGGCTGGAAACTGACTGGAGGAACTGCTGTTTACCTGGTCAGGATCTATAATACTCTATGGGAGTTGATCAGAAGTGACACCGAGGATGAAGAATTGAATGGATTTAGTGATTTGGAGTGAGATGGAGAGTTTGGTAAACTTGTTCTGTTCTGTTGTTTATGTTATAGTTTATCTGAAGAACTGTGAAATATGTGACGTTAACACATTAACACCTATTCAACCTGTTGTTCTCTATTCTGTTGTTATTACTTTAACTTGCCCTTGATGAAATGTCGGTTCCTGGTCTCTGATTTTATAAAATAAATTTCCCCCAAAAAGTGCGACTTATAGTCCGGTGCGACTTATACCTGTTATTTTCTTCTTCACTATGCATTTTTTGGCTGGTGTGACTTATACTCTGGAGCGACTTATAGTCCGAAAAATACAGTAAATGAAATACCGTACTATGAAACATTCCAGGAAAAGCAAGAACATCTCCCTGGGTTTAAGATGACATCACAACACTCTACAGACCAGTCCTTGTCAAATAGTGGGGCGATGCCAGGGGGAGCGCGTGTGACCTTGAGGAACTTTTTTTTTTTTTTTTTTTTTGCGGTACTATAAATAAATAAATAAAGTGTAATTGCACATCCACTACAGCAGTTGGCAGTGATGTTCTCATTGTCAGAGTGTGCGCAGGGAGTATTAGCGCTATAGTGTTGGGTTTTCTCCATCAAGCAAATGCACACACAGCACAGAGCAGGAGATATGAAGTGTATGTAGCGCTTTGCTTCACTGTGACGATGGCGGGAAACGAGGAGAGACCGCTGTGTTTACTGTGTCTAAAAATGTTGGCAGCGGACAGCAGTTGGCAGTGAAGCCAAATAAATTATGGCGTCGCTTAAAGACATTACACCCCAATCACGCTGATAAGCTGCTTGAGTTTTCTCAATGAAAAAGTACAAGTCTCTCCATGTCCGAGCACCAAAGTACATCTGTGACATGTTAGTGTCATATGAACCATCTCACACTCTGAGGACCTCAGGGACCGGCCTCCTGCTGGTGCCCAGAGTCACGACTAAACAAGGGGAGTCAGAGTTTCAGGTTCATGCAGCTAAAACCTGGAACAGTCTGAACATGTGAGACAGACTCTTCTGTGACGCTGTTTAAATCCAGACTCAAAACATTTCTGTTTAACTGTGCATATAACTGAAAGGTTTTCATTCCGCACTCTTCTCTCCAATGTATGTCCATCTTTTTTTATTTTAATCTTCATGATTATTTATGTTTTCATTTGTTTTTATTATGATTTAATGTATTTCTTATTCTGTAAAGCACTTTGAATTACTTTGTGTACGAATTGTGCGATACAAATAAACTTGCCTTGCCTTGTCTTGCCTTGAAAAAGTGCCAAATATTGCAACAATTTGTACTCTTCTTTAGTAAACCAGAGAGCACTGTTAGGCGGAGTACAAAATATCAGAGGAGCTGATACTGCTGCAGTATTAGACCTGGTTTCTGTCACGCTGGATGACGCCCCGAACTATAACACAAACATGATCTTTAAAGACGAGGAGGACACAGGAGGACGCAGGTGAGTGCAGCGCGGATTACGGACGGACACATGCTGTGTGTGTCCTTTGGCGATGCGACTAAAACGTTTGCTCTCGTATGTAGGCGGCTGAAGGCGAGGGTGCGATTTGTCCACGTTTGGTTGTGGTTCTGTGGAGCGGAGGCGTGAAATATTTTCTTCTTCCTAAGGGGGGGTGTGACAGAAAATAATTCAGAAGCACTACTATAGACCAATACTTTTTACAGATGAACAGAGGTCAAAGTAAAATTCTTACAATGTAGTATTTGTGAGTTCAGTGAGTACAGTGAATTTTTGGATATAATCAGCATTCAATGAAATTTTCTTAATCGATTGTCGGAAGAATTAACGATCGATTATCGATTAATCATTAATGTTTTATATAAAATGATCATCATTATTATTACTATCTGCACTACTAATCTGCATAAATAAATTCAACTTTACGACATATAAACCGTAACCACTCTAGAGCCACATCAGCCTGTTTGACATTATAATGTGTTTAATTCAGTTTTGCGCAACTCTCACAGAAACAAAACTTAAAACTGCATCACTAATTTGCATAAACTAAGCAAAGATTAAAAAAAACAGCTCTTGTGTCGCTGATGCGGTCAATTTCTTTCGGATTAAAAGACATGACTCAGTGGAATACAGGTTAGTCTGACCAGATTTGCGTTTGTCAAAACCAGGACAGCGTACGGGGGGAGGGAGGTGGGGACTCGTCATCCACATTGCGCGACTCTCACCTGGCAAAACTTTTTCCCACTGGACACCGAAACGTATGTTCCTGCTTTATACACTGTGCACATGGACTCACACTTGTCCCGAACGCAACGGAAAGTGTGGAATTTCTTGTACAAATCATCGTTAAATACACATTTGTGCTTTGGCACGTTGCAGACTGACAGACTGTTTGTGTCTCGCTCCTTCTGATGCAGAGACACATGTACACACCTGTTTGGTCACGCTACACACAGCAACCTACATTCGGTTTGTCGATTAAAATGAACGTAATCGATGAAATTCTTAATGATCAATTATCGATTAATCATGCCCATCCCTAGTATTTGTTAATTCACCTTTTTTTTCTAGAGTCTGAAATCCACCAATAAAAAAAAGACAATGCACAAAAAAGTATCTTTGGCCATCCATTGTCTTTTTCATAACCCTTTAGAGAAAAAAAACAGGTGTGCGTGTGTGTGGTGTGTGTGCGGTTGTGCTTGCATGTGTGTTTGTGACTCACTTCATGCCCTGCTGGAACAGAGAGTTCCTCCTGGTCTTACAGATGATGAGGTCGGCCCACTGCACGATGACGATGCTGGAGAAGAAGGCCGTGTGACAGGTGAACTCCACGATCTTCCTCTGCTCGTACGTCTGCGGGGACAGGTCAGTCTCACGTCATTCACGCCAAGAGAAATTTACTCTAATCACGACCGGTCTAAAGTTTGGACACACCCTCTTATTTTTTATTATTTTTTTTTTTTTTTTTTATATCAAATATGAACTTACATTATTCCATATATATTAGTATCTTGAAAGTATCCATCCTTTGCTTTGTCGAAAAATATTTAGTAGAGATATTTAAAGATGTGGAACCTGCTTGTTTCTATGGATCTGTCATTGCTCTGCCTGAAAAGTTCCGCAGTATGACATTAAACACTCTACCTTACATTTATTCAATTACAGAAGGTTTTATAGCTCACAAATATCTATAAAAACAGGCATTCTGACTGTGAGTGGAGGCACCTGTCCACAGATCTGACCTGTAACTTGGTCTGGTTTAGTCTCCATGAGGATAGAAAGATTTAATGCCATACTGTGGATCCGTCACCAGAAAAGTTACACAATGCAATTTTAACTTTTTAATATATAATTCCATATGTCTTGTGTCATATATTTTGATGTATTCTGTGTGTGTCTAAAATGTACAAAGTCGTAAACATAAAGAGAAAAAACACTGAATGAGAGGATGTGTCCAAACTTTAGACTGGTAGTGTACTTGTATATGTTATGGCCCGACTGATATGGGTTCAGTCAAGTGGTAACGGAGGGAAACAGGGGCAGATTTTTGACATTCAAATGTCTCTTATTCAGAAACTAGAGGAACTATTGAAATAAGTAAAGTATCAGAATGTAGGAAAGAGTTACACTCCAACAGGGTCAAGTTAAACCTGTGATATTCTTTCAAGTTGTTGACAAAAAATTTAAAAACTCATGTCGGAGGGAATGAAATATGCAGCACTTTTTGGGCAATAAATCCAAACAGTGATAACTCTTGGTTCTCACTTACATATCCTTAACAAACTGGTTTGAATATTTGCTTCATATAGTTTTCTACCATATGGTACAAGATTAGGTTGAAAAACCTCTTACTTTTTGAGTCATGAGATTTTTTATTAAGAAAGGTCATGGTAACGGAGGCAAAAGTAACGGAGGGAAAATTGTTCAAACAAGTAGAAGGTGCAGGATTTTACATCATTTGTCAACTTTTTTCTTCCAAATACTTTAATATTACTTCAAAATGAAAGGAAACTATTTCTATAAAATATGTCAGTCCTTCCAAGCAAATTTTTTATAATTTTAAATACATTTTTTTTTGAAAAATCATGTACCTTCATCAACAGTTCAAAGATGGAATAACACAAGATATGATGAAATACATCCATTTATTTACATGATTTGCAGGTCTTTGAAATTTGGGAAATAATTTTTGTTCCATGTTTCATACATGGTCTGTTTAAAACGTATGGAACTTTAGAACCAAAAATGGTACAGAAAAAAGGTCAACAGTTTCATAAACTAGAGTACATATGTATCTGTTCAATACATTTTTATATCAGATGTATTAACTTGAATTTTTGGCCTTGCTGTTTACTTCTGCTTGACCGGGCCCATATATTAGTCGGCCGATATGGGCACTTGGAGACATATCGGCAATCGGCCTAAATCTGGTTGATATGCTCGATTACAAAATAAATCATTATCACGATTATTTTGGTCAGTATTGAAATCACGATTGTTCAGATGATTATTTTTTAGTTACACAATGCATTTATTCTGCATTTCTCTCTCTCACACACACACACACACACACACACACAAAAACACACTTTGTTATTGATAATTTACTCAAAACTTTCAAATTGAAAATAAATATAGGCTACAAATATGAACCTTAGAGCAGTTTTACCATGTATAAAACATAAAATGAATAATATAAAACAGAAAAACATAAATGTATCAAAAATAAAATATATATCCAGCTGTTCTAAAATCTCTATATTCAAAACCTGTATCAATATATTTATTTGTATAAAAAAAAAATCCCAAAATAAACTTTAATCGTTATGCTTTAAAAGTTCCAACTCGATTATTTGGAGATCGTTTGACACACAAATCGAAATCGCGATCAAAATTCAAATAATTGCACAGCCTTAGCCAATAGTCCACATGGGCATGTTATACCTCGATATGAAGTGTAGACTCTATATATTATCTCCATTTAATTCAATTTACAGAAAGATGAATGTTCTAATATGTGACACTGCATCAGTATGTGTCAGAGGAGTAATTTGTCTTTGTCTGTGATGCCGTATCGCCCTTGAACGAGTCGTGTCATGTCACTCACGTACGTTTGTTTACATCAGTGTGCAACACTGAGGCACTGGCTTTAAATGCCCTAATGCTTTAAATGTGTCTGATCTAAGATATTAACTATAAATAAACGTTAACTTCAGCACAGTTTAGGCCAGTAACAAAACTACTGCTTGTTTGTATCAAAGTGAGAGTGTGGAGCAGAGAGGACTGTCCCATAGACACACACAGCTGCTGTTAACATACTGGATTATATTCTTTTTATGGATGATCATTTTGAATCAGAATTAAAAGGACACTTATTAGTGAAGACTTGTGATCTAAAAGGAGCCTGTGTGAGTGGTTAGTGCTGCACATGTCGATTTTGGAACTACTTTTGGTTCTTTTTCATTGGTTTGCTTAGCTGCTATAAGGCGCTTGGCATATTGTAAAGCAGGCATGTCCAAACTACGGCCTGTGGGCCAAATGCGGCCCTCAGACAAATTTTCCTTGGCCCTCAGGCTTCCAGGTGAATTGGCCCAAATTACCTTACATCATTTAAAAATTAACTTCTTACTGCAAGTTTTTTGGAAATCTACCTTGATAAAGTGAATATTTTATATTTAGTGTGTGGTTTTTAGAATATTAGCATGAGCCATCAGTGTTTATTCATGCTATTCGTGTTAAACATGCACATATTTCAATTATTCACTGTATTGAGCACCAGTCTATGGCCCTCGATCGACCCTCTGCTTCATCTGTGTTTAGATATGTGGCCCTTGATGAAAAAAGTTTGGACACCCCTGCTCTAAAGTGACGATAGTGTCTGTACATATGTTACTGAATATGGAAGTGTGTAGATGAGCTGTGAATAGAGGTGTAAATGATCAGCATTTATGTGTCACGCACACATTTCCTCCAAAAGGTTGATAGTGGTAGTTTTTACTTTGTTTACAGGCTAGCTACAGTGTCATGAAAAAATGCCATTAGGCCGACCTACTATCTTCAAATAAGACTGCAAAGAGGCAGAATGATAATAAATCAAGTCTAAACAAACCCAACTTAAAATCTAATAAAGTCAAACCTAAGTTTTATGATCAACTGAAGATTCACAATGAATTTTAATGTCACTAAATATATCGGCTATTATATCGGTTACTGGCACCTCCAAAGCCTGTTATATTGGTATCATATTGGCTCCAAAAAAATCCATATTGGTCGAGCCCTGGTATATTTATCTAATTTTAGCAACATCAGTAACTGCTCAGTCCTGACCTTACAGCAGACTGAAATCAATACAAACTCTTATTCTTCTTGGACATTTGTGCTTTATTATTCATTCACTCTGCACTGGTAAGGTGGTACACAGCAATACACCACACTCATATTAACCTATATGGCTGAAGTGCCTTGCCTAAGGACACAGCAGCAATTTTTGACACCTGATATTCCCAGTTTAGAGTTCAGATGAGGTTGGGCATCGTCAAGGAGGTATGGCCTTATTCGTATAAAGGCGTGTGGCATAATAGGGGTGTGTTTTTTCATGTACCCCGTATCTGTTCTTTTTGTTTTTCTGTTCTGTTGGCCAGTAATATTTAATACAGATGAGGGCAGCTAAAATGAATATTGTTTAAATGCAGATTTTTTGTTGTAATACAGGGAGTTCTTGAGTCCAGTCACTAATATAAATGACCAGGATCAACTATAGACTGTGTATGTAAATGGACATATCTAAATCACTAGCATGGGGGATGCTTCTGGCTCCATCAACTCTGGCGCCAATTCACTTTGTATTAAAAAAATGTTGCCAATCTCTTTGTAACTGCTGCTGTCAGGCTCCTCATTTTGGTCTTAATATGGTCATATAAACCCTCTGCATGTTAGTTAGTTAGTTTACTGAAGTCGTGCTGGGACACCCGAGTGGATTCGTGTATAGGGCGCTCTGGATTGCGAGGCGCGTGGTAGTTTTTTGATGGGGTTGGAGGCTTATGAGCGCGACAAATAGCCCAGAAAATACGGTAAATATAGTGCAATCAGATATGGAAATCTGTCTCTTGCCTTCATTTGAGAGTATGACATTGTCACACTACGTCCGACAGCTCCAATATCACCATTGCGTTTGTTTTACGTCACTGTATTTGTGGTGCGTTTGTTTGACATACCCACTGCTGGCCGTAGGTGTCCTCCAGGTCGTTGACTTCTCTGTTGTCCCATTGGATCCTGATGCCCACCAGGCTGTACGGGAGGAAACCGTTCTCCGCCAGAATCACAAAATACGTGAAGAAACCGGCCAGAGCCTGGATCATACCTGCAGGGAGAGAGGGAGAGGTTAATGGAGACATAAACATAGAATATATAAGCGAAAAGTATATGTTTGGGAAAGGATTAAGACTGGGATAGGTGTGAATGGAAAAATAGACCATAATTTATACTTTTTTAGGTATTTAAAGTCACTGTATCTGATTTTTACTGTCTTAAAAACATGAAAAACAGAATAACAGTGGTCTAAAGTACATCTTCACTTTTACGTTATGCATTCTGAGCATCCTAATTATTCACCGCAATGAGTTTATAAGCGCTTTTTGCAACTTTCCCAAAACCAGAGCGGAGTTTTGTCGTCACTGTAACGCTAACAACAACTAGCATGCTAACTGCACACTTCCTGATTATGATAAAACACTTTATAATTCGATGCAGACAGCAAACAGCAGACTTATTTTGTCCTCAAGAGCTGCTTTTACAGTATCTGAGGTTTTGAGGGCAAGACATTTTGTTCACTGTAAACCTCAATATTGATCTAAACAGCTTCATGGAAATAGGACTTTTGACTTTCATGTTCAAGACTGTAGAAGCTCTTCATATTGACATTTCATTTTAACAAGAAGCAGATTTTCATTTATGTGTTTTCAGTGTTGGAAAATAGCCATGTAACATTTTTAACCCTACATGTATGATTCAGTTGGAATTTTTGTTGTAAGTAAGTACAGAATATTCCAAAAAAAAAAATTGGCATAATTCACAGCCCAATAATTTAGGCAATTCTTGTTGAAATAACCTCAAATTTTCAAAGAATGTATAGAAACAGATCACGATTTTATAATGAATGTTTTATTTTTGTTCTGTTGTCAGGTGAAGCCATTCACTCCCAAAGAGAAGTCATTTTACGTCTTGGAATCTGCTCGCACACACTCACTCAAGACTGTGCAGCCTTCAAGCCAAAACTTGGAAAAACTTCACCAACTGGCAAACAAATTTGGACTTGGTACCAAAAATGTAAAGAGAAAGGCTGCTTATGTTGGGCTAACGGATCTGGCAGACCAACATCAACATCAGAACAGAAGGTCGAGCAAGTTCGTGAAAACTCTTATGAAACCCAAGAGGTTCGTAAGGAGAACAAGTTTTGAAACACAGATTCCTCGAATGACGGTTTGGCATAACAGTTGGTGAAGTTTTTCCAAATTTTGCATTGAAGGCTGCACAGTCTTGGGTGACTGTGTGCGAGTAGATTCCAAGAATCAAAATGATTTCTCTTTGGGAGTGAACGGCATGGCTCCACCTGAAAACAGAACAAAAATAAAACTTTAAAAAAACTTGATCTGTTTCTACACATTCTGTGAAAATTTGAGGTTATTTCAACAAAAAATGATTGGCCTCTGAAATGATGTCAAATTTTTTGGGACACCCTGTACAGACTTGTGGGGACGTGGATAAGGGGTGGGTGAAAACACATTATAAATCTATTTTAATGATTTCAAAGCTCTCAGTTTATTTCCCATAACCTTTCCCCTTGAAGACTGAGCACAGTTTTAGATAAGAGAACCTTTATTTGTTCCACTATGAAGAAATAAATAAAGCTACAAAAACAGACAATCTAAGTATTTTAAAAGATTGGATTTCTTACTAAAGGTATTGGACTTTAATTGTGTGTAAGTGTTTTTTGATGTGTCTTCTCTGCAGATGAAAAACAGGAGAGGTAATGGGACGAAAGAGCTCCTTCTCCGAACACCTAATGGACCTTTAAATGTATTATTGTTTTCAGATTTTCCCATCACCAGATCTCACCCACGAGACACAACCTCTCACCAAACAATTTGTAGAAAGCTAAATTACTGACAGGATCTCTTTAAAGCCACTCTGTGTAACTTTTAGCATATTTTTATTTTATTGTGGATGTTTTTATTGCACTGAAAAACTTGAAAAATGTGTCCTGTGTAAATATGTAGGCTTGCATGTTAATTCAGTTTATTTCCATGTATTTTTGTTCAATTCCCAATATTTCCCTTGAACATTTTCCCATCTTTTAAAAAATCCTGAAAGTAGTAGCAGGCCTTTCATTTGAAGTAGCAGGCTGTAATCTAGGTTGGTGTTAGAAAAAGACCACCAATTAGCAGAAACTGAAGATTTTTACTTTGTGTAATTTCATAACA
Source organism: Boleophthalmus pectinirostris (assembly GCF_026225935.1). Classification (NCBI taxonomy): domain Eukaryota; kingdom Metazoa; phylum Chordata; class Actinopteri; order Gobiiformes; family Gobiidae; genus Boleophthalmus; species Boleophthalmus pectinirostris. Next base: position 964,676 of record NW_026571095.1, read on the forward strand.
ATGGTGGCTGAAGAATGGCAGTGTAATTAAGAGTGGTGGAAGTAGTCGTTATGTGGCCGAGTGGATGTTGTAGAAGCAGTAGTCAAGTAGTTAAGAGTTAGTAGCAGTAGCATTAGTAGTAATAGTAGTAGTAGTAGTAGTGGTAGTAGCATTAGTAGTAGTAATAGCAGTAGTAGTAGCCAAGTAGAGCTTGTAGAGTAGCATTAGCAGCATGCAGTATTAGGGTAATAGTAGACCTAGTAGTCCTATAGTAGCGCAAGAATTGTAGTTAATATATACCATATGCATATACCTGTAATAGTAGTAGTAGTAGTAGTAGTAATAGTTGTAGTAGTAGTTATAGTAATTGGTAGTAGTGGTAGTAGTAGTAGTAAACAAAGTCTAGCAGGAATAGTAGTAGTAGTAGCCTAGTAACAGTAGAGTAGTAGTAGTACTAGTAGTAGTAGTAGTAGTTGTTGTTGTAGTAATAGTAGTAGTAGTAGTAGTAGTAATACTATTAGTAACAGTAGTAGTAGTAGTAGTAGTAGTAGTAGTAGTAGTAGTAGTAGTAGTAGTAGTAGTAGTAGTAACTGGTAGTAGTGGAAGAAGCAGTAGTAAACAAAGTCTAGTAGGAATAGCAGTAGTAGTAGTAATAGTTGTAGTAGTAGTTACAGTAATTGGTAGTAGTGGTAGTAGTAGTAGTAAACAAAGTCTAGCAGGAATAGTAGTAGTAGTAGCCTAGTAACAGTAGAGTAATAGAGTAGTAGTAGTACTACTAGTAGTAGTAGTAGTAGTAGTTGTTGTTGTAGTAATAGTAGTAGTAGTAGTAGTAATACTATTAGTAACAGTAGTAGTAGTAGTAGTAGTAGTAGTAGTAGTAGTAGTAGTAGTAGTAGTAGTAGTAGTAGTAGTAGTAGTAGTAGTAGTAGTAGTAGTAGTAGTAAGGAATCAAATGCAAGACCTCTATGCTGTGAGTACCAATACTGACACTACCACTTCACCACTTTGTGTACTTTAAAAGTGCAATGTGTAACTTTTGGGTTGGGGTCTGTCACCTGTTTGTTGCTATGGAGATGTCATTGCTCTGCTTTGAATGTTCCACAGTATGACATTAAACAGATCTACTTTACACAGACAAACATCAATAACTATTTCATTTTATAGATTAACCCAACATTCATTTATCGCAAATTATATTCTGATTAAACAATCAGAAAAGTCCCACACTGTATCTTTAATCATTTAATCTAATTTAATGACACAAACTTCAGCCAACACCTTCATAAAATCTGCAAATCGACAACATTTGTACCATAATGTTAAAGCTACAGTGTGGAACTTTCTGGAGTTGACACATTACCTTCGTGATTCCATGGATACAGAACGTTAAAACCAAACTTTGGAACATTCTGCGTGACATAGATAGGTTTTATTTATGCCAAATTGTGGATTATTACAGCCAAAGGAACAACATTTCTATAGAAACAAGCCAGGCCAAGTAAGAGTCAGGTTTGTGGAGAGGCAAGCCTGCTCACTGTAAGAATGCATGTGATTAAAACTACCAAAATAAAAAACAAACAAACATGATGATATTGTCTATTTTCTAGCTGAAAAGTGACATATTGTGACTTTAATTGGCCTGTACAAGCCTGAAGGATGTTGTGGTGTTATATTCCTGTAAATACCCGCGTACACTAGCAACAGTTTTTTTCGTGCGCATATCTTTAGCCTGTAGCGCTTAAACTAACATGACAGCAGCACTAACACCTGAGCTAAAGTGACAAGAATCCCCTGAACGCTCCACAATTTATAGAAACATCCTCGGCTCAGATGGAGTTATTTTGACACGTGTTTATAAAAAAAAAACTCTCTCTGTGCTTTTACAAGGAACAGAACACTTGAAGTTTGTCACAAAATATTAAAATCAAACACCACAGCTCACTGACTTTAGAGGTGGATGTACTCAGTTACATTTACAGGCTTTACTTTTTAAATTAAAGGATCCATATGATGATATTTTCTGATCTCTGTTCTAATGTGGTTTCCTCATCACAAACAAACTTGGAGTTGTGTTTTGTTTCATTCACACATGTTTAACACACAAACCCTGTATATTCGAGTGTTTTTTGTTGTGGATGCAGTGTTCATCCACACTAATCTGACAGACAGAACGATCTGGTGACGCCAACTCCCACGAATTCATCTGAGTACAGATCTGATCCTGCACTGTGTGGACACCTGAAAACGTTGATATGCTGATGTAGGAGCTCTAGTTGTGTCCTGATTGGACCACGTCACTGTGACTTGCGCCTTCCTGATTCACTGGGTTCTTGACATCTGTCATGTGACGCTATTGTGGTGAACAAACTATAGACAAACGGGAAACCGTGTAGCCATGGCCATCTTAAAATCCAGTGTTACGTTCAGTAACAACTGACCCTCATCAGTCCACAAAAAGACTGTTTTGACACTTGCCATCTTCCTCGGCTCGAAATCGGCTGCTGCAACTTCAGACACGGTGCTCCACTTCTTTGTTTATACCTCCCACGAGATGTTGTGACGTGACGCCAGCCTAGTCATGTGACTAGCATTTCAGGTGGTTTCGTGTTACTGTGTGGATAGGGAACAAATACAGACACGATGTGTCTGGATGCAAATCGTTTCTGATATGGTGATACGGTGATTCGTTTCAGTGTACACGTATCCTCCACCATGTTTCACCATGTGATGTGTTCATGTGTTTTTAAACTTCATACACCTTCTCTAGAATCATTTGGATCATTTCAGCTCTTGAATTGCCAATCTCTACTGAACTAAACATAAAAGTTAGTTGTTAACTTGAAACCTACCATTTCATGACATCACAAGGTAGAACAGAACATTTTGAGATTTTGAGATGTAGACAGACTAATAATAAAGAGTTACTAAAATGTGTGAATGAAACAAAACACAATTCCAGGTTTAGTTTAGATGAGGGAACAACATTGGTACACACCTTAAAGCTCCCAAGAGTCAACTTTGTTTAATATAGGACTGATCCCTTAGCTTAGGCGTCCACCATCCATTGGCAGATCGTGTACCACATTAAATCGTTTGGAGGTCAGTAAGCACAACCAGAATGAATACATAAGACGCACCAGATTATAAGGCGCACTGTTGATTTTTGAGAAAATTAAAGGTTTTTAAGTGCGCCTTATAGTCCGGTACATTAACAAATTCTAGATCAGATGGTATCCTTAAATGAGTAAAAAGTAGTTTCTTCAAATACGTTCTTACTTTTACTTAAGTACTTTCTTGGACCACTGCTTTGTGCTCCTTCTTGAATATTATTTTGAAGTAGCAGTACTGCTGTGACTAGCCAAGACAAGCTGGAGGACTGCAGTTATTAACAGAGATGATGTGGTTTTAATTTGACGTTGGCAAATGTGTTTTGTCAGAATGGGTGGAGCACTTTGAGCTGATGGACGTGTGATGTGTGTGTGCTAAAGTGAGCCTGCTGAGAGGCTCATTTACACTGATGTGGTGAAGTATACACTGAATATACACTGAGTATACACTGAGTTCATTAGGCCCAGACGTGGAGGACAGAAGTAAGAGTACTGTTACTTCAATATTATATCCAAACAGAAGGACAGCAGTAGTAGAAGTTCAGGAGATCACTCAAGTAAAGGTAAGAAAATAAACTAAGAAAAAGTACGAGGAGCTGTTTGGATGTAACAGCTGATTTGTAATTTGAATTCAGTGCAACTGGAAGGACAAAACAATAAATAAACAATAAATAATGCAAAAACTCAGATATTTATACTTTGCAGTTGATGTCATCTAGCCTGATTCATCAGCCGGTTTTACTTTGTGGAAACCGTCTGAGCTCGCAGCATTAGAATTTGTTTACTTGATGGTAGGCAAGTACTTTTTTTATTTAACCAATCGCTGCTATTTGGTTGTGGCGTATGTAATGCGCCGCTACCTGGTATATTAAACTTTTCCCATATCCCATAGGAAGAAGCACAATAATGTCTTTCCCCTTGATAAAATTCACCAAACATTCTCTCTGTTCCGTCTTTAAATCCTCGATCTTGGGAATCGTTGCCAACACAGAATGTCTGTCTTCATCTACATCCATCTTGACCGCTTTGTTTACTGTTGTGTTGTTCCACAAAACGCACCCAGACAGGCGCTAAGAGTTTGACATCATGACTTCACAGCTCTTCGCTGATTGGCCGGTGCGAGGTCTACAACTTTTAGGGTTCTTGCACACCGTCTAGTGTATTTTAATTCCTGACCTAGTCGCTGGAGAGAAATTGAAACTGAGTGGAGGCACTAGGTGGCACCAGCCTGGCTAGATGTCATCAAGATTTCTTGGGGATCTGACTGACTAAGCTGGAACTCTAACAGTTTGTGATGTTACACAAGTCCAGTTTTGTTGGCTCCTGAAAATGTGCTGTTTAAATCCATTTTGTATTTTCCTTTGAGTTTTCACACAATCTTAAAACTTTTTTGTCAGTGTTTGCTAATGTGTGCCTTGTGTCGCCATGGTAAATTCAAATTCATATTTATTTTTTTAGAGGATAAGCCCCTTGAGATGTCTCCACATCTTGATTGGAGAGGGTCATCATTCCACGCCTTGAGATGTTTCGCCATCTCGTTTTTGAGGGGGTAAATATTCCGCCAATAGAGATACATGTAGAACACCCCAGCATGAAGTCACTGCAAAGTATCAGTATAATATATGATCTGATACTGCTGGGTTTCAGGTGACTTCACAACATTCGATAGGCTGATATTATTTAATCCAGATGGGGGCAGCTTAAGTGAACATTGTTAAAATGCAGATTTGTGTTGTAATTCAGTCAGTTCTTGGGTCCATAATAGAAATGATCAGGTTCAACATTTGGAGATTTCATGGCAAAGTACAAAGTAATCACAAAGAGAAACCTGTCTCTAGCTCTCCAATTTAAGAGTATGAAATCATCACATTCTAGAATGTTAAAAAACGCCAAGTAAAACCAGTCTATAGCCCATTATTATCCTGCTGCTAAATGGGCAAAACCACAGGCATTAGTTTTACTGCAAATGTAAAAGTACCTGATTTTCTATGTATTTAAACAAAATGAATCTTGCCCAGGAGTACACGTATATCGTATAAGCAGCTCTTGAGGTCAAAATCAGTCTGTTGCAAATATATATAACCTGCATGCAAATATAAAGTGTTTTGTCACATAATCAGGTGTGTAATTAGCATGCTAGTTGCTGTCTGCTTTTCCGCCACAGCAAAACTCCTCTCTGGTCTGTGAAAGTTGAGAAAAGTGCTTATAAACTCATCGCGGTGAATAATTAGGATGTTCATAATGCATAAGTTATGTAAGAAAGGAAGAACTTTGGACCACTGCAAACTGTTTAAAATTAACACATTCTGTTTTTCACGTTTTTAAGACGGTAAAAATTTGGTAGAGTGCCTTTAAAGGATCAAGGATACATATTTTTCTGTCCATGTTATAATGTCGTCACAAACATACCTGGAGTGTGGAGAGGAAATGAGAGCATCCGGGTGTCTTATTAGAACAATACTGGACTGAGCAAGCTTGTAATGTGAACACTTATGCTTGAATAATCCTGGGTTGTTGAGCTGTCTGCATCTCCAAAGCTCAAAAGGCTCAGCTCCACCTTGTGATGTCATGCAGTGGTAGTTTTCAACAGCTCGTTTTACATTTACTTCAGTAGAGATCGACAATTCCAGGTCTGAAGTCATACAAATGATTCTAGTGAAGGTGTGTGGAGTTTAAAAACATAGTGGAGCACTAAGGAGCACTATGGAACACTTCACAGAGAAAAAATAACACATTAAAAATGTTCAACTGTTTTGTAAATAAGCTGAAGCTATACATGTAGACAGAAGTACACGCTGTATTGTACTGTTTACACAAAAAAAACACAATGAATAAGGAAATACATCAGCAATAAAACATTGGAGAATAATTGGACACAATTTACAAAACAGTTGTACATTTGTAATGTGTTTTTCTTCTTGGTGATTTGTAATCTTGTATATTTGATCACGTGCTTTAGGTTTCGTGGGGGGTGACATTATTTGCCCTGATGAAGACTCCTCATGTGTCAAATCATGTTGGCTTGTCCCATGTAACTATTAAAGGACTTTTATTCTAATTCCAACAAGTCCCTCAGACTTTTTGATTGTTTTTAACTTCATTACAGTAAGTTTTACATTATAAGCTTGGTCATCTTCACTATATGATGCCTGGCTCTGTACCACCTTGTGATGTCATCTGGTGATAGAGAAAATGCTCCACTATGTTTTTAAACTTTACAAACTGTTCATTTCTTAAGCCTTCACAGTCATGTTTGGGTTAAATCTGACCCAGACCAAGAATTCCCTCATAGTAAGTGTCTATACCTAAGTTTGAACTACAGATTTAATTAGAATGTCTAAATAGACTACCTCACATTAATAAAGATGAAGAATATATAAATATAATGTTTCAAAGAGCAAGAAGACCATATTTTTCATATTTTCTTGATCTTCTTTTGCTTGTATGAGACAACTGTGGTGTCCTAAGTGAAAACAAACTTAGAAGAAAAGACGTCTCTCCCACTTGATTGACTTGTGTTCCTTATGTGCTCCATAAACAGGATGATCACTCCTTTCACTGTGCTGAGATTCCACTTTGCCCATTCAAAATGTGGAAAAGTGGAATTGTTTTGAATCACTGTAAAGCACTTTGTGTTATATTTGTGTATGAAAAGCGCTTTATAAATAACGTTTGATTGATTGATTAAAATTTGCTAAGCCTACATGTCCCATCATGCATTAGGGGACTGTGGGCCAGCCCACTGTGAACATGACCTACACCTATTACTTTAAATGTGCACTGTGATCTCCATCTCGAGTTTGCCCTGATGAAGGCCGAAGGGCCAAAACACGTTGGCGTATTTTAACTTTATCTGCCATGTGGTATTAAAGGTTTTTCATTATTTTGTACTTTTTGAGTGTCTCAGTTTTTTTTTCCTACTTTGTATGTGAGACTGGTCCTTACACTGAAGAGCACCAAAAGGACAATTCTGCACAATTTTTGCATATCCAAGTAGCACTCCTGCATCCCAAAGCTTTGCACAACTCCAGGTCTGTTTTTGAGAAGGAACAGATTATAACATGGCTTAAAGCTCACAAGAGTCACTTTGTGTAATATAGGACGTTTAGTATTTCCATCACACTATATCACTTCACTGTGTTACCAACGACCTGAGCTCTTCTGCTACAAATATGACCTAAATAAACAAAGTATAAACCTATAACTGAAAAAAACATATGATTTATACATATGAATGCCACTATTCTTCTACAAACACATGTAATTGGAACGATACAAACAGCACACGTGTACGACCACTCCACGCTGCATGTTTACCCATAATGCACCTCAGCTCACGCCTTTACAGCGGAACGGCCTGATTTCCTGTATTACTCTTATGAAGGCGAGATCTCAAAGCAGGTGCGCTAAACATTGTGTACCGTAAATGTCACGTCAATTAGCGGTAAATTGGCGTGGCGATGGCGCGTGTTCACCCGCCCGGGCTCTAAGTGCTTAAAAGCGCGGGGTTACGTGGGTAAAGACGTGGTGCTAAATGTCAGCGCTTATTATGGGATGTCTGTAGTGTTTATAGGGCCACAGGTTAGCGCGCGCCTCATCCTGTCGCTGTGATTCATGTGGAGGAGATCACGGGGCAAACGCGCTCCTACAAATCATTTTCAGGGACTGTGGCTGACGCCGGAGAGGGGTCTGTTTGTCTCGTATAGGTTTAACGCAGAGAAACAAAAGGGTGAATTATGGGTTGGATTACGCACAGTTTAAGGGCCATATGGGAGGATCAACAAGGCGCTGTAAATGACATTATATTTGACAACTTTACATCTGTGAGCAGGTAAGAGCACGGTACACTGGCTTTCAAAGGTGGGGCACTGTTTAGTTTTTTTAATCTGAAGGTACAAGTAAGAGAAGGTGGAATTTACACTGGTTCCTAAGTACATTTCACGTTCATTTTTCCCATAGACTTTCTGGAAAAAAAAAAAAAAAAAAAAAGCAAAAATTCATGATGTAAAATGATCTGCCAATGAACAAGACTTTTGGTAGTTCAAATCTGAAAATATATCTGTCTACACTTTTGTGCTTAAAATAAGAAACAAAATCAGTAGATAATTTTACTTGTCAAGTTGAATCGACTCAAATGTTCTTAAAATATTTATACTTATAGTGTAGTACTTTACTGTAACAGTGCAGTACTTTATTGAAATAATGTTGTAATAGTCTCATACTTTACTGTAATACTATAGTACTTTCACTGTAATAGTGTAATATTTTACTGTAATAATGTAGTAGTTTACTATAATAGTGTAGTACTTTACTGTAATAGTGTAATATTTTACTGTAATAATGTAGTAGTTTACTATAATAGTGTAGTACTTTACTGTAATAGTGTAGTACTTTACTGTAATAGTGTAATATTTTACTGTAATAGTGTAGTACTTTACTGTAATAGTGTAGTACTTTACTGTAATAGTGTAGTACTTTACTGTAATAGTGTAATATTTTACTGTAATAGTGTAGTACTTTACTGTAATAGTGTAGTACTTTACTGTAATAGTGTAATATTTTACTGTAATAGTGTAGTATTTTACTGTAATAGTGTAGTACTTTACTGTAATAGTGTAGTACTTTATTGTAATAGTGTAGTACTTTACTGTAATAGTGTAGTACTTTACTGTAATAGTGTAATATTTACTGTAATAGTGTAGTACTTTACTGTAATAGTGTAGTATACTTTACTGTAATAGTGTAGTACTTTACTGTAATAGTGTAATATTTACTGTAATAGTGTAAGTACTTTACTGTAATAGTGTAGTACTTTACTGTAATAGTGTAATATTTTACTGTAATAGTGTAAGTACTTTTACTGTAATAGTGTAGTACTTTACTGTAATAGTGTAATATTTTACTGTAATAGTGTAGTACTTTACTGTAATAGTGTAATATTTTACTGTAATAGTGTAGTACTTTACTGTAATAGTGTAATATTTTACTGTAATAGTGTAGTACTTTACTGTAATAGTGTAGTACTTTACTGTAATAGTGTAATATTTTACTGTAATAGTGTAGTACTTTACTGTAATAGTGTAATATTTTACTGTAATAGTGTAGTACTTTACTGTAATAGTGTAGTACTTTACTGTAATAGTGTAGTTTACTGTAATAGTGTAGTACTTTACTGTAATAGTGTAATATTTTACTGTAATAGTGTAGTACTTTACTGTAATAGTGTAATATTTTACTGTAATAGTGTAGTACTTTACTGTAATAGTGTAATATTTTACTGTAATAGTGTAGTACTTTACTGTAATAGTGTAGTACTTTACTGTAATAGTGTAGTACTTTACTGTAATAGTGTAATATTTTACTGTAATAGTGTAATATTTTACTGTAATAGTGTAATATTTTACTGTAATAGTGTAGTACTTTACTGTAATAGTGTAATATTTTACTGTAATAGTGTAGTACTTTACTGTAATAGTGTAGTACTTTTACTGTAATAGTGTAATATTTTACTGTAATAGTGTAGTACTTTTACTGTAATAGTGTAATATTTTACTGTAATAGTGTAGTACTGTAATAGTGTAGTACTTTACTGTAATAGTGTAATATTTTACTGTAATAGTGTAGTACTTTATACGTAATAGAGTAATATTTTACTGTAATAGTGTACTGTAATAGTGTATATATACTTTACTGTAATAGTGTAATATTTTACTGTAATAGTGTAATATTTTACTGTAATAGTGTAGTACTTTACTGTAATAGTGTAATATTTTACTGTAATAGTGTAGTACTTTACTTGTAATAGTGTAGTACTTTACTGTAATAGTGTAATATTTTACTGTAATAGTGTAATATTTTACTGTAATAGTGTAGTACTTTACTGTAATAGTGTAATATTTTACTGTAATAGTGTAGTACTTTACTGTAATAGTGTAATATTTTACTGTAATAGTGTAGTACTTTACTGAAATAGTGTAATATTTTACTGTAATACTGTAGTACTTTACTGCAAACACTCTGAACCTCTAGTTCACATGTGGCAAGGCCAAGGCCCGCGGGCCGCATCCGGCCCTTTAAGCCGTTTTATGTGGCCCGCAAGGGGTTAAAAGGTATAATTTATTATTATGTTGCGATTCTGTGCCGCTACTACATTTCTCACAATGCGCCGCAAAGTGCCCGCGTCCCGCAAATTTTAATAGATCCATGATCCCGCCACTAGAGTGGGGTGTTTCCCTCTTTGCGAGCGAGTCCCTAACGCGCTCTGTCGGAGAAAACTCAACAAATTCCCCGAAATGTCCAAGAAAAGAAAAAATTGATGAAGAAGGACGGCTATTTCATGAAAGATGGGAAATGAATACATGTTTGTACTTCAAGGAGAATGAAAACCGGTATGTCTTTTATGTAACGAGACAATGTCCATAATGAAGGAGTACAATTTACGTCGGCATTTTGACACAAAACATGGAACTAAGTATGCTAATTTTAGTCTCCAACAAAAACAACGAGCTGTCCAAGAATTAAAAGGAAAACTAAAATCGCAGCACGATATGTTTTCAAGAGCTACAGCCAAGAACGATGCAGCAGTGAGAGCTTCATAGTGGCGGAGGAAATCGCTCGCGCTTCCAAGTGCTTCTCTGAGGGGGTGCGTTTTATAAAGCAGTGCATGCTGAAGGGTGTGTGAGCAGGTATGGACCAGATACAGACTTTTAAAAATGTCAGTTCGTCAAGAAACACCATTGCTGACCGAGTGAAAGAGTTAGCAGGGAATCTTACATCACAGATTACAAACGACGCACGTAGTTTTCTTATTCATTAGCCATTGATGAAAGCACAGACAACACAGATACAGCACAGCTGTCCATTTTTGTGCGAGGCCTAAAGGCAGATCTGTCTGTCACCGAGAGCTGCTGGATATAGTTCCCATGCATGGGACAACAACAGGGAAGGAGATTTTTGAGGCGGTGGAGAAGTCCGTAACTAGCTGTAAATTACCGTGGGAAAGATTAGTGGGGCTGACTACTGATGGCGCTCCTGCAATGTGTGGCGAAAGACGAGGCTTGATTGGACTGGTAAAAGAGAAAATGCTACAAGAAAACTGTCCTGCACGTCCGATAACCTATCATTTGCATTATCCATCAAGAGACTCTGTGTGGAAAGGTTCTGGAAATGGATGATGTATATGGCCACTGTAATGAAAACAGTCAACTTTATTCGTGCGCGTGGCCTAAATCACCGCCAGTTTCAGCACTTTTTACAAGAGATCAGCGCTAAGCATGGAGATGTCCCGTATCACACAGAAGTAAGGTGGCTCAGTCGAAGCGCTGTCCTCCAGCGATTTTTTTAGCTCAGGGAGCAAATTGCGCTTTTCATGCAAAGCAAAGGAAGAGTTTTGCACGAACTATCAGATCCAAAGTGGCTGTGCGATTTTGCCATGTTGTGTGATCTAACAGAGCATCTCGCCCAACTGAATAAGAGACTGCAGGGACGCAAACAAGTCATCACGCAGATGTCCGACTCAATCTCAGTGTTCCAGCGGAAACTTCACCTCTGGAAGTCCCAACTAGAACAGGACAATCTTGCCCACTTTCCTGTATGCCAGAGGATTTCAGCCTTAAATTCAGTTTTTTCATGTGCTCGGTTGGTAACCAAAATAACCCGGTTAATTAATGAATTGGACCGACGCTTTTCTGACTTCAGAATTTGCCCTCTTTGCCAATCCCTTTACTGCTGATGTTGACAACGCACCTCATAATCTTCAGATGGAGTTAATCGAGCTTCAGAGCGACAGTGGCCTGAGATCAAAATTCCAGGACGTTGCACTCGAGGACTTTTACCGTCTGCTTCCCCCTGATGTGATGCCACAGCTTCGACTTCATGCTGCCCGTATTATGTCTATGTTTGGGAGCACCTATCTGTGTGAACAGATGTTTTCTATCATGAATCTAAACAAGACCAAGCATAGATCACGCCTCACCGATGACAACCTCCGTGCTGTTTTGAGGATTTGCTACAGCACAAGACCTAAAACCAGATCTGGACATGCTGACCAGAGGGAAACGATGTCAAACCTCCAGCCAGAAAACAAACAGGTGAGCATTTTGTGTTTTTAATGTTTTAAAATTAATATCTCTAGTTTAATGTTTGATTGTGTTTTGTGTTTTTATTTTCAGTTCATGATTACTGGACTGGACTTCAGAGGAGAGCAGAAATGATAATGTGACCAATATAGTGAGACTGACAACCTTTCTAAAAATAACTTTTATTACAGTTTTTGAAGACTTCATGTTAGATCTGTTATGCAAGTTCTCAGTAGATCACCCTGAAAGAGAAAGGTTCTGAGGGAAGTAAATTAAATTAATTTGATAAGATTTGTCAATTTATTATTTGTGATCTGTAAATTTTGCTCTGTTACTGAAGGAGTAATGTGAATATCTTAACTTTGTCAGTAGATCAATACAAACAAATTCAATATTATATAATATTTGAAACTTAAATAAATATTATGAAAAATCAATTACAGTCTCTCATTTGTAACATACCAATACTGCATATACAGAGTAGCTGTTACAGTCTTAACTTTACAACCAGCCCTTTGATGACAACCATGATCCAAATGTGGCCCTTGGTGAAAATGAGTTTGACACCCCTGCTCTAGTTGGACGTCTTTCTCTTTCCTCTCCTTCTCCTGGATAATGATGTCACTATGGCACTGGATAGTTGTCCCTGATTGGTTGACGCAGCATTTCTGATGGCAAAAGTTCAGATTTTTCAACTTCTGCCATTGGACGTCCTGGACACTCCTGAACGCTCAAGACGAGCTGCCTTGACGATAGATTCTCACTGCGCTGACACCTGAAGACACGCTGCAAAAACGCAGGACGCCCTAGACTTAACAGGTAATAGTCTGGTTCACTCGAAATAAATAAATAAATAAATAAATAAATAAATATCCAATAGAGCCTTGTTCTCGCATCCTGGAAAGTAAAGGCCTCAGTGGTGCCTGTGGTGATCGGAGCAACCCTAAACTGGAAGAGGCTACAACAGATACCGGGAAAAACAACGGACATCTCAATCCAGAAAAGTGCAGTACTGGGGACAGCAAAGATACTGCGCAGAACTCTCAAGCTCCCAGGCCTCTGGTAGACGACCCGAGCTGAATGAGGGTGAGAGACCAACCACCGTGGAAGGTGAGAAACACTTTTTTTTTTTTTATATATAAAACTGGACTGACACGTCATTTGAACACAGCTTCATAATAATAGTAGTAATAGTAGTGTAGTAATAGATAGTAATAGTGTAGTTAGGGGTGTCAAATTATCGCATTAATTGCGATTAATTAATTACAGTCATATTTAGCGCGTTATGTTTTTTAATCGCGTTAATCTCATTTTTAATCTCTAACTTTACAGTTTCTGTATGCGAGTTGCTTTATTATAAAATCTGATTTTATGTGTTGTTGGGACAACACACACACACAAAAAAAACACATTAATAAATTTTTTCCACTCATTGCCGGAAACCCACACAAAACGCACGCAGTAAGAGCGATGCAAACGTCATGTTAACGTTTGCGGCGTTAGTCGCACAATGGACGAAGTTGAAGAGTCAGTAGAACAGAGTCAGCAGTGCACAGGTAAAAACACATTCGTGTCTTGGAAATTCTTCTCCCGACGTGAAATAGAAAAGAAAATAACAAATATAAAATCGCCTACAACTTAAATGTCACTGGTGAAAACAACCTGCATAGGCTCATGATGTTTGCACTACTGTCCTATAGTGACCTGCCACATGAGGGGACACGCACACAAACACACACACAAACACAAACACACACACACAAACACAAACAAACACAAACACACACAAACACACACAAATACACACAAACACAAACACACACCTTCATTATCGTCATTAACCTGAGAACGCGCGGACCACGTTTCTTTCCGTAGTTACTGCGCGGACATCGACGTGCTCCCGTGCGCCGCGTACGTTTTCTCGCGTACGCTGCGTAAACCGCGCTTCCTCCTGTGCACCTCTAAACCGGGACTAACCCAGTCCAGGACTAAACCAGGACTAAAACCAGTGATCTCATATATAAAGCATTTCTCTATCAATAATATTTTTAACATGGTTAAGGAAAGACTGGACTTTTTATTGTCTTTAAGTAAACTAAAGTTATTATGTTCAGATTTCCTCGTCTTTGCTACTTTACAGCAAACAGTTTCTTATTCATGGAGACTTGGGCTCAACAGCCAATTTGGAGAGATTTGTTAAACAATAAATGACTTTATAAAGTCACTTTTTTTTGTTCTATATCAGTCTTTTGATCTGCCACAATAATGTAATAATGAATTTAAATGAAAATACCTCAACTTGAAGGCTTTTCTCAGCATTTTTAGGTGAGATTAAAAAGAGATTAATTAGATTAATTAATTACAGATCATAATTAATTAATCTCTCAATTTTTTTTATCGCATGACAGCACTAAGTGTAGTAATAGTGTAGTACTGACCGATCTGTCCGTATGCCATACTGATGAGCCTCTCGTTCACCAGTTTGTCCGTTTTGGGGTTTCGGGGCTGACGCTTCATAATGTCACTCTCTGCTGTCTCATAGGCCAGAGAGATGGCAGGAACCTGGAGGAGAGCAAGAAGAAAGAGTGAACATGGAGGAGAGGAAAAAGAAAGAACCTGAAGTGGAGGAAGAGGAGAGAGTAAGTGAACACGGAGGAGAAGAAGAGGAGAGACTGAGTAACATAGAGGAGCAGAGTGGAGCTTGATGAGAGGCTGTGGAAATGTGTCAATTTTTCCAATAAATTTTGATTTCGTTCTTTTGATGAAAAAGATTTTAATTTTTTAGCCGAGATTGTGTTAAATAAATCTTGTTACTTTAATCAACAAAAATTAAAATGTGAAAGAAGGAGCAGAGATAGTGAAGATATTATTCATCCTGGTAGCAGTTGTCGGAGTGATGTCTGCTTTCAGATTGGAATCGCCAGTCTCCATTGAACTAAAGGGAAAAGGAGCTGTTCACTTCAAAACTCCCACATCAGAAGGTGAAGAAGCATTTAGAGCGACATCACTTCACTGAGTTTCCACTGATCTGAACTCCTCTGATACAAATATATGAAGTAAATAAACACCAGTACTAACCTAAAACTGAAAAATACGATACCACAAACACATGTAACTGATAGTTCTGACCAGCCCAAAGGAACATGTGAACTGAACTGATTCACATTTCAGCAAATAGTTTTGAGAACTTTGACAGAAGAATACTTCAAAACTGTAAAGTGTTATTTATGACTTGTTACTGTGATTTCAAAGACATTTGTTACATTAGAGTATTACTGTACACGACTACTGCAGTACTTTAATTTACTCTCACCAACAGAACTGTGTGAAGATGCTGAACTTTTGCACCGTATATGGACTGAACCAGGACTAAACCAGGACCAAACCAGGACCAAACCAGGACTGAACCAGGACTGAACCAGGACTAAACCAAAAACTGAACCAGGTTTAAACCAGGTTAAACCAGGAACCAGGACCAAACCAGGACCAAACCAGGACCAAAAACCAGGACCAAACCAGGACTGAACCAGGACTAACCAGGACTAAAACCAGGAACCAGAACCTAAACCAGGACCAAACCAGGACTGAACCAGAACTAAACCAGGACCAAACCAGGACTGAACCAGAACTAAACCAGGACCAAACCAGGGACCAAACCAGGACTGAACCAGGACCAAACCAGGACTGAACCAGAACTAAAACCAGGACCAAACCAGACCAGGACCAGGACTGAACCAGGAACCAAACCAGACTGAAACCAGAACTAAACCAGGACCAAACCAGGACCGAACCAGGACCGAACCAAAACTGAACCAGGTCTAAACCAGAACTGAAACAGGATTAAACCAGGTCCAAACCAGGTCTAAACCAGGACTAAACCAGGTCTAAACCAGGACCAAACCAGGACTGAACCAGGTCTAAACCAGGTCTAAACCAGAACTGAAACAGGATTAAACCAGGTCTAAACCAGGTCAAAACCAGGTCTAAACCAGGACTAAACTAGGACCAAACCAGAAACTGAACCAGGTCTAAACCAGGTCTAAACCAGAACTGAAACAGGATTAAACCAGGTCTAAACCAGAACTGAACCAGAACTGAACCAGGACTAACCCAGAACTAAACCAGGACCAAACCAGGACTGAACCAGGTTTAAACCAAAACTGAACCAGGTCTAAACCAGGTCTAAACCAAGACCAAACCAGGACCAAACCAGGACTGAACCAGGATTAAACCAGGTCTAAACCCGGACTAATCTTGGACTAGGACTTGGAATCTAGGACCGCCCCTGAGAGAACCCAGAACCCGTGGAGCAGTGTGTCTGCGGCGACAGCTGCTTTAGCCCCGCGGGGTCCTTTTGCTCGCGGTCACCCGACAGTCTACAGGGGCGCACCTCCGGCCCGTCCTCACACTCAGAACCGGAATGATGCAGTTTCACTGCTGCTCATATCACAGTGATTTGAGCAAATTTGTATGAAGAAAAACGAAATACCCACCACTTCAGTCCAGGTTAAAAATGGATTCTCACGCGCGTTACTGACGTTTGTACTGAATAAAATGACATTATTTACATATTACATAATTACAGTTTTTTCCCCTGTGGTGTGTTGTGTGTTAAACATGTGTGAATGAAACAAAACACCTCTTCTAAGTCCTAGTCCAAGATTAGTCCTGGTTTGGTTCTGATTTTGACCTGGTTTAGTCCTGGTTTAGCCCTGGTTTAGTCTGGTTTAGCCCTCCTGGTTTAGTTTTGGTCCTGGTTTAGAACTTGGTTAGTCCTGGTTTGGTCCTGGTTTAGACCTGGTTTACCTGGTTTAGATCTGGTTTAAGTCCTGGTTTCAGACCTGGTTTAGACCTGGTTCAGTTTAGTCCTGGTTCAGTCCCTGGTTTAGTCCTGGTTCAGTCCTGGTTCAGTAGTCCTGGTTCATTGGTTTAGACCTGGTTCAGTTCAGTCCTGGTTTAGAGTCCTGGTTCAGACCTGGGTCCTGGTTTTGACCTGGTTTAGACCTGGTTTAGACCTGGTTCAGTCCTGGTTAGTCCTGGTTCAGTTTGGTTAGTCCTGGTTTAGACCTGGGTTTAGTCCTGGTTCAGTCCTGGTTCAGTCCTGGTTAGTCCTGGTTCAGCTTTAGTTCAGCTCTGGTTCAGTCCTGGTTCAGTTCTGGTTAGACCTGGTTCAGTTCACCTGGTTCGGTTTAGACCTGGTTCAGTCCTGGTTTAGACCTGGTTCAGTTCTGGTTTAGACCTGGTTCAGTCCTGGTTTAGACCTGGTTCAGTTCTGGTTTAGACCTGAACAGAGGAGCAGAGTGAAACTTGTTCAGAGGAGAAAGGTGGAGAGAGGAGAAGATGAAGATGAGGAGGAGAAGACGTTTTGTTTCATTCACAAATGTTTAACACACAAACCCACAATTCCAGCTCTGCAATTCACAATCTGCACTAAACTAAGAACATTATAACACGACTTAAAGCTCACAAGAGTCAATTTTGTGTCATCTAGGACCTTGAAGTCATTTGATTAAGACACATTTCGTCTTTTTGCGGTGCAGAGAAGGTAAAAGGACAGAGAAAGAGGAGCAGGTGGAGCACGAGGAGCTAAAGGTCCCTGTAATAAAGATCTGATATGACGCCGGGTTTAGTGCAGACGCAGCAGTGCAATATGTGAGACTTAAGCACGGAAATCCAGGACTTATGTGGATCTGCCGAGGTCTGAGCCGCCGGAATACACCCGAGTATGCCCGGAAAACAGAGGGAAAACAAGAGGAGAAACAAGAGGAGAGACAAGAGGAAAACAGGCGGACAGACAGGAGGAAAAAGGAGGAGAGATGGGAGGAAAACACGAGGAAAACTGGAGAGAGACAGGAGGAAAACAGGAGGAAAACGGGAGGAGAGACAAGAGGAAAACAGGAGGAAAGCACGGGAAAACAAGAGGAGAGACAAGAAGAAAACAGGAGGAGAGACAAGAGGAAAACAGGAGGAGAAACAAGAGGAAAACTGGAGGAAAACAGGAGGAGAAACAAGAGGAAAACTGGAGGAAAACAGGAGGAGAAACAAACGGGAGGAAAAAGGGAGGAGAGACAGAAGGAAAACAAGAGGAAAACACGGGGAAACAAGAGGAGAGACAAGAGGAAAATGGGAGGAGAGACAAGAGGAAAACGGGAGGAAAACAGGAGGAGAAACAAGAGGAAAACAGGAGGAGAAACAAGAGGAAAACGGGAGGAGAGACAAGAGGAAAACAGGAGGTGAGACAAGAGGAAAACAGGAGGAAAACGGGAGGAAAACAGGAGGAGATACAGGAGGAAAACAAGAGGAAAACAGGAGGAGATACAGGAGGAAAACGGGAGGAGAGACAAGAAGAAAATGGGAGAGAGACAGGAGGAAAACAGGAGGAAAACAGGAGGAGAGAGAGAGAAGGAAAACGGGGAAAACAGGAGGAGAGACAGGAGGAAAACTGGAGGAAAACAGGAATAAAGACAGGAGGAAAGCAGGAGGAAAACAGGAGGAAAACAGGAGGAAAACTGGAGGAAAACAGGAGGAAAACAAGAGGAGAGACAGGAAGAAAACAGGAAGAAAACAGGAGAGACGGGAGGAAAAATGGAGGAGAGAGAGAAGGAAGAGAGAAGGAAAACTGGAAGAAAACAGAAGGAGAGACAGGAGGAAACCGGGAGGAAAACTGGAGGAAAACAGGAGGAGAGTCACGATTTTAAAAGTAGGGAACGGGCATAGAAAGAGTGAAGGAAGGAAGGAAGGAAGGAGGAAGGGATGAGGATGAAAGGCAAGGGGAGTGACAGAGAGAATGGAGAGAAGAGGAGCGAGGAGAGATAGACAGAAGTAGAAGAGAGAGTGAGAGAAATGGGGAGGAGAGGACGGAGGGAGGGAGAACGAGCTAAAGAAAGGGAGCGAGAGGAAAGAGAACGAGGGAGATAAAAAAAAGAACGAAAGAAAGAAAGAGAACGAGGGGGGCGGGGAGAGAAAGGAGAACGAAAGACGAGGAGAGAGAGAAAAGTGGAAGAGGAGGTAGAGAAGCGCGAGAGGTAAGAGATGAGAATAGAGTCGTCTGCTCCGGAGCCCGCCGCCGTCGCTCTGCGGGGGGGGCGGGAGCTGTAGAGAGCGGAGTTTAAAGACTTCACACGTCTGTCATTATGATAGAGAGAGAAGAAGTCGTCTGAAACCACCGCCGAAGCTCAACTCGAGTGTTTTCAATAACACACTGTCAAATCACTTCCATTCACCTCGTTTACTTTTACTCACGATTATGGATTTATTTTGGATCTAGTACGAGCGACTTTCAGCGCGAGAAAAAGAGCACTTGACTCGTCATTTAGACTAAGGTCAACTCGAATAATCCTTGTGTCATTCGTTCATTCGTTTTTCAAAATAAAACTAAAAATAAGAAAATGAAAAAACTATTATATAATGATTTGTTTTTTGTTTTTTTCAGTTTTTGATTTTGTGCTCAGACGTTTCCAGTTTCCATGACTTGAACTGTGATGCCGGACTTTTGTGCCACATACGGACTAAAACAGGACTAAACCAGGACTAAAACAGGACTAAACCAGGATTAAACCAGGATTTAAACCAGGTAAACCAGGTCTAAACAGGACTAAACCAGGATTAAACCCGGATTAAACCAGATTATTAAACCAGGTCTAAACCAGGACTAAAAACAGGACTAAACCAGGACTAAACCAGATTAAACAGGATTAAACCAGGATAAACCAGGTCTAAACCAGGACTAAAACAGGACTAAACCAGGACTAAACCAGGATTAAACCAGGTCTAAACCAAACTAAACCAGGAGGCTAAACCAGGTCTAAACCAAGACTAAACCAGGACTAAACCAGACTAAAACCAAACTAAACAGGTCTAAACCAGGACTAAACCAGGACTAAACCAAGACTAAACAGGTCTAAACAAGGACTAAACCAGGACTAAACAAAACCAGGACTAAACCAGGTCTAAACCAGGACTAAACCAGGTCTAAACCAGGACTAACCAAGACTAAACCAGGTTAAACCAGGACTAAACCAAGACTAAACCAGGTCTAAACCAAGACTAAATCAGGTCTAAACCAGGACTAAACCAGGACTAAACCAGGTCTAAACCAGGACTAAACCAGAGCTAAAACAGTTAAACAGGACTAAACCAGGTAAACCAGGATTAAACCAGACTAAACAGGTCTAAACCAGGACTAAAAACAGGACTAAACCAAGGACTAAACCAGGATTAAACCAGGATTAAACCAGGTCTAAACCAGGACTAAAACAGGACTAAACCAGGATTAAACCAGGTCTAAACCAGAACTAAACCAGGATTAAACCAGGTCTAAACCAAGGACTAAACCAGGTCTAAACCAGGACTAAACCAGGACTAAACCAGGTCTAAACCAGGACTAAACCAGGTCTAAACCAGGACTAAAACAGGACTAAACAGGACTAAACAGGTCTAAACCAGGACTAAACCAGGGAGTAAACCAGGTCTAAACCAGGTCTAAACCAGGACTAAACCAAGACTAAACCAGGTCTAAACCAGGGACTAAACCTAAACCAGGTCTAAACCAAGACTAACAGGTCTAAACCAAACTAAACAGGACTAAACACTAAACCAAGACTAAACCAGACTAAAAACAGGTCTAAAACAGACTAAACCAGGTCTAAACCAAGACTAAATCAGGTCTAAACCAGGACTAAACCAGGACTAAACCAGGTCTAAACCAAGACTAAACCAGAGCTAAAACAGGTCTAAAACAGGACTAAACCAGGACTAAACCAAGACTAAACCAGGTCTAAACCAGGTCTAAACCAGGTCTAAACCAGGACTAAAACAGGACTAAAACAGGACTAAACCAGGAGTAAACCAAGACTAAAACAGGACTAAATCAGGACTAAACCAGGACTAAACCAGGTCTAAACCAGGTCTAAACCAGGACTAAAACAGGACTAAAACAGGACTAAACCAGAGCTAAAACCGGACTAAAACAGGACTAAAAAAGGACTGAACCAGGACTAAAACAGGTCTAAACCAGAACTAAACCAGAGCTAAACCAGGTCTAAAACAGGATTAAACCAGGTCTAAACCAGGACTAAAACAGGACTAAAACTGGTCTAAACCAGGACTAAAACAGGTCTAAACCAGGACTAAACCAGAGCTAAACCAGGTCTAAAACAGGATTAAACCAGGTCTAAACCAGGACTAAAACAGGACTAAAACTGGTCTAAACCAGGATTAAACCAGGTCTAAACCAGGACTAAACCAGGACTAAAACAGGTCTAAACCAGGACTAAACCAGGACTAAAACAGGACTAAACCAGGTCTAAACCAGGACTAAACCAGGACTAAAACAGGTCTAAACCAAGTCTAAACCGGTCTCAGTCCTGGTCTGGTCCTCGTCTCAGTCCTAAACCAGGACTTGTCTCATTCAAAATCCATGTATCATTCATTCATTTGTTTTTCAAAATAAAACTAAAAATAAGTAAATGAAAAAACAAGTATTGACTTCATTATTTGTTTCCAAAACCAAAATGAAAAAAACAAAAACAAACAGATAATGATTCGGGTTTTTTTTTTTCAGTTTTTGATTTTGGGTTTAAGTGAAAAATGGAAAAAAACGGCTCAGATGTTCCCGTGTCCGTGACTGAAACTGTGACGCTGGACTTTTGTGCCACATACGGACTAAACCAGGACTAAACCAGAACTATAACAGTCTCAGTCCTGGTCTGGTCCTGGTCTCAGTCCTAAACCAGGACTCGTCTCATTCAAAATGCAATTCAAAATCTTACGCTCATTTGTTTTTCAAAATAAAAAATAAAGAAAATAAGAAATATAAATAAATAAGAAAATGATAAAATGATAAAACAATATTCTTCATTATTTGTGTCCAAAACCAAAAGGAAAAAAGCTGATAACGATTCGTTTTTCAGTTTTTGGCCGTTTCCCGTTTCTGTGACTTAAACAATGCTGGACTGAACCAGGATTAAAACAGAACTGAACCAGGACTGAACCAGGACTGAACCAGGACTGAACCAGGACTGAACCAGGACTAAAACAGGACTGAACCAGGACTGAACTAGGACTGAACCAGGACTGAACCAGGACTGAACCAGGACTAAACCAGGACTGAACCAGGACTGAACCAGGACTAAACCAGGACTGAACCAGGACTGAACCAGGAGTGCCGGAATGGGCCTGAAGGTGCGCCCTCGTAGACCAGTGGGTGATCAGGAAACTGGGACTGAGACAGGACTGAGACCAGTTTAAACCTGGTTTAAACCTGGTTTAAACCTGGTTTAACCTGGTTTAGTCCTGGTTTAGTCCTGGTTTAGTCCTGGTTTAGTCCTGGTTTAGACCAGGATCTGTGTGGTTCAGACTGTCATTAAAAGATCAGATACAGGTCACATAGGGGCCAAAAAATCGGATTTGGGTCACTTCAGGCTGCAGTCTGAACGCAGCCTAAGCAGGGACTCCCAGACTTCCTTCACCCCAGACACTTCCAGAACATATTTCTCAGAACTATTCTCAGTCTATTTCAGATTTGAGGATCTGACTGATTCGTTGGCGCAGCTTCACAACATGAGTTTTATGAATGAAAACTAAAGTTCACTTCACTCGCTGTGCCTCGTTAGATGAAAGAGGAATTTACTGTTCACTACACTGAGGAATGACTTGTAGCTCAGCTTTAGATTCACAGTTTAGACAAAATTTTTCAAGGCAATCTTTTTCGTAAATGTTTACAAGTGAGGTCGACTTATTAGATTTGACTGATGCTATACAGCGATACTATCACTACACAGCTGTGCTAATAAAAGTCATGCATTTGTCTCTCAGTACTTTATAACTCACTGTATTACAACGCAGTATTCACTTTATTTGGCCCCATCTGTATTTAAAGAGGGAGTATTACACTTTTATGGGGCATTCACAGCTAACACATCACATTTAGATCACCGTGTTTCCTTTTATTGTTCTGAAAATGATAAATTACCGGCAAACAACATATGAACATGTTTTATAAGTTTCTCTGAGTCTCCAATCTCTTTGCTCCCCACATTAAGTTGCTCCCCCTTCAGAGCACAATCACAACACAATCACATGCATCCCGTTAATGAAACTACTGCATCGCATCAGGTTTGTGAAGTCGTAGTGTACAGTTTTGTATTGTGTTTTTGTATATTTATGGAGAATTGTCGTGTGGGAGCATGGGTGAAGTAGGCGTATGGGCGGAGCCTCGTACAGACTCGTAAAGAGAGTTTGAATACGGCCCAGGAGACGTCGCATTTTTTTTTTTTCTTTTTTTTTTTTTCCTCCACATAAGTCACAATATATATGTGCATTTTTTTGTTTGTTTTTCTTTTTTTTTTATCTATTCAGTGTTATTTTCTCCACATAAGTCACAATATACATGCAGTTTTTTTGTTTTTTTTTCAATTTATTCAGTGTTTTTTCCCCACATTAGTCACAATATATATATGTGTTAGGATTTGTTTTTTTGTTCTCTCCCCCTCCCCTTTTTGTTGCAGAGCTTGAGTGTGACAGGGGGCGTGGCTTCGTCCAGAGCAGATGAGACACACCTGCAGTCAGTTCCTTCATCAGCCTCTGTATTTAGCCCTGGTTTTCTCACCACCACTTTGCCAGATAATTCCGTCCTGTTCAGTAGAGTTCTATCAGGCTCTTGGATATATACCCGTTTTGTTTGCTGTTTGTCTTGGACTTACCTGTTCCTGTTTTCGCCCAGGTGTCTCCGTGGTTGTCTGCCTGTTGCCTCTGGAGAAGTCGGCCAGCTCCCTGCCTCCTCAGCCTGCCTTCTGTTTGATAAAATGAACTGTTTAAAACTTGACTGAGTCCTGGCTCTGCTTTGGGGTCCCTCCTGCCAAACCTTAACATATATATACATATATGCACATTTTTACTTTTTGTTTGTTTTGGTTTTATTATTATTATTATTATTATTATTATTTTGCAATTTATTCAGTGTTTTTTTTCTCCACATAAGTCACATATATATATATATATATATATATATATATATATATATGTGCACAATTTTTTTTTTCTTTTTTTGCCATTCAGTTTTTTTTTTTTTTTTTTCCACATAAGTCACAATATGTGCGCATTTTTTTATTTATTTAATCTATTTAGTGTTTTTTTTCTCCACATAAGTCACAATATATATGCAGTTTTTTTTTTTCAATTCAGTGTTTTTTTTCCCCACGTTGGTCACTATATATATATATATATATATATATATATATATATATATATATATAGTGCACATTTTAATTTGTTGTTTTTGTTTTTTTTTTTTTTTCTCCACATAAGTCACAATATATGTATGCACAGGTTTTTTTTTTTTTTTGTTTCATTTTTTTTCCCTTCAAATTATTCAGTGTTTTTTTTTCCTCTCTACATAAGTCACAATATATATGCAAATTTTGTTGTTTGATTTTTATTTTTTTTTACATAAAATTAATATCAATGTAAGCGTACATTAAAAAAATAAATAAATAGTAATGATAATAATAGTATTAAAAATAATATTAATGGACCAATAGTTTGAGTCACATGAAAAAAGAAAGAAAAAAATAATAATAATAATAGAGATCTCTAAATTACTGAAACATGCATGGATGATGTCTAATTGAAATCGATTTTGCATAATAAATGGATAGAATGTTGTGATGTCATCTGAGATAAGAGAGAGAGAGAGAGAAAGAGAAAAGAGTTTATAACACTTATCAGCTTCATTTTTCCCAAGAACAAGATCGAGACGAAACCCCAGAGATTCACAAACAGAAAAAAGTGAACTGCGACACACGACGCAAAGTGTGGAGAGAAAAAAGGTGAGAAAACATCTGAGGAGAGAAAAAAAGAACAGAGAGAGAGACAGAAGAGAGACGAAAGAGGAGAGAGCAGACGAGAGATAGAGAGGAGAAGAAGAGGAAGAGACTAGAGTAGAGGAGAGAGAAGCTGAGGGAGAGAAGAGGGAGAGAGTCAAAGAGAGAGGAGGGAGCAAGAAGAGAGGGGTAGACAGAAAGATAGATAGAAAGGGGAAGAGAGAGAGAGACAGGGAGACAAAAGAGAGGGAGAGAGAGAGGAGAGAAGGAGAGGAGAAAGAGAAAATAGGGGAGGGAGGGAGAAAGAGAGGCGAGAGAAGAGAGAGGGAGAGGTGAGAAAGCGGAGGGAGAGAAGGGAGGAGAGAGTCAAAGAAAGAGGGGTAGAGAGAACGATAGATAAAGATGGGAAGAGAGAGAGACAGGGGAGAGAGAGAGAAGAGAATGAGAAAGAGAAAAGAGGGATGATACGGAGACACAAGAGAGGAGAGGAGAGAGTGGGAGTAGAAAGAGAAAGTAGGGAAGGGAGGAAAGGAGGGAGAAGGAGAGACGAGAGAGACAGGAGAGAGAGAGAGGGAGAGGTGAGAAAGAAGAGGGAGAGAAGGGAGGAGAGAGTCAAAGAGAGAGGTCTCCCCAACTGCTCCTCTCGCTTTTTCTGTCACCCTCGCTCTGTCTTTTGTCTCTCCTCTCTCTCTCTTTTCTCTCTCTCCCCTGTCTCTCTCTCTTCCCCTCTCTCCCATCACTCTCTCTCGTCTCCATTTCTCTCTTCTCTCTCCCTCTTCCTCTCTCTCTTCCTTCACTCTCTCTCCTGCCTTCACTCTCTCTCTCTCTCCTCTCCCGTCTCCATTTCACTCTTCTCTCTCTCTTCCCCTCTCTATCTTTCTCTCTACCCCTCTCTTCTTATCCCCCTCTCTCTTTGTCTCTCCCTCTTCCCTACTGCTCCTCTCGCTTTTTCTGTCTCCCTCTCTCTCTCTCTTCTGTCTCTCTTTTCGCCCTCTCCCTTCCCTGTCTCTCTCTCTCTCTTCCCCTCTCTCTCTCCCTCTCACTCCCTCTCTCGTCTCCCTCTCTATCTTCTCTCTCCCACCCCAGTCTGTCTCTCTTCCCTTCGCTCTCCCTTCACTTTTTCTCCTCTCACTCCCTTCTCTCTTCTGTCTCTCTCTTCCTCTCTCTCTCCTTCACTCTCTCTCCTGCCTTCACTCTCTCTCTCTCTCCTCTCCCGTCTCCATTTCACTCTTCTCTCTCTCTTCCCTCTCTATCTTTCTCTCTACCCCTCTCTTCTTATCCCCCTCTCTCTTTGTCTCTCCCTCTTCCCTACTGCTCCTCTCGCTTTTTCTGTCTCCCTCTCTCTCTTCTCTCTTTTTGCTCTCTCCCTTCCCTGTCTCTCTCTCTCTTCCCTCTCTCTCCTCTTCACTCCTCCTCTCTCTCCTCTCTCTCCTCTCTCTCTCTCTCCCTCAGTCTCTCTCTCCTCTCTCTCTCCCTCTCTTCTCTCTCTCCCACCCCAGTCTGTCTCTCTTCCCTTCGCTCTCCCTTCACTTTTCTCCTCAATTCACTCCCTCCGTCCCTCTCCTTACACCTTTCCCCTCTCTCTCTCCTTTCTCCCTCCCCTGTCTCTCTCTCCTCCTCTCTCCTCCTTCTCTCTCCTCTCTCTCTCTCTCTGTGAGGAGATGGATAGCTCCCCCGTGGCGTTGAGCTCGTCGGCGCCTCCTCGCATTGCCGTGGGGACCGCAGTACACGACAGGGCGTCTCTCGCGTGGAAGTGTCATCTCTCTCGAAAAACGCACACAAACGCACACCTCTCCACACCTCTCCACACGACCACGACCTCCGGCAGCCCCCTCCCCCCCCGCGCTCCGGGCGTCGCCACCTCCGCCCGGCTCACGCTGTTCGGCTCCGTGTCACCTTTGGCTCGCCCGCGGCCGTCCAACACGCTGATAATTAACAGCCTGTTTTAGAATGATTAAAAGAAGCGGTTAAACGAACACGTGCGGCTCTGGGTCGAGTCGTGTGGGAACAGCGGAACACAAATGAAGCTCAAATGTGCGCTGCTTGAGTCAAAATGATGAATTATAAATAGTTGAGATGGTTCTAGTTAATTTTTGAAGAGGAATCGTGTACATATTAGTTCTAGAGGAGATTAGAGTGGAAATAGAACACGGGTTTGAACAGGCTCTGGGAATACAGTCTAATGATGATCGTACGGGTGTAATATTAACTCATATTTATAACTGTTGGTGTCAGAGGGTCCCACATGTGTTTATTTAATGGAATTTCCAGCTCTTTACTTGGAGAGACTGGGTTAAATGTATTGTTGCTCATTTAAATAAGATGAAAATATAAAAATGCCAACACAGACAGTTAAAAGTCTTATATATTATGCACAATTTGTTCACATGAGAGCCTTAACTCCGAATAAAAATGATTTAAGTCTGAATAAAAAATTATTCTGCTTTAAAAAGACCAGTAAACTAGTAGTGACTTTACTTCCTGTGGACTTTATCTCCAGTCTTCTGTGCATTAAAAATCATGTATCTTAAAATCATGTATGGCACCACATTTCACAAATAATAACGACTTGTGTCTAATCTAGAAGTGCAGTGCTCTGATCTTGTCAACACTTAAAGGGATAGTTTGGGTTTTTTGATATAAATTTGTATGACATCCTCGTGCATCCACACTGACTTACTTGTTTTGAGAAGAAAAACGCTTTATTTTACTGTCCCCAGCCAACTTGCCGGACTACTTTCATCAGCACCGAAAGTATCTCGGTTCACCGGACACTGTTGGGGGTAAGTCAGTGTGGATGTGCGACACTGCTCACAGGGATGCCATACAGATTCATGTCAAAAAACCCGAACTATCCCTTTAAGAGCCATCCACATGACAACGTTTTTTGGTCAAAACGGTGAAGTTTGTTTTTGTTTTGGTCTTTCGTCCACACAAAGTTGGTGTTTTGGGTGGACAAAAGCTGAGTTTTCTGAGAACAGGTTCCAGAGTGGAGAAATCTGAGAATGCTGGTGTCGCGTTTGGAAAAGGTTTTGGAAAACGATGACGTCACGACACCGTCATCATCGCCAGAGTCCTCTGATGCAGCGAAGCCTGCAGTACGGAAGCTGAGAGGGGTCACAGCAAATGCAAACGCGAAATAAAATACAAATACAAATGAAAAGTAAAGGAACGGAGAAGTTGGAAACATAAGTAAAAGTAATTTATTGTTTTATCATTATTCGTTTCACATTGTAGTTCTTCTTCACTCGCCGCTCGATCGGTCCGTCGGAAAATAGAGTCTCGCGGTCACTTCCGTTGTGGCTTTTTAATGTGTTGTGGCTTTTTAAAGTGTTGCGGCATTTGTGTTTGTGTTGTGGCTTTTTAATGTGTTGTGGCTTTTTAATGTGTTGCGGCATTTGGGTTTGTGTTGTGGTGTTTGTATTTGTTGCGGCGTTTGCATTAAAATAGAGTCCTGCAGTCATTTCCGTTGTGGCTTTTTTTGCTTTGTTGTGGCTTTTTGTTGTGTTGACGCATTTGTATATGTTGCACGTTTGAGTTTGTTGTGACCCCTCCCGGCTTCCATACTGCAGCGCTCAAACGAGCCTCCACAGACCACAAGAGCGTTGCCAAAATGGGACAGGTGTAGTCTACGGAGTGGCTGTCGCCCAGCAACCGAAACACACTGTTAGCAATAATGCTAACATCAGAATACGCACACAGATCAATAACAAAAATTACGCACAATTAAACGGTTGGATTTTGAGACCAAGTTACTCTAATAATTCTCATCCAAATCTTAGGGCTAAAAATGAAAACTTATGTTTAACTTTTGCAAAACAAAACGTCTATATTTCTGAGTTACATCTAAAATCGGCTAAATTACCTTAAAGTTTAAAAAAACGGTGATGAGATCTGCATTATTAAATATTTTTATAATTGTGAACAGCGCCACATACAGGTGTGGCAGGTGTATTACATCATTTTCACTCAGTGCTCCGTTGTCGTCTGGACGTGAATATTTCTGGATCCGACCTGTGTGTGGACACGAATATTTTTCAGCCCGTAAAAGAAAAATCTGTCTCAAAGCAACAGTCTCAAAGTGAGTGCTTTTTGTGTAGACAGGAAACAGCTGACGCGATCACGCTCACAACTTTATATCCTGTGGTCCACAGACAGATCCCGCTTCAGTCTTTGCAATCAGAACTTTTAAGTCTCATAAGATGTGTGCGCTTTCTGTCGCACATTTAAACATTTCAAAAGTAAGGCAGAACAATCCTGTAGTGTGTGGCGGCCTTAACTTGTACACTTTCAAATGATTGGACAATATGTAAATTAGATGCAGACAGTACACAGCAGACTTACTCTGACTTCAAGAGCTGCTTTTTAAACACAGTATATCTGTACTGGGGCCATATGGTCTGCTGAAATACATGAAAAAAAAAAAAATTGTGCATGTGTATTTTAAGATACACTACGCCATTTTTCATGTGGTGGCGCTTGATCTCCTGTTCATCAAGCCAGCGAGTAGCAGATATTTTTTTCATTTGTACCAAAATGACTGCATGACACTGCCAAATCCTATGTATATCACGATGAATAAAATAAAACTGGAGAATGAAGTAAGTACGTCACAGTGGGCGTGTACTGGTGGAGGTGAAAATGGGGTTGACGTTTTTAAAGTAAGCGGTTAAAGGGACAATTTTAAAATTTTGGATATAGGACCTCATTTCCGAGTGTTGGAGACGTGTGGAGACACTTTTTAAAACATTCTATTCAGTCCTTGTATTTGCAGAGATCGCTGGTGCTAGGCTAGTGCATGTCAATGGCCATAGTTAGCCTGCCACTAAAAACAGTCTTACCCACTCCACAAAACACCTGAAACAAAACTATTATTACACCAGACTGTCCATGTAAATGTCTGTGTCGATTAAATAATTTTAGAAGTAAAAGCAACCTTGCATTTGAAAGATTTATGTCTGAGCAGCAGCAGCAGTGAGTTGTACTTCCTGATAGAAAGCTTGGCAGCGGTGGATTGATATATGAGAAAATAGTCCCTCAACATGCGACAATTCATGAGATGCAAGGTTAGTTTTACGAACTAACAAACATTATTCTATCAACACAAACATTCACATGGACAGTCTGGTGTAATAATAGATTTGTTTCAGGTGTTTTGTGGAGTGGGTAAGACTGTTTTTAGTGGTAGGCTAACTATGGCCATTGACATGCACTAGCCTAGCACCAGTGACCTCTGCAAATACAAGGATTGGATGGATCGATCTTCTGCACAATTTGGGTTTTGGAACATCCATTACACAATAGTTCTGAAATCTTTCTGATTTCTTGGAGACAGTCACAGACCAGGAACTATGAAAGACCAACTATTGCTCATCCTCTCGCCCATCCTGAGAAAGCACAGGCTCCGCCCTCCAAATGTGACGTAGGCTCTGAGTGAGCCGCCCTTCTTCCGCCCGTCTCAGGGAGGGAGGGGGAGACAGGTGTGCACCCTGATAGTGGTAGGAATAAACTTTTATTCATCATGGAGATACAGCGCGTTCAGCCGCATGTGCTTTGGACCCGGAATCAGACGGAGGACTTGGAGGTTCACGAAGCTCAAGCACCGTGTCGGCATCAGCTGAACATTACTGATTGGTAAAGTCTTAATAAACACTAGTAGATCAACTTATTATATCGTGTAGAACAGGGGTGTCAAACTCATTTTGTTCCGGGGGCCGTATTCAACCTACTTTGATCCCAAAGAGGCCGGATCAAAAAACTCATGTCATATAAACCCCAAAAATAACAATTCAAGTTCAAATATTTGTGCAGAGAAACACAAATCTATTACAGAAATCTTTTTTAATTGATGAACTCTTTTTTTTTTTTTTTTTTTTTTTTTACAAAATATTAAAATATTATAAACAACCTGAAACTTTAAGAAAAATTCAATTTCAACACAATGTTTTAACATGAACTTGTATGCAGACAGGAATAAATAAATTTTTTCTTGGGAAATCCTGCACTCGGCTCCACTTTTCTCATGTTGGACATTTTTCTGATGAGGGTGTCACGGTCAACAGTCAAAACGATCGTCCTTTAAGAGCGTTTGGAAAGAGACAAGTCTTCATTTGTGCTGCTCTGGTGGGAGGGGCCACGTACAGAGACGCTGGAGACGCTGCTGTGATAAACACCATAGAAAATTAACAATATTTTAATAGAAAATATAATTAAGATATTTTAGTAGAAAATCAGCCGAGGGCCAGATTAAAGGTCTTGGAGGGCCGGATCTGGCCCCCGGGCCGGATGTTTGACACCTGTGGTGCAGAACAACGAGCTTATGCTGTTTTATTTTGGTGCTCATGAGGGAATTGTCAGCCGATGCGGTGTGGAGGCGGCGGAGGCGGGGCAGAGGCAGTGGAGGCGGGGCGGAGGGGGGTGGGTGCGAAGCGTTTTCTGCTACCTCAAACGCGTCATATGTGTAGCTGCCGCGTCATTGTTGTAGCAGCTTTAGTTCGTTGTGACATGGGAGGGTGTCAAAAATACGCTGCAATTTGTAAAAAAAAAACAAACACCGAATCAATCTAAAAACCACTTTGGCGACATATACAAGACCCACACATCACTCTTAGAAGGTAGAAAGCTCTGAAAAGTTGATTTTGCATGAGATGAGCCCTTTAAAAAACTGTCTCCGCACGTCTCCAACACTCTGGCTCACTAGGAAATTTCTACTTCCAAAATTCCAAACTGTTCTTTTATAGATAATTCAAACATGCTCGAATCACAACAAATACAATTTCACAAGCTTAAATGTGAAGGGAAACAACTATAACACGGGAAAAGCTCTGAAAAGTGAATATATCTGCTTTAAGCTCATCCTTTTCCTCCATATCCACAGTGCTACAGCTGTATTTGTCAGTGCCGGAGGAGTGCTCGTATTTTCCTCTATAACGAGCCCATATAAAGTACATTCTCCGCTGTATAATGTATTTGCCATATGTTTGTTTACACAGTGGCTAGGCCTGTGCTTTGGGCTTGTTATGGAGCTGTCCCACACTCACCACAACAAACTCACCACATGTCTGTCATTAGCTCCCTGCTCTGTCACTGCAAGGGGAAACGCTGTATGTATGTGCATGTGTTAAAGACGGATTACGTCACTTTTCTGGAAGACAGATACTGGAGATGTTATTGTTTTGACTGGAATGTTCAGCGGCGTGGCATTGATTTGATCTGTCTTCATGGAGACAAGCGAGCGACGCAAAGAAGCTAAGTGACAAGTGAGATCTGTGGAGAGGCGACCCTGCTCGTAGTAAGAATGTACTGTGTGTATTTCAGAGCAATAACAGAACCTAGTGATGGGCGAATGGAGCCTCATGAAGCATCGACACCTCAGTCGCAATATTGTCTCAAATGGTTGGACGTGTCTGAGGCCTCGGAGAAACACTGACCTCTAGTGGACAAATTTAACCATTGGCACGCAGGTGTCTCAGCATCGATGAAGTATTGTTAGTGTAAGACAATACTTGTGTGCAGAGCGACACCGTACCTAACAACAACAATAATAATGATGATGATTTAAAATAATATGTAAAGAGCAACATAAATAACCTGCTGTAAATAAGAAAATAGGTGGCCTTGTTCGGTGGAATTAGATCAAAGTGATCACAAACCATGGATTCCATCGAAAATGAAACAAATGCCAAAAGTCGCTAAAATCACCACTAACATCACACAATCCTCCTCACTACCAACATTTTTAAGAAATATTGGTGCGTCTTTCATACTGTAGCAGTTTAGCGCTTGTCAAACCACAGAAGTGCGCTGAACACTCTGAAGCATCTGAACCGATCGCAGAGCGGAACATTCGCTGAGCCAATGAAACGCTTCGATACACTGAAGCAATTGACACGCAGAGTGAAGCAGTCGGGGGAGAGACCGACACTTCCACACTTTGGTCACCTGAGCGGCTGCTGCGAGTCGAGCTCCGAGGCAGTGCTTCAGAGCAGTTTGTTTCAGAAAGAACGAGACGTGCTCCAGAGCTCCGTTCTTCATTTGTCCAGCACTAACAGAACCTGATGATGATATGCATAAATATTTTAATGCCAATCTTGGGAGTATTCCAGGCATCTGAAATGAAAACTAGCCGGAGGAGTACCCTACATCAGAAAAGTTAGACAGTGGTATTTTAAGATGAAGTTGTTTCAGAAGAATTGTCTGATCAGAGTCTTGACTGGTATTTACTTAATGGCCCTTAAATATTGATTGATTCTAAGAGGTTTTTAAGTTGTTTAGTTTCAAGGCTAAATGAAAATGGAACGAGATTGCAAATTAAATTCTGTCTGGATTTAAACAAGGTAAATAGAAATTTTAGGATTTGCAAAATAAAAATAAAAAAGTCAGTTATAATTATCAACAACAAAGAAACCAGACTAAAGTGATTAAAGCAATAGTATGTAACTTTCAGGAGGTGGAAAGTTTACTTTATGATTCTGTGGAAATAGAAAGTTACACTCGGTCATGTACCCGTGGGATCTGCTCTGGTCCTTTCGCCTGCGGTCACCCGACAGTCTACACGGGCGCATCTCCGAGTCTGTCCCGACAGTGAGTCCTGGTTCAGTCCTGGGTTAGTCCTGGTTCAGTCCATGGTGTGTGCGGTATAAAAGTCCGATCAATCAGTGTTTCTTCTGCTCAGTAAATAAATCCTATGAAGTGATGACGTATATTTGACAGTCGAGTCACGTCTGTGAATTCGTATTCGTACTGAAGAAAGTGTAATCGTTTCATTTCATTTCGTGATTGTAATTCTTGAAGTCGTAACGTTTCAAATCGCATTCTGATGGATGTTTCAGTTAGAATGATTTTAATTTGTTTGTGATTTATCACGGACAGGTAACAGGTGGAATGTTAATGGGTCAGAGTGGGTGCAGGTTTAACTTTGATAAAATCACGGGTTAACGGGAGGTTACGGTTCTCTAAAAACGGACCTGTAGGACTCTGTTATGACCTGATTCATCGGCCAGTTTCACTTCGTGAAAACCATCTGACCTCGCAGCATTAGGATTTGTTCACGCGACGGTAGGCAGATACTTTTTAAAATTTAACCATTTGCTGTTATTTGGTCGTGACGTATGTAATGCGCCAAATCCTGTAGGAAGAAGGGCAATAACGCCTTTCTCCTTGATAAAATTCACCAAACATTCTCTTTGTTTTGGCTTTAAAATCTCGATCTCTGGAATCGTTGCCAACACAGAATGTCTGTCTTCGTCTACATCCATCTTGACTCTTTGTTTACTGTTGTGCTGTACCACAAAAGGGACCCAGACAGGCACGAGTTTGATGTCATGGTTTCACAGCTCTTCGCTGATTGGCCGGTGCGCTGTCTACAACTTCTGGGGCTCTCGCAAACCGTCTAGTGCACAGGTGTCAAACATACGGCCCAGGGGCCAGATCCGGCCCTCCAAGACCTTTAATCTGGCCCTCGGCTGATTTTCTACTAAAATATTTTTATTATATTTTCTATTAAAATATTATTAATTTTCTGTGGTGTTTATCACAGCAGCGTCTCCAGCATCTCTGTACGTGGCCCCTCCCACCAGAGCAGCACAAATGAAGACTTGTCTCTTTCCAAACGCTCTTAAAGGACGATCGTTTTAACTGTTGACCGTGACACCCTCATCAGAAAAATGTCAAACATGAGAAAAGTGGAGCAGAGTGCAGGATTTTACAAGAAAAACTGACTTATTCCTATTTGCATTTTAATGTTAAAACATTGTGTTGAAATGGTCACATTTTTCTATAGCACTTTTCCACCTTCAAGGCACTCAAAGAGCTTTACAACAAGGAACCACTCACCCATTCACACAAACATTTACACACCAGTGTACGCAGACAATGTGGGCAAGGTCTTAAGTGTCTTGTCCAAGGACACGACGACAGCATTCATCTGTGGGAAGCCAACCTGTGGGTCAGTGGATCTGACCGCTCAACCTGTGATGTTTATGTCGAGAGCTGGATTCGAACCACCAACCTTCAGATCAGTGGGCGAATGTTCTACCAACTGAGCTACTGCTGCCCTGAAACTGTGTTTTTCTTAAAGTTTCAGGTTGTTCATAATATTATAATAGATTGTAAAAGAAAGAGTTCATCAATTAAAAAAGATTTCTGTAATAGATTTGCGTTTCTCTGCACAAATATTTGAACTTATTTATATGGAGTATATATGATATGAGTTTTCTGATCCTTCCCCTCTGGGATCAAAGTAGGTTGGCCACGGCCCCCGGACCAAAATGAGTTTGACACCCCTGGTCTAGTGTATTCTGATTCCTGACCTATTTGCTGGACAGAAATTAAATTAAGCGGAGGCACTAGGTGGCACCAGCCTGGCTAGTAAACCAGAGTGCAGGGACGAAACCCACCTAGTCACGGGGAGAACATGCAAACTCCACACAGAAATGCTTGGGCAACCGAGGGATCAAACCCAGAACCTCCTTACTGTGAAGCGTGGGAGGTAGCCACTGTGCCACCGTATTATGGAAGACCACAGCCAAATGAACAACATTTCCACAAAAACCAGCAAAAGTCCTCCCCCAGGTCAAATAAGAGCCTGTTTGTGGAGATCCAAGCTCACTCATAGTAAAAACACAGTCCAATAAACACAAACAAAATGATGAACATGTATTTTTTCTTCAAAAATACATACTTTGGCTTTGTAAAGATGATGACTTGTACAGCCCTAAACAAACAGCTCCGTCTTAAACTGTTTACATAATCCAGTGAATAGTACTGTGTTCTTGTTTATGCATATGTTTTGTGTCTTCTATGTTTTTCATGAGAAGGAAAAACATACAAAGATGTTTTCCCTTCCATGTTTTTCTCTGTATGTTTTGTTGTTGCGTCTCCGTCTCACCATGTCTGTGCCCAGGTCGATGCAGAGGATGGTGACTGTCCCCAGAGGCAGAGGGACGCTGGCGATGATGAAGAGGAGGAAAGGAGAGATCTCTGGGATGTTACTAGTGAGCGTGTAGGCGATGGACTTCTTCAGGTTATCAAAGATGAGACGCCCTGAGGAGCAGAGACACACAGGCTGAAGGAGCTGCACCTCATTTTTACCGTCTTAAAAACATGAAAAACAAAACATAGTCCATTTCAGACAGTTTGATTCTTCACTTACCTGATGCAATCTAATTCTTATTTATGAGCGCTTTTCACAACTCTCACAGAACATAGTTTTACCGTGTTGATAAAGCTAACAACAACTAGCATGCCAACACACACTTCCTGATTATCACACAATAATTAGACAGCACGCAGCAGACTTATTTTGTTCATAAAATACATCTGTACTAGGGTAAGACACATTTTGCTCAAATACATGGAAAAATTGGCTACAGGGAATTTAATACTGAGAACATTTTGAGGACTTTTTCCCATTCAGAAGATTTAATATTTCGTTTTAAATGTTTAATTGCGACAGAAAGCTCATCAAGCCCTGTACATTGCATTATTCATTCAAAAATTACAGCTACTTCTGCGGCCAAAGCTTTTCTGACCAACCAAACATCATTAACATTTCCATAGGTGCACATAAACAACAGCTGTTACACCATTTTATAAGAAATATGAAGTCAGTACTGTCTACAACAAACAGGATTCACTGTCTTCATTGTGATTTTTCAGTCCACAGTTACAGATTTTGTAAAGCTACTTGTAAAGTGTTCTTCTGTCACTCATAATGGACTCAAACTGGGCACTGGCTTCGTCCAGACTGACTATGGCAGGAAAATCAATTTTACATTCAACATTTGTCTCCAACATTTGTCTTATTTTTTTTTTAATAAATTGAAAAAAAAAAAAAAAAGAATTTATTCTTTTTTTCAACAGATGGCTGGTGTCTGAAAAGTAAAGTAACTACACAAGTTTAACAAACTCCAAATCAATGATTTAGTCCTGGTGTAGTCCTGGTTTCATCTTGATTTAGTCTTGGTTAAGTTCTGGTTCAGTTCTGGTTTAGTTCTGGTTTAGTTCTAGTGTACTTTAGTGTTGGTATAGTCCTGGTATAGTTCTGTCTTAGTCTGTGTATAGTCCTGGTTTAGTCCTGGTTTAGTCCCAGTATAGTGCCCAGTATTCCTGGTTTAGGCCTAGTTTAGTTCTCGTATAGTAATGGTTCGGGTTTAGTCCTGGTTCGGATTTAGTCCTGGTTAAACCCGGCATAGTCCTGGTAAAACCTGACATTGTCCTGGTTTAGTCCTGGTTTAGTCCTGGCATAGTCCTAGTTTAGTCCAGGTTAAACCTGGCATAGTCCTGATTTAGTCCTGGTTTAGGCCTGGCATAGTCCTGGTTTAGTCCTGGCTTAGTCCTGGCATAGTCCTGATTTAGTCCTGGTTTAGGCCTGGCATAGTCCTGGTTTAGTCCTGGCTTAGTCCTGGCTCAGTCCTGGTTTAGTCCGGGTTAAACCTGGCATAGTCCTGGTTTAGTCCTGGCATAGTCCTGGTTTAGTCCTGGCATAGTCCTGGTTTAGTCCGGGTTAAACCTGGCATAGTCCTGGTTTAGGCCTGGCATAGTCCTGGTTTAGTCCTGGTTTAGTCCTGGCATAGTCCTGGTATTAGTCCGGGTTAAACCTGGCATAGTCCTGATTTAGTCCTCGTTAAACCTGGCATAGTCCTGGCTTAGGCCTGCATAGTCCTGGATTAGGCCTGGCATAGTCCTGGCAAAATCCTGGTTTAATCTTGGTTTACTCCTGGCAAAGTCCTGGTTTAATCCTGGTTTACTCCTGGCATAGTCCTGGTTTAGTTCCGGCATAGTCCTGGTTTAGTCCATGAGTCACTGCTGTAGAATGTTAAGTCAGTTGTGTCTCCAAAAGCAGCACAAAGAGTCTCCACATCACCACAGACTTAACCAAAGTTGCCAGGATCCACACTCACCTCTGCTCGGGCTTTGAACGCTCGCAAGAAGTGGATGAATAAATTACTGTCACAAAATGATTGAAAACAGGGCGAGCGTTGAGTCATTCGCGTACAGTTTTCAGAATGAGAGCACATTTTGCACATGTCTGATTTGTCTAAACGCGCACAGCTAAAAATCCTTCTCCGTTTCTTGTACTTTCGCTGTTAAATAATACAGCTGGATGCTCGTCTCTGCTCGTCTCCGTGTTGTTGGCTGATTTTAGCATTTCAAAACGGTTGCGACGCCTTTCATGTTTGCGATGCGAACCCTCGGCGGAGCTCCTCGCGCAGATTTCTCGTACTTGACTTGCATTGTTGGGAGCGGCGGAGATCTGAGCTTCTAAATATGCATCGAGACAACATGCTATCAGTGGCGTTAATGCGGGGAGGGGGGGTCTCAGGTGGGCCTCGTAAAGACGCGTGTGTAAAACTCCTTGTTTAAATGAACGTTACGTGTTTGTGAAAGTGGAGTTTGTACTCTCCAGAGGGACACGTGACACTTGAGTCTGCAGACGGGGGAGTTACGCTTCGAGACCAACGCTTCAAGACGGGTGTAGGCCAAAAAAACTGTACTCAGATAACAGTAAGGCTCAAGAAAAGTAACATAAGCCGGGTCAAGTTACAGGTCAGATCTGTGGAAAGGCAAGGCCATGTTTTTCAAGGTATTTTTGAGCAATTAAAACCTTTAAAATAAAACAAACAGTGAGGAAATCTAAAGTGACAAACTAATGCAAAAATCAATGCTCTCTCATCGCGGACACTCCTGCACACCCACTGCACCAGACTATAGAGGGACAGATAATACTCCCTACAACTGTACAACAACTTGACTTTATGTAACAGATAATACTCCCTACAACTGTACAACAACTTGACTTTATGTAACAGATAATACTCCCTACAACTGTACAACAACTGACCTTATGGAACAGATAATACTCCCTACAACTGTACAACAACTTGACTTTATGTAACAGATAATACTCCCTACAACTGTACAACAACTTGACTTTATGTAACAGATAATACTCCCTACAACTGTACAACAACTGACCCTTATGGAACAGATAATACTCCCTACAACTGTGTAACAGCTCACCACTGCACCAGAGTATAGAGGGATAGATAATACTCCCTACAACTGTACAACAACTCACCCGCTGCACCAGACTATAGAGGGATAGATAATACTCCCTACAACTGTACAAAAAAATCACCCTTATGTAACAGATAATACTCCCTACAACCTACAACTTGTAACAGATAATACTCCCTACAACTGTACAAAAAAATCACCCTTATGTAACAGATAATACTCCCTACAACCGTACAACAACTCACCCTTATGTAACAGATAATACTCCCTACAACTGTACAACAACTCACCCACTGCACCAGACTATAGAGCAGACATGTCAAACTCAGGCGCAGGGGCCAAATTTGGCCTGCAATATAATTATATTTGACCCGCGAGATCATATCAAACATGTATTAGAGCTGCCTGCTGGCTACAGATAGAATATAGAGACATTATTTATTAAAATGTTTTTAAATTATTTTATATTATGCTTGTTCTGAATTGAGTGTTTTAGCAAAACTATTATTTAGCATTTATTTCTAATAAGAAAAGGTTATATATCTCGCAAGAAGAGAAAACATGCAGACGTAGTTGAAATTTTTCAATAAATATTTTGTTTGACCCATGACTTAGTCCCAGTTTTTAATTTTGGTCGTTTGTGAATTTGAGTTTGACACTCCTGATAAAGGGAGGCAAATAATACTCCCTACAACTGTACAACAACTCACCCTTATGGAACAAATAATACTCCCTACAACTGTAGAACAACTCACCCTTATGGAACAAATAATACTCCCTACAACTGCCAACAACTCACCATTATGGAACAGATAATACTCCCTACAACTGTTACTCACAGATAATACTCCCTACAACTACACAACAACTCACCCTTAAGGAACAGATAATACTGCCTACAATTGTGTAACAACTCACCCACTGCACCACACTACAGAGGGATAGATAATACTCCCTACAACTGTACAACAAATCACCCACTGCACCAGACTATATAGGGACAGATAATACTCCCTACAACTGTGTAACAACTCACCTACTGCACCAGACTATAGAGCAGACATGTCAAACTCAGGCACGGGGGCCAAATTTGGCCCGCAATATAATTATATTTGGCCCGCGAGATCATATCAAACATGTATTAGAGCTGCCTGCTGGCTACAGATAGAATATAGAGACATTATTTATTTAAAATTTTGTTATTATTTTATATTATGCTTGTTCTGAATTGAGTGTTTTAGCAAAACTATTATTTAGCATTTATTTTAATAAGAAAAGGTTATATATCTCGCAAGAAGAGAAAATATGCAGACGTAGGTGAAATTTTTCAATAAATATTTTGTTTGACCCATGACTTAGTCCCAGTTTTTAATTTTGGTCGTTTGTGAATTTGAGTTTGACACTCCTGATAAAGGGAGGCAAATAATACTCCCTACAACTGTACAACAACTCACCATTATGTAATAGATAATACTCCCTACAACTGTACAACAACTCATCCTTATGTAACAAATAATACAAAGTTTGTCTAAGTCTAACAAAAGATAAGATTTTTATTTTTTTTTATTGTATGGCAAATTTCCCATCCCTCTTCCACCCATGGATACGTACACTTCCATAAAAAGGCGATTATGTAAATGTATCCTCCCTCGGTGACTCACCCTCCTCGACGCCGGTGACGATGGAGGCGAAGTTATCATCGAGGAGGATCATGTCTGCGGCCTGTTTGGACACGTCTGACCCGGTGATCCCCATGGCAACGCCGATGTCGGCCTTCTTCAGGGCGGGAGAATCGTTCACGCCGTCTCCGGTCACGGCCACGATGGCGCCCTGCACACGGGAACACAGCTGGAACACTAGGACTTTACACTGGACATGAACACACAAGACACTGATGTTTGTCCCAGGACTTCACAAATGATGGACGGGAAAACAATGGGCTACAAGCACCAAGAATACTACACCTACTACTACTACTACTGCTACTCCTAATACTACTACTCCTATTACTACTCCTACTACTACTACTACTACTACTACTCCTATTACTCGTACTCCTCCTCCTCCCACTCTTCCTACTACTTCTCCTACTACTACTACTACTCCTATTACTCCTCCTACTACTACTACTACTCCTATTACTCCTACTACTACTACTACTATTACTCCTACTACTACTACTACTACTACTACTACTACTCCTACTACTCCTCCTACTACTACTACTACTACTCCTACTACTACTACTACTACTCCTATTACTCCTACTACTCCTACTACTACTACTACTACTATTACTCCTACTACTACTACTACTACTACTACTACTCCTACTTACTACTACTCCTACTACTACTACTACTACTACTCCTATTACTCCTCCTCCTACTACTACTACTACTACTACTACTATTACTCCTCCTACTACTACTACTACTACTACTACTACTACTACTACTACTCCTATTACTCCTCCTCCTCCTACTACTACTCCTATTACTCCTCCTCCTACTACTACTACTACTACTATTACTCCTACTACTACTACTACTACTCCTATTACTCCTCCTCCTCCTACTACTACTACTACTACTACTATTACTCCTACTACTACTACTACTACTCCTATTACTCCTCCTCCTCCTCCTACTACTACTATTACTACTACTACTACTACTACTACTACTACTACTACTACTTATTTTCAGCTATTATTATTGCTACTAGTTATTACTACAACACTATAAGAACAACTATTACTACAACTACTACTACTTGTCATCTATTACTATTACTACTAGTTTTTACTACTGCACTACAAGAACAACAATTACTACTACAACTACTGTGCAGCTACTACTACTACTACAACTATGATCATTACTACTGTTTTTTACTACTGCACTACAAGAACTACTGCTGCTACTACTACTACTACTACTGTGTGGCTACTACTACTGCTATCACCACTAACTACTACAAATTACTTACTTTAGCTATTATTATTACTACAATTTTTTACTACTGCACTACGAGAACTGCTACTACAACTACAACTACTACTGTGCTACTACTACTTCTACAACTACAAATATTGCTACTGGCACTACTACCACTACAACTACTTATTTCAGCTATTATTAGTACTAGTTATTACTACAACACTATAAGAACAACTACTACTACAACTACAACTGCTACTACTACTACTACCACTAACTACTCCAACTACTTGCTTCAACTATTATTATTACTACTAGTTTTTAATACCATACAACAAAAATAACTACTACAACAACTACTGCTACTACTACTTCTACTTCTTATTTCAACTTACTTCAACTATTATTATTATTATTACTAGTTTTTACTACTACAACTACTTACTTCAGCTATTATGCAGTACAAGAACAACATCAACAACTACTACACTACTACTACTACTACTACTACTACTGGAACAACTACTACAACTACAACTACTACTTCTACTACCCTCACTAACTACTGCAATTACTTACTTCAACTAGTATTATTACTATTAGTTTTTACTACTACACTACAAGAACTATCGCTACTGCTACTACTACTACTACTACTACGATGACTACTACTGTGTAGCTACTACTACTACTGCCATTAACTCCTAACTACTTACTTCAACTATTATTATTACTACTACTAGTTTTTACTACTACTACTACTACTAGAACAACTACTACAACTACTACTGCTACGACTGTGCTGCTACTACTACTACTAGTAATAATAATAACTACTACAACTACTTACTTCAACTATAATCATTACTACTAGTTTTTACTACTGCACTTACGAGAACAAGTGCTACAACTAGTGCTACTACTGCTACTACTACTACTACTACTAATTCAATACAATATTCTCATAAAAACAAATAAACAGTTAAAGTCCCACTTGTATTTCTGATAATATGACTAAAAATGATGCAGCATTAATACGTCTATGAATATTCAGAATCTCCTCGTAGCTCCTGCTCAAAGTCGCTCCGAGAAAATGAAAACAGATATATTCTCTTGACTCCAGCGCGAACCGTAGCACGACCCCAATATACGGACATGTACGTCGCAATTTAAGACACGCTGACAGAAGTGGAGCCGATATGGGTACAGTTAATATACCAGATGGAATAATTTATATATGAATTAAGGATGGGCTCTATACGTGTGTCTATAGGAGCAGCAGTAGCGGAGGAGGAGGAGGAGGAGGAGGAGGAGGGGGCTGAACAAAGACCTGTGCAGAGGACCTATAGAACGAGTGCGGCAGATTAACACTAACTACAGCTCATTCAGGGACTTAACCTCCAGCTAAAATTAGACTTCAAAGTACAAAAGATCACGCGTTTAAAATATGGAGTCGATCTGGTGGTTTGAGATGGTGTCATTTTGAACAGCAGGAAGAAGAGTGTAGAAATACATTTTGAATGTTGAGATTAAAGGTCATATATTAGGCAAAATGGACTCTTGTGAGCTGTAAGGCGTGTTACCTCCTCAAATACACACCTGGACTTGTGTTTTGTTTCATTCACACATGCCTGAGTAACACTTTCTTATTATTATCAGTCCGTCTACATTTCCAAAGTTCAAAATGCTCTGTTCAGTCTTGTGATGTCATGCAGTGGTAGTTTTCAAGTGAACAGCCTCTTTTAACTTTTGTTCAGTAGAGATTGGCAATTCCAGAGCTGAAATGATCCAAATGATTCTAGTGAAGGTGTGTGGAGTTGAAAAACATAGTGGAGCACTTCCTGTATTGCCACATAACATCTCAAGGTGAACTAGGGTTGTTCTGATACCGATACTGAAGCTTTGATACTGCACATTTTCCAGGTATTAGTATTGGAGAGCACTCAGACGAAATTACTGATCCGATACTACTCTGTATTTTCCACAATGAGTGCAAAAACAGTTTTTATCCAACACTGTGGTAGAACGTAACGAATTAGAAAAGTATAAGTCAGGGGTCTTTAACATTTTTTTCAAGCCTTGAACCCCCAAACTGATGAGGAGCTGGAGCAGGGACCCTCTACTCTATATATGGCATACAAGTGTGTTTTATATTATATTGGCTCTAGTGCCGTGTATAAAAGGCTACTCTGTAATTGTACATTCAATAC
Organism: Boleophthalmus pectinirostris; assembly: GCF_026225935.1. Taxonomy (NCBI): domain Eukaryota; kingdom Metazoa; phylum Chordata; class Actinopteri; order Gobiiformes; family Gobiidae; genus Boleophthalmus; species Boleophthalmus pectinirostris. The sequence continues at coordinate 1,008,831 of NW_026571095.1, forward strand.
TAGGAGGGTTTTCCATCGAAGTCGCTTAACATTCGTTTAATCCTGAGCTGAATCTATCTCCATCTCCAGTTTAAAACTTGTTCCATGACAGAAATAAACCAGAGTCTGACCAAAGCTAAGTCTGAAGTTTAAGCTGCTCTTTGTGCTCGCGGTGACTTTTTGACGGCCACGAGCAATGGAGCAACAACGTCACGGAAAATGGGCTCAAAGTGTGACTTTCTTAATAATCTGATTAAATGAGAAGAGCCACAGCGCGCACAAACAAGTGTTTGATATGGGACACAGAACGTTTCCAGTCATTCTGATCTGAGGAGCGAGAGGAAAGACATGACTCCACCTCCTCTCCTAGTTGTTCCGTGGACTGAGAGGAGGTGGCTGCAGAGTGTGGAGCCTGGTTAATGCGCCCAGGGAATGAGGTTGCCTGACCCCTTCCCGATGCGCGGTAGTAAGTGTGGAGCTTAAGTTCCACTGTGCGTAAAAGTGAAGCTGTCACAAAACTCTTCGCATGTAGCCGAGAAGAAACGATAAAATCCACGCTGAAGTGTTTGAGACGAAGGAATGAAGAGAGAGAAACAGACGTGATGAAGGAACAAACAGATAGAACCCACTGAAAACCAGTTCATCCTCATCCTTCAAAAATCAAGAAATATATATATTAAAAAAACATCTAATCGACCAAAGATTTTGCGACCCCCGAGCATTACCTCCATGACACCCCTGTTGAAGACCTCTGGTATATTTCACTCTTAACACTTAGTTCTCAAAATCAAATTTATTTTTCTATTTTTTCTTTAAAAATAGACTTTTAGTTTATTTATTCATTGCTCTTGTACTGTAACTAAATTAAGTAGCCTTAGTCTACTTCACTTCACACTATGTATTATCAGAATGGTGTTGGTACCGGCGAGTACACTAAGGCCAAGTATCAGTTTTGGATTGGATCCCAAAAACTTGTGTGGACACAAGTGTTTTCTGTTTGAGAGAAGACCTCAGCCTAAATATTATACATGTGAATGAAACAAAGCAACTCCAGGTCTGTTAATGACGAGGAAACAACATTGTAAAATCAGGAAATAGCGTAATATGAGCCCCTTAAGCCTGTTTGTTTCCTCACTAAAACATACCATACAATGGAGTCATTTTTCAAAGTGATATAATTCTCCTTTTGAACATATAGATTCACATATAATCATTGCTCATTAGACAAAAGCATGTCCCAACAGGGCTACCGTAGCTGTTCAAATCCTCTCTGACAAACGAAAGCGTGTATGTGAGCCTCTAAATGTCATCAGCCCCACACTGCTGTCGCTCTTTGTGTCTCTCATTTCACATAGAATCCATAAACAAGGCCATTCCCAACTGTGCTGCAAAAGATTACAAAGAATAATATTATATAAGAGGCCTATTCAGCTCTGCAAACTACATTATAAACATGAAAATAAGAGCGCAATATTTCACTACAGTACTTTTTGTATAGTTTTGCTGGAGCTGTTCTTAGTCTGTACTTAAAGCAGCACTTTGAGACGTAGTTGTACAAAGATATATTAGACTTGAAATGTGCAGGGCTGTAGTCCTTTAATCCAAACTCATTTATCAGTCACTACAGGGCAATTTACCACTTTTAAAGGTCCTATTTTACCTATTTTAGTCTTTTGAGCTTTAGGTCATGTTCTAATATTGTTACCTCCTCAAAAACAGACCTGGAGTTGTGTTTTGTTTAATTCACATGTGTTTTATTAATCCTGCATTATTAGTCTGTCTACATCTCCAAAGGTCAAAATGTTCTGATCTACCTTGTGATGTCATGAGTAGGGTTGGTATCATTAAGAAGTTGGCGATACGATACATATCTCGAAACATAGGCAACGATACGTTACATACCTCGATACATAGGCCATGATACGATACATACCTCGATACATTACATACCTCGATACATAAGCAACGATACGATACATACCTCGATACATAGGCAACGATACGTTACATACCTCGATACATAAGCAACGATATGATACATACCTCGATACATAAGCAACGATACGATATGTACCTCGATACATAGGCCATGATATGATACATACCTCGATACATAAGCAACGATATGATACATACCTCGATACATAAGCAACGATATGATACATACCTCGATACATAAGCAACGATATGATACATACCTCGATACATAGGCCATGATACGATACATACCTCGATACATAGGCAACGATACGTTACATACCTCGATACATAGGCAACGATACGTTACATACCTCGATACATAGGCAACGATACAATATGTACCTCGATACATAGGCAACGATATGAAACATACCTCGATACAGTGCACTTTTGATTCGATACAAACCAGCCATTTTAATCATTAAAACAATGAAAATGTCAAATGTGTTGCATAAATGAGTTTCCTTCCACTAAACAAGCAACAAAACTGTAGCTGTAACAAAATAATTTAGTAACATATACCAAACAATACTCTTGACGATATATCGATACAGCAGCCAACGATATTGATACTGTATCAAATTAAGCGACATGATATATCAATATTTTTGCACACCCTTAGTCATGAGGTGGCAGTTTTCAAGTTAACTCCTTTTTACCTTTAGTTCAGCAGAGATTGACAATTCCAGGCTGAAAAATTATCCAAATGATTCTAGTGAAGGTGTATGGAGTTTAAAAACACAGTAGAGCACTTCATCTATTACTAGGGATGTAACAATAACCGAAATATTGTGATATAGTATCGTCACAATATATGAAATTTCAAATTTCTTTGCTTAAGTACATGATTTTATGGTAGCAACAGCTTATGAACCTCAGAAACTACATATCCCATGATTCAATTCAGCGCAGGCAACACTAAGAACTATGTTTTTTACTTGAATTCTTGGGATTATGACTTAAGAAATTCACACCAAAAAAGTGTCTTATGCACAATTATATTAGCCTCTTCAAAATATCGCAATAAATATATGCACTGGGTTGGGAATTTTACGGGCGGGTATGCGGGCGGGTAGTCATTACAAACGGGCGGGTCAAGACTAAATCAGGACTAAAACAGGACTAAAACGGGACTACACTAGGACTCATCTTAGACTTAAAAGAGAGAGAACCCCGAGCTCATGGAGCAGGTGCCCACAAAGCACGATCGGACGACGGCTCCGTGCGACACAGAGCTATGTGCCGGTCCTTTCACCTGCGGTCACCTGACGGTCTTAGTCCTGGTTTAGTCCTAGTTTACTCCTGGTTTAGTCCTGGTCCTGATTTAGTCCTGGTTTAGTCCTGGTTTAGTCCTGGTTTTGTCCTGATTTAGTCCTGGTTTAGTCCTGGTTTTGTCCTGATTTAGTCCTGGTTTTGTCCTGGTTTAGTCCTAGTTTAGTCCTAGTTTAGTCCTGATTCAGTCCTGGTTTAGTCCTGGTTCAGTCCTGGTTTAGTCCTGGTTTAGTCCTGGTTTAGTCCTGGTTTAGTCCTGGTTTAGTCCTGGTTTAGTCCTGGTTTAGTCCTGGTTTAGTTCCTGGTTTAGTCCTGGTTTAGTCCTGGTTTAGTCCTGGTTTAGTCCTGGTTCAGTCCTGGTTTAGTCCTGTTTAGTCCTGGTTTAGTCCTGATTTAGTCCTGATTTAGTCGGGTTTAGCCTTGGTTTAGTCCTGTTTTAGTCCTGGTTTAGCCTTGGTTTAGTTCTGGTTTAGTCCTGGTTTAGTCCTGGTTTAGTCCTAATTTAGTCCTGGTTTAGTCCTGATTTAGTCTTTGTTAAGTCCTGATTTAGTCCTGGTTTAGTCCTGATTTAGTCCTGGTTTAGTCCTGGTTTAGTCCTGGTTTAGTCCTGGTTTAGTCCTGGTTTAGTCCTGGTTTAGCCCTGGTTTAGACCTGGTTTAGTCCTGGTTTAGTCCTGGTTTAGTTTAGTCCTGGTTTAGTCCTGTTTATTTAGTCCTGGTTTAGTCCTGGTTTAGTCCTGGTTTAGTCCTGGTTTAGTCCTGGTTTAGTCCTGGTTTAGTCCTGGTTTATGGTTTAGTCCTGGTTTAGTCCTGGTTTTTAGTCCTGGTTTTTAGTCCTGGTTTAGTCCTGGTTTAAGTCCTGGTTTAGTTTAGTCCTGGTTTAGTCCTGGTTTAGTCCTGGTTCTGGTTTAGTCCTGGTTTAGTCCTGGTTCAGTCCTGGTTCAGTCCTGGTTCAGTCCTGGTTCAGTCCTGGTTCAGTCCTGGTTCAGTCCGTGGTGTGTACGGTGCAAAAGTCCAGCATCTCGATCAGTGTTTCTTCTGCTCAGTAAATAAAGCCTGTGAAGTGATGACAGTCGAGTCTCGTCTGTGAATTTGTGTTCGTACTAAAGTAAGTGTAACCGTTTTATTTTATTTCGTGATTGTAATTCTTGAAGTCTTTACTTTTCAATTCATACTCTGATAAGACTCTTCAGTTAGAATGCTTGTCATTTGTGTGTGAATTATCACGGGCAGGGACGGGTAACAGGTGTAATGTTAGCGGGTCTGGGCAGGTGCGGTGCTGTACGGGTGTGGGCAGGTCTCCAAAAAATAGACCCGTGCAGGACTCTGACGTGAGATGCATATCGTGATAATATCGTACTGTGAGATTTGGATATCGTTTCATCCCTGTGTACCACCGTAAGACAACTCCCCATGTGCAGGGTTTGTGTGTTAAACATGTGAATGAAACAAAACACAACTCCAGTTCTGTCTGTGATGAGGAAACAAAAGTAAAACATAGATCAGAAAATAGTGCCATATGGTCTCTTCAATACCCGATTTGCTTCTCTCGACTTCAGGAGAGCGTGACCAGACTCCGAATCCTCGACTTTATTACTCGCCTCTCGTAAAGTTGTAGTTAAACCGCAGCATTCTCATCCATATTATCCATTAGAAAGTGCCCTTGTCAAATAATGACACCCAGTCCACTAAACAGCGCTATTAGCCCAGTTTGAAGTGTTCTTTAAAAGTAAACTGAACTGAACTGCAGCTAAAAGGAGATATTCACTTTAAAACCACCGCTTCATGACATCACAAGGTGGAACAGAACATTTTGACCTGTGGAGATGTAGACAGACTAATAATAAAGAGTTACTCAAACAACATGGGAACAACATTATAACATGGCCTTTAATAAAACTAGCCTTGACAATTGCCACGTTTACATGAAAGCTTTAATTATTTATTATTTATTTATTTATTTTTTGAACTTTTAATTTTCATTTTCACAGGCACACACACAAATAAATAAATAAATAAGAACTTTCCCTGAGACAAGAGGATTAAAATATTACCTATAGCTTTAATTCTTTTTTTTTTTTTTTTTGGAACTTTTTATTTTCATTTTCACACACACACAAAAAAACAAAAACATAAGAACTTTCCCTGAGACAAGAGTATTAAAATATTACCTGTTACAAATGCAATATACATATTCCAGTATATATTATAACATGTACATCCTTGTGAGCACTTAAGATGTAAGGTGTTAATAATATTAATAACCAAAATAATAAAATAAATACATTGAAAGAATAAATAAATAAATAAAATAAATAAATAAGATTAAGATATATATACTAATTAAAAGAAGATAGTGAAAGCTTTAATTCTGAATAAAAATTGATTCTGTTTTAAAAAGATCATGTAAACACTTAATTCCTAATGAAAATGATTATTCGGAATTAAACTTAATTCTGAGGTAAGTGATTGCTTTATTCTGATTTTAAAGCCAAATTAATTTATTCCTTGATCGTATAAAGGGTCATCAAACTAAGGCCCGCGGGTCAACTCCGGCCCGCCACGCCCCTTTTGCTGGCCCCCCAGCCCCTCTGCTCCCACCACTTGAACTGTCCCTATGAGACAATCCTCAAACGTTATCATGGCCTACTTTTTAAAAGAACTTTTTGGCAAATAATAACATGTCTGTATCTTGTATTTTGTAGATTTTTTTCAATTTAAAAAATGATATTTATGTGAAAAATATTTATATTTAAATAATTATATGACATATTTTTGCTGCTGAATTTTCGTCACATGACAAGCTCGAGATCAAACAGTGAGAGTTCGGACGTGCAGAGTTCTGTAGTGCAGTTAAGGACAGAAAAATGATGAGTGTTAACCCTCTCAGCCTCAAATGAATTTTTAGTATCAGGAAAAATCTGATATTTGGGGAAAATTATAATATGGGGTGGTAATATACAATTCTGACTTTTTTATCCTTTGTGAACAAAAAAAATATTTTGCACTTCTGGCAGGCCGTTTGTGTGTAGTCATTCTTGCACAGTCTGCATTGTCCACGTTTATCAGCATGGATGGGAAAAAAGGCTCCTGAGTAAAAAAAGCTCATAAAATATGGATGTGGAGTAAGAAGGTACTTGGAATTTAGCTGTTGCAAATCTGCAACGCCTGCCTGGAGAGGGTTAAAGTACAAACAGTTGACAGAGAGTGCAGAGTTTTCAAAGAACAGTGGACGACTGATAATTTTTTTGTTCAGTATAAGCACCGAGCAGTTAGATATGTAAAGAAAGCGCGGTGGTTTTCAAAGAATATAATCGGCATCGTCAGGGTCATAGAATTGTGTTAAAGGGTCAACATGACCCCGGCCCCCATCACAGTCAGGAGTGATAATGTGGCCCTCAGAGAAAAAAGTCTGGTGACCCCTGATGTAAACGTTTATTCTTTTTAAGAATAATTCTTGTCGTTCTGCACATTCTCATTGGGTCTCCCTTCTGATGTGATCCGGACCAGTCCTGGCTTCAGACTTTCACCCACGTCTCTTTGGATTTGTGAGCGGGATGTGGGAGTGGGCTGAGGTAGAGCAGCTTCACACTCAGTTTGTCTTCTTCCTCTTCATTTCTCCTCCTCAGCTGACAGACGTAAAGCGTGATGAGAGAATTCTCCAGCTGCTGCACAATTATCATCGGGACGACTGCGGAAAAAGTTTGTATCCATGGAGTAAAGACAAACTGAGATGTCTTGAGATCTTCTGGTTAGATGTAAATATGTTGGCGTCTGTCCAATCAGAACCCTTCCCCACCCTCAGACGCTGAGCAAAATTAAATAAAGACGATTTAAAGTGTTTTCCATGTAAACCTCAATTCAGAATCATTATTTCCATGTCAACTCAAAGAAGAATATTTTCATTCCAAACTATTTAATCCAGAGTAATTCATTCGGGAAATGTGGCCAGTATTTAGTTTTGTATTCTGCAGCAGCCTTTTTTTTCTTCATTCAAATCCGTTTCTTTGAGTCCAGTCTAAAATCACAGGAGCTGCACAAAAGAGTTCATTTTATCAACAATCTTTTTTCATTCCTGTTACAGAATTGCCAGTTAAAACATGCTAACCTTGCACTTTGCTTTTATCAAACTCACAATCACGTTCTGTCTGCCCACATCTGTCTCCTCCAGTCGGTCTCTGATCCTCTCTTCCTCCCGTCTCCTCTCCTCCCTTCACCGCCTCTGTCTCCTCATCCCCTTCCTCTCTCCTTTCCTCCACCTCTTCTCTCTTCCTCCTCTTCTTCATTCTGATCTCTTACCCCCTCCTCCCTCTCTCCTTGTCTCCTCCCCGTTGTGCACTCTCTGCTCCTCTCCTCCCTCTCTCTCCTCCACTCCTCTTTCCCCCTTTCCCCACTCTTCTCTCCCCTCTCTCCTCCTCTGCTCTCTCCCTCTATATTCTCCCTCTCTCCTCCTCTCCTCTTTCCTCTTTTCCCCTGTCACTCCACCTCTTCCTATCTTCCTCACTCCTCCCTCTCTCTCCTCCACTTCCCTTTCCTCTTTTCTCCACTCTTCTCTCGCCTCTCACTCCTCCTTCTCTCTCCTTCTCTTCCCTTTCCTCCTTCTCCCTCTCCTCCTCTCTTTCTCCCTCTTTCCTCCTGTCCCCTCTACTCTCTTGCCTCTAACTCCTCCTCCCCCTCTCCTCCTCCCTCTCTGTTCTCCTCTCTTGTCCCCCTCTCTTCTCTCCCCTTTCCTCTTTCCCCTCTCCTCTCTCGCCTCTCACTCCCTCCTCCTCCTCTCTCATATTTCCTCCCTCTCGCTCCTCCTCTCCCCTTTCCTCCCTTCCCCTCTCCTCTCTCAACTGTCTCTCCTCTCCCCTCCTCCTTTCTCCTCCGTCTTTCCCCTTCTCTCCCCTTTCCTCCTATCCCCAATCCTCGCTTGCCTGTCACTCCTCCTCTCTCCTCCTCTCCCCTTTCCTCCCTTCCCCACTCTTCTCTCTCTCTCTCCTCCTCTCCCCTTTCCTCCTTTTCCCACTTCTCTCCTCTGCTCTCTCCCTCTCTCCTCCATTCCCCTCTCCTCTCACCTCACTCCTCCTTCCCCTCTTCTTCTCTCCTTTCCTCCTCGCCCCTTTTCTCCTCTCCCTACTCTTCTTTCCCCTGTCTCCTCCTCTCTCCTCTCTCTCTCTCCTCCTCCTCCCTTTCCCCTCTCCTCGCCTCTTCCTCCTCCTCTCCCACTCCTCCCCTCTCTCTCTTCCTCCCTCTCTCCTCCCTTTCCTCCTTTCCCCCTCTGCTCTGTCACCTCACTTCTCCTCCTCCTCTCTCCTCTCCCCTTTCCTCTCTTGCCTCACTCTTCCTCTCACCTTTCCTCCTTTCCCCATTCTTCTCTCCCCTGTCTCCTCCTCTGCTCCCTCCCTCTTTTCCTCCTCTCCTCTTTCCCCTCTCCTCTCTCACCTGTCACTCCTCCCTGTCTCATCCTCTCTCCTTTCCTCCTTCCCCCTCTCCTCCTCTCTCCTTTCCTCCTCTCTTTCTCCCTCTCTCGCCTTCTCTCCCCTCGTCTTCCTTTCCCCTCTCCTCTCTCGCCTGTCACTCCTCCCCCTCTCCTCCTTTCTCCTCACTCTCTCTCCCCTCCTCTCCCCTCTCTCCTCCTCCTCCTCCTCTCCCTCCCTCTCTCCTGTGGTACAGTTGTACATGAATGGCCCTGGGAGAGCGGTGTTGTGTGCACTTTTGTTCAGCACAAATGTGGGACTCGGAGATAAACTGACACAGAGGAGGAAAAGAGGCGGCCATTTTAAACTCCCAGTTACCGCCATGACAACCAATATAATACACATGTGTATTTCCATGTCATCGTATGGATTCTTAATTTGCACTCGACCAGAAAGTCTTTACAGTGAAAAGAGGAAAATTGTTGTTTGTATTTGTGTGTGGACCGCCTCAAAATGACGATTTATTTTATGATCTAATGTTGTTTCCTGATTTTTTGTTTTGTTTCATTCACACATGTTGTAGTATTTCTTGACATAATCTTAGAAATGTGCAGGCGCAAAAATGATATAGTTAATAAACCAGGAAAAATGCAAACAACCATGAGATTATAATGTGTTTAAAGGGCCCATCTACGGAAGCCGAGAGGGGTCACAACAAACGCAAACGCCGCAACAAATACAAATGCGACAACGCAACAAAAAGCCACAACAAACCAGAAAAAAGCCACAACAGAAATGACCGCAGGACTCTATTTTAATGCAAACGCCGCGACAAATACAAACAGCACAACACAAATGCAAATGCCGCAACACATCAAAAAGCCACAACACATCAGAAAGCCACAACACATCAAAAAGCCACAACGAAAGTTACCGCAGGACTCTATTTTAATGCAAAAGCCACACCAAATACAAACGCCACAACACAAACGCAAATGCCGCAACACATCAAAAAGCCACAACACATCAAAAACCCACAACGGAAGTGACCGCAGGGACTCTATTTTCCGACGGACCGATCAAACAGCAAGTGAAGAAGAAGAACTACAACATGAAATGAATAATGATAAAACAATAAATTACTTTTACTTATGTTTCCAACTTCTCCGTTCCTTTACTTTTCACGTTGTAGTTCTTCTTCTTCACTTGCCGCTTGATCAGTCTGTCGGAAAATAGAGTCCCGCGGTCACTTCCGTTGTGGCTTATTGATGTGTTGTGGCTTTTTAATGTGTTGCGGCATTTGCGTTTGTGTTGTGGTGTTTGTATTTGTTGCGGCGTTTGCATTAAAATAGAGTCCCACGGTCATTTCCGTTGTGGCTTTTTTTGGTGTGTTGTGGCTTTTTGTTGTGTTGTCGAATTTGTATTTGTTGCGGTGTTTGAGTTTGTTGTGACCCCTCTCGGCTTCCATACCCATCTCATGCAAAATCAACTTTTCTATCAAGCTTTTCTACCTTCTAAGAGTGATGTGTGGGCCTTGTTTATGTCGCCCAAGTGGTTTTTAGATTGATTTGGCATTTTTTTTTAAAACAAATTGCAGGGTATTTCTGCCACCCTCCCACGTGACAACAAACTAAAGCTGCTACAACGATGACGCGGCAGCTACACATATGATGCGTTTGACGTAGCAGAAAACGCTTCACAAATGCCCCACCTCCCCCGCTCCACCGCGCCACCTTCTCCAGTGTACACGATATAATAATTTTATCTACTTGTGTTTATTAATACTTTATCAACCAGTAATGTTCAGCTGATGTCGACGAGGTGCTTGTTCTTCGTGCTCCTCCAAAGTCCTCGTCTGATTCCAGGTCCAACACATGCGGCTGAACGCGTTGTATCTCCATGATGAATAAAAGTTTATTCGTACGGCTATCAGGGTGCACGCCTGTCTCCCCCTCCCTCCCTGAGATGGCGGAGGAAGGGCGGCTCACTCGTCGCCTACGTCACGTTTGGAGGGCGGAGCCTGTGCTTTCTCAGGACGGGCGGGGGGATGAGCAATAGTGGGTCTTTCATAGTTCCTGGTCTGTGATTTAAGATTTCAGAACTATTGTGTAATGGATGTTCCAAAACCCAAATTGTGCTTGTTTATGTGCAGAAGATACAATGTGAAAAGATTTATTTTGTATGAGATGGGCCCTTTAATTCAGCTTCGTGCACATTTGTTTACGTTTTACACAAATGAATCCCGCCGCTGGTTAGGAGGATCCGGATCCACCTAAAACAGCCATAACTCCTTCTCCTCACTGCTCCTTCTTCCACTTTGGTCCTTATAGTTGATCTCATGATGTAACTCTCAGAGTTCAGAAGTCAGCGACAAGGAGGACAAGGAAGGACAAGGAAAGACAAGGAATTACAAAGAAGGACAAGGAAAGATAAGGAAAGACAAGTAAGGACAAGGAAAGACAAGGAAAGTCAAGGAAAGACAAGGAATTACAAGAAAGGACAAGGAAGGACAAGGAAGGACAAAAAAGGTCAAGGAAATTACAAGAAACGACAAATAAGGACATGGAATTACAAAGAAGGACAAGGGAGGACATGGAATTACAAGGAAAGACAAGGAATTACAAGAAAGGACAAGGAAGGACATAGAATTACAAGGAAGGACAAGGAAAGTCGAGGAAGGACAAGGAAGAATAAGGAAGGACAAGGTAAGACAAGGAATTACAAGGAAGGAGGTATTTTTTGCCCATTTTTGTCTGGAGCCTGATCCTCTCTTTGAATTGCCACAGGTGTGTTTGTTTGTCTTTTAGACGCATGCACACTCAAATTTATGTTGCAGTAACCGAGATGCTGCGTATACATGCCACAGTATCCTGGGTAGTATCGGAATATCCCAGCTACTACATAACAGTATCACAGTTTCTCATAACCAGGATACTGCTTTATTCGGGATACTGAGTATATCTATTGGAGATGTAGACAGGAAAGAATTACTCAAACAAAACAAAAAACAACTCCACATATGTTTGTGAGGAGGTACCAACGTCCTGACATGTCTTAAAGCTCACAAGAGTCTATTTTGTAGTTCCTTTCAAATGAGAATCTAGTTTGGATATAAGTATCTGTGTACATCTCTTTAAAAATGAAATGAAATCATGTTTAGTTTATAGTTTCCTAACATTATATATAAAATAAATAAATAAATAAGGGTAAGTTTTTGATAGTAGGAATCACATTTCTAGTTTGTGAATTTTGTTGACTGACAATAATAACATTTTTGTGGTTTGTGATTCAGCCTTTGCCTCCTTCAGCGGCTGGAGTTTGACTGTTGTCAGTGTGGGGTCTGGACTGTTGAAATGTTAAAACAGTTTCCTGCCTCTCCTCTCTTCGTCCTCTTGTTGTTGTCTTTCCACATTTATTGATTTGATCCATAAATACACCTCTCCCTTGCTCTTGTTAGTGTGGCCACTTGACCTCAGGCACAAAATCTGTATTTTTCGTTTCATTATTAACCAACATACTGATACTTTCCAGCTGATCAACATTCCCTGTATGATGCGGTGTGTGAACTGTACACACTATTCTCTATTATTCAAGTTGTTGTTTTATTTGAACACAGTCTGACCACACAGAACTGACTTAGCTGGAACTACAACAGGTGAGATTATTTGTGCAGCAACAGGCATGAAAATGGGTCAGGGGTGAAAAAGGTGTCTAGGGGCCCTGCTTTGTTTTTGTTGTTGTTGTTTTTTGTAAATTGGGTGCACTGGGGCATTTATTTTGGGTTAATAAGAGCAGGGCCTGTCTAAATGAAAGGCGATTCACCAGTATCTGCACCAGTGCTGTAGTCAAGAGCACACTCATCAAAACCAGGACCAGTCCAAGACCAGAGTCCTGAGACCAGGACAAGACCAAGACTTTTAAAGGTCGAGACAAGACCAAGACCATGGCCCATCGAGACCAAATCAAGATCATCCTTATCAGTTTCCACATATATTTGTATTTTACAGTTACTTTGGCACATATATATTAATGTTTGTATAAATCTATCTCCATTTTATCTGACTTAAAATAACCAAACAAACTGTACTGCAGTGAAACACTCTGCACCCCTTTCTGGACCCTCACCCACAGTTTGAGAACCTCTTCTTTAAGGGAACTTCCACTGACACTTTACACAAAACTATGAAGAAAGTGAAGAAAGTGGATAGGATCTGTTTATTTTTTGTTTTGTTTCTATCTGGAGTTCCATTCTCTTAGTGGTTTTGCAGTGGGATTTACCTCTGCACATTTAACAAATGCACATGTGACAAATACAGATGCATATGGCATTTTATTAGACAAACTTCAACCACATGTCGTCTGCTCTGTGTTGTGTGTCTGCTCTGTGTTGTGCGTCTGCTCTGTGTTGTACGTGTCTGCTCTGTGTTGTGCGTCTGCTCTGTGTTGTGTCTGCTCTGTGTTGTGTGTCTGCTCTGTGTTGTGTGTCTGCTCTGTGTTGTACGTCTGCTCTGTGTTGTGTTACTGCTCTGTGTTGTGTGTCTGCGCTGTGCCGACACTGTAACATAAATTGTGATTAGTTTTTTACTTCGTGTTTCGTCTCGCACAGTGCGACCGAGCTGTTGTGCGCTGTATGTGGGGAGGGAGAGCGTGAAAAGACGAGGAGTGGCGTGCTGACATGAGGCGGATGGACAGGTAGGATGTTTTAAAAAGTTTAACCGCCCTGTGATACACGCTGGTACATGAGGGCACACGCTGTTGCAGACAAGCCGCGCGCTGGGGGTGTGTGTGTTTGTGATGTGCCTCGCAGTGTCCACGGGCTCCACACAAGTGCACAGACTGCAGAGAAGGCCTGGTCACACTGCAGGGGTCAGCGTTTGAAGCACCGGTACAAGTTTATTGCCGACAGCAGCGGCCATAATAAAACATGGTCACAACCCCTCCCCACTAAAACTTTTCTCATTGAATCTACACAAGTTCTCGTAGGTGACCTGTTTTGTCTTCAAATATCGTCAAAAGGTCAGAGATTTTCATGTCTGTTTAAACAAATCTCTCAGACAAAACATTACAGTCCCAACCTTGCTATCATTAGTCAACAGTGGTTCATTTAGGCTGCGTTCAGACTGCAGCCTGAAGTGACCCTAATCCAATTTTTTGGCCCCTATGTGACCTGTATCTGATCTTTTAATGTCAGTCTGAACGACACAGATCTGATTTTTTCAAATGTGACCCAGGACACTTGGATATGTGCTCCTAAAATCGATACATATCTGATCTTTGACATGCGACCAACGGCCAAAGCGCATTCATACGACCTACACGTTATCAACAGGCGACAAATGTACACAAACGTTCTTCTCGTCATAAGAAAATTGTTAATGAACTCGTGTCACTGAAGTGAAGCACATCGTCCTCCCACCACTCTTGGCTATGTCTCCACATCCACACGTTCCTTTCAACAGACTGCCCCACAAAACACCACGACCAAAAACCTCGTCCTTCTCCTTCTCAATCTCCTCCTTCAAACAAGTAAGTTGTTCATGTTCTGGCTCCGGTACGAGAGGAACTTTAAAATCTCCAGGTGCTCAATGCTCACGTCCATGTTTGGACAACTTCTGTAAACACAGAGCACGCTCGCTGTGGTTGACATCGTCGTGTCTCCAGTGCACATGTGGGACACTTTTGGGCCATTTAATGTTCACACTGGAGTCACGTACAAGTCGCATTTAATTGGAAATGTGAACGACCTCGCAAAAACATCAGATTTCACAAAAAAAATCCAAATTGAGCATTAAGCCCTGCAGTCTGAACGTAGCTTTAGTCACTCTCACCTTTGAGAGTAAAATCAAACTCTGGAACAGGACCATGAACACTCACACTGATCACAATGTGTGCACTGTGTCACCATGGTGACTTCTGAACATTTTAATCATAGAGATACAGACAGAAAACCCCCCACTGTGATGTCACTGAAACCCTTCCCTTCCTCACCTCTCTCTGTCACTACTGCCCCCCACACCTGACTTTGCCCCCCCCTGTCTCTGCTCCTCACCTGTCTCTAGCACCCTCTCACCTGTCTCTGGCACCCTCACCTGTCTCTGACACCCCTCACCTGTCTCTGCCCTCCCCTCACCTGTCTCCAGCACCCCCTCACCTGTCTCTGCCCTCCCCTCACCTGTCTCTAGCACCCCCTCACCTGTCTCTGTGCACCCCTCACCTGTCTCTGCACCCCCTCACCTGTCTCTACACCCCCTCACCTGTCTCTGACACCCTCACCTGTCTCTGGCACCCCCTCACCTGTCTCTGGCACCCTCACCTGTCTCTAGCACCCTCACCTGTCTCTGCACCCTCACCTGTCTCTAGCACCCCCTCACCTGTCTCTGCACCCTCACCTGTCTCTAGCACCCCCTCACCTGTCTCTGCACCCCTCACCTGTCTCTGACACCCCCTCACCTGTCTCTGCCCTCCCCTCACCTGTCTCTGGCACCCCCTCACCTGTCTCTGGCACCCTCACCTGTCTCTAGCACCCCCTCACCTGTCTCTGCACCCCCTCACCTGTCTCTGGCACCCCTCACCTGTCTCTGCACCTGTCTCTCCCTCACCTGTCTCTGACACCCCCTCACCTGTCTCTAGCACCCTCACCTGTCTCTGGCACCCCCTCACCTGTCTCTGCCCTCCCCTCACCTGTCTCTGGCACCCCCTCACCTGTGTCTCTGGCACCCCTCACCTGTCTCTGGCACCCCCTCACCTGTCTCTGACACCCTCACCTGTCTCTAGCACCCCCTCACCTGTCTCTAGCACCTCCTCACCTGTCTCTGGCACCCCCTCACCTGTCTCTGGCACCCCCTCACCTGTCTCTGGGCCCCTCACCTGTCTCTGGCACCCCTCACCTGTCTCTGGGCCCCTCACCTGTCTCTGGCAGCCCTCCACGATGATGAGTTTCTGTTGGGGTGAGGTCCGAGCGAACACGATCTCGGTGTGGTTCTTCAGCAGGTCGTCCAGATACTCCGAGCTCATGTCCTTCAGGTCAGACCCGTGCACCACACACGCCTTGGCATCCCTGAGGAAACACAGAAATAAATAAATAAACGAAAGCGTAGAAGCAAGGAGTCAGCGGAGGGGAGGAGAGCGGCACACACTCAGGCACCGGGCCAATTATGCAGAAGGAGCACTGACATTTTCAAGCCTCTCCTCGCTCTTCTGCTCTTCTGCTCCTATAGACACGCATACTGTCTGACAAATACACATCCTTTAAGACCGGCTCACACAACACATGTAAATATCCCAGAGATGATCAAACTTCACAGGTCAGGACCCCAGAAACATCATCCGACACACTCAGGACCCCCACAGTGAAATGAAATCAACAGAGTGAAAATCTCAAGTGCAAAACATGTTACATCAGACTCAATGTTGTTATTGGACCCAAGTTAAAGGTTGTATGGAGGATTTTTTTTGTTTCAAATTGTCAATGATAGCATTATAGAGGTGCAGTAGCCTTGTAATTATGATGACCGAAAAAAAGAGAATAAAAATTCATCAACTCTGGACGTGTTGAGACAAAACATTTGCCAATAGATAACGACACTGCCTCATTATCTGTTAGCTGACAGGCTGTCAATCAAACTCCCTACATTTCTAGCGTAACTGACTTGCCTGCGCGCTGCCGGTACGTGGTTTACGTACGCCTGTCACGCAGTCCACAGACGCAAGACACACAGACGCTGTTTTCTCCACCAGCGCAACAGTTCTTAGCGGCTTTTTTTGACCTATATCTTCCTCGCAGTTAGCACAAAGTTTGTTGCAATGGCAGACAAGAATCCAGGAGCAGTTCGCCGCAAAAGAAAGTCCGTTTTTTGAGGTCGCTGAAAGAAAGAAGACAAGGGGAAAAGCAGCGAAGCCAAACTAAGGTGATTCTTGTAGATTCATTCCAGCGATGGCGCGACTGAAGCAGACGCAGGGTCTAAAGACTGACGCACTGGTCCACAAATTACTCCTGGACAGGTCACTTCTGCTTATTATGAAAACGTACTTTATTTCCAAGAGCTAGACAAACGTTTTTCAAGACACGAAAGCAATATCCTATGTCTGAAAAAACGTAAGTTTTCAAGGCAAAGAAAGAGTCCGCTTGCTGCTGCGTGTTGTAGCTAGTTCATTCGCACTGAATCTCCGCGCACCCTTCTCTGCACCCCTTTCCTGCTCTCTCCCGCTGCCCGATCCTCCTCACTTCTCCGGGCACGGAATCTCTGCGCACCCCGCTCCCCCCGCTCCTCACTTCTCCGTCTTGCCTAACCAACACTGTAGTTAGTTGTTTACAAGTCAATGTACAGCGCACCGGCTGTAAACAAACCTGTTTCTGGCGTAAAGGAGGAGAGGAGGAGGCGTTTCTACGTAGGAGCTGTAGGGGAGGGGGGGTGGTTTCACGCATGCACAACATTTGAAAAAGGACAAACAGTCGCTGGATTTCTCGTTCCTTGGAAAATCCTCTATACAACCTTTAACTATAAAATATACTGTTGTCCAGAATAGAGATCAAATACATCACTGTAACGGTTTATTTCAAACTGAACTAAACACTAAATCAACCTTTGTGCTACTTAATTGTTTATTTTGGATTTGGGTGGGTACCTGTTTGCCCTGTGTCCTTATAGTTAGTGTTAGTTCAGACCTGGGGTTGACTTCGCTCAGGGAGATGTTGAGTCTCTCGGCGATGTCCTCCACCGTCTCGTTGCCCTCGGAGATGATGCCCACTCCTTTGGCGATGGCTTTGGCCGTGATCGGATGGTCCCCGGTCACCATGATCACCTGAGTATAAACACATCGATAATTAATAAAGCATCATTAAAACACTCTCTTTCCATGGAGACAAGCACGTGATACCACAGAACCTCGTTAGATCTGCGGAGAGGCAAGCTCACCTGCAGTAAAATGCCATACCACTGAGAGACTGCCTGATCTCATCTAATCTCAGGTCCCGTCCACACTAGTTCATATTCGAATCATTTTCTTTGTGGATGCAGTGTTCGTTCCCACTAATCCAATGGAAAATGGCTTTAGAGACGGAACGATCTGGTGCCAGGAGCTCCCACGAATTCATCTGAGTACAGATCTGATCCAGCACTGTAGTCCAGTCAATGAATGACTCAGGTTGGAAAAAAATGTTAACAAAGCTTTTTCACTTGATATTAGTAGTATATTAGTTCACACGAAAAAGTCCTCTCTTTATTCAATTGCTTATGTTGAGCTTGACCTTCATGCATGAACATCAGACCTTAAATATGCCCATAAGTAACAGAAAACAAAAGAGCATCTAAAATGAGAAAAAAACCAACCCAACAACTATGTTTATAAGGCAACTGTTTTCAAAATAAAGCCCGTTGTGCTATGAGAATGTGATTGGCGGCCATATTGGATTACACATGAAACTGAGGGTTTTCTCCCCCTTTAAAAACATGGTTCCAGTGGTCAGATTTCGGTGGACTTTTTTGTGTGAAGTGATATATCACTAATAAACATGTTTCAAGTGAGAAAGCTTTGTTAACATTTTTTTTCAACTTAACCTACATTTTGTCATTCGTTTACTAGACTACTGTGTGGACTCCTGAAAACGCTGATACACTGATGTAGTTCTATGCACGCGAAGTAATTCACTGCCAAAACGCTAAGAGGCCAGAATATATGTCCATTCATATATACGGTCTATGCATACAACCTGCAGATGCATAATCTCTGAAAAGTTTCACATGAACCATCTTCAACATGATAGAAGCACAGAACAGACTCACCATCAGTAGAACATCCCTCTGTCACAGAAATATTCCACTGAGGCATGTCCTTTAGTCCGACAGAAGCTGAACCACATCAGCGCACAAGGAGCGAGCTGTTTTTTGAGCGCTCAGTTTATGCAAATAAGCCATGTGGTTTTAAGTTTCATTTCTGTAACATGTAAACAAATATGCTCAATGCTGTGTGGATAGGGAAGGCTTGCGGACACAGAAACAATGTGTCTGGATGCAGATCGTTTTTCTGATACGGTGTAAGCATAACCTCAGTCTCTCATGAGTTCTATAGCTACAACACACATAATCATTCTTTCAAGTACTGTACTATTCATTTTGATTGAATAATATTAACAAACTACAGAACAATGCTTTATTAATCCAATTCAGTTTATAAACAGTGTTGGGAAGGTTACTTTTAAAATGTATTCCCCTACAGATTACAGATCACATACCTCAAAATGTAGTTCGTAACGGAATCCATTAAATTACTTAAAGTGAGTAATGTAATCTGAATACTTTGGATTACTTGATATTGTCAGGCTTTTTAAAACTACACGAATGTAACAACACATCCTGAAAATTCTTGTTTGTTCTCTTCAAATTGTCTGTTGAGCCCGAGTCTCCATGAACAGGCTTGTGTTTGCTGTAGAGAAGCAAAGACGAAGATGTTTTATCTGCTAAAAGACAACAAAAAGCCCAGTCTTTACTTAACCGTATTAAAAATATTATTGATAGAGAAATGATTTCTGTATGAGATCACTGCTGCTTTAAACTATGTCCACCTACTGTTAGTGTCATATTGTTTATTTAAAAAAAAAAATCACTGTCAGTACAAACATAAAGGCACTAGCCCAGTAAAAATCAGTAATATTTGATGTTTTTTACTCAAAAGGATGCAGAATCAGGTTATTAACAATAACGATTATTAACGACCTCGTCCATTGTGAGACAGACGCCACCAGTGTTAACAAGACGTTTACGTAACTCTTATTGAGCGCAGTCTGTTTGGGTTTCCAGCAATGAGTGGAAAATTTAAAAAAATTTAAAAAGTGATATAGCCCAAAATGTGAAAACAGGAACACACCGCCATGTAATCCACTTATTTCAACAAAGTAACTGTAATCCAATTACCACTCACTGAAACAGTAACTGTAACTGAATACAGTTACTCATAATTTGTACTCTGATACGTAACTCCGGTACATGTAATCTGTTACTCCCCAACACTGTTTATAAACTACAGCTCATATGCCATGTTTAGACTCCATCAGAACTGACTTCCAATACAGTCCCTGAGCAAAACAAATTCAATCTGTGTTACAAATGTTTCAATTTTTGTAACATACAGTAGATTTGAAAAAAGCTTAGGTTAAGTGTCTGAAAATGGGACATGTCTCCTATTATTTTTGAGGGTTTAAGACACCTCCCTGTCACTTTATCAGAACTTTAAAGCATTCACCAGCCCTGACACATTTACTCTTGGACCATATTTCCAGAAAGTTGCCATTGACAACATACAACCTTCACCAGTTAACAGTCCTTTTTCCAATTTCCAATTTCCCAAGTTTTTCTTCATTTTAAATTTCAGCTTCACTTGGGTTGACAAAGACTGATGTTGTTAATAATTCTTCTAAATTATTGAATGTTAAGATTTTTGCTCCTCATTTTCAGTTTGTGTTTCTTGAGCCAGGAAGCCAGCATGGTCCTGCTTTGAGCTTTCTTCCAAATGTGAAATCATCCTCAATTGTTCCTGCTTTAGAAACTGCAGATTTGCGAGTGACTCTTTCAGCTGTTGAATTTTAGATTTCAGCTCATCATGTTCAGTTTGAGTCTCCAAGCGACTCTTGGCCCGCATTGAGTTTTCTGAAAGAAGTCTGAAATTGTTCTCAAATTTCATCCTCTCTACACTGCAGATTTCTAGGAATTCTTTCAGTGCTTGAATTTGACACTTTTGTTTGAGACTTTTAGAATTTCAGCCTCAAAATTTATCCCGGTTATTTATCCACTCTAACGGCAGAGGACCCAAGACCATTTGAACAGAAATTGGTCATAAGCATCGATGGACGACAAATCACCCTTTTCAACCCCGACAAAAGTTGGACCAAACCAAATTTCTGGTCGGAATCGCCAACTACCTAAATATTCACTATGACTTGGTGGAAACTCCTGGGCCATTCACAGCAGAAAAGATGAAAACCTCCAAGAGTCTCGATGTGTTGTTGAACTTGTTGGAGTCCACGGTTTGTTAGGATCTTCTACGTTTGCTCTGCGAACGTTTGAAAGCCGTTTAATTCGCCGTTAGCGGTTCTTTTCACTCAGAATACGAAAAAGACATTTTCCTTCTTCCTTGCTTCTATTTGTGCATCTGATAATGCAGCAGGAATTTATCATTATCGAGGATAAATACGTGAGGTTACGCACTGTGTTTGACGCTATCCTGTTTCTTGCCTCCGACCAAAATATTTCCCAGCATGCAACGCGGGCTTTTAATAACAATGAAGTCAGCTGAAACTTGCCTATTGCATCTGTATTGGCTCCATTTCTTTCCTCTGAGCGGTTTGTTCTTGCTGAATTTGATCTTGCAGGAGAGTCTGTTGTTCTCAGTCTTGTTCTTATCTCTTCTCTTCTCTACAGATCTGTGACCAAGTCTTTAAGTTATGTTTCCTGGACTTGCTGTGAATCTGAAACACTTTCCTCTTGACTGATTTGGGTGGGAGACTGCTGGGAGCACCAGGTGTCACAATGGGGCAACACTGTCATTGTGTCCTTTGGCACGACACTTCGATCACATTGAAGTAGTATGACTGTGGTGTGTGAGTAGGGCTGGGCGATATGGATCAAAAAATATATCTCGATATATTTTGCTATATCTCGATATCTGTACAGGAAAAAATAACCCCCCAAAACTGAAAACTGCAAAAACAAATCTGCCAAATTCCACAAGGTCCTTTTTTTTTTAATTAAAGTGTAAGAGGTCGGCAGTTCAGGTAGGAAGATTACAAACAACCCTAATTACATAAATAATAATTTAACTGTTAAATAAAAGAAATAAAACATATTTCCTTCTTTTCATTCATAAATAAAACAACTCAACACAAGCTCATCTTTGCATTAACTCTGTTCTCCAGACCAGAACCAGAACCGTGACCATGAGCTCCTTTAGCAGAGGAAGCTCAGGATGTTCCTTATTTTAATAGATCCATGTTCCTATCCA
Source organism: Boleophthalmus pectinirostris (assembly GCF_026225935.1). Taxonomy (NCBI): domain Eukaryota; kingdom Metazoa; phylum Chordata; class Actinopteri; order Gobiiformes; family Gobiidae; genus Boleophthalmus; species Boleophthalmus pectinirostris. The sequence goes on from NW_026571095.1 coordinate 1,030,456, forward strand.
GCAGTAAGGAGCTGTGAGGTTTCCCACAATCCACTGCAGATCAAACCCAACGTTTCCAAACACTATTGTACAAGTGACACTGCAACAGATTATTAATTAAAATCTTCTGCATTAATAGAATTTGCATTACTAAACTTTACAAGATGTAGGCCTATAGCATAACGACTCAAGAGCCACATCAGCCCGTTTGAGATTATAATGTGTTTTTTTTTTTTTGTTTTTTTTTTTGCAGCTTTGCGCAGACTTGTTTACACTTTACAGAAACTAAACTTAAAAAGAGCATGGCTAATTTGCATAAACAGCGCTCTCCACGTGCCGCTCATGCTGTTCAACTTCTTTTGGACTAAAGGACACAACTCAGTGGAATATGAGGATGTGCTATTGATGGTCTTGTCTGTAAATGGTGGAAAAGTTTCGTGAGGCTAAAAGCTTTTCACTGGCAGCAACTTTCGGCATTCACGGCGATAGTGAGGAGTGAATGAGACACGAGCGAACAAAATCAGGGAGGCGGGAGCGCGCGGGCGGCGACAGAGAAGACAAACAAGCGAAGTGGCAAAATCAGAATTGAATATAAGCATTATATCGATATATACAATATGTCAGAATTCATATCGAGTTTAAAAAATATCTCGATATATTTCAAATATCGAGATATCGCCCACCCTTATGTGTGAGTGTTGGTGGTGGTCAGGAGCCTGGCTTCCATCAGTCTCTCCCAGGGCAGCTGTGGCTATTTGTAGTTGTGAATTAATAAAGAGTGTCTGAAAAAAAGTGCTATAGAAAACACTGTTTTGCTTGAAACTAGTGTTGTTCCAATACCATTGTTTTGGGATTCGATCAGATACTGATACTGATACCAACACCAATACCAGTCCAATACCGTATAGTGAGAAGGAAGTTTTGTTACAGTACAAGAACAAAAAATACATTTTCTAAAAGGCTCTTTTTAAAGAAAATCTGCAAGAATAAATTCGATTTTGGGGACTAAAGTAGTAGTGAATGTATAATGGTCTTAACCGTAAGTAGTGCTGAGTTAAGTGGTTTTACTTTTCTACTTTGTCACTTTCTACCACAGAGCATCAATTAAAACAACAGTGAGGCCTGTAAAAAAACGCTTCTCCTCGGAGCACATGGATAATCACGCAGAGTCAGCAAAGTCCGAGTCACACCCAACAGTTGTCGGGTGTAGTTATTTTATCAAGTCAGCGTGCACACCAAAGGCGAAATGAAGGTATCAAAGAGGTAACACAGATGTCTTTTCTGTCATTAACAGTGTGTAAAGTGTTTACAGAGTCTCTACAGTATTTAACCTGTGTTAAATCTCGGCATTAGCAGTAGCATTAGCAGCAGACGGCAACAGCGGCTGCTCGCATCTACAGGTCCTCATTCAGGAAAACACAGAGTGATATTGGATCAGTGATTTGTACTGACTACTCACTGATACCGATATTTTTGCTTTAGCTGTACCACATTTAAACTGATCCCCATTACTCGCTCTGTCCACTTTAGTTTCTCTGACCCTTTTGTCTTCTGACCTATTTCTGACTCAAAACAACACCAGCTTTTACAGACAGCTTAAGTGTCACGACCAAATCTCCCTGCGCCTACACTCTTCCCCCGTCCCTCTGTCACATCTCAAATGTTAAGATTTCATTTGAGTTTCCTTCTCCGCTTTGTCTCTCTCTGCTTCTAACCTTTTGTTCCAACGCTGAATAAAGCCTGAAAAAGACGGGAGTACGATTCAGCAAAAGACCCATCAGCGCTCACAAAAGAAGCACTTTAACTCCATTCATTACTGGAGTTTGTGCAGATCCGTGGTGCTCTCGCTCGTGTGTTTGTGTGCAGTTCCGAGAGACGCTGAAAACATATTTAAAACAAAGGGGAGGTTTGTAAGAGATGCCTCAGGGTAAAACAGGACGAGCAACAATGAGAAATCACTAATCTGTTGTTTAAAGACAGGTGGCAAGAAGAACAGCTTACTTCCACCTCCCCAGCATTACTTACAGGGATATTAAGGAGTTCTCTAACATTTTAAAGGGCCTGCACCGGATTTTATATCTACGTATTTGAGCAAAATGTGTTTTTCCCAGTTCAGTTTATTGTATAAGCAGCTGTTGAGGTCAAAGTTATTCTGCATCTAATTATAAAGCGTTGTATTGTCCAAGTATCAGGGAGTGTGTGTCCAGAGTTATTCCTAAACTTCACTTACGCATTCAGAATCCGTGTATCATTCGTTCATTTGTTTTTCAAAATAAAACCAAAAATAAGAAAATGAAAAACAGCTATTTACTTCATTATTTGTCTCCAAAACCAAAATGAAAAAAACAGATAATGATTTGTTTTTTCAGTTTTCGATATTGTGTTTAAATGAAAAATGGAAAAAAAAAAACGATAACAACCGTTTCCCGTTGATGTGACTTAAACTGCGATGCCGGACTGAACCAGGACTAAACCGTTTTCAGTTCTAGTCTGGTCCCGGTCTCAGTCCTGGTCCCAACCCTGGTCTGGTCCCAGTCTCAGTCCCAGTCTCGGTCCTGGTCCCGGTCTCAATCCTGGTCTCAGTCCCGGTCTAAGTCCTGGTCTGGTCCCGAACCTGTTCAGTCCTGGTTCAGTCCTGGTTCAGTCCTGGTTTAGTCCTGATTTAGTCCTGGTTCAGTCCGGGATCGCAGTCACGGAAGTCACGTAAACGGGAAATTATCATTATCCGTTTTTTCCATTTTTCATTTAAACACAAAATCGAAAACCTAAAAAACTAATTATTATCTGTTTTTAATTTTGGTTTTAATTTAATTTTTGCTGTTTTTTCGTTTTCTTATTTTGGTTTTATAATGAAAAACGAATGAACGAATGATACACGGATTATTCAGAGCATCCTTTTTTCTTTTCTTTTGGTGGCAAGAGATGTTATTCAGAATCTGTATGACTTTATTTAAACCCAGGTCTGTAAAGCCTGACTCACAGGAATCAATATTAAAAACAGCCAAGACGTTACAATCCTGGGGTTTCCAGAGTGAAGTGAAGTTAAAATTAAAATCCATGACCGGTCAGTTCCCATTCATTCCTCAGTCCTTTACTGGCGGCTCGGGGGCACAAAATTAAATGATTAACGTTTTCTGTACAGCATGATGCAAAATAGTGCTCCTGCTCTCGGTATTTGGTAGAGTTTGGGCAGCGACAGGCAGTAAAAAAGCAGATGGTTGGGTAGTTAACTGTTGAAGAAGAGCAGAAATGGAGTCGTGCCATCAGAACGAAAGTCCAGGAAGCCAATTGTGCCTTCAGGGTTCACCGACTCTCCCGTGAAAAACTTCAAGCTCCTTGTTTTTAAGCACCATAGACAACATCTTATATGATGCCTTCTGAGCGTCCTCTTGGAATTTAACGAGTTTGTCAGGACAGGGCTCCTCGATCTTTGACTTCAGAGCTTTCACGTATGCCTTGAGGTATTTCATAAGCTCCTCCTTAGTTTTGGAGTTTACAGGAGGTGGCGGTTAAAGACGATGCCCACGCTTGACTCCACGTCTTCATCTGTTCCCTCTGCCATCTCTTCCGCAGACGCATTACCACCAATCAGAGAGCCATCGATCGATCAACCTTTCGGCTTTACTTACTTGCCATCAACCTTCAACAAAAGAGATCATCTTCTGTTACTTCAATTTTGTAGATGTCAGAGAACATTTTCTCACTGGTCACTTGTTGATGATCATGTTGGTGTTGGTTCTCATACAGTAAAGGCCTCGCATTCAGAGCGTCCTCATTTCACAACTCTCAGAGACTACAGCAGTTTCTAACAACAACTAGCATGCTTACAGAACACTTCCTAAATTTCAGACAATAAAACACTTCATAATAAGATTGTTACAGCCCCAGGCCTTCAGTTCTAATTTGTTTTGTGTGCTTTAAATGATTTTGCTGGCTGTCCTGAATTCTGCTGTGGGAGCCCTCGTTCGTGATTGGTGGAGTCTTTTTACACCCAGCCAATCCTGAATCACCTCCAGACTCCTCCCCCTATTTAAATAGATTGCCAATACCTGTTTGGGGCTGCTGGTCTTGGTGTTCATGTCAGTCACTTGTTTATACTAGTAAGTGTCTGACTTTGTTGTGTTGAGACATTTTAGTTTAGTTCTGTTTTGTGCCTTTTTAAAAAATTGGTCACTTGATTCTGTTTGTAGGTTTATGTGGTTTACTTTGGGGCACTTGTGTTTTAGTTTTGTGTGTGTTCCTTAGTTTAACCACTTGTTTTTGTGTAAATCTGCGTGACCCGAGTTTTGTGTCACAAAACTGTATAATTCTGTTGCTTTGTTTCTTAGTTTAAGTTATTTTTTTGTATATATTATAGTCTGTTTTGTTCATTTATCTTTTACATCCCTGTTAATTAAACATTATTTAATTTATTCCATTATCCATCTTGTTTTTTTTGTTACTTCCCTGACCCCAACCAGCTGAGCTGTAACACAAATGAAGACAGTACACAGCATATTACTTATTTTGACCCCAAGAACTGCTTATTGGTACTTTGCAGTGATGTCACTCTGGGGGTGATCTACATGTATGTGTATGACACAATGTTCAGTAGTTACCACGGTGACACAGTGCACACATTTGCAAACACTGCCATGAAAGTTTTAAGAGAAAATATGCAAACTGGATTTCAACAGCACATTTTCAGGAGCCTGATCAGTCTGAGCGTTCATCAAAAAGGTGAGAGTGACTAATCCATGTATCACTCCTTCATTTGTTTTTCAATATAAAACCAAAAATAAGAAAATAAAAGAAAAACTTATTTGTCTCCAAAATCAAAATCAGTTCAATTCAGTTTTCGATTTTGTGTTTAAATGAAGAATGGAAAAAACGGATAACAGCCGTTTCCCGTTTACATGACTTCCGTGACTGTGATGCTGAAGTTTTGCGCTGCATACGGATTGAACCAGGACTGATCCAGGTCCGGGCCCACTGGGACCAGAGTGGGACCAGAGCGGGACCAGGGTGGACTCCGAGCTTTGACTCAGAGCCTCCGTGGGGTTCGAGCCTCAGCTTCGAGCTCTGGCCCTGCCGTGGGCTCTGAGCCTCCGGTCTGGTCCCGGCCTGGTCTCAGTCTCAGTCCTGGTCTCAGTCTCAGTCCTGGTCTCAGTCTCAGTCCTGGTCTCAGTCTGGTCCCGGCCTGGTCTCGTTCTCAGTCCTGGTCTGGTCCCAGCCTGGTCTCGTTCTCAGTCCTGGTCTGGTCCCGGCCTGGTCTTGTTCTCTGTCCTGGACTGGTCTTGGTGTGGTCCCGGTCTGATCTCGGTCTCAGTCCTGGTCTGGTGCTGGCCTGGTCTCGTTCTCAGTCCTGGTCTGGTCCCGGTGTGGTCCCGGTCTGATCTCGGTCTCAGTCCTGGTCTGGTCCCGGTGTGGTCCCGGTCTGATCTCGGTCTCAGTCCTGGTCTGGTCCCGGTGTGGTCCCGGTCTGATCTCGGTCTCAGTCCTGGTCTGGTCCCGGTGTGGTCCCGGTCTGATCTCGGTCTCAGTCCTGGTCTGGTCTCGGTCTCAGTCCCGCTCTGGTCCCAGTCTCGGTCTAGTCTCGGTCTAGTCTCGGTCTAGTCTCGGTCTGGTCTCGGTCTGGTCTCGGTCTGGTCTCGGTCTCAGTCCCGCTCTGGTCCCGGACCTGGTTCAGTCCGTATGCAGTACAAAAGTCCGGCATCGCAGTCACGGGAGTCACGTAATCCGTTTTTTCCATTTTTCATTTAAACACAAAATCAAAAACTGAAAAAACGAATCGTTATCCATTTTTTCATTTTGGTTTTGGAGACAAATAATGAAGAAAACGGTTGTTTTTTTCGTTTTCTTATTTTTGGTTTTATATTGAAAAACGAATGAACGACTGATACACGGATTGTGACTAACTGAACATTTTGAGATTATTTGAGAGGCACTTGTTTCTGCTCAGACTGAGTTAAAATAAAGGACAAATTCAAGTGTAACAAAGCCTCAGACACAGCAGAGCCTACAGTTAGCATCACATCATACTAGGTTAAGACAAATTTTGCTTGAACACTTGGGGAAAATCGGGTACTGGGCCTTTAACTCCATATTCAGTATATAGTGTCCCCTCACGTGCTCCATGTTTTATTTGGTTCTTTCCCGTGACAGAATCCAGGGCGTCTGATCTCCATAAGAGACACCTGACCTTCAGCCAGGATCTGAATATGAACTAAAGCTTACATATTTATTCTCCTCTCATTCACTGTGCTCATTCACATTTATGACACACAGGGTTCAAGTCTTCACTCCAAATGCCAAACGCTTTGTCCTAAATACGGAAAAAATACTAAATAACTTATCATCTTGACACTGTTTGAAATAGTGGTGAAAGAACGTTGACATTCAAAGTAATACATTCTCAGGCCACCATCTATCTTTCAGACTGATATCTCTGTGTTTTTTTTAAACAGAGGGGTTCAGTCTGGTCAGTACTTCCTCTCTTCAGCCAGGCTCACACACGACCAAGCACATGTGTTTATATCAGTGACACGTGAAACAAAGGAGCTCATTGGTCAGGTTGGTTTGTTTTTGATAAGGGAACAACATTATATCACGGTGAAAAGTGAATTTCTGCATATGGTTAGTGACTGAGTGTCTACCTGAACCTTTGGCATTGTTTCCTGTTGTGTCATTGGGACTGTTTTATACTTTAAGACCCTAGCTTTATTTGAACACAGAAATAGGCTTTATTGTGACATCACAACATTAAAAAGCCATACATTTCTCTGACCCTGACCCCTGTCGACCTGGAGTTTTAATATTATTCACTTTTAATGCAGTTCACTTCATATAGTACAGCAGTACATAAGTCAACTCTTTAAAAATATTGTTTCTTTGAAAAAAAAAATCATACTTAATCCCCTAAGTAATGGTAAAGCCTGAAAGTTCAGCTCTCTGCCGATTTGAGGCACAGTGAAGAACTTTGGTCCTAGCAGCTGTTTCCCTCTAGATACAAAGGTCATCTTGGGCTTAAATTAAACTTATAAACTTGGGAAGTTTTTCATGTACATTTGAGGCAGTGATATATGCAATAAAATGTTTGAAAATTATCACTTTTGTTGACAATTTTTCAGGCAGACAGATGTTTTTTTGTCTTTTGGTGTATGTTGAGGGTGATATTTGACAGTAGAAAGGCAGAAAGCCCCAGAATATTTTTCTGCTAGTTTCCCCCATGTGTCAGGATACACAATATAAGATTTTAGGGTTATTTTTTACCATGTATCTTACAGTATCTTAATATTTACAGTTACATCATTTCACAAATAGCTTTTCTTAAAAAGTGTGGTTTTTGGGCCCTGAGACCAAACGGGGCCGAGTTGAGGTTGGTCTGTATCAACTCGTGATGGCCCAAGATATAAGATAACAGGAAATAATAGTGAAAAAAACAGTAGCATAGTAGCAAAAAACATCCTGAGGGGTGGACCAGGCTCCCGGCCTACCAGGGGTCTCAAACCTACTACTACAAGCTCATAATGTTTTGTATATTGCTTTTTTAGACACTCAAAGACGCTTTACGCAGTATTATTCATTCACTCCACACTCTGTGGTGGTAAACTACTGTTGGAGCCACAGCTGCCCTGGAGCAGACTGATGGAAGCGAGGCTGCCAATCTGCACCATCGGCCCCTCTGACCAACACCATCACTCACACACACCACTTTCATACTAAGCAATGAGGGTGAAGTGCCTTGCCTAAGGACACAACAACAGTCTTTACGACTGGTGCCCCCCTGTGGCACCTGATTTTCCCAGTGTCTCCGATCCAAGTACTAACCAGGCCCAGCCTTGTTAATGTCAGCGGCCACAAGAAACTGAGGAAGACCCATGGCAAGCCTTAAATGATGTACAGTTAGAAAAAACATCCGTTTTAGTGAATTTAGTTGAATTACTTTGTGTACGAATTGTGCTATACAAATAAAATTGCCTTGCCTTGCCTAGTGCACAAAGTCAGACATCCAAATGATATATTTACCTCCGCCAAGGAGGTTATGTTTTTGCCAGGCGTTTGTTTGTTTGTTTGTTTGTTTGTTTGTTTGTTTGTCTGTTAGCAACATAACTCAAAAAGTTATGGACCAATTTTGATGAAATTTTCAGGATTTGTTGGAAATGTGAAAAGGAAGAACTGATTTCATTTTGGGGGTGATCCGGAAGAAATCCTGGATTCTGGATCACTTTGAAATTTTAGTTAACATTGTGGTAAATGGGGCCAAAAATTTGGTTTCTCAATATCTCGGTTAATTATTGACCAAACCCCATGAAATTTGACTCAGGGATGGACAATGGGATCCTCTTTCATATTCCAAAGGCTGATCCGGATCTGATCCAGAAGACTGATTTTATCGCAATTTATATAAAAAATGGGGGTAGTCCTTGGCAGAGGTCTGCGCTCTCTGAGTGCTTTTCTAGTTACTATTGTAACAGGCATTTAATTCTTCATATTTGAGTTTTTCAGCACAGTGTGTATAATGCAGAAACTACTGGTGTGAATTACTTGGACGGTGATGGAGAGTTACTCGTAGCTCCCGAGCTACAGGATGGAGACCCCTGATATACGCCAATATTACTTATTACCTGGTCCACGAAGGGTTGACCAGGTTTTGTATTCACCCTGTGTGTGTGTGTGTGTGTGTGTGTGTGTGTGTGTGTGTGTGTGTGTCTGTGTGTCAGTGTGTGTGTGTGTGTGTGTGTGTCTGTGTCTGTGTGTGTGTGTGTCTGTGTGTGTGTGTCTGTGTGTGTGTGTGTGTGTGTCTGTGTGTGTTGTGTGTGTGTGTGTGTGTGTGTGTGTGTGTGTCTGTGTGTGTGTGTGTGTGTGTGTGTCTGTGTGTGTGTCTGTGTGTGTGTCTGTGTGTGTGTGTCTGTGTGTGTGTCTGTGTGTGTGTGTCTGTGTGTGTGTCTGTGTGTGTGTGTCTGTGTCCACCTGCGATAATTCTGCCATTTATGGATCGACTGTCACCAAATTTGGTTCGTGGGTCAAGCCCCTGTGCTCGATGCCATAAAAAAAAGTTTGGTGACGATCTGAGGTCATTTGAGGTCACACGGGTCAAATGAAAGGTCACACCATTATAAAGGATAGATAAGCTGCTTCCTTGGTGATGAACTGCCCCCACCGATGACTATCTCTGATTGCGCTTGTTACAGATGGGGGCAGCTAAAATGAATATAGTTTGAATGATCTGTATTGTGATAACAGTGAGTGACTGATAGAAAAGATCAGGTTTAACATTTGTACATTTACCTTTTGGATATCAAATGCCACAGTACAGTGCAATCAAAGCAAAAAAAAGAGCTCTTGCCCTGATCTGAGACTATAACATCCTCACAGTGTAGAGTCTGAAAGCCACAGATAGATTAATAATAAGAACAGTGGGTGTGTTTCTTTACCTTGATGCCCGCTGAGCGACACTTGCCCACGGCGTCGGGCACGGCGGCGCGCGGGGGGTCGATCATGGAGATCAGACCCACAAAACACAGACCCTCGGTGGGGAAGTTCACATCATCTGTGTCAAAGGAGAAATGGGTGGGGTACTGAGACGGAGGGAGGAAGAGGTGGCAGAAACCTGGGAGAGAAGAAGAACAGAAGTGTAAGATAAAGAGAGGTAAGGAAGGGAAATAAGAGAAAGAGGGTGAGAAAAAGAAAAGGGATTGGGGAAGAGAGAGGAAGAGACGTTAATTGAATGAAAATATATATAATCACTGTTCACACTTTCACACATACCACATTCAATTTGGGACTAAACTTGGACTAAATTGGGACTAAACTGGGACTAAACCAGCACTAGAACAGGACCAAGTCTACATCAGAACCAAACCAGCATCAGTTGTGAACAAATCAACACACAACCTCATTCTCTAATTGTGAATAGTTCTATGGTGGTTAATTTAACTTTGTGCTGTAGTTTTGGGGTTTGTCGATTATTTCAACCTCCAAACCGAACTAATGTAAACACAGAAATGTGAAGTCCTGCTCCAGACCAGGTTTTGAACACGTTTTTCAAATTGGATCCACAGACCAGAGAGAGACAGTCCCTTTTTCCTGTAAGATTTATAACATATTTGAGTGACTTGCTCTGATGGAAAAATCTGATTGGAATATTCTCTGTTCTGAAGCGTCCGGGTGCCAGGATCAAAATGAAAATGTCTCACAGGTCATACAGTGAGTCAAAACATCAATCACCCACAGACAGAGAATACTGAACGAGATATAGAAAAGTCTGAGAATCTTATAAACACTGGAAAGGCATCAGAAGTAACTCAAATGCATGGTAAATTAAATCAGAAATGATCACATTAACATTTACTGTTTACACGAGAACGCTTGCGGGTAAAAACGACAAAATATATGATCAGAAGTGCCTTTTGTTTTGACGGTGAAGGCATTTTGGGGCTTAAAAACGCAAAAATCTGAAACCACCCTCCAGAGTGGAAAAGTTGAATAAGCTCCGCTGTAGTGTTTCCGTCTACACTGCCCAAGACGCAAAACTCTGGTCAGATCTGCTCACGTCACGTACACGTTTACGTCACATACATCATCACGTAGCGTCACCACCGAGCTAGCTGGCATGCGTACAAAATCGGATTCCACACACTTTTGCGTCACTGTACGCACGCAGATTTCCTCCCAAACACGCTTGTCTAAAACCGTCATCATATAAGTCAACGGAGAGTGCAGCTCGACAACAGCACTAACTTGGACTTTATTTACTAACGAAATTAACCATGTGCTCTAAGGATGACTGTCTTTTTACATACCTCCCTGTTGTTTTTTGCGGGTAGAAAGTGACGAAGCAGAAAAGAAAAATAGCGCTAAAGCCATACTAGGGTGACCAGATATTCAACATTTAAAGCTGGGACACACCCAGACTGGGATGTTTTGGTATAAATAAAATAGTGAAAAGAGCGTGTAACATTGTGCATTCTCGTGTCAGTCATAATCTGAGGGACTTCTGATGCTGTATTTATTGGTTTATGGTCATTCGCAAACACAGTTTTCTTATTTCTTATTGATTTGTAAAGGGACAGCACATATTAATGAACATTAAACATGTAAATATGTAAAGGTTATAGCCAACGTGGATAATTTCCATCTTCAGTCCCAACAGGTTGATGTGAAATCACCTACAGGACAGGGAAAATACACACACAAACAATGATACACACAACACACTCAGTACATAACAACTCAGCACATTCACTGTACACACACACACAACACACACTATACAACACACTCACTGTACAACACACTCACTGACACACTCACTGTACACACACACACACACACACACACTCACTGTACACACAACACACTCACACACTCACTGTACACACAACACACTCACTCACATACACACACACACACTACACTCACTCACACTCACACACACACTCACTGACACACTCACACACAACACACTCACTGTCACACACACACACAACACACTCACTGTACACACAACACACTCACTGTACACACAACACACTCACTATACACACAACACACTCACTATACACACGACACACTCACTACTGTACACACACACACACACACTCACTGTACACACAACACACTCACTATACACTCACTCACTCACACACACAACACACTCACTATACACACACACACACACACACACTCACTCACTCACATACACACAACACACTCACTGTACACACAACACACTCACTATACACACACACACGACACACTCACTCACTATAACACACACACAACACACTCACTATACACACACACACAACACACTCACTATACACACAACACACTCACTATCACACACAACACACACACACTCACTATCACACACACACACACACTGTACACACAACACACTACACACTCACTATACACACACACACACTCACTATACACACACACACACACACTCACTATACACACAACACACTCACTACACACTACACACACACACACACTCACTATACATCACAACACACTCACTGTACACACACAACACACTCACTATACACACGACACACTCACTATACACACACACACACAACACACTCACTACTACACACACAACACACTCACTGTACACTCACTATACACACAACACACTCACTATACACACACACACACTCACTATACACACACACACACACACAACACACTCACTGTACACACAACACACTCACTATACACACACAACACACTCTCACTGTACACACACACACAACACACTCACTATACACACACACACACAACACACTCACTATCACACACACACACACACACACACTCACTATACACACACACACTCACTGTACACACACAACACACTCACTCACTACACACACACACACACTCACACGTACACACGACACACTCACCGTACACACGACACACTCACACGTACACACGACACACTCACACGTACACACGACACACTCACGTACACACGACACACTCACACGTTACACACGACACACTCACACGTACACACACGACACACTCACCGTACACACGACACACTCACGTACACACGACACACACTCACACGTACACACTGACACACTCACTGTACACACAACACACTCACTGTACACACACAACACACTCACTGTACACACACACACTCACACGTACACACAACACACTCACTATACACAGACACACACTCACTCATACACACGACACACTCACCATACACACAACACACTCACTATACACATCACACACAACACACTCACTGTACACACAACACACTCACTATACACACAACACACTCACTATACACACAACACACTCACTGTACATACAAATAGAGTATTTTGGCAAAACAAATGACAATTTATGCTCCTCTTTACTATTGGCAGATCAGATTAATCAAAAATTGTGATAGATATGCTGATTTAGTCCTGGTTTAGACCTGATGCAGTTCTGGTTTAGATTAAATTGGTTAAAAATAGGGACATTTCTTGTATAAAACTGGGACAAATCACTGGTTTTGGATAAATCTGGTGGGACAGGGGACACAGGTCTCAAACTGGGACTGATACTTTAATGCTCAACATATTTATTCTTGCAGATTCTCATTAAGGGTCAGTTTACACGAGAACACTTGCAGGTAAAAATGACAAAATATTTTATTGGTAGTACCTTCCGTTTAGATGGTGACGGCGTTTTTGGGGCTTAAAAACGCAAAAATCTGAAACCACCCTCCAGAGTGGAAAAGTTGAATACGCTCCGCCGTAGTGTTTCCGTCTACACTGCCCATGACGCAAAACTCTGGTCAGATCTGCTCAAGTCCCGTACATGTTTACATCACATACATCACCACCTAGCGTCACAACCTCGCTGCCTGACATGGATACCCAAACGGATTCCACACACTTTTGCGTCACTGTACGCACGCAGATTTCCTCCCAAAAACGCTCGTCTAAACTTGCGTCTTCTGTTCAGACCGTCATCATATAAACGTAGCCTCAAATAGTAAGTTTCAAAAACACTGAGGGCAAGGTGGGTTAAGTGTCTTGCCGAAGGACACATCAGCTGTTTTCATGGAAGCTGGAATCACGCTGCCAACTAGGGAGGGGCTTTCGATGAAATTTTCTTAATCGATCGTCGGGAGAATTAACGATTGATTATCCATTAATCCTTAACGTTTTTATATTAAAATTGATCATCATTATTATTACTATCTGCACTACTAATCTGCATAAATAAATTCAACTTTACGACATATAAACCGTGACCACTCTAGAGCCACATCAATCCGTTTGAGATTACAATGTGTTTAATGCAGCTTTGCACAAGTCTCACAGAAACTAATCTTAAAACCGCTTGGGTAATTTGCATAAACTAAGTGAAGAAAAAAAAAACAGCTCTTGTGCGCTGATGCGGCACAACTCAGTGGAATACAGGTTAGTGTGACCATATTTGCATTTGTCAAAACCAGGACACCGTACGGGGGGAGGGAGGTTGGGACTCGTCATCGACATTGCGCGACTCTCACCTGGTAAAACTTTTTCCCACTGGACACAGAAACATATGTGCTGCTTTATACACTGTGCACATGGACTCACACTTGTCCCGACCGGAACGGAAACCGTGGAATTTCTTGTACAAATCATCGTTAAATACGCATTTGTGCTCTGGTACGTTGCAGACTGACCGACTGTTTGTGTCTCGTTCCTTCTGATGCAGAGAGACACATGTACAGACCCCTGTTTGGTCACGCTACGCACAGCAACCTACATTCGGTTTGTCGATTAAAATGAATATAATCAATGAAATTCTTAATGATCAATTATTGATTAATCGACTCATCATGCCCATCCCCACTGCCAACCCATGGTAAAGAGGATCTACTTCTCTACCACTGCCGGGATTGGAACCGTCAACATGAGATCAGAGGACAGGCACCAACTGAGCCATACTGCCACCCATGCAGTATTTGACCCAGATCTTGGTTTAGCTGTCCAGACTTTAGCGTCCATGTCATTCAAAGTTTTTTCTTCATGTTTACTATTTCTACATTTTATATACACACAGAAGGAATCATGGAATCTTAACAAGGGTTTTTCCGATAACGATACTGCACATTTTTCAGGTATCGGCAAGTATTCAGATCGTTTTTGTGGTAGAAAGTGAAGAAGCAGAAAAGTAAAGTGCACTAAAGCAATACTAAGGTGACCAGATATTCAAAACTTAAAACTGGGACACACCCGGATTGGGATGTTTTGGTATAAATAAAATAGTGAAAAGAGCATGTAACATTGTGCATTCTCGTGTCAGTCATAATCTGAGGGACTTCTGACGCCGCATTTTTTGGTTTATGGTCATTCTCAAACACGGTTTTTGGTATTTTGTCAAAAGAAATGACAATTTATGCTCCTCTTTACTGTTAATATAGATATGATGATAGATTAATATAGATATGTTGATAGATATGCTGATTTAGTCCTGGTTTAGAGTCTATACAGTCCTGGTTTAGTCTTAGTTTAGTCCTGGTTTAGATTAAGTTGGTCAAAAATAGGGACACTTGAGACATTTCTTCTTGTGGGACAGGGGACACAGGGCTCAAAACTGAGATTGTACTGGATAAATAGGAACATCTACTCACCCTAAGCAATACAGTTCACATTTCACTAATACTTTAGTCCTCAAAATGTTATTAATTCTTGCAGATTTTCATTAAAAAGAGCTTTTTAGAAGATTTATTTTTTGCTCATGTAAAAAAATTGAGTAGCAATACACTATGCTGTATTGGTATCAGCGAGTACACTAAGGACAAGTATCGTATCACATCGGATCCCAAAAAAATGGCATCAGAACAACACTAATCATAACTCTATTACCGTATTTTTCAGACTATAAATCGGAGTATAAGTCAGACCAACCAAAAAATGCATAATGAAGAATTAAAAACATATGTAAGTTACACCGGACTATAAGTCACACTTTTTGGGGGAAATTTATTTTATAAAATCAGAGACCAGGAACTGACGTTTCATCTTGAAAGTCAAGTTCTAGTAACAGTACAGTAACAGTAACAATAACAGACTGTTAACATTGTCTGTTAACTGTCACATATGAACAGTTCTTCAGATAAACTATAACATAAACAACAGAACAAGTTTACCAAACTCTCCATCTCACTCCAAATCACTAAATCCATTCAATTCTTCATCCTCAGTGCCACTTCTGAGAAACTCCCATAGAACTATAATTATTATAGATCCATTGCAATTCCACAACCTAACGGTAAAAGGAGCATCGCTTCCTCTTCTGTGTCGCTGTCGTCAGACTCAGCATCAGTTCCAGTTAGAATTATTCCGGTCTTTCTGAATCCCGACAGGATGGTTTCGGTGTCACTGAAGTCCAGGCTTTATCCATCCATCCAGTGTCTTCCAGGAAAGTTGCACAGTGCATCCTCCCAGATGCCATGAAGCCGTGTTCTCCATCCCCGCCTTTCGCCAGACCCTCACAAGTTTCTCGCTCACTCCAAACTTTCTTTCTTCTGCTCGATTACCGTTTTCAGCTGAATATTTCACTACTTGCAGCAGGGCAGAGGCTCTTTCTGCAGGAGACATGTGCAGTAGATGCTGGTACAGAAGTAACAGGAGCAGCAGATACTGACACACAAGCCTAGAGCACCCTCTCACGGCTGTCAGTGTGAAAATTTTAATATATAAGTCGCAGGAAACACCTAAACCATGAAAAAAGAGCCATTATAGTCTGAAAAATAGAGTAAGTATATGTTGTTTTCAAATCCGTATTCGACCTTTGCCTTGTTGAAAGCTGCAAACCCTCAATCCTTCTCTCATTGATCTTCTGGATAAAGTCCCTGAGATGGTTTTCATTTCATAGCTGTGCCTCAGGATCACGAAACGCCAAAAGTACAAACCAGGGTTCAAAAGCAAAGGGTGGCAGTTTTTAATTAGCTTTTAATCTGAAACAAGTTCGGTGTTATTTTGAGTTTACTTTTTGTTTACTACTATTATTTCTTTACTTCATTCCACACGTGTCTTTCATATTTCAGTGAGAATCTACAGTGTAAATAATCCTGGAAATAAAGAACAACATGAGTTTAAAAGTGCGCCCAAACTTTTGACTGGCCATGCATACTGTCAGAACTCGTGCATACAGATTCGCACATTATTGTCAAACTTCCTCCGGGTGGTTGAGATGATCTGAAAACAAAACCTGAAATAATTCTGCTCCTCTGCCTTCCGCTGATCCTTTTACCTTTTACCTTTCCCTGCATACAAATCCATTTTAATTTTAGATGTACATTTTGAAGTAGCGACGCTCCCTGCTCAAATTGAATCAGCCATTTTGATTAATTTATGACAGTCGCCTGGTGAAAAATGCATGCTCCCTATAGACTGTGCTCCTGTTGTAACGCTGGCTCACCGCGAGCTAAAGGCACGCTCAATAATTGACATCATCAGAGCACTTTTCACAGACGCCACTCCACTTTTGTCGTTTGGAAAAAGAGACTCTCACTCCAGCGAAAATGAAGCTTGTAATTGTTACCTGTGGCAGTTTACAAAGACGCCAGCTAACTTTTTTTTCCTCGCTATTTGAGTCATTTACAAGCTGAGGGAAGTCAACGCAAAGCGAATGTGAATGAACTGAGTGGGGGAAGATAGCGGCAGAGTGGTTAGCCTGTCTGACTGAATACATGGACTGAGAATATGTATGCTACTAATCTTTCATTTGGCAGTACTCTGAATACTGCAGTGGTGGAAGAAGTGCTCAATTTGTTAAGTAAAAATACAGATACTACAGCAAAAAAATACTCACGAAAAAGTAAAAGCATCACATGGGATACATCTATTTAAGTAAAAGTGTTTAAACATGTACTTCAAGAGTAAAAACGTTTAAGTATTATGTGCAGATTTTGAGATTTATAAAACTTCAAATGTAGTGATTTTGATACACATTTATGCTGAATTTTGTTCAACAGAAAAAAACTGAATCTTTTTTATTTGTTTGTTTTGTTTTTTGTTTTCTAGCTGTTTTATTTGTCTGTTTTTGTTATTCAAATTACAAATATGTTCCAAATAAGCTCTCAGTCTTTCCAGCAGGTCTCAGACAATATTAAAAAATACACTTACCTACATATATACATACATATAATACCAGAGGTGGGGACTTGCAAGTCGTGACTTGGACTCGAGTCAGACTTGAGTCACTATTTTTAGGACTTGAGACTTGTCTTGATAAAACTGACTAAGACTTGGGAGTTGACTCAGACTTGAGGCCTGTGACTTAAAAAGACTTGAGAAGCACTTTCAAATCTGAATTCTTTCTATTCTGACCCTAGTGACTCACACTAAGATCTTGTTAAGACATTTAAAAAGGAAAAATGAACTAAATTAATTTCTACAACTCTTACATACTCTATAAATTCTCATATATAAATATACCATGACTTTTTAAGTAAAGTTTAGTTTGGATTAAAGACTTGACATGACTTGAAGTTCAAAGCAGACGACTTGGACTTATGGGCCAGTGACTCGAAACTCAACTTGGACTTGCCTGTATTTGACTCGGACTTGAGGTCAAAGACTTGAGATTCGCAAAATTCTCTGTCCCACCTCTGTATAATAAGCTTTCACTTTTAAGTCCAGTTTAAAAATGTAGTGGGGTAGAAAGTACAGATACTACTAGCTCTCAAATACTACAACTACTCAAATACTAAGTAAAAGTAAAAACTATCTATTTTAAAATCTACTTGAGTAAAGTATAGATACTGACATTTTTTTTTATTTTTTTTTTACTTAAGTACAATACTTTACTACTTTTACTTGTTATGTTCCACCTCTTGAATACAGTTACTTTTTCTAAAATCTGAGGAACACATGATGATACTGGATCATGTCATTCAGACTTCAAAGTGCACAGAATCAGTGAGGAAACGGACAGCTCTGAAATGCTTTCAAACAGTCAAACAAATATAAAGTTATTACAGTTTTTATAAAATATAAAGTTATCAAGTCTTTATAGTTTTTTTTTAAAGGTGCACTATGTAACTTTGTGGTTGGGGGTCACCTGTCACCTGTTTGTTTCTATGGACATGCTCTTGCTCTGCCTGGAATGAATGAATGAATGAATACATGTCTTTATTGTCAATTTCTTCACATGTATTAGACCATGCGGCCCTGAGACAATTTTTTCTTGGCCCTCAGGCTTCCAGGTGAATTGGTCCAAATTACCCTGCATCAATTAAAAATTAGCTTTCTACTGCAAGGTTTTTGAAAATCTACTTTGATAAAGCTCATATTTAATATTTAGTGTGTGGTTTTAAGGATCTTAGCATGAATAAAAACTGATGGCTCATTCTAACGTGATAAACATGCACATATTTCAATTATTCACTGTATTGAGCACCAGTCTACGGCGCTCGATCAGTCCTATGCGTCATCTGTGTTTAGATATGTGGCCCTTGATGGAAAAAAGTTTGGACACCCCTGTTTTAGACATACAAAGGAATCGAAATTGGACCTGTCACCCCATAGGTACATGTAAACACATAATACAAGATGACATGGGGAGACTAGACATGAACTGGACTGGAAGACAGGTATCAGAGGAAGAAACACTGCAGCATAACATGAGGATAGGGGGAGGGGGGAAAAAAAAGAAAAAAGAGAACAGCTCCCATACCATGCTCCTCTTGGGGCATAATATGGGACCAGTGCACCTCCGCAACATCAGCACATACTCAAAACACAGTACAAACATGACAACTGGCTGGGGAAGATAAGATTCGGGTTGGGGTTGTCTGGAATGTTCCACAGTATGACATTAAACAGTTCTACTTTACATTTATTCAATTACAGGCAATTTTATAGCTCAAAAATACCTAGAAAAACAGATCTTCTGACTGTGAACGGGGTCGCCACTTCACAGATCTGACCTGTAACTTGGTCTGGTTTGGATTCCATGAAGATAGAAAGGTTCAATACCATACTGTGAAACATTCCAAACAAAAAAAAGCATCTCCACGGAAGAAGCATTTGACGGACCAGAAAAGTTACACAACGCACGTTTTATTCTTTTACTTTAGTCGATTTTTTCAAGTGATACTTTCACTTGAGTAACTTTAGGCCTCTGTATCTGTACTTTTACTTAAGAAAACAGAGAACTTCATCCACCACTGCCCTGATTTGCCTACTGTTCCTATGGGAGCTATAATTATGAGTCTATTAAAAGAATGAGTCTGTTTGTAGAATTGATTTATGCGAACAGAGCTTTGTTTAATAATGTGCTCTGGGAGACAAAATGAAAATGATCTTAATTTTGACGAGTTGTGGGATAAAAGCTCGCATTGATCGGTCTGTCGTCTATAATGTATTTGAATAGGGAATAAAACAATGAGGGATATTGATGGAGCTCACAGCGCAAAACACAGCATAAAGAATGAGCCGGAAAGTCTACTTAGAAATTAAGGACTTTCATGAAAGTGCTGAATTGATTTTATGAGGGAAAGACATTGTTGAGTAGAAGACTGTGATTACATTTAGTTAATTACATTTACTTGAGTAACTGCGTAATTAAAATTGTACTTCCAGTTTTGAGTAGTTTTCAGACACCATAATGACTCCTACACTTGGGTAATACATTGTACAGTGAGTAAAAGGAGCTGTTCACTTGAAAACTACCACTTCATGACATCACAAGCTGGAATAGAGTATTTTGAGCTTTGGAGATGTAGACAGACTAATTCTAAAGGGTTACTTAAACATGTGTGAATGAAACAAAACACAACTCCAGGCCTCGTCCAATGAGGTTCATTTTGTCTTCAGATGATTTACTGTCATTTTCAGACTATAACTTGCACTTAAAGTTCTTAAATTTTCTCAACAATAGACAGTGCGATTTAGAATCCGGCGCGCCTTATGCATTAATTCTGGTTGTGCTTAATGACCTTGAACCAATTTTATGTGGTACACGGCGCAAATCTGTCAAAATGTTTTAGTCTAACTTACTCTAACTACGAAGCCGCAACGGTTGATGGACTGTCGGAGAATGTTTGAATACTGTAGTCAGGAGCCTTGCGGAATTGTGTCTTTTAGTCCGATAGAAGCTGACCACATCAGCGCACAAGGAGCGACCTGTTTTTTCAGCGCTAATAGTTTATTCAAATAAGCCATGTGGTTTTAAGTTTCATTTCTGTTAAATGTAAACAAATGTGCACAAAGCTGCATTAAACACATTATTACTCAATGTATATTTGAGTCCTCCTTGTTGGGAATAAAAAAAATGAAATTATCCACCCACATTCACATTCATAATTCACATTGAGTGTAATTACGTCACGATCTGCCAATGGATCGTGGATTCCTGGGCTAAGGGATCAGTCTCGTCCGTTTGTTTCGCTTAATGCGTCTTATAATCCGGTGCACCATATGTATGAAAATAGATTAGACAATTCAACATTATTGATATTGCGCCTTATAATTCGATTCTTTTTCCGTCCAAGTTTGTTTCCGAGTTTGTTTTCATCCCTGACACTCTGGATTGCTCCCTGCGGTCTTCCTCAGAGTGTTGGTCAGTTGATTTATACAGGTTTTGGTGCTGTCTTCCTACCGGTGGAGGCAGGACGACAGCGCCATCTGCAGTCCCACTTCCTCAGGACAGTATCCCATTATAGCATGTCTTGTTTTTGTGTCTTTAAATACCCTTTCGTGTGTCCGTAGTAGTCGTCGTGTTGTTAAAAGGAACATTAGACAGAGTGCGAGAAGGAAACAGCGAGGGCGAAACATGAGCAACAAAAAACTAAACAGAACAAGAACAACTCAAATCGGCCATTTGTGAACCACATTCTGGATTGGGACAGAGTAAACATCACTGGGACAGAGAACAACAAACATTAGCGCTGGATTAAAGAGGCAATCGAATTACGGAAACGTGCCCACAGGACTATAAACCGGGATGAGGGGCTTTTTTACTCTCACACACCTGGGATACTGTCCTGAGGAAGTGTTACTGCCAAAGGCGTTGTCATCCTGCCTCCACCGGTAGGAAAACAACGCCAAAACCTGTTTAAGCGGAAGAGTGCTAGTGAGCAGTCCAAACTGTCAGGTACAAAAACAAATTCTTGTTGGAAAAAAAGGACCTAATAACATAACTCCTGGTATGTTTTTGACAACATAACTACACGATAACATGGATTAACGCTCACAAGAGTCTATTTTGTGTAATATACTTTAAATCCAAATTTTAGGTGTTACGTTGCCAGGTTGGCGCCACCTAGTGCCTCTGCTCAATTTCTTTTCTCCCCAGCGACTTGGTCAGGAATCAGAACACACTAGACCAGGGGTGTCAAACTCGTTTTGTCCAGGGGCCGTATCCAACCTACTTTGATCCCAAAGGGGCCGGATCAGAAAACTCATGTCATATAAACCCCAAAAATAACAATAAGTTCAAGTATTTGTGCAGAGAAACACAAATCTATTACAGAAATCTTTTTTAATTGATGAACTCTTTCTTTTACAAAATATTATAACATTATGAACAACCTGAAACTTTAAGAAACATGTCATTTCAATAGAATGTTTTAACATTAACTTGTATCCAAATAGGAATAAGTCTTTTTTTTCTTGGAAAATCCTGCACTCGGCTCCACTTTTCTCATTTTTGGACATTTTTCTGATGAGGGTGTCACGGTCAACAGTCAAAACGATCGTCCTTTAAGAGCGTTTGGAAAGAGACAAGTCTTCATTTGTGCTGCTCTGGTGGGAGGGGCCACGTACAGAGGCACTGGAGACGCTGCTCTGCTAAGCGGCGCAGAAAATTACCAATATTTTAATAGAAAATCGAATTAAAATATTTTAGTAGAAAATCAGCCGAGGGCCAGATTAAAGGTCTTGGAGGGCTGGATCTGGCCCCCAGGCCATATGTTTGACACTCCTGCATTAGACGGTTTGCAAGAACCCCGGAAGTTGTAAAGCGCACACCGGCCAATCAGTGAAGAGCTGTGGAGCCATGACGTCAAACTCCAGCGCCTGTCTGGGTCCCTTTTGTGGAACAGCACAAGAGTAAACAAAGTGTCAAGATGGATGTAGACAAAGACAGACATTCTGTGTTTGCAATGATTTCCGATATCGAGGATCTAAAGCCGGAACAAAGAGAATGTTTGGTGAATTTTATCAAGGGGAAAGACGTTATTGCCCTTCTTCCTACGGGATTTGGCACATTACATACGTCACGACCAAATAACAGTGATTGGTTAAATTAAAAAAGTGCCCGCCTCCTGTCAAGCAAACGAATCCTAATGCTGCGAGATCAGACGGTTTCCATGAAGTGAAACCGGCTGATGAATTAAGCTAGATATTACGTCCAGACAATTACTACTTTTACTTTTTTACATATAGTTCTTGGACTACTACTTTGTACTTCTACTCAAGTAATATTATTGTGAAGTAATTCCTCCTGTTTCTGGGTTAGACCGTAGAGCCAGTGTTTACACAAGGATCCAACACAACATGAACCTTCTCTGGCCTTTAGCTTCTCGCTCACTCCACCAGAGAAATGGGACACGAGCAGAACTTAGACAGCCCCATTAAAATTTGATCACGCCTCAAAATCCCACAACAACAACTCCACTCCACACACCACAAAACACCATGTAATATTTATTCTGCAGAAACAATGGAATTTACACACTTGGTTAATCATCTCATTCCCCATAAAGTGGAATTATCTCAAGATTAAACTCTATTGTGCATCATGACTTGTTCATTTGGACCGTCTGACGTCTCCTCCTCTGATCTCACAGCCGCCGTGAACTTTGACCTTTCAGTTAGGATCGCACAGTCATTCGATACTGTGAAGTGGGAATAAACATCGAAACTCTGCCCACAGCCACAAATCGAATAGAGCTGCGAAACTGGAGGACTAAAGGGGAGAGTGGGGGGGAGGGGCGAGGTATAGAGGACTAAAGGGAGAGTGAGGGGGGAGGAAGGGTGGGACTAAAGGGGGGAAGACTAAAGGGGAGAGGGGGAGGAGGGGTCTGGAGGACTGAACGGGAGAGTGAGGGGGGAGGACGAGGGGCAGGGTCTGGAGGACTAAAGGGGAGAGTGAAGGAGGAGGGGCAGGGTATAGAGGACTAAAGGGGAGAGAGAGGGGGGAGGAGTTGTCTGGAGGACTGAACGGGAGAGTGAGGGGGGAGGACGAGGGGCAGGGTCTGGAGGACTAAAGGGGAGAATGAGGAGGGGCAGGGTATAGAGGACTAAAGGGGAGAGTGAGGGGGGAGGAAGGGTCGGAAGGACTAAAGGGGGAGGAGGGGCGGGGTCTGGGTGACTAAAGGGGAGAGTGACGGGGGAGGAGGGGTCTGGAGGACTGAACGGGAGAGTGAGGGGGGAGGACGAGGGGCAGGGTCTGGAGGACTAAAGGGGAGAATGAGAAGGGGCAGGGTATAGAGGACTAAAGGGGAGAGTGAGGGGGGAGGAAGGGTCGGAAGGACTAAAGGGGGAGGAGGGGCGGGGTCTGGGTGACTAAAGGGGAGAGTGACGGGGGAGGAGGGGTCTGGAGGACTGAACGGGAGAGTGAGGGGGGAGGACGAGAGGGGCAGGGTCTGGAGGACTAAAGGGGAGAATGAGAAGGGGCAGGGTATAGAGGACTAAAGGGGAGGAAAGAGGGGGGAGGAGGGTCTGGAGGACTGAACGGGAGAGTGGAGGGGGGAGGACGAGGGGCAGGGTCTGGAGGACTAAAGGGAGAATGAGGAGGGGCAGGGTATAGAGGACTAAAGGGGAGAGTGAGGGGGGAGGAAGGGTCGGAAGGACTAAAAGGGGGAGGAGGGGCGGGGTCTGGGTGACTAAAGGGGAGAGTGACGGGGGAGGAGGGGTCTGGAGGACTGAACGGGAGAGTGAGGGGGGAGGACGAGGGGCAGGGTCTGGAGGACTAAAGGGGAGAATGAGAAGGGGCAGGGTATAGAGGACTAAAGGGGAGAGTGGGGGGAGGAAGGGTCGGAAGGACTAAAGGGGGGGAGGAGGGCGGGGTCTGGGTGACTAAAAGGGGAGAGTGAGGGGGAGAGGAGGGGTCTGGAGGACTGAACAGGAGAGTGATGGGGGAGGACAAGGGGCAGGGTCTGGAGGATGAGGGGCAGGGTCTGGAGGACTAAAGGGGAGAATGGGGGAAGGAGGGGTCTGGTGGACTAAAGCAGAAAGTGAGGGGGAGAAGGGGTCTAGAGGACTAAAGGGGGAAGTGAGGGGGGAGGAGGGGTCTGGAGGACTAAAGTGGAGAGTGATGGGGGAGGAAGGGGCGAGGTCTGGAGGACTAAAAGGGAGAGAAAGGGGGCAAGAGGTGTGGGGTCTGAAGAACTAGAGGGGCGGGGGTGGAGGAGGGGCAGGGTCTAGAAGAGTAAAGGGGAGAGTGAGGGGGAGGAGGAGGGGCTGGGTCTGTAAAACTAAAGGGGAGAGTGAGGGGGGAGGAGTGGTCTGGAAGACTAAAGGAGAGGGTGAGGGGGAGGAAGACAGGGGCGGGTTTGGAGGACTAAAGGGGAGAGTGGGGGGAGGAGGGCTCTGGTAGACTAAAATGGAGAGTGAGGGGGAGAAAAGGGTCTAGAGGACTAAAGGGGAGAGCGGGGGGGAGGAGGGACGGGGTCTGGATGACTAAAAGGGAGCGTGAGGGGGGAAGGATGATGAAGGGCGGGATTTGGAGGAGTAAAGGGGACAGTGAGGGGGTGGGGAGAGGGCGGGGTCTGGAGGACTAAAGGGGAGAGTGAGGGAAAGGAGGGGTCTGGAGGACAAAAGGGAGAGTTAGGGGGGAGGGGGATATGGAGAACTAAAGGGGAGAGTGAGAAGGGGTCTGGAGGACTACAGTGGAGAGTGGGGGGGGGGGGAGTCTGGAGGACTAAAGGGGAGAGTGAGGGGGGAAGGAGGGGAGGGTCTGGAGGACTAAAGGGGAGAATGAGGAGGGGGGGTATAGAGGACTAAAGGGAGAGTGAGGGGGAGGAAGGGCGGGGTCCAGAGGACTAAATGGAAGATTGAGGGGTTGAGGTATAAGGAACAGTGTGATTGGTCTAACAAATATCTACAATTCACACTCCACTCCTTTGTATTCAGAAACACCTGGCTGTAATAAGGGAAGCCCTGTGTGAGGTCACATGGTACTTGAAATCGCAGTGGTCACTGGATTCAGCATACACTCCATTTTTCACTGTTTTTGAAAGCTTGAGAATGCTCCAAATATACCTAGTCTGAAGTAAAATGACCAAAAAGTGAAACACCACACACACAGTTGGCTTTCTGTTCTTACCGAGCACTCTCTCTCCCAGCCCGCCCAGCTCCATGTAAGCGTTTTGAAAAGACTCCTTCCACGCGTCGTCCAGAGGCACTTCCTGTCCGTTCAGCATGATGGTGGAGCATCTGTGACACAGGTTTGTAAGCACAGAACACGCAGTTATTTATCTGTTACGGGCTGATTGAACGATTTGGGAAAATGATCTCATTGTGATTTTTTTTCAAGCATCTGCTGTTTATGTCTAAAAAACAAGATTCTGTTCAAATGTCCAGAAGAATTTACAAAAACACAGACAAACTAATACAAGAATCACATTTCAGAACATGTTTGTACAGATCTAAACTACAGGGTTAGCAGTTCGTTTGCATAATAAGACCAGAGATGTTGTTGTTAGTGGAGGAAATGATGGTACTTCTAAAATTACAGCCTTTGTGATTTGCTAATTGCGTCCATTCAAACGGTCAGTTCCATTCAGTTACAATTAATTAATAAACCTAAACCTGACAATGCCCATCCTACCATAAAAACACAAACTTGTTCCACTTTGTTATCCTTCAATTGAGAAAATACTAGGAATGGAACAACATCACATGCAAAATTTTCACATCGATTTTCAATTATTAAGATCTCGCATGATAAAATTGCCAAGACTGTGCCAGCAACATGGAAAATTGTTATTATTTTTCGTTTTTCGAGTTTTCATTTGGCACACCTGAGTTAAGGGCTGTTCGCTGCATCTCTTAAGAAGTCCAAAACTGTGAACGGAGCTGCACAATTTACAAATTATGTAAAAAATCTCATCTTTCTTGTTTTTGTCGAACCCGATTTCGTGTCTCATCTTGCTTTGTGAAAATTGTGTCTTGTCCTTGACGCTAATATCTGTATAAACATTTGAATGAGAAATGTCTTGAAGGTGCATTGTGTAACTATTCTGGTGGATATGTCACTGCGCTGATTGGAATGTTCCACAGTGTGACATTAAACAGCTCTACCTTACATTTATTCAATTACAGGTGGTTTTACAGCTCAAAAATACTTTGAAAAACAGGCATTCTGAAAATCTCTCCACAGATCTGACCTGTAACTTGGTCTGGTTTGGCCTCCTCCAGATAGAAAGGTTTAATGTCACACTGTGAAACATTCCAAAACAAAGCAATAACATCTCCCTGGAGAAAAGCATTTGACGGACCCTCTACCAGAAAATGCACTTTTAAGACCAAAACGACAATGCTCACAGCAGGAGTTACAGAAAAAGGAGAGATAGTTTTTCAGTAGAAAGTGACCTGGAGCCAGCGTTGATGGAACTGAATCGTGGCCATGCTCACTTCCTATTTGGAGTCGTCTATGGTTATGAGGCCAAAATTGCGAAACAAACCGCACAATTTATTTATTTGGAGGATTCTGATGACAATGAATGTGAGTATTTTTAGAAGATAATAATGAATCTAAAATCTTGCAAAATCCCCTAACCCTAACCCCTAACCCTTGCACACATGAAAATTAGAATAAGTCAATTTTTATTATTTTAAATGTTTAATTTTGAGTTGGATTCTGGTTATTTTAAGGAGACACTGTTACTGATGAAGTGTTGTTGTTAGAGGTGGTTAAATGTTAATAGTTTCTTAGACGTATTTTATAAGGATGAGCAATTAATCGAATTTTGATTGTGATTTCAATTTGTGTGTCAAACGATCTCCAAACTCATATAAGTTGAAACAATCAATCCATTGGTTGAAATAATTTAAAGCTTAACAAACTTTATTTTGGGATATTTTTACATAAATAAGTATATTTATTTTATGCTTTAAATATAGAGATTGTAGAACAGCTGGATGTATAGTTTATTTCGCATAATTTATGTTTTTCTATGGCTTATTTCATGTATTTCAATGTATATTTCATTTAATTTATGTTTTAATGATGATGATGATCTGTATAGACAGTGTTGGACGCTCTATGCTCAGTCAAATACTCTTATGCATAAGTTTAGTTCGTGTACAAAGGATGTAAAGTTGTACACAGCTCACCTTTGGTCTAATTATAAAAAAAAAAAACGGGCTGATGTGGCTCTATAGTTGTTACGGTTTATATGTCGCAAAGTTGAGTTTAGATTAGTAGTGCAGATAGTAATAATAATGATGATAATTTTAATATAAAAACGTTAATGATTAATTAATAATCGATCGTTAATTCTCCCGACGATCGATTAACAAAATTTAATCAAATGCTCATCCCTAGTTTCTTCTGTATCTTGGTTTTGTTACATTAAACAAACGAAGCCGTCCTGCATTTTGGGTCCTCTCCTGTTTCCATATGACAATCTCGTCCCAATCCTAATATCCGTGTAAACATTTGAATGAGAAACGTCTTAAATCAGATACAAACCCACACGCATATATTTGTAAATGTGCTGTTCTGTAAACCCCAGTGAAGAGTTTGGGTCTCAGCTCTCCTCTTGTCTCTTGCGACAGAGGAACATATGGACCAGACCGAGATCCAAATGAGCAGCAGGACGCAGTGAGTCAGAGTGACCCCAGATCTGCACTGTGCTTTTGTATTGGCTTTAGCGGCGGCAGAAACACTTACAGTATACTGAGCTATAGATACTTCGAGGCGACATCATGCTGGGGGTGTTTTACATGTATGTGTGTGGTGGAATGGTTTGAAGTTACCATGGTGACACAATGCACACAATATTGCACTGCCTGATAAATGTTAAAGGGACAGTCTGAAATTTTGGACATAGGGCCTCATTTCCTAGTGAGCCAGAGTGTTGGAGACGTGTGGAGACATTTTTTGAAATATTCCATCCAGTCCTTGTATTTGCAGAGGTCGCTGGTGCTAGGCTAGTGCATGTCAATGGCCATAGTTAGCCTGCCACTAAAATCAGTCTTACCCACTCCACAAAACACCCGAAACAAATCTATTATTACACCAGACTGTCCATGTGAATGTCTGCGTTGATAGAATAATGTTTGAAATAAAACTAACCTTGCATCGCATGCATAGTCGCATGTTGAGGGACTATTTTCTCATATATCAGTTCCCTGCTGCCAAGCTTTCTATCAGGAAGTACAACTCACTGCTGCTGCTCAGACATAAATCCTTCAAATGCAAGGTTGCTTTTACTTCTAAAATTATTCTATCAACACAAACATTCACATGAACAGTCTGGTGTAATAATAGATTTGTTTCGGGTGTTTTGTGGAGTGGGTAAGACTGTTTTTTGGCAGGATAACTATGGCCATTGACATGCACTAGCCTAGCACCAGCGACCTCTGCAAATACAAGGACTGGATGGAATATTTTAAAAAGTGTCTCCACACGTCTCCAACACTCTGACTCACTAGGAAATGAGGCCCTATGTCCAAAATTCCGGACTGTCCCTTTAAGGTTCTCTGAAAACTCAAGAAAAAATTGTGGTGGATTATGTAATTTTTTGATTGGATTCTACGGAATATGTCATTGCTCTGGTTGGAATGTTCCACAGTGTGACATTAAACAGCTCTATCTTACATTTATTCAATTACAGGTGGTTTTATAGCTCAAAACTACCTAGAAAAACAAACATTCTGACTGTGAGCGGGGTCTCCTCTCCACAGATCTGACCTGTAACTTAGTCTGGTTTGGTCTCCATGAAGATAGAAAGCTTTAATTCCACACTGTGAAACATTCCAGACAAAACAATAACATCTCCATGGAGAAAAACATCTGATGGACCCTCCAGACAAGTGACTCGATGCATCTTTGAACAACACATTTTCAGGAGTCTGTGATCAATCCGAGCGTTCATGGTCCTGTTTGATTTTCAACAAAAAGGTCAGAGTGAGTAACTGAAAAACTGTTGTAGTTTAACAGCACAAATCAGCTCAAATTTTGCAGTTCTTTCTGATCAGATTGTGTAAAATTAAAGATCAGATTTAAAGTCTGATTTGAGTCACGGAATTTCAGACAGAGCGATGCCAACCAGAGGTGAGACCAAGTCATTGTTTTGCAAGTCTCAAGTAAGTCTCAAGTCTTTGACCTCAAGTCCAAGTCAAGTTCCAAGTCAAAGATGGGCAAGTCCAAGTCGAGTCTCACGCCACTGGCCCATAAGTCCAAGTCAAGTCCAAGTCGTCTGCTTTGAGCTTCAAGTCATTTCAAGTCTTTAAACCAAAAAAGAACCAAATATAGCTTAGATTTTTGCAATTTATATGAATTTTAAACTAAGTTGTACTTAAAAAGTCATGGTATATTTATATATGAGTATTTATGAGTTATAAAAATGTTAAACTTTCCTTTTTAAAAGTCTTGACAAGATCTTAGTGTGAATCATTATGGTCAGAACAGAAAGAATTAAGATTTAAGAGTGCAAAATAAAAGATATTTTGTCATGTAGTTCTCTGTAGTTCCCTCTGTTTTACTCAAATTGTACTGTATATTACTTTAGTACAGTTGAGGATACCACATCACACTACTTCAGTTACTGTTGCCATAGTAACAAATGGAGAAGTGGGAGGGACATGTTCCAGTTCGTTCCTGTAAAATTAAACATCGCATTTAACAACTGTAAAGAGAAAAGTATTTTCTAAAAACATATATATTTTTAGGAGAAGCGTCAAGTCTGCTCAAGTCACAGACCTTCAAGTCCGAGACGAGTCCCAAGTCTTAGTCCATTTTATCAAGTCTCAAGTCTGACTCGTGTCCAAGTCACAACTCGCAAGTGACAAGTGACCCACAAATGTCGGGCAGCTGCAAAGTATCAGTACAGTATTCAGAATCACCATCAGGGATCACTCTGGCTGGATTACTAGTGAACACTGAGTCGTTGTGAACACGGCCACACTTCACAGAGCACTGGAACATGCAGGGCCATATGTGGAGCAGCTGGCATCTGTCACCAAGAGCTTCACCCGCAAGGCACAATAGTCCCGTTCATTTACATATCTCAAGCGTGTGACAGCCACTAGTTTTCTTAAATTGTATCGTGTTGAGCTGTTTATCGTTTTATATAGATTTGTGAAATGATTAAAGGGCCCATATGACGCTGTTTTCTGATCTGTTCTAATGTTGTTTCCTCGTCACAAACACATCTGTAGTTGTGTTTTTGTTTCATTCACACATGTTTAACACAAAAACTCTGCAGATTTAGGATGAAAAACAAATTGAAAACACTCTGTTCCGCCTTGAGATGCCATGTGGTAATTCAGGAAGTGCTCCACTGTGTGTTTTAAACTCCACACACCTTCACAAGAATTTACGACGGAGTATAAGGCTTAGATAAAAAAATAAATGATGCTGCCGCTACGAGAATAAAGGCGTAATATTTCAAAATTAAAGTTGTAATATTACGAGAATAAAGTTTAAGCCAGAAAAAGTCGTAATTTTAGGAGAATAAAGTCAGAATTTTACAAGAATAAAGTCGTAATTTTACAAGAATAAAGTCATAATTTTATGAGAATAAAGTCGTAGTCAAAATAAAGTCGTAATATCACGAGAATATCGGCTGCTCGGAAAGTCTGAATGAGTAGGCTGGTGCTCTGGACAATTTGGAGCATTTTGTAAAGGAGAAGAATCCGTGTATCATTCGTTCATTCGACTGAACCAGGACTGAATCAAGACTAAACCAGGTCCGGAACCAAACCAGAACTAAGACCAGGATTGAGACCAGGACCAGATCGGGACTGAAAACGGTTTAGTCCTGGTTTAAGTCACAGAAATGGGAAACGGCGTTTCTGTGACTTAAAATGCCGATGCGGGACTATGGCGTCACGTACGGACTGCCAGGACTGAACCAGGACTGAACCAGGACTGAATCAGGACAAAATCAGGACTAAACCGTTTTCAGTCCTGGTCTGGTCCTGGTCTGGTCCTGGTCTGGTCCTGGTCTGGTCCCAGTTTCAGTCCCGGTCTCAGTCTTGGTCCCAGACTCAGTCCTTGTCCGGTCCCGGTCCAAGTCCTGGTCTCAGACTCGGTCTGGTCCCGGACCTGCATTTAGTCCTGGTTAAGTGCTGGTTCAGTCCGGAGGCACAAATGAAGAAAATAGATGTTTTTTCGTTTTCTTGTTTTTGGTTTTATATTGAAAAAAGAATGAATGAATGATACACGGATTGAAAAGCATCTTCTTCTGCTGCATTTTTCACTTTGACTTTGAGTTTATTAAAACTTTATTCTCATAATATTATAACTTTATTCTCATAATATTACGTCTTTATTTTGACTTCGACTTTATTCTTGTAAAATTATGACTTTATTCTTGTAATATTACGACTTTAATGTCTAAATGTTACGACTTTATTCTCGTAGCGCCAGCATCATTTTTTTTTTATACTCCGTCGTAAGAATTATCTGGATAATAATAATTTCAGATCTGGAATTACCAATCTCTACTTAAAGGTTGTATGGAGGATTGTTTTTAGTTTGAAATTGTCAGTGAAAGTTCAAAATAGCATTATAGAGATGCAGCAGCCTTATAATTATGATGATTTTAAAAAAAGAATGAAAATCTATCAACTGTGGACGTGGTGGGATAGATAGGCGACCTTGTTATCTATTGGCTGTTTGGTTGTCAATCAAACTCCCTACGTTTCTAGCGTAACTGACTCGCCGGTGCTCTGGGATTTCGGGATTTACGTACGCCTCTCACGCATTCCACATACTCAAGATGCCGTTTTCTCCACCAACGCAACGGTTATTAGCAGCTTTTTCCAACTCTAGCTTCCTCACAGTTTGCACAAAGTTTGTTGCGACGGCGGACAAGAATCCATGACCAGTTCACTGCAAAAGAAAGTCAGTTTTTGAGGCCGTTGAAAGAAGAAGAGAAGGAAATAAGGAGCAAAGCCAAACCAAGGTGATTCTTGGAGATTCCTTCCAGCGATGGCGTGCGCTAGTGTTGTAGTACTCAAGACCGGTCTTGGTGTCGAGACCGGCCTCAAGATGACTTTTTTACAGTCTCGGTCTTGTCTCGGACTCGAGCGAATTTGGACTCGGTCTTGTCTCGGTCTTCAAGGCACTTGGTCTCGATCTTGTCTCGGACTCGAGGTCTGAAACTTGACAAATGTAATCATATTTCATTACGGCCTGTAAATGTGTAGAGACTGCTAAATATCATTGCAAAAACCAATATGATCACGCAACTGTAAATGTTATGAACCTGAAGAAACCCACTTGATTACTGTATTTTCTGGGTTATTAGGCGCGCTCTTAAGCCTCTAACCACATCAAAAAACGACAGCGCACCAATCCAGAGCGCCCCATACACAAATCCACTCGGGTGTCCCAGCACGACTTCAGTAAACTACAAAGCTGCACCACCCGCAGAGCACGTAAACACACACGGAGCAGACACCCACAGACACACTCATCACTCTACGCGGAAGAGGAACGGAACGGAGGAACAAACCAAAAAAGCGAGTGCAATGTGCCACTTCTAGACACAACTGAGTCACTGTGAACATGCCAAGAATCCGTTGGTCCCAGACAGCACCCTCCATACAAGCCACAACTGAACAAAATCCAGAGTCACCGTGAACGCCACAAACAAAGTCCCACTGACCCATCCAACTGTTGTGTTTCATTTAAAGTCCGGTGCGGTTTATTTGTGAAAAAAGTTTGAAAATAGACCATTCAATGACAGTGCGTCTTATAATCCAGAGCGCGTAATAGCCCAGAAAATACGGTAACTTTGAAGTTGTTTTCCGTAAAGTGCCAATGGAAGTGAGATTAAAGAAGGGGTCCTCAAACTGTGGGTGAGGGGTGTTTCAGTGCAGTACAATTTGCTTGGTTTATTCTAAGCCTAAATGAACTTTAACTAGATCAAATGGAAATAAAAAAACCTAAAAAAAAAAAATAAACATTGATATTCAGAATATATGTGCCAAAATAACTGTAAAATACAAATAAATGTGGAAAATAACAAAGACGGGCTTGATTTGGTCTCGATGGGCCGTGGTCTCGGTCTTGTCTCTGTCTCGACCTTTAAAAGTCTTGGTCTTGTCTCGGTCTCACCCCTCAGAGATCTTGGTTTTGTCTTGGTCTTGTCTCGGGACCCTGTGGTCTCAGACTGGTCTTGGTCTCGATTCGTGCGGTCTTGACAGCGACACTAGCGTGCACTGAAGCAGATGAAGGGTCTAAAGACTGACGCGTTGTGGTCGCTACTTCTCATTTTGAGATTTGGACTAATGATAAAGAGTTACTCAAACACGTGTGAAAGAAACAAAACAACTCCAGGTCTGTTTGCGATGAGGAAACAACATTAAAACACAGATCATAAAATATCGTAATAGGCTCTTAAATCACTTTCTGTTACAATATTAACGCATCAATGAGTGCGTATACATGCACATCAATAACCCGGTTATTAGCCATATCCCGGTTATGTCAGTAGTCGGGTTACTGCGTTTACATGCGCACTGAGAAACCGAGATACTCATATTCGCGTATACATGATCAAATGGAGTATCCCGGTTTCTTGACATAATCTTACAAATGCGCAGGCGCAAAAATTAACTTAAATCAATTTAATAAACTAGGAAAAATACAAACCGTGAGCTCCTTTAGCATAAGAAGCTAAGGAGCTACGAGATCTCACACAATCTACTGTGCAGATTCTTCATTAAAATCTTCTGCATAAATAAACTCAACTTTACAACATATAAACCATAAACACTATAGAGCTACATCAGCCTGTTTGATCAGATCATTCAGCTCTGATCACATTTGTTTACATTTTACAGAAACGAAACTTAAGACCGTTTGGCTAATTAGCATAAACTGTTAGCGGCGATAAAAACAACTCGCTCCTTGCGCCGCTGATGTGATCAGTTTCTTTTGGACTAAATGACACGACTCTGTGGATTATGTGTGTTATTTCTGTGACAGAAGAGGTGCTGATGATGTAAGTGTATAGGAGATAGTTCATGTTTTAGCTTTTCAGCGTCACACGAGTGCAGGTCGTACGAGTGCAGATTGTACGTGTGCAGGTTTAGCGCAGTTCTTTATTTTACAGTAATTTCACTCGTTTGGTCACTTTATTTATGTTGGTCAATTTATTTATGTTGCTACTGTTGTGGTGAAAGGCTGGAAAGTGTCTTTTGGACGCATGCGCACTCAACTTTATGTTGCAGTAACCGGGGTACTGCGTATACATGCCACAAGTAACCCGGTTACTATCGGAATAAACCAGCTACAGTAACCCGGTTTCTAATAACCGGGATACTGCCATAACCGGGTTACTGAAACTGGGTTACTGCGTATACATGCACCATCAAGAAACCGGGATACTCAAAAAACCCGATCATAACCGGGTTATTGATGTGCATGTATACGCACTCAATTATGATTTAGTTTATAAATGTTTGCACTGTCTCTTTAAGGACCTTTGCTTCGTGTTGTCTCAGATTAATGAGTTTGTGTCTAAATATAAAGTGAGGTGTGAGGGGAGGAGGGACATATGGAACTCTATGGGGGGGGCACAGAGGGAGCATTACAATCGCACTCTGTGGCACTAACCCACGTCTGTCCCGTAAACTACATTATGGTGCTTTATAATGTAAATCTGTTCAGTGAAATTATGTAATGCAGGGGACTGTTCATTTAATCTGAATAACAATTAAGGCCGTGGTAATTAGCAAAGACTGCAATTACATCTCAGAGGAGTCTCATTATGTTTAAACCTGCTAACCCTGTAAACATGCCCTGAAATGCATGGGTTCTTGGATTAGTTTGACTGTTCAGACTTCAGTCTTCTCTCGAACGTAAACACTCATGGTTGTGTTTGAAATGTGAACCGTGGACTTAGAGACATTTATCCACTGGATATGACCCATTCTTAAGTGTCGCTTGGTTAACTTGTCAAACCCAGAACCTTCTTGCTGTCAAGCGAAAGTACTACCCACTCATAGTTACAAATACCGCATTACTAATAGGACTGGGTACCATTAAGAGATTGGCGATACGGTACATACTTCAAAACATAGACCACGATACATATCTCGATACAGTGAACTTTTGATTCGATACAGTATATTTCAAATTGATTTGATTCGGTACTAATACTAAGACTGATACGAAAAGACTTTGTTAAACCTCTTCTTGTGCAAAGTGAAGATGAAACACAAACATTTTAATCATCAAAACAGTGAAAATGTCAAATGTGTCACTTAAATGAGTTTCCTTCCTCTAAACAAGCAACAAAACTGTAGCGCTGTAACAAAATAATTTAGTAAAACATATAAAAAAATACTCTTGGCGATATATCAATACAGCAGCCCACGAAATCAATACTGTATCATCACATGAAACAATACTATAGAGAGAGATATTTCAATATTTTTGCACACCCCTAATGACTAAATCTCATATATATAAAGCTTGTGCCAGTTAGGGATGAACTAGCCTGATTCATCAGCCGGTTTCACTTCATGGAAATTGTCTGACCTCGCAGCATTAGGATTCATTCGCTCGATGGTAGGCAGATACTATTTTTATTTAACTAATCGCTGCTGGTTGGTCGTGATGTATGTAATGTGCCAAATCCTGTAGGAAGAAGGGCAATAACGTCTTTCCCCTTGATAAAATTCACCAAACATTCTCCTCGTTCCAGCTTTAAATCCTCGATCTCGGGAATTGTTGCCAATGCAGAATGTCTGTCTTCCTCTACATCCATCTCGACGCTTTCTTTACTGTTGTGCTGTATCACAAAAGGGACACAGACAGACACGACGAGTTTGACGTCATGGCTTCACAGCTCTTCACTGATTGGCCAGTGCACCATCTACAACTTCCAGGGTTCTTGTAAACCAGCTAGTGTATTCTGATTCCTGACCTAGTCGCTAGTCGAGAGAAATTATACTGCGTGGAAGCACTAGATGGCGCCAGTCTGGCCTTGGCTGACAAAAGTTGCACTGGTCAGCTAATCATTTTCTTATTTTAAGGATTTATAGGGGAAGTGAATGAGTTATAGGGATGTACAAAAATACTGAAATATCGGTATAGCATATAATTTAATTTGATGATGCAGTATAGATTTCGTGGGCTGCTGTATTGCCAAGAGTATCTTTTTGCTATATTTTACAAAATTATTTTGTGACAACACTACAATTTTCAGTTTTGATTATTAAAATAGATGTGTTTCATATTCACTTTGCACAGGTAATAATAAAAACATTTAGTGTCAAAGCCATGATTTAGCCTTTATTTTT
Organism: Boleophthalmus pectinirostris; assembly: GCF_026225935.1. NCBI lineage: Eukaryota > Metazoa > Chordata > Actinopteri > Gobiiformes > Gobiidae > Boleophthalmus > Boleophthalmus pectinirostris. The sequence goes on from NW_026571095.1 coordinate 1,067,385, forward strand.
TACTGAATGGCATAGAATCGATTTGAAATATATTGTACTGAATTGTAGCAAATCGAAAGTGCACTGTATCGAGATATGTATCGTATCGTGGCCTATGTATCGAGATATGTATCGTATTGTGGTCTGTGTTGGAGGTATGTATCGTATCGTGTCCTATGTATAGAGATATGTATCATATCGTGGCCTGTGCATCGAGATATGTATCATATCCTGGCCTATGTATCGAGATATGTATCGTATCGTGGCCTATGTATCGAGTATCGTATGTGTCTGTATCGTATCGTGGCCTATATATCTATGTATCGATATGTATCGTATCGTGGCCTATGTATCGAGGTATGTATGTATCGTATTGTGGTCCTGTGTTGGAGGTATGTATCGTATCGTATCGTCCTATGTATAGAGGTATGTATCGTATCGTGGCCTATGTATCGAGGTATGTATCGTATCGTATGGTCTATGTATATCGAGGTATATATATCGTATCGTGGCCTATGTATCGAGGTATATATCGTATCGTGGCCTATGTATCGAGGTATATATCGTATAATGGCCTATGTATCGAGGTATATATCGTATCGTGGGTATCTATGTATCGAGATATGTATCGTATCGTATGGCCTATGTATAGAGGTTATGTATCGTATCGTGGTCTATATTATCGTAGTATATATGTATGTATCGTATCGTGGCCTATGTATCGAGGTAGGTATCGTATCGTGGTCTATGTATCGAGGTATTTATCGTATCGTGGCTTATGTATCGAGATATGTATCGTATCGTGGCCTATGTGTGGAGGTATGTATCGTATCGTGGTCTATGTATAGAGGTATGTATCGTATCGTCGCCTATGTATGGTATCGGCAAATTCTTCATGATACCCATCCCTAGTGAGGTAGCTGAAGATTTGTTATTTCATGGTGTTTAAGGCAGATTAAATTCATCATTCACAGGTTTAATTTGTCTTTATATAAATACATTGTTTCCTAGTCCTTTTGCTGCATTAATAGTTGTTTTTACATGAGCTCCCCCTGCAGGTGTAGTCTTGTAAGTGCAATTTGGGTCAGACACAAAGATATGTAATCGTTATTTGAGCTTAGTTGAAAAATCAATTGGTAGGACATGTCTTTGGTTGTTAAAGAATGGTGCTCAGGGTGGATGTGAAGTGAGTGAGCCACACCTGTCCAGGATCCTCTCTGGCGCCCCCTTCATGACCAGAATGTGTCCAGGATTCTCCTCACACTGATGAATGGAGAGCTGTGGAGACAGACAGACAGACAGCAGTGTTACACACAGATTATAAACACACATTTCACATTTACCAAAGGTATCTGTGTATCATTTGTTTATTCGTTTTTCAAAATAAAACCAAAAATAAGAAAACAAAACAAGAACAATTTTCTTCATTATTTGTCTCCAAAATCAAAATGAAAAAAACGATAACAGACAATTCCCTTTTTCTGTGATTTAAACTGTGATGCTCTACTTTTCGCGCTTCATACTGGGACTGATCCCAGGACTGAGCCAGGACTAAACCAGAACAGAACCAGGACTAAACCAGAACAGAACCAGGACTAAACCAGGGCTGAACCAGGACTAAACTGGTCTCAGTCCTGGTCTCGGTGCTGGTCTGGTCCCAGTCTGAGTCCCAGTCTGAGTCCCAGTCTGGTCCTGGTCTCAGCCCTGGTCTGGTCCCGGTCTCAGCCCTGATCACCCGACAGTCTACACGGGCGCACCTCCAGGCCCATCCCAACACTCACTACTGGTTCAGTGCTGATTTAGTCCTGATTTAGTCCTGGTTTAGACCTATCTTAGACCTGTTTTAGTCCTGTTTTAGTCCTATTTTAGTCCTGTTTTAGTGCTGTTTTAGTGCTGTTTTAGTCCTGGTTCTGTCCTGGTTCAGTCTGTATGTGGTGCAAAAGTCTGGCATCACAGTTTAAGTCACGGAAATGGACGTTATCCATTTTTTTCCATTATTCATTGAAACACAAAATCGATTTTTTTTTTTTTATTTTGGTTTTGGAGACAAATAATGAAAATGTATTTATTTATTTATTTTTCTTATTTTTGGTCTTATTTTGAAAAACAAATGAATGAATAATACATGGATTCAAAGGGCAAGGCACTCTTGGCTTATGTGGTTAAAGGGCCCATATTTTCTGATCTTCGGTTTTCTGTGTTCTAATGTCATTTCCTCGTCACAGATTGTGTTTTGTTTTGTTTCATTCACACATGTTTAACACACAAACCCTGCACAGTTAGGCTGAATTCTTCTCTCAAACAGAAAACACACTGTTCCACCTTGTGATGTCATGTGTTAATACAGGAAGTGCTCCACTGTCTTTTAAACTCCATACACCTTCACTAGAATCATTTGGATGATTTCAGCTCTGGAATTGCCAATCTCTACTGAACTAAAGGTAAAAAGGAGCTATTAACTTTAAAACTACCACTACATGACATCACAAGGTGGAACAGAGCATTTTGAGCTCATCATCATCATAAAGAATTACTTAAACATGTGTGAATGAAACAAAACGCAAACTCCAGATCTCTTTTTGACAAGGTAACAACATTCTAAGAGCTCACAAAAGTCCATTTTGTGTAATACAGGACCTTTAATAATAATGGATTTGAAAATAAAAATTAAAAAAGAAAATAATAAAATAAAATCAATCTCTTCAGTGTGATTCCAGCTCATCCACCCACTCCCTGGTTCACCTCATTAGACTCAATAATTACCAAATTCTAGTGGAAGAATAAAACCCCACGCATCAAACTCTGCACTTTATAAAGACCCAAAGACCGAGGAGACACACAGCTCCAAACTTTTATCAATACTCCATCGCAAACCAATTACATTATCAAATGGACCCACCCTAAATCACCAGGCTACATCTGGCTAGAGCAGTTTTTATGCAACAACACCTCAATCGTCTCTTTTGTCAGTCAGTCACTAAAACTGCAATCCTGTTTCAAATCTTTAACAATATCTTCTACTCAGACAGCAAGGGCGCACATTTGGTTTCAGCTTTGGTGGGGACCATGGACTGTATAAAAGAAGTGAACTAAGCGAGTGTGACGTCACCCACAGCGTTCACGGTTACAGGGGCGAATCTGGAGCCAGGCTCTATGTTATGAACAGGATTTTTTTGACGGACAAAATAGTGAAACAAAAAATCTGGATCATGTGTCGCGGGTTAATACGAACATTTTCAGACCAAAATGACGAGTTTCACTGCAGCAGGTACAGAGAGAGGGACGATAAAATCCTAATGTAAGTTAATTGGAGCCAGAGTCAGAAGGAGCCGGAAGAACCTCCTGGTGCGCTTCCTATTTGGCACACGGCGACTAGAGCATTAGCTATGTCCACTCATATATACAGTATATGGTGGGAACATTACCCTCACCCCATGAAACCAACTGATAGGTTACTTGTGGGCCCGGTCAAGCAGAAGTAAACAGCAAGGCCAAAAATTCAAGTTAATGCATCTGATATAAAAATGTATTGAACAGATACATATGTACTCTAGTTTATGAAACTGTTGACCTTTTTTCTGTACCATTTTTGGTTCTAAAGTTCCATACGTTTTAAACAGACCATGTATGAAACATGGAACAAAAATTATTTCCCAAATTTCAAAGACCTGCAAATCATGTCAATAAATGGATGTATTTCATCATATCTTGTGTTATTCCATCTTTGAACTGTTGATGAAGGTACATGATTTTTTTTTTTTTTTATTTATTTAAAATATAAAAAATTTGCTTGGAAGGACAGACATATTTTATAGAAATAGTTTCCTTTCATTTTGAAGTAATATTAAAGTATTCTGAAGAAAAAAGCGACAAATGATGTAAAATCCTGCACCTTCTACTTGTTTGTACAATTTTCCCTCCGTTACTTTTCCCTCCGTTACCATGACCTTTCTTAATAAAAAATCTCATGACTCAAAAAGTAAGAGGTTTTTCAACCTAATCTTGTACCATATGGTAGAAAACTATATGAAGCAAATATTCAAACCAGTTTGTTAAGGATATGGAAGTGAGAACCAAGAGTTATCACTGTTTGGATTTATTGCCCAAAAAGTGCTGCATATTTCATTCCCTCTGTTACCAACATGAGTTTTTAAATTTTTTGTCAACAACTTGAAAGAATATCACAGGTTTAACTTGACCCTGTTGGAGTGTAACTCTTTCCTACATTCTGATACTTTACTTATTTCAATAGTCCCTCTAGTTTCTGAATAAGAGACATTTGAATGTACAAAATCTGCCCCTGTTTCCCTCCATTACCACTTGACCGGACCCAAAGATCCTAATGTAAGTCAATTGGATCAGAGTCAGAAGGAGCCGGAAGAGTCTCGTGGTAAACTTCTTACTTGGCACACTGCAGCTAGAGCGTTAGCTATGTCCAGTCATATATACGGTCTATGGTGGGGACATTACCCTCACCCCATGAAACCAACTGACAGGTTACTTGTACTTATTTGTAGGTTGCTTTAGTGGATAACAGCGATGTAGAAGTTTGTATCAGATTTCCCTTTGCTTGTTGGTGTTGAGATATTTGTGAGGTCATGTCCATACATTTTTCCTTGGAATATTGCCAGTAGAGTCCGACTGTCAACAGCGCATGAGCAGGGCTTTGTTTGAGAGGTGCACTTGAGGTGATAGATTATAAGGCAAGTTTAATTGAAGATGAAGCCAAGTAAGTTCCTGTTGAAAAGTTTTTCAAAGTTTGGTGCAGTGTCTTCACTCACACCTGCTCAAGCCGCCATCTTCGGGTGCTACACTGTCCTGCCGCTTCCCCAGTTTAGGCTCCACTGATGACATCACTCTGTTGCAGACAATGAAATAGCGGCAGGGTTAACCCTGTCGTCATATCACTGAACACATCTCAGAATGTCTAATAAACAAAATGTGAACTAAAGTGTGTTAAATTAATACTGCTGGGTTTGGAAAAATAATAAACTTAAAAATAAAAAATAAATGTATATTTTTGTTTATTAACATAAAATGGCAAATATTTTGTCTTCCCCAAATATTGGTTGTGACATGTCCCCATGTCTCTATGAATACCTAAGCCCTTGTCTGACAGCCTGGCGGAAGTTTTGCAACAGGGGTGTCCAAACTTTTTTCATCAAGGGCCACATATCTACAAACAGATGAAGCAGAGGCTGATCGAGGGCCATAGACTGGTGCTGAATACAGAGAATAATTGAAATATGTGCATGTTTAACAAGTTAGAATGAGCCATCAGTCTTAATTCATGCTGAGATCCTTAAAACCACACACTAAATATTAAATATTTGCTTTATCAAGGTAGATTTTCAAAAAACATTCAGTAAAAAGTTTATTTTTTTAATTGATGCAAAGTAATTTGGGCCAATTCACCTGGAAAGCCTGAGGGCCAAGAAAAATTTGTCTGAGGGCCACATTTGGTTGTTTGGACATGTCTGTTTTACAAACTTTTATAAAGTCTAACTTGGCTCTATCTGGTTTCACCCAACTCTGGAATAACCCAGACTTCACCAGCAATAACAAGACTGTACATTTCAACACACGGACAGAAAAAGACATCACTCATTTACACCACATTTTCTACAACAATTAAACTCTTTTCATTTCCGACTCTGGTCCAGGGGTATGGCAATGGGAGCAAACAGTTTCTAGAATACCTACGAGTTAAATCAGCAATCAAGTCGAGTATCTCTATCAATCTACAACTTCCTCCAGTGGTGTCAGAATTAATTAATATTACCTCAACTAAAAAACTTGACAGATTAATTTCACTGTCAGACAAATCTCATCTCGTCTCAATCCCATCACACAAATGGAGGCAAGACTTATCAATCACCCCCAGAATATCTGCTCCATGACCAACAACACGAACCTCCAACGAATTCAGTCACAGAACTAGGGATGGGCATTCGATTCAATTTTCTTAATCGATCGTTGGGAGAATTAACGATCAATTATATTAAAATGATCATCATTATTATTACTATCTGCACTACTAATCTGCATAAATAAATTCAACTTTACGACATATAAACCGTAACGACTCTAGAGCCACATCAGCCGTTTGACATTATAATGTGTTTAATTCAGCTTTGTGCAACTCTCACAGAAACAAAACTTAAAACCACATCGCTAATTTGCATAAACTAAGAGAAGAAAAAATCAGCTCGTTTGCACTGATGTGGTTCAACTTCTGTTGGATTAAAAGACATGACTCAGTGGAATACAGGTTAGTGTGACCAGATTTGTGGACGGGAGGTGGGGACTCGTCATCGACATTGTGCTACTCTCACCTGGCAAAGCTTTTTCATGTTTTCGGTGTCCTGATGAGCTTTTTCCCACAGGACACCGAAACATATGTGCTGTTTGTACACTGTGCACATGGCCTCACACTTGTCCCGATTGGAACGGAAAGCGTGGAATTCCTTGTACAAGTCATTATTAAATACGCATTTACGCTTCGGCATGTTGCAGACTGACTGACTGTCTGTGTCTGCTCGCTCTGAGTGCAGAGAGACACATGTACTGTACGGTAGAGATGCGTGGATGGGCTATTTTTTCATCCGCAACCGCAACACAAAACTCATCATCCGCCCGCTGTCCATTTGCACCCAAGATTTTGACCAATTTTCAAAACCGCGCTCGCCCGCCATCTGCCCATTGATTTTAGATTTTAGAACAATCTTATAACAAACTAAAGAGCCTCGATAAAAATGCAAACTTTATAGCTCATTCATTCCAAAATTTGCTCAACGTACATGTTCGCATTCTTAATTGTCTGTAACAAAACGCCGCTCGTTGCTCAGGCTTTAACTCCCTGTTCGGAGCCTCACCGTGAGCGCGTGGGCTCAATAAACGCGCCAGTTCGATGCTCAAGAATCGTGGCTTTATTTGCAGAGATGCACTAAATAACAGGGCAATTGCTTCCTGACTCGCTTCCGTCGCTTTCCTACCATTCATCTCACATAGAGTAAAACATAGACACCCGTACGCTCCGCGGGCCCATTCAAGAAGCGCGTGCCTCGGGGGTGCGCACACAGTCACTCAGTCACGCCACACGCCACATACCACACGCCACACGCCACTCTAAACATTGCACATAGGAGTAAAGATGCATATCTCATAACACTTAACAATATAGGCTGTAATATATATATATTTTTTATTTGAGTAGTTAAACCTCCACCCACTCAAATTTAATTAAAATATTATTCTTCGTCACGTCATCCGCCCGACCCGCGGTTTAGCCACGGACACCGCGGCTGTCACCGCAATCCGCGCATCTCTAATGTACGGACCCCTGTTTGTCCCTGGACACGGACATTTGATCGCCCTACGCTATGCACAGAAACCTACATTTGATTTGTCGATTAAAATGAACGTGATCGATGAAATTCTTAATGATCAATTATCGATGAATTGACTAATCATGCCCATCCCTACACAGAACCCACTGCACTGGTCACAGGTTGTTTAAATGATATTCTGAGCGGAACACATGTACGACCTGCACTCCTAACATCTCCGACACTTCCATCCACGCCCTCTGGCACTGCACACCCACCCACTGTTCTGGAAAAAGGTTCTAACATCTCTGTCCACGTTCATGGGCAGTCACATCCCATTACGCCTCTCCCTCTGCTTACTCAGCGACATTTCTCAGCTCAACATTCTCGGTCCCAAAGACAAATACTTCTTAGTTATTTAAAAATACTTCTGGTCATTGCCAAGAAGACTATCCTCATGAATTGGAAAACCAGGAAACACGTAAACATTACACATTGCACTAAACTACTCATGGATCATATCCCAACCGAATCTCTCCAAAATACCAGTAATCAATCGTTGATCTCTGTCTGGACTCCACTCATGTTCTTTCTACAAACTACTGAAACATCAACTTCCATTTTTTTCCACTTCTCCCTACAAATCACATTATCTTACATGCATAAAACAGACATAAATCATGGGGATTTGTTGGTCTTGGGGAGCTGATTTTCATTTCTCTCCTGCGACTAGGTCAAGAATCAGAATACACTAGACAGTTCGCAAAAACCTCAGAAGTGTGAGTCCAGGCATCAGCCAATCAGGGACGAGCCATATATTCTGTGTTGGCAACGATTCCCAAGATCGAGGATTTAAAGCTGGAACAAATAGAATGTTTGGTGAATTTTATCAAGAGGAAAGACGTTATTGATCTACTTCTTACAGGATTTGGGAAAAGCTTAATATATCAGTTACCCCGTTAGCGGCGCATTACCATCGAGCGAACGAATTCTAACGCTGCGAGTTCAGACGGTTTCCACAAATTGAAACCGGCTGATGAAACAGGCTAGAGCTGATGGGGATGGGATGAGGAATATTAATAAACCCTGTAAACTGCATAAAGAAATGAATTACAAAACTATATAAAATAATAACAAATTATTTAAGTAAATCAGTCAACAAATAAAAACAATAATAAATCAATTAAAAAAAAAAACTAAAATCAAATCTGGCTAAAGAAGGATCTATCCCACTCCTCATGCACCCAAATCTCAAATTTTTTAATGCACCACACTGTTTTTAAAGTGTTTTTTAGGCACACATACACAACTGCACATTGGGGGGAAAAAAAAAATTAAATTAAAATGCATTTTCTTACACTGTCATTTAAGGAAAGGCTTTTGAGGTACATGAATAATTGGGAGGCTTAAACACCAATCTGAACAACTCATAACAAGGTTCCGACTCCTCTTCCTCTTCCGCTTGTAGCTGCACACACTGACATCTGTGCTCTTATTATCTCCAGACTTGTCATTATTCTCAACTTTGAGCTGATCTCTCCAGTAATACACTGTTAGAATCTATGAAACACTACACACAATGAGTCATTTATATTTACTGATGCTAAAACCTCACACTTACTCATGCATACACACTCTTAAAAACACACAACCATTACACTTTGCCTGCTGTGGAGTTGTATGTATTTGTATTGTATTGGTGTGTATTGTACTTAGTGTGTTGTCCTGTCCTAGATCAGTTTTATACAGCACTTTTCAGGACACTCAAAGAGACTTTACAGTTCATTATTCATTCACTCCTCACTCAGTGGTGGTAAGACCTACTTTGGTCCTGTTCTAGTCCAGGTTTAGTCCAGTGTTTTAAGTGGATATATCACATTATGCAGAATAAAATCTGAACACACATTTTAGAGGAACCTGCTTTCATTATGAGGACCAAAAATACTTGCGTCGTCAATCCTTTCATATTAGATTAGAAGTTCTGTTATGGGTTAAAATAGGGTGACCAAACGTCCCTTTTTCCCCGGACATGTTCGTATTTTGCGTCCTGTCCTGGGCGTCCAGGTTTTTTTTATAAAGTGATGAAAATGTCCGGGTTTTCATTACTGTTCATTGGGGGCATTAAACTGAGCATCTCTCGTAGCGTCTGTGACTCAGAAAGAGCGAGACACAAACAGTTGGTCAGTCTGCAACGTACCGAAGAACAAATGCGCATTTAACAATGACTTGGACAAGAAATTCTCTGTTTTCCATCCCGGTCGGGACAAGTGGGAGTCCATGTGCACAGGTTGTGAGGTGAGAGGACAGTGTCCCTCGTTTATCGCGGGGGTTACGTTCTAAAAATAACCCGCGATAGGTGAAATCCACGAAGTAGTCAACTTTATATTTTACAATTATTATATCTGTGTTAAGGGTGTAAAGCAGCATACACTTGATACACTTTTCTCAGACAGGACAGGTGCAACCCTTTTTTACTTCCTTCTTAAAACTTGTTGCTGCTGTCGTCCTTGTGTTATTTTCCTCCTTTTTTATGTAACAAACTGAAGTTTCATTTATTCCATAATGGAGCCCAACAGCGCAGAGTCCTGCACGGGTCCATTTTTGGAGACCCCCAGTACAACACCACACCCGCGCAGTACAGGACCGCACCTGCCCGTTAACCCGAGATAATATCAAACTTTTGCGCTGCCTACGCCACAGACTGAACCAAGACTAAACCAGGACTAACCCAGGACTGATCTAGGACTAATCCAGGACTAAACCAGAACTGAAACAGGATGCAGGAGAATAGACCGGCTCAGCTCTGTACCTCATGGAGTTAAACGCGGCAATTGCCCGATCGTGCTTTGCGGACAAACTGCTCGGCGTTCTCTCTCTTAAGTCCAAGATTAGTCCTGGTTTAGATCTGGTTTAGTCCTGACCCACCCGTGTGTAATTACTACCCGCCTGTAATACACAATACGCATTCATACGCTGTAAAAAAAGAAAAAAAAAAAAAAGCATGCAAAATTGCACAAAAAAAAATCTGAGAAACGGTACGATAGTTAAAGTTTGGAACTGTCTCCAGGAAATGAATGTAAGTCAATATAATGGCATAGAAACTAATCTGTGTGTGTGTTTGTGATGTGTGTGTGTGTGCATGTATGTTTGTTCTGTGTGTTTGTGTGTGTGAAGAAAAGGAGGATAATATATGGTCTTTTTGCGGTGGCTGTCCAAACATCTTGTCAACACAACAAAAGGCGACCATTCAAATGCACAGTGACTGCTTCCCCCGTATGGTCTGTAATAAGAATAATAATGCGTTTAAACGTCTCTCTGTCCAACACTCTTGTATTTGAAGCGGCTCGGCTCATTTGTCATTTTTCTCTTCTCACTTTTTAAAAACAAAAGCCTTGTATTGAGTCGGACATGACGGAGAGCTCCGCACAGAACATTTGTATTCTCAGCTGACGGAGCGTTCATTCTTTCACACCTCCACCTTCCCCCCTCCTCCTCCTCCTCTTCACGTGCACGCTCCTGTGACGTGCGCTCTCTTTTCACATGCTCTGTCCTCTCACGTGCACGCTCCTGTACCATTCAGACCAGAACCTCTCACCACAAGAGCACTTCCCCCTCTGCCTGTGGACTGCTTGAACCTGCTCTCATTAGACTCGTGTGTGTCACTCTGGACTGAGTTCTACACGTTCAAGAAAAGGCAGAACATCATGATGAATATTTGAATCTGATTGGTCAAAGAAATAATGAACTTAGTTAAATCCAGGCAACAGAAAAGCACAGACATCCTCCCTGTCCACAAATACACAAGCCATTTCCCGTCTGCACATTTTTCACAAACTAAAGAGTCTGTATTTCCTCTAAAATAGTCTGAAGTACATTTGTCAGCGCTGCCATGTTTGTTTTGGTTTGCCAGACTTCAGTGCTGCTCTGTGATTGGTGCGCCAACCAGTAGCTGGGTCCAATCGCACCAGCGGGGTCCAAGATGGATTCTCGAGAGTTTGTGAACTCACAAATATCAAGAGAAAACTGCTGTTGTGTCCTTAGGCAAGACACCCACATTGCCTCGTGTGAAAGTGGTGTGAGCGTGTGTGCTGGGGGTGGACAGAGGGACTGATGGTACAGATTGGCAGCCTCGCTTCCGTCAGTCTGTGACCACGATACTATCTCACCACCAGCGGGTTTAAAAATATGAATAATAAACTGGAAAGTGACTTTGAGCGTCTGCTAAATAAAACTAATGTATGATTATTATGACAGAATCCTCCTGCTAGAACACGTTCACTTGAAACAACTTCACAAGTACACAGACGACAAACACACTGCAAAGATTCTCTCTTTGTATTTATGGAGTCGATTTTTCATATTTTCATAATTAATGAAAATAGCAATAAAAAGTATTACAATTCTATCCACTTGCACGCTCTTCTCACATGCACACTCCTCCCACATGCACGCTCCTCCCACATGCACGCTCCTCCCACATGCACGCTCCTCTCACGTAAACACTCATCTCACGTGCACAGTGCTCTCACATGTACAGTCCTGTCATGTGCACGCTCTTGTCACATGCACGCTCTTGTTGCGTGCATGCTCCTGTCACATACGCACTTCTGTCACATGCACGCTCCTCTCACATACATACTCATGTCATGTGCACACTCCTGTCACGTGCACGCTCTTCTCACATGCACATTCTTCCTGTCACGTACACACTCCTCTCACATGCACGCTCCTCTCACATGCACACTCCTCTCACATGCACACTCCTCTCACATACACACTCCTCTCACATACACACTCCTCTCACATACACACTCCTCTCACATACACACTCCTCTCACATACACACTCCTCTCACATGCACACTCCTCTCACATACACACTCCTCTCACTTGCACGCTCCTCTTACATGTACGCTCTTCTCTCACACACGCTTTTCTCACATGCACACTCCTCTCACATGCACACTCTTCTTACATGTACACTCTTCTCACATACACACTCCTGTCACGTGCACACTCCTCTCACATACACACTCCTCTCACATGCACGCTCCACTTACATGTACACTCTTCTCACATACACACTCCTCTCACATGCACGCTTCTGTCACATGCACGCTCCTCTCACATACACGCTTCTGTCACATATACACTCCTGTCATGTGCACGCTCCTCTCACATACACACTTCTATCACGTGCACACTCCTCTCACATGTACAGTCCTGTGACATGCACACTCCTCTCACGTGCACGCTCTCCTCACATGTACACTCCTGTCACATGCACGCACAAGCCTGTCACATGTACATTCCTGTCACATACACACTCTTCTCACATACACACTCTTCTCACGTGCACGCTCCTCTCACATGCACGCTCCTCTCACGTGTACAATCCTCTCACGTGCACGCTCTACAGTCAGATCTGTAAAATCGCCTTTTTGCTTTTGCTCGTAGCGTTCCGTTTTCAAAACAGGTGCGCTACGTGTTGTCACCAAGTCAGATCTCCAGATGGGATAAGCAAGGCGTGAAAGTGCACGGTTCAACTCCCCTCTGCTTCCTCTAATTGCCCATATGCCCATGAGCAAACCAGTATGGCTTAGCAACCTTTTATAGTTTCAAAGTTAGCAGTTTAAGTCAATCCCTTTAGCGACGCCTCGTAATTGATGCTAACTTTTCTCCATTAAATTCTACTTTTTGTGTTCGTCTGTCACGCCATCAACAAACAGACTGCCATAAACTATAAAAATGGGATTTATTGGGACTAGGTGTAGCTCTGTGCGAGTTTACAACGTGGAGTTTTAGTGCTTTGGTAGTTTGAAGCCAGACAAAGGCAGAATTCTAAGCAGGAAGCGTATAAAACAAAAGCGAGAATAATGCAGGATGAGAAAGGTTAAAATGAATATGCATGAACCTGTAACACCGCCAAAAAAAAACAAAAAAAAAAACGGCCACTCTGAGGAACAGTTGTGGAGAGAATTGTTTTTGAAAAGTTGAATTTGCCCTGTTTCTTTGTGGAATATCTGAGGTAGAGATACAAGCTGCCAAGTCCAGCCATATGTTCCCAGCCCACAGAGAAGAGCAGAGATGTGTGTGTCTTCAGGTGAAATAAATGGTTAAAGCTAAAAATACAACATGATTAGAAAGGTCTTTTACATTTACATTACCTCCTACGCACTGATAGTTTGCAGGTGATGTCGTCAATAGGGCTGGGCGATATGGATCAGAAAATAGATCTCGATATACGATATACATCTCGATCTCTGTACAGGAAAAAAATAACCCGCTAAAATTTAAAACTGCAAAAACAAATCTGCCAAATTCCACAAGGTCTTTTTTTTTATTGAAGTGTAAGAGGTCGGCAGTTCATATAGGAACATTTAAAATTACAAAAAAAGCCCTGATTACATATTTCCTTCTTTTCATTCATAAATAAAACAACTCAACTCAAGCTCATCTTTGTATTAACTCTGTTATCCAGACCAGAACCAGAACCATGAGCTCCTTTAGCAGAGGAAGCTCACGATGTTCCTTATTTTCATAGATCCATGTTATTATCCAGCAGTAAGGAGCTGTGAGGTTTCTCACAATCCACTGCAGATCAAACCCAACGTTTCCAAACACTATTGTACAAGTGACACTGCAACAGATTATTGATTAAAATCTTCTGCATAAATAAACTTTACAACAAATAAAGCATAACGACTCTTGAGCCACATCAGCCCGTTTGACATTATAATATGTTTAATGCAGTTTTGTGCACGTGTGTTTACGTTTTACAGAAGCGAAACTTAAAAGAGCATGGCTAATTTGCATAAACCGCGCTCTCCTTGTGCCGCTAATGCTTTTCAACTTCTTTCGGACTAAAGGACACGACTCAGTGGAATATGAGGATGTGCTGCTGATGGTCTTGTCTGTAAATGGTGGAAAATTTTTGTGGCGCTAGAAGCTTTTCACTGGCACCAACTTTCGGCATTTACAGAGGTAGTGAATGAGACACAAGCGAGAAAAATCAGGAGGCGGGGGCACGGAAGACGACAGAGAAGGCAAAAAAGCGAAGTGGCGAAATCTGAATTGAATATAAACATTATATCGATATATACGATATGTCAGAATTCATACTGAGTTAAAAAAATATCTCGATATTTTAAATATATCGAGATATCGCCCACCCCTAGTCATCAACATTCCCCATTGCTGCTAACTGTAGGCACTACCCTGTTTGAGGCTCTGTTAGACTCCAGAGAGCTCCATTTGAACGCAGTTGTCACGTTTACATGAGAGATTTAATTCTGAATACAAATTAATTCTGCTTTAAGACCATGTAAACACTTAATTCCTAATGAAAATGATTATTCAGAATTACACTTAATTCCGAATTAAGTGGGTGGTTTATTATTTTAAAGTCGAATTAATTTATTTCTCGAGCATGTAAAGCAAGTGTCATTCTCTGGGGGCCATATTATGGCTCCTGACCGTGATGGGGGCTGGGGTTGGCTCGGCTGTAGAACAGAACTGTATGACCCTGATGACGCAGATTATATTCTTTGAAAACCGACATGCTTTCTTTACATATCAAACTGCTCGGTCCTTACACTGAACAAAAAAAAATAATCGGTCGTCCACTGTTCTTTGAAAACTTGGCAACTGTTCGTACTTTAACATGAGTCATTTTTCTGTCCTTAACTGCACTACAGAACTCTGCACGTGTGACTCTCACTGTTTGATCTAGGGCTTGTCAATTCAGTGGCAAAAATATGTCATATAATCATTTAAATATAAATATTCTTCACATAAAGATCATTAATCGAAAAAAAAAAAAATCAACAAAATACAAGATGCAGACGTGTTATTATTTGCCAAAAAGTAATTAAAAAAAAAAACAGGCCATGACAACTTTTGAGGATTGTCTCACAGGGCCAGGTCAAGTGGAGGGGGGCAGAGGGGCTGGGGGGCCAGTAAAAGGGGCATCGAGGGCCGGAGTTTGATGACCCCTGATGTAAACATTTACTACTACTTCAAAATAATTCCAGTCATTCAGCGCATGCTTGTTGTGTCGCCCTTCTGATACAAAAAGGATGATCTGGCTCCACCAGTCCTCTCTTCAGACTTTCATCCACGTCTCTTTGGATTTGTGAGCGGGATGTGGGAGTGGGCTGAGGTAGAGCAGCCGTTGACTCAGTCTGACTTCTTCCTTCCTTCTCTGACACTCTTGCCTTGGATCGTGTTTGTGGCGTAACAACAAACTAAGATGACAGGAAAACCGGTAGCAGCTAAATTGTGTGTTTTTTTTTCAGGTCGACGCAAATACGTTGGTGTCCCTGTCCAATAAGAACTGTTCCCCACCTCCAGACACTGAGCAGAATTACCATATTTTCCACACTATAGGGCGCACTCTTAAGCCTGCAACCCCATCAAAAAATGACCGCGTGCCCCGCAATCCAGAGTACCCTATACACGAATCCACTCGGGTTCCCAGCGCCACTTCAGTAAACTACAAAGCCGCACCACCTGCAGCGCACGCAAACACACACGGAGCAGACAGCGACCACACAGCAAAAAACACCCACAGACACACTCATCACTCCACGCTGACGAGGAACAGAATGGAGGAACTAACTGAAAAGGCGAGTGTTACGTTTGTGCACTTTTTGGGTTTTCCCTGTTTTCTTTTTATTGTTTATATTTTTGGTATGTGGAGGAGGAGTTCAAGTATCTCGGGGTCTTGTTCACGAGTGAGGGGAGGACGGAACGGGAGATTGACAGGCGGATCGGTGCAGCTTCGGCAGTGATGCGGTCGCTGTATCGGACCGTTGTGGTGAAGAGGGAGCTGAGCCGAAAGGCGAAGCTCTCGATTTACCGGTCAGTCTTCGTTCCTACTCTCACCTATGGTCATGAGCTCTGGGTAGTGACCGAAAGGACGAGATCGCAGATACAAGCGCTCGAAATGAGTTTCCTCCGCAGGGTGGCTGGGCGCTCCCTTAGAGATAGGGTGAGGAGCTCAGTCACACGGAAGGAGCTCGGAGTAGAGCCGCTGCTCCTCCACGTCGAGAGGAGCCAGTTGAGGTGGCTCGGGCATCTGTTCCGGATGTCTCCTGGACGCCTCCCTCGGGAGGTGTTCCGGGCATGTCCCACCGGGAGGAGGCCCCGGGGAAGACCCAGGACACGCTGGAGGGACTATGTCTCTCGGCTGGCCTGGGAACGCCTCGGGGTCCCCCTGGAGGAGCTGGAGGACGTGTCTGGGGTGAAGGAAGTCTGGGAGTCCCTGCTTAGGCTGCTGCCCCCGCGACCCGGCCCCGGATAAGCGGACGAAAATGGATGGATGGATGGATATTTTTGGTAAGCATTTCTGCCTAGTTTTGTTGTTGTAAGTTAATTATGTTTTTGTAGATTTTTTGTCCTCATTTCCGGCAGGAGGCCTTAAATGCGTGAGCCCGGCACCGCCTCTCTCTCTCTCGCTCTCTCCTCCTCCTCGTCCGCCGCCGCCGCAGGTACCAGAGCACACACGCCTCGCGCTGGGAGCCGCCCTGCTGGCTCCCCTGCTCCTTCGTTTTGGTAGCTGTTGTTAGCTGTTAGCCTTTTGTTTTGACCTGGTGGGACCGGCTGTCCTGTTTTCGCTTTTCTGTTGGGTTTAGGTTGTTGTTGTCTTTACGGGTGCTGGCACCGGCTCCTACGGCCCTGTATAGGGTTGGCCCGGTGTTGCCTTTTGTTCTGTTTTGGCCGGCTCATCAGGTCCACCTTTCTGTTGTTACTTTCTTGGTTTGGGCACAGGTAGGGTTTCTTTTTTGGGTTTAAAACATCTTTACACAAAGGAAAATAAACTAACTTTAATTTGGTTTCCGTGTCATTTTATAAATATGTTGGGACATAATTTTTCTGGGTCATAACAGCGAGTCCAATGTGCCACTCTGAGCTACAACTGAACAACTCAGTCACTGTGAACACGCCGACAATCCGTTGGTCCCAGACAGCACCCTCCCTACACACCACAACTGAACAAAGCCCAGAGTCACCGTGAACGCACCAAACTAAGTCCCACTGACCCATCCAACTGTTGTGTTTCCTTTAAAGTCAGTGCGGTTTATTTGTGAAAAAAAGTTTGAAAATAGACCATTTAATGACAGTGCGTCTTATAATCCAGAGCGCCTAATAGCCCAGAAAATATGGTATATAAAGACATTTCGGAATTATTATTTCCATGTAAACTCAAAGGAGAACATTTTAATTATGAACTATTGTATTTAATTCAGAAGACGAAGAGAAGGAAGAGGAGAAGGTAGAGGAAGAAGAAGAGATAAAGGACCCAAGTCTATAATTTCAATACTGACAAAAATGTGAATTTCTTTCCTATTCTAATCACAACATGTTACTACAAACCTCTACCATAAATGTGTTCAAAGACGTCTGCAATCAAAAGCACGATACGAAACTATACACTACAACTTCACAAACCTGACTCGATGTGCAGTACTTTCATTAGCGGGATGTGATCGATCTGAATGACTAAGCGCAAAGAGAAATAAAAGAAATAGGTGACTCGGTACATTGTTTGACAGGGATTATAGCATTTTCAAAACAATAAAAGTTAAGATGGTGATTTAAATGTTCCCATAGAAGTCAAATAGTCCCTCTTTAATCATTTTTATTACAGCCTTCTCATATTCCAATTTTGCAGTTCTCTAAAACAACCATTTTTCAATACATTTCCCATAGTTTGGATATTTTTATAGCACACTTTGACAATTTCACAGAGTGTCCCCAAAGGGCCACCGTAGCCGTCCAAAGCACTAAAAGGCAAAGGCGTGTGCACTTAGCTCTACAGATGTGTCCAAAATGGAGACAGCATGAAGCCAATGGTACTTTTCCACCAAAAACTAGGCCATCAAAACAGGTCAGAGCGGAAACGAACGCGAGGAGAGGTGATGTGGGGTGAAAATACGGCCTGGAATAATATGCCAAAACATTAAAAAAAAATAAAAATAAAAAATCTTGGCACTTTGAACAAATTTAGAACAATTTCCCACCCACCCCAAAATAAATAAATAAGTAAAATGTAATAAAATATGCACAAGTGACAGTGGCTTAACTTCAAAATGTTGATGCTCATAAGACAAAATTCTATTTCTGATCTAATTTCAATAATTGTCTTTCTTTATTTCAGCTTTAATCATGTTGTAGATATGTCACTTTTCTGGTTTAGGCTTGATCACCTGTTTGTCTCCATGGATACAGTGCCTTTGCCTGGAATGTTTCATAGCAAGGCATTCAAAGTCTTACATTACACAAAACTGACTCTTGTGAGCTTTGAGTCATGTTACTCCAGTGAGGTTCATTTGGTCTTCCGATATATTAATGTTAAGAATTTCATCGATTACGTTCATTTTTTATCGACAAACCGAATGTAGGTTGCTGTGCGTAGCGTAGGGTGACCAAACGTCTGTGTCCGGGGACAAACAGGGTCCGTACATGTGTCTCTGCATCAGAAGGAGCGAGACACAAACAGTGGGTCAGTCTGCAACGTGCCGAAGCGCAAATGCGTATTTAACGATGATTTGTACAAAAATTCCACGCTTTCCGTTCCCGTCGGGACAAGTGTGAGGCCATGTGCACAGTGTATAAAGCAGCACATATGTTTCAGTGTTCAGTGAGAAAAAGCTTTACCAGGTGAGAGCAGCACAATGTCGATCACGAGGCCTCACCTCCCTCCCCCCGTACGGTGTCCTGGTTTTGACAAATGCAAATCTGGTCGCACTAACCTGTATTCCAACTGAGTCATGTCCTTTAATCTGACAGAAGTTGAACCGCATCAGTGCACAAGAAATGTTTTTTTTCTTCACTTAGTTTCTGCAAATTAGCGATGTGGTTTTAAGTTTTGTTTCTGTGAGAGTTGCACAAAACTGAATTAAACACATTATAATGTCAAACGGGCTGATGTGGCTCTAGAGTCATTACGGTTTATATGTCATAAAGTTTATTTTATTTATGCAGATTAGTAGTGCAGATAGTAATAATAATGATGATCATTTTAATATAAAAATGTTAATGATTAATTCGATAATCGATCGTTAATTCTTCCGACGATTGATTAAGAAAATTTCATCGAATGCCCATCCCTAGTCACAACGATGCAATACGATAAAGATTGTAGAGTGTATTGATGGTGGATAGATGTGAGGGCTGGGGGGGAGACTCAGGGTGGGGGCTTTGTCTCCAATCCAAAATGGTCACCAGGCTGATTCGGAACCCTCCTTCCTTAAAGATGACCCATGCATGGGAGCTGAGAGCGCTGACGCAGACGGTGTTGTCGGGATAGGCTGTATAAATAGGGCTTCTGGGTAATTGAAGGCGTGGTTGAGATAAGCTGTCATTGGCTGGAGAGGAGGTTTAGGCGTAGTCCAGCTCCTTAATCTTAGTCAATCACATTAACTCCACTTATTAGTCTGTCTACATTCTCAAGGCTCAAAGTGTGTCTGTTCCACCTTGTGATGTCATGTAGAGGTACTTTTCATGTGAACAGCCTTTTACCTTTAGTTCAGCAGACTGGCAATTCCAGGTCTGAAATGATCCAAATGATTCTAGTGAAGGTGTGTGGAGTTTGAAAATACAGTGGAGCACTTCTTGTATTACCACATGACATCACAAGATGGAATAAAATGTTTTCAGTTTGAGAAAAGAACTCAGTTTAAATCTGCAGGGTTTGTGTTAAACATGTGTGAATGAAACAAAACACAACTCCAGGTCTGTTTGTGACGAGGAAACAACTTTGTCTTTTCTATCTCTCCATTTCCATGGAAACAAGCAGCTGACATTAAGAATTCATCTATATTTGCAATACAGCCCATTTAATTGAAGAAAATTTAAAAAATCTAATCAGAAAAGTTACTTAATACACCTTGAAATCCAATATGAAGTAGTGTAGATATTTCAGATTTTGCTCATATTCCACATGAGCAAAAACAATAGCGTCGTTAGCCTGTTTACTGATTAGTTTGATTGAAATAATGAGTGATGCGCGAGTACAGGAGGTAAAGGCTCAGACCGAGAGGATCAGAAACAGCCCCGTCCCCGCGGCGTGTGCAGTCTCTTAGCCTCGTCCTAATATTTACTCAGTCTAAATAAATATGCAGATTCAGGTTATTAAATGTTCCAAAGCTCCGAGGGAATCGTCCTCACCGCATGAAACGCTAACTCAACATGTGCTCGTGCGCTCTGCATCTGCAATAAGACTCAGCTCCATCCGTGGCCGGGCTTCAGACGATCACAACATTCTATACGCCGATGTTAATGAATACAAATGAGGAGCGGCTAAAATGAATATTGTTAAAATGCTAAATGATGTTGTAATACAGCGAGTTCTTGGGTTTAGACAATAATAGAAAACACCAGGTTCAACATTTGTGAATATGGATATTTCATGGGAAAGTACAATGTCATCAATTACACATGACATCACCACATTCTATAGGCCAATGTTATTTAACACAGATGGGGGAGTTAAAATGAGTATTGTTCAACTGCACATGTTTGTTGTAGTACAGGGTCTAGTTAGTAATAGAAATTAACAGGTTCCATATTTGTGAATTTACCTTTCTGATATTTCTTGGTAAAGTACAATATAATTAATATCAAAATCTGGCTCTTGCACGACATCATCATTCTAGAATCTGAAAACCACCAAAAAAACTATTAGGCTACGTTCAGACTGCAGGGCTTAATGCTCAATTCCGATTTTTTTGTGAAATCCGATGTTTTTGCGAGGTCGTTCACATTTCCAATTAAATGTGACTTGTATGTGACTCCAGTGTGAACATTAAACGGTCCGAAAGTGTCCCGCATGTGACACTGGAGACACGACGACGTCAACCACAGCGAGTGTCTCTGTGTTTACAGAAGTTGTCCAAACATGGACGCAGCATCGAGCACCTGGAGATTTTAAAGTTCCTCTCGTACCGGAGCCAGAACATGAACAACTTACTTGTTTTAAGGAGGAGATTGAGAAGGAGAAGGACGAGGTTTTTGGTCGTGGTGTTTTGTGGGGCAGCGGCAGCGACGTCCGTTGAAAGGAACATGTGGATGTGGAGACGGAGCCAAGAGTGGTGAGTGGTGATGTGCTTCACTTCAGTGACACGGAGTTCATTAACAATTTTCTCCTACTTCAGCGCAGAATAGTGACGTTTGTGTCTTGTTGATAACGTGTAGGTGGATGAATGCACTTTGACCGTTCACACTGAAGTCACATGTCAAAAGATCAGATATGTATCAGTTTCAGGAGCACATATCCAAGTGTCCTGGGTCACATTTGAAAAAAATCGGATCTGCGTCGTTCAGACTGTCATTAAAAGATCAGATACAGGTCACATAGAGGCCAAAAAATGGGATTTGGGTCACTTCAGGCTGCAGTCTGAACGCAGCCTTAGAGGATCAGTGGTTTTAATGTAGTCAAGGGATAAACAAAAGAAACAAGAGATGTTTCAACCAACAGTTACACAGACAGTGTTCATATTATGGAAATGTGACTTTTGTGTGACAAACTAGCATGCTAATTTGCACTTCCAGATTAACTTGCACTTCCATTAACATGATTTTTCAGTACAGAGTGGATTTACTTAGCCCTCAAGTGTGTACTGGAGCAAGACACATCTGCTCAAAAACGTGGAAAGAAACGAGTGCAAGACTTTTAAGACTTTAAAACTTTAAAGGAACTGTACAAAGTTCTACTGTCTTAAATAGGGCTCAACAGATATATCGGTTGGCCGATATTATCAGCTGATATTTGTACTTGGAGAGATATTGGCTATCGGCCTAAATCTTGCTGATATGGGCCGATAGTCGAGGTGGGCATGTTACACCTCGTCATAAAACTTAGACTCTCCATATTATATTATATTTTATGGATGTTCTTTTTGAGGCAGGATTGAAAAGACACAACATAAGACATAAGTGAAGACTGGACGTGTCTGTGTGAGCGGTGTGTGTTACAAATGTGTCAGTTTTGTAGCTACTTATGGTTCTTTCTCATTGTTTAGCTGCTGTAGATCTCACATAAACAGGCTGTTTTCTCTGACATTAGCCAACTGTAAAGTGACTATAGTGACTGTGTATATGTTTTTGGACCTGCATTAATATGTAAATGAACAGTTAATAGAAGTGTGAATGATCTGCATTTATGCATATATTTAATTAATGTGACACGCACGCATTTACCTCTAAAGGCTGATAGTGGTAGTTTACTTACTTTCTTTACTGGCTAGAATGTGAAATGAAAATGCCATTAGTCCGACCTACTGTCTTTAAATAATGACTGTAAAGAGGCAGAAAAACAATAAATGTCAACTAAATAAAACTAATTTAAAATCCAATAGGACCAAACCTAAGTTTTATAATCAACTGAAGATTTATAGTGAATTTTTTCACCACTAAATATATCTTTTTTCATATCTACTATCAGCACCTTCAGCTCCTGTTTTATCAGTATCATATTGGCTGCAAAAAAAATCCATACTGGTCGGGCCCTTGCCTTAAAGTTCTACACAATCATGATTAATCCGTATATCATTCGTTCATTCGTTTTTTTCCATTCTTCATTTAAACACAAAATCGAAAAACTGAAAAAACGAATCATTATCCATTTTTTCATTTTGGTTTTGGAGACAAATAACGATGAAAACTGTTGTTTTTTCGTTTTCTTATTTTTGGTTTTATATTGAAAAACGAATGATACACGGATTATGATTGAACCTGTGTCACCAGAGCCTTCACCTGCAGATTCACACACACAACTTTGTCTCATTCTCAGTTTATGGACAGACCAGGCCTCAGGTGTAAGCTCAGAACCTCCAGAATTCTCTCCTTGAGCTGTAGAGGCTGCACTAGCACTGATTCAGGATCGGTGCAGGTGCTGGGGTTTAGGGAGTGACCGTTCAGATCAGAGAGAGACATTTTAGGCTTAAACCAACTGAATTTCAGCACTGAAACTGTCAAATTAAAATGAAAGAGTACCTAAACCACAGCTACAGTGACAGGCCTGTGTAGCACCAGCCTCTCTCCCCTCTCCCTCTCCCTCTCCCCTCTCCCCTCTCTCCTCTCTTCTCTGTTCTCTCATGGAGCTTTCAGGCCACTGTATATTTGATGTGCACATGTTTAAATTATGAGAGCTAAAGACACTGTGCTGCCGTCTGACAGTGTGAAGGGACTGACAGGTGTAGAGCTCTAGAGTCTAGACTAAGAGATTGAACGTTTTATATTTGATGATGATCGCAAAAAAAATAAATGCTTGAAGTTCACTTTTAACAAATCGTTGCGAATAGTCATGTAATTAATCCTTAACCAACTCCAGTCTGATTTGATATTTTTTCTCTATTTAAAGGGCCCATATTGCACTATTTTCTGTTCTAATGTAGTTTCCTCATCACAAACAGACCTGGAGTTGTGTTTTGTTTCATTCACACATGTTTAACTCACAAACCCTGCACATTTAGGCTGTGTTCTTCTTTCAAATTGAAAATGTGGTGATACAGGAAGTACTCCACACACTCCACTCCACCAAATATCTCATCTCTATTAGACTAAAGGTAAAAGGTAGTTGTTAATTTGTTAATTTCATGACATCAGAAGGTGGAGTTTGAGCTTTGCAGATGTAGACAAACTAAACTTAGGGTGACCAAACGTCCGTTTTTCCCCGGACATGTCTGTATTTGGCATCCTGTCTGGGGCGTCCGTTTTTTTTTTTAAGTGATGGAAGTGTCTGGGTTTTCAGTACCGTTCATTGGGGGCATTAAACTGAGCTTCTCTCGTAGCGTCTGTGACTCAGAAAGAGCGAGACACAAACAGTCAGTCAGTCTGCAACATACCGAAATGCAAATGCACATTTAACAATGACTTGGACAAGAAATTCTCCGTTTTCCATCCCGGTTGAGATAAGTGTGAGTCCATGTGCATGTGATAGGTTAGAATGGTGCTATATGCCCCTAATGTTATGCTTTGTGCCCAGTGGCCGTGATACAGTTCAGGAGATTTCATGTTAATAAGTTAAAAACAGTAAAAAGGTTGGTAATAAATATTAATAAATATAAATTTAAATAAGCCTTAAAAACAGTTAAAAAACAGTTAAAAAAGAGTTAAAAGTTTATTAAAACGTTTATTTTAGTTTATTTTTCAGTACCATCCATCACATCTGTTATCGACTGCTTAGCCTGGGATTCAATGATCTGGTGATTGGTAATGCCTTCGCACGCCACTTGGGGGATTTCGCGCTCCTTCTCTTCATTGCATTAAACTTGTGCATGAAGGAAGCAGTGAGAAATCACTCAAGTGGTTCTTTTGTTTTCAGCAAAACACAACATACCCCTACTACACGGGTACAACATGCACAGGTTGCGAAGTGAGAGTACAGTGGTCCCTCGTTTATCACGGGGGTTACGTTCTGAAAATAACCTGCGATAGGTGCAAGTATCAACTTTATATTTTACAATTATTATATCTGTTTTAAGTCTGTAAAACCCTCCAGCACACACTTTATATCATTTTTTCAGACAGGACAGTTACAATCCTTTTAGCATCCTTCTTGAAACTTACTGCTGCTGTCGTCCTTTTGTTATTTTCCTCCTTCTTTATGTAACGAACCCAAGATTCTTTTATTCCGCAATGCAGCCTACAGCGCAGAGTCCTGCACGGGTCCATTTTTGGAATACAACACCACAACCGCGCAGTACAACGCCCGTTAACCCGAGATTATATCAAACTTTTGCGCTGTCTACACCATGGACTGAACCAAGACTAAACCAGGACTAACCCAGGACTAACCTAAGACTGATTCCAGGACTGAACTCGGACTAAACCAGAACTGAAACAGGACTCACTGTCTGGACGGGCTCGGAGGTGACCGCAGGAGAAAGGACCGGCTCAGCTCTGCACCTCACAGAGGTAAACGCGGCAATTGCCCGATCGCACTTTGTGGACAAACTGCTCGGCGTTCTCTCTCTTAAGTCCAAGATTAGTCCTGGTTTAGACCTGGTTTAGTCCTGACCCACCCATGTGTAAAAAAAAAAAAAAAAACAGAAAAAGAAAATCCGCGAAACAACGAGACCACGAAAGGTGAACCGCAACATAGCAAAGGACGAGTGTAGCTCAATGTCGAGGCCCCACCTCCCACCTCCTGTAAGGTGTCCGGGTTTTTACAAATGGAAATATGGTCACCCTAACTAAAATCAAACATGTGAATGAAACAAAACACAACTCCAGGTAGGTTTTTGATGAGGTAACAACATTATAAAATAACTTGAGGCTTATAAGAGTCAACTTTGCCTCATATAGGACCTTTAAAGATGCACATTACAAAATATAGAAGGAAAAATGTTAAGTCAAGTACCTCCAGGACTGAAGCAGGACTAAAAATAAACTATACTGGATGAAATCATCATATTCTTGTGAATGGGTTCACACTCAGTGCTCCGTACGACGCCTGTAAACTGTGACCTCAGCGCCCTCTCACACTCCGGCTTGTGAGCTGCTGTATTTTTGATGTGCACATGTTTAAAGGATGAGAGGAAAATATGAGAGAGAAGAGGGGAGGTGACAGAGACAGAGAAAGAGAGAGTCTGCAGAGGAGAAGAGGTTTAACCTGGGACTCTGTGGCTCTTCTGATGCTCAAGGACACATCAGCCTGGTTCTTATAGGTTGTGTTCATGTGACAGCACAACTTTCTAGAATTCATATGGTTTAAAAGTAAAGGACACATATGATTCACATTACTTTACATTTTTTATTTCAGAAACCTCAAATATACCTTTTACTGATAATAACTGTAATGCTGATTTATTCTTAATTACGAAGACATGGGACATGATCCTCATGTGAGTCTTTCATTTGGGCTGCCAGTTTCAGTGCTTAAATTGTGCTTAAGTTTGGTTTTACCTGGTGTTTGTTGGTGGAGTTAAAGTGGATCTGTTTGGTTGGAGTTTGGTTTTACCTGGTACTTGTTGGTGGAGTTAAAGAGGATCTGTTTGGTTGGAGTTTGGTTTTACCTGGTACTTGTTGGTGGAGTTAAAGAGGATCTGTTTGGTTGGAGTTTGGTTTTACCTGGTGTTTGTTGGTGGAGTTAAAGTGGATCTGTTTGGTTGGAGTTTGGTTTTACCTGGTACTTGTTGGTGGAGTTAAAGGGGATCTCTGCCACTTTGGGGTTTCTGTCCCTCATTTTGCGCACACTGCCACAGCAAACCTCGATACATTTGAGCAGAGCCGACTCTGACGCGTCTCCAGCTGTGTCACGCTAAAACACAAGAAGAAGAAAAAGAAGAGGAAAGAGTATGAGGGGTGATCAGGAGAGAGCTGCACAATATTTTATAGTCTGGATCATAACATGGAGATGGTGAAGGAGCCTGGAGCTCTCCGTAGGACAAGCACATCAATATGTGCAATGTTTAATAAGAGAGATGTTTTCATTTTCATTGTGGTATCAAAATCTCTGATCGATACTATTTATCTTAGTTTCAAAATCAAGTTCAAATTCCAGTATTGTGACAAAGTCTAATGTAGCATGGCAAATAGGGCAAAAATATTTATCAAGATTTCTTTTAAGTAAGTAATTTTTTTAAATTTATACAGCGTTTTTCACAGACATATGTGACAAAGACGCTTTACAGAGCATTAGTCATTCACTCCAGACCCGGTGGTGGTACGATACTGTTGTAGCCACAGCTGCCCTGGGGCAGACTGACTGAAATGTGCCTGCCAGTCTGCACCATCTGACCACCAGCATCTCTCACGCACACACCACTTTCATACTGGGCAATGTGAGTGAAGTGCTTTGCCTCAGGACACAATGACAGTTTTTCCATGTGGCGCCCCCCTGTGACACCTGATTTTCCCAATGGTCTCCCATCCAAGTCCTGACCAGGCCTGGCCCTGCTGAGCTTCTGAGATATGACGAGATCAGGCTTTGACAAGCTGGTATGGCCACATACTTGATAACTTCCTTTTTTGTTCAATTTAATTTTATTTAAAACTAATTAAAATGCTCTAAATATGATTTCCTGAACATTAACAAGACAGAATTTTAATTAATGCCATTTAACATACACACACACAAAAAAAGAAAATAGATCAAATCTTCACTCCAAAGTCTTGCTCTGAATGACCTGTTTTTACTGGCTGTGGATCTCTCCTTTCAAAAACACCCGTCTGATCACTGTCCATTAGAAACAACTGATCTCAATTAAACTGGGATTAAAAGCACAGGCCTGATTTGGCACAATCCCATCCCTGTACACCCTGAGCTGCCTGGACACGTTTAAGTGACTCAAAACCTGCACAGGTGTGAAACCTCAGAAAGAAATCACATTACTCATATCAGATTTACATCTCAGTAATCGGATAACTCCAGAAATCAGATTATGATCATAGTTTGGTGTGTTTGTGTGTTGTACAGTAGCGCACACCTGTCAGTGTCAGTCTCCAGTGTGTTACAGTGGCTCAGAGGAGTCGTGTCTCTTCTCTGCTGTCATTGATTAGACTGAACCTGAGAGCTCATACTTTAGCTCCATTATGCTGCTCATGTATTATTCAGGGCCTTGTTTTATCTGCGGAGCACCTCATGTCTCCTTTCACCGCAGACATACACTTACACGCACACAAACACGGATAGAACACAGAATCACAGACTTAAAACGTGCACAAATACAGATAGAACACAGACTCTGGATCAACAGCACTGGACATACCACAAACACAATATGACCACTCAGATTCAGGAGGAGGAGATACGGTTTCAAACCATGACCAGCATGAGAGACAGAGACAGGCACAGCTACTAAGACAGAAATATAATGTAAAATAAACTTGTACGAGCTTTAATCATGCTATATTTATTTAGAGGTTCCATGTTATGAAAAAAAAAACTTTTGTGAGATTTAAACCATGTTAAAACATTGTTACTTAAAAAAAATCAGACCTGGAGTTGTGTTTTGTTTCATTCACACATGTTTGAGTAACTCTTTATTATTAGTCGGTTAACATCTCCAAAGCAGAAAATGCTCTTTTCCACCTTGTGATGTCATGTGGTAATACAGAGAGCTCCACTGTGTTTTTAAACTCCATACAATTTCACTAGAATAATCCAAGTGGAGGAGTTCAAGTATCTCTGGGTCTTGTTCACGAGTGAGGGGAGCGTGGAGCATGAGATTGACAGGTGGATCGGTGCAGCGTCTGCAGTGATGCGGTCGCTGTATTGGACCATTGTGGTGAAGATGGAGCTGAGCCACAAGCTCTCGATTTACCAGTCAGTCTACGTTCCTCCCCTCACCTATGGTCATGAGCTCTGGGTAATGACCGAAAGGACGAGATCACAGATACAAGCTGCCGAAATTAGTTTCCTGTGAAGGGTGTCTGGGTGCTCCCTTAGAGATAGGGTGAGGAGCTCAGTCACACGAGGAGCTCGGAGTAGAGCCACTGCTCCTCCACGTCGAGAGGAGCAGTTAAGTTGGCTTGGGCACCTGCTCCAGATGCCTCCTGGGCGTCTCCCTCGGGAGGTGCTCCGGGCACGTCCCACATGCACGAGGGACTATATCTCTTGGCTGGCCTGGAACAACTTTGGGTCCCCCGGAGGAGCTGGAGGATGTGTCCCCCCGGAGGAAGTCTGGGAGTCTCTGCTTAGACTGCTGCTCCAGCCCGGCCCCGGTTAAGTGGAAGAAAATGGATGGATAGATGAATAGAATAATCCAGATATTTTCAGCCCTGGATTTACCAGTCTGTACTGAACTAAAGGTAAAAGTTGCACTACATGACATCACAAGGTGGAATAGAGCATTCTGAGCTTTGGAGATGTACAAGTGTCTCCATGGCCGAGCACCAAAGTCCATCTGTGACATGTTAGTGTCATATGAACCATCTCACACTCTGAGGAGCTCAGGGACCGGCCTCCTGCTGGTGCCCAGAGTCACGACTAAACAAGGGGAGTCAGAGTTTCAGGTTCATGCAGCTAAAACCTGGAACAGTCTGAACATGTGAGACAGACTCTTCTGTGACGCTGTTTAAATCCAGGCTCAAAACATTTCTGTTTAACTGTGCATATAACTGAAAGGTTTTCATTCTGCACTCTTCTCTCCAATTTATGTCTCTCTTTTTTCAATTTTAATCTTCATGATTATTTATGTTTTGATTTGTTTTTATTATGATTTTAATGTATTTCTTATTCTGTAAAGCACTTTGAATTACTTTGTGTACGAATGGTGCTGTACAAATAAACTTGCCTTGCCTTGGAGATGTAGACAGACTAATAATAAAGAGTTACTCAAACATGTGTGAATGAAACAAAACACAACTACAGGTCTGTTTTTGTTGAGGAAATAGTATTATAACATGATTTAAAGCTCAAGAGTCACTTTGCTTAATAATACATGAGCTTTAATCCAGAGTAGAGAGCCTCATGCAGAGAGATGGATCAGACAGAAAATGTGCACAGACTATAGCTGCTCCTCATTGATTCAGTCAGAGCCTTTAGCGCATCTTGGATCTGATTCACGATGTTATGATTCAAACGAAGTGAAGAGACTAAAAACAATATTAGCCCAATGTCTGTCCGCACAACACTTTCACTAATTGGTTTTTCACATCAGCTCAAACTCTCCAGTCTCCCTTTGCCTGTGTCTCCGTGCTCTTATCTGCTCCATTTTGCTCCGCTCATAAGTTACATAACAACATCAAACGGCTTTCTGAAATGGAACCGAGCTTGTGCGATCTGTTATTGTCGTAATAAATGCAAAAACCAACCGTAAAACTTGCAAATTACACGTTTTTCTATGCATTTAAATGTTGCGTATTAACTCGGAGACTGTCCCGGCGCAGTCTGTCACGCAAACGGGATCAGGAGGTGGTTTTTCGGAGCCCAAATTCAGATTATCCTTGTTTTGGATGCGCGCCGTTCCGAAGTTTGTTTTTCATGCTTTTGTGGCTTTATCGATTCAGACTTGGGTGACATTAAGTAGTTGTTTTTTGGGGGCAGATTTTGAATGAGGAAAATTCATTACCTGTGAAATCCAGTGTGATGATCGCTGCAAATCATCCCAGCAGCAAAGCCAATATATTATAATGATGTTCAGTGCCCAAAAGTCGAGGGAAGGGGCGGCGGCGAGACAAGAGAAGGCCCTTTATTCCTGTTTACTGATTCATGACGGTGTTGGGCGAGATGTGTCCTGGTGAATGGCATTGCTGTGGCGTCAGCTGCACTGGGGACTCAGCAGCTTCCATTTGAAAGACTCTACAAGTTTTTTTTGTGTGCGTGTGTTTGAGGAAAATGTTCAGATGGTGAAAGAAGAAGGGCTAAGTGGAGCAGGAGGTGAAGCAGGTCACTGTAAACAAAATGGCTGGTGTATTACTTTGGGAACGTTTATCTTCTCTTTGTCACGCCTTGACGATTTAGCCAGCGTATGCCGACGTATGAAAAATTTGTAAATACGCTGGCGTATGTCAGATAAGTTATAGGTAAGTTTTGTATAAGTTATGAGCACGCTGAAGAACGCTGGCATACATCGACGTATGGCAAGGTCTTTGAAAGATTTTGAGCATGCTGAAAATTTCTCATAGGTTATGTGATCGTTCACACACAGTCACACACGTTAAGTGAAAGTTACTCATAAGTCCTAATACGCTGAGATAATGTCTAGTGTACCTATAATTTATGAGTAATGTGCTTTGAAACTATGGCTACGTTCAGACTGCAGGGCTTAACGCTCAATTCTGATTTTTTTGTGAAATCCGATGATTTTGCGAGGTCGTTCACCTTTCCACTTAAATGTGACTTGTATGTGACTCCAGTGTGAACAGTAAATGGCCCTTAAGTGTCCCGCATGTGCACTGGAGACACGACGATGTCAACCACAGTGAGCGTGCTCTGTGTTTACAGAAGTTGTCCAAACATGGACGCGAGCACTGAGCACCTGACGATTTGAAAGTTCCTCTTGTACTGGAGCCAGAACATGAACAACTTACATGGTTTAAGGAGGAGATTGAGAAGGAGAAGGACGAGGTTTTTGGCCGTGGCGTTTTGTGGGACAGTGGCAGCGACGTCTGTTGAAAGGAACATGTGGATGCGGAGACGTAGCCAAGAGTTTATTAACAATTTTCACCTACTTCAGCGCAGAATAGTGACGTTTGTGGTTTGTTGATAACGTGTAGGTGGATGAATGCACTTTGGCCGTTCACACTGAAGTCGCATGTCAAAAGATCAGATATGTATCGGTTTCAGGAGCACATATCCAAGTGGCCTGGGTCACATTTGAAAAAATCAGATCTGTGTCGTTCAGACTGTCACTAAAAGATCAGATACAGGTCACATAGAAGCCAAAAAATCGGATTTGGGTCACTTCAGGCTGCAGTCTGAACGCAGCCTATGTGTAACTTATGTCAAACTTACCTCCAACACATATTGACATATGCGAACGTATTTGACATTTCCAACGACCACAGAACTTACTAAGCGTGTTTCTAACATATAGATACCGTATAATGGTGTATTGTCAGTGTGTTGGGAAATTGGTATATAAAAATGAGGAGGAAACAGTCTGTACTCCTCCAGACTTCATGATAAGCAGACCCTGTGGTACCAGAGATGGGGGATCTGGCAAGGCTGAGACGAGAATACAAAGTAGTTGTCCTCCAACATCAGCATGATCTCATCGATCTGTCACTGTACCAGTTGCGTGCCAATAGAGCCAGAAGAAAAAGAGATCAGTGGTGGAGAAGGAACTGGGTGAGACCAAGCGCCGTGAGTGTCGGCGATACGCTGCCGTGCGCTGTGCAAAAGTTAGACTGTTGTTGGGCATAAGCTGTGGATGCTGGCAACACTCTGAGCACTGAGCACTTTAAGTATAGGTATAGGTTATATACATGTTATCAAAACATTCTATATAAGTTACTAATGTGTCATGTGTACATCCAACTCATTATGAATACGTATCCCTCATGCTCTCCTCGGGGTCACATTATTTCAAAGAACTTTTTTTTTCCTTCCCGCTCTCTTGGGGCGGGTCAGTCAGACCCAAAAATTAATTTTCTCGCCTGGCGAGAATTTATTTGAAAATTAATTTTTGGGTCTGACTGACCCGCCCCAAGAGAGCGGGAAGGAAAAAAAAAATCTTCTGGTTAATGTGACCCCGAGGAGAGCGTGAGGGTTACACTATGTATACGCTCAAAATTGAAAGAAAAAAAAAAACATTCAGCGTATGTCAGCATTTCAGGGAAATTCTGGTACGTTGGCATACACTGACTAAATAGTCAAGGTGTGACAGGACCATTAGTGGGATTCAAACACAGAATGTCTGTCTTCTTCTACATCCATCTCGACCGCTTTGTTTACTCTTGTGCTGTTCCACAAAAGGGACACAGACAGGCGCTGGAGTTTGACGTCATGGCTTCACAGCTCTTCACTGATTGGCCGGTGTGCGGTGTACAGCTTCTGGGGTTTTTGCAAACCATCCAGTGTATTCTGATTCCTGACCTAGTCACTGGAGAGAAATGAAACTGAGTGGGGGCACTAGGTGGCACCAGCCTGGCTACCAAAAAACATGATGAGGGTGCGTTTCTTTTATCACTGCGGAAGTATAATAAGATCTGAAGATGACAAATGTAGATGTAGTGTGCACTGAAATGGAGCAAAGGATTATGGTCTATGTAGTTCTCTCTGTCTTTTTTTGCTATTGCTGCACCATAACACTTCATTAAACAAAGAGACTTGTAATTTGATATATTGTGATGGTCCACGATATTATTGTGAGAACTTTGACGATACCATATCACGACATTTTGGTTACTGTTACATCCTTAATTTTAAGACTTTTTATTGATTGTTTTATTATTATTTTGATTTATTGTCTTTATTGTATTTATTTGTCTGTGCAGCACTTTGGAAACTGTCATGTTTATAAAATGTGCTATAGAAATAAAGTGGTTTGGATTGGACTGAACAACCACCACTGTCTTTTGTTCTTCTTGACACTTTAAACTGTCAAATAAATATCCCTCTAGTTGTCTACAGTTCCTATTTCCCATTTTGACTTCAACAATCATACTAAAGCTGAACGCTGCCCAAACACCAGAGTGCTGTGAGCTGATTCAGGTTCAGTCTGGCCTGCAGGTGGCGCTCTCCCGCAGACCGCTCTGGCTCTGCGATTATCGACGGCTCCTCTCAGCCTCCGTGTGTTTACTAAGACCCAGCCGTTTGTATAGACCTCCCTGTGTTTGGCCGGCGCAGAGATCCAGAGCTTCCAGGGGCGCGCGGGCTCCTCTCCAGCCTGGATCGGAGCCTTCGTGCTGGGGAGGTGTTATGTGAGCTCTGGTGCCTGTGGATCACTGGACTCAAACGCTATCGACCACTTTTTATGGTTTGTTTTACTCGCGGCGGGAGCGGAGAGGGGCAGAGAACTGTCAAGTTATGAGAGAAATACACACAGAGCTGTACGATTAATCACAGTCGCATTGAAGTCGCAATTTGAATGAACTTAATTTGCAAATCAGTGAAAGTTTTTTAAAGGGCTCATATTCTACTATTTTCTGATCTATGTTATAAGCTACGTTCAGACTGCAGGGCTTAATGCTTAGTTTTCGGATTTTTTAATGAAATCCGATTCTTCTGCGAGGGCGTTATGTATTTTTCTGACTAAGTCTCTCCGGAGTGTAATTTATTGTATAAAATCAGAGACCAGGAACCGACATTTCATCTTGAAAGGCAAGTTAAAGTAATAATAAAACAGAGAACAACTGGCGTCTGGTATGTTAACGTAACTCATGAACAGTTCTTCAGATAACTATAGAGTAAACAACAGAACATAACAAGTTTACCAAACTCTCCATCTCACTCCAAATCACTAAATCCATTCAATTCTTCATCCTCTTTGTCACAGCTGAACTTCTCCGGAGGTAAAAGCAGAACCCCTTCCTCTTCTGTGTCGCTGTCGTCAGACTCAGCATCAGTTCCAGTTAGAATTATTCCGATCTTTCTGAATCCTGACTGGATGGTTTCGATTGTCACAGAAGTCCAGGCTTTGTCCATCCGTCCAGTGACTTCCAGGAAAGTTGCATGGCGCACCCTCCCAGTTGCCGTGAAGCTGTGTTCATCACTGCTTACTCACATGTTTTACGCTCTCTTCAATCTTTCTTTCTGCTGCTCAATTACTGTTTTCAGCTGCATATTTCATTACTTGCAGCAATACAGAGGCTCTTTCTGCAGGAGACATGTGCAGTAAAGGGCAAAGTGACAGGGGTACAGGAGTAATAGGAGCAGCAGATACTGACACACAAGGCTAGACTTCAGTGTGAACATTTTAATATATAAATCGCACCGGATTATAAGTCGCAGGGAACACACAAACCATAAAAAAGTGTGACTTATTGTCCGAAAAATATGGTAAATGTGACTTGTATGTGATCTCCAGTGTGAACTTTAAACGCCCCAAAAGTGTCCCGCATGCACATTGGAGGACACGACTACGTCACATGCAGCGAGTGTGCTCAGTGTTTACAGAAGTCACCTAAACGCTGGGCTTGTCTCACGAAATATGGTCCAGTTCTTGGTAAAATGGACAGGTTACACGTCCATGACCGCTTTGTTAATTTGAGTCTTTAGCCTCGTTGTATTTGGTTTGCAGACTCTTTATTTTTCGTTGACATTGAAGCCAGGACATGTAGCCGCGCTCGGACATTTCTTTGGCAATCATTTCAAAACCACACGGTTCCGATAAGACCCCTCAAGTTTGGCCTGAATACAATCATCCCCCAAATATTAATCAACTCGCTAACCTCGCTTTCCCTCCATTGATGAGACTCTGAGCCTGATGTACAGGTGGGATGAATGCGACCTGGACGTTCAGAGTGAAGTCACATGTCAAAAGATCGGATATGTATCGGTTTTAGGAGCACATATCCAAGTGGCCTGGGTCACATTTGAAAAAATCTGATCTGTGACATTCAGATGTGTCATTAAAAGATCAGATACAGGAGCCTAGAGGACAAAAAAAAATCAGATTTGGGTCACTTCAGGCTGCAGTTTGAATTGAACCATAATGTAGTTTTCTCATCACAAACAGACCTGGAGTTGTGTTTTGTTTCATTCACACATGTTTAACACACAAACCCTGTAGATTTAGGCTGAGTTCTTCTCTCAAACAGAAAACACTCTGTTCCACCTTGTGATGTCATATGGTTATACAGGAAGTGCTCCACTGTGTTTTTAAACTCTACACCTACAGTAGAATAATTTGGATAATTTCAGCCCTGGAATTGACAATCTTTATAGAACTAAAGGTGAAAGGTGTCTGTTAACTACCACTACATGACATCACAAGGTGGAACAGAGCATTTTGAGCTTCGGAGATGTAGACAGACTAATAATAAAGGATTACTCAGACATGTGTGACATAACTCCAGGTCTGTTTTTGAGGAGGTAACAACTAGGGCTGTGCAAAAATATTGAAATATCGATATATCGTATTGTTTAATGTGATGATACAGTATCGATATGGTGGACATTTTACATATTTACTGTTTTGAGGATTAAAATAGATGTTTTTCATATTAAAGTTGCACAAGAAGTGGTTTAATAAAGACTTTTAGTATTACAGCCATGATTTAGTCTTTACTTGTATCGAATCAATATGAAATATATCATATCGAATCAAAAGTGCAGTGTATCAAGATATGTATCGAATCAGCAACTTCTTAATGATACCCAGCTCGAGTAACAACATTTTAACATGGCTTAAAGCTTGAAAGAATCAATTTTGTGTTGTGTCTGTTGCCTGAGCAGCCAGTCCCAGACAGGAAACAACCACAGAGCGCGGAAAAACCTCTGTCCAAACTCGAGACGGTCCAACCCCAGCTGCTCACTTGTATCATCTGTCTCACAAATGCAGAAGACATCTTCT
The DNA here is from genome assembly GCF_026225935.1 of Boleophthalmus pectinirostris. Taxonomy (NCBI): domain Eukaryota; kingdom Metazoa; phylum Chordata; class Actinopteri; order Gobiiformes; family Gobiidae; genus Boleophthalmus; species Boleophthalmus pectinirostris. Next base: position 1,103,601 of record NW_026571095.1, read on the forward strand.
CTTCAAAACATTCAGAACTAAATCACTTCTATAACTACATAAAACAAGTCATAGTTTGGTGGTTTGATTGTTGAATCTGCAAAAATCTGTGATGTTTCTCAGTCCCTTTGTGTTGTTTTATTTTAACGGAGAAAGGATAGAGCTCCAGACCCACTCATCTTTGGAAACATTTCTCAAAGCCTGTGGTTCTGGCTGGTAAGGTAAAGAGAAATGGATCAAGAAGCCAAAAATATACGATTACATCAAATAATTCAATAATATTACTGCAAATGAAACAATTTAAAAATGTGTGAAAACTTCTACTCCACTAAGAGAAACTGTAACTGTTGTGGTATCAGCTGTAGTGGTTTTGTGTTTATTCAGGATTACTGACCATTCCAAAGTAATCCTCGTTCATACAAATGACCCAAACGTTTCCCCTGAAGATTTGCGATCTCTGCGCGATGAGTCACTGTAACACTGTGACATACAGACGGAACACACTGGCTAATGCGGACGGACTTAAGGATTTGGTGTAATATTTGTTCTTTCTGTGACGGAGCAGAGGCTGAGCAGTTGATGGATTCTGTACAATATTATTCTAGTCTGTTCTGTGCGTATATGAGCCTCATGTTGGCCAAGCGGATGGGAAATGAGCTGCTACAACAGTCCAGTGTAAACGTACGCATCTATTTCCATGGAGACAAGCAGGTCATATCCGTGGAGAGGCGAACCAGCTCACCGTAAGAATCATAGACTGTATAGGCGAGTTTCATTGTTGACAAAAGCGCGCGTTGCATGCTGGGAATTATTTTGGTCGACGGCAATAAACACTAATTCAACATGATGGACGGAGCAAGAAAGCACGTAAAGGGTATTGATCCCGGTTATTTATCCAGTCTAACAGCAGAGGACCCAAGACCATTTGACCAGAAATTGGTCATAAGCATCGACGGACGACAAATCACCCTTTTCAACCCCGACAAAAGGTGGACCAAACCAAATTTCTGGTCGGAATCGCCAACTACCTGGACAAATATTCACTTGGGCGATATCCACAATGACTTGGTGGAAACTCCTGGGCCATTCACAGCAGAAAAGATGAAAACCTCCAAGAGTCTTGATGTGTTGTTGAACTTGTTGGAGTCCATGGTTTGTTAGGATCTTCTACGTTAGTGGTTCTTTTCACTCGAAATACGAAAAAGACATTTTCCTTCTTCCGTGCTTCTATTTGTGCATCCGATAATGCAGCAGGAATTTACCATTATCGGGGATAAATACGCGAGGTTACTCACTGTGTTTGACGCTATCCTGTTTCTTGCCTCCGACCAAAATATTTCCCAGCATGCAAGGCGGGCTTTTAATACAAACATTAACATATATTATTAGGTTCTTTTTTCAGACCAAGTGTTTGTTTTCATACCTGATAGTTTGGACTGCTCACTAGCGGTCTTCCTCAGAGTGGTCACGTGATGTTGCTGTGACGTGTCCAGTCAGCCGGTAGTGAGCAGTCCAAACTGTCAGGGATGAAAACAAACTCTTGGTCTGAAAAAAAGAACCTAACAAGCGCAATCAGAGATATCAACCTGGTCCCCATGAGGCATCGGTGGGTTAGTTCATCACCACAGAAGCAGTTTATGAGGAGCCCAGCCCATATTACATGATCATTATATCCACAATGCAATGTGTGTATCTGTACAGGCCCATGAACATTTGTGTGATATTGATCACAATGTCTGTGTTTACTAGTGTGTAACCAAAATGTCATTTTTCATGAGTTGCGTATATGTTAGTTGTGTGACTGTAGATCAGTGTGTTGTGTATCACCAAAAAAAGGCTAAATGGAAATCATTTTCGCTCCAAATTAGAATTTTAACGGCTACACTGAAAGAGAAAGGAACTGTTATAATTAGTGATTATCTCGAAAACTATTAATATTTTATCGATCCTTCACGGAGTTATAACCAAAAACGCATATTTGACTTTGGTTACCTTGACCGGTTTCAACCTGTAACATCCAGTGTGCCCCGGTTATGTGTGTTCCAACTTGTGTGATGATTGGGTGAATGTTTTAGGCCACAGATGATTCAGAAATGGGCTAAATTGTCTAACCTTTATAATGGCGTGACCTTTCAAGTGACCCGTGTGACCCGTGTGACCTCAAATGACCTGCAGCATCGGGCACAGGGCTTGACCCACATACCAAATTTGGTGACAATCGGTCCATAAATGGTGGAATTATCGCGGATGGACAGACACACAGACTCACAGACTCACAGACACACAGACACACAGGGTGAAAACAAAATGGAACACCAAATGAACCTCTTCGGACTAGAAACATTAACATTTTAACACTAAAATGAGGAGCAGCAGTTACAGAAAGAAGGGCGATGTTTTTTTCAATGTAAAGTGAACTGGAGCCAAAGTGAATGGAGCCAGAAGTACGCCCATGCTCAGTTCCTGTTTGGACCTGGAAGTGCGTCTCTGCTCACCTGTTTGGAACACGATGGTAACGTAACTACTGGGTATTTTTAGAAAACAAAAAACTGTAATGAATAAATGCAAGACGGATAGCTTCATTGCCATACTGCAGAACATTCCAGGCACAGAAGTATCATCTCCATGGAGACGAGAAGGCGCACCCCCACACTGTTCATCTCTGTGTCACTGTCACAACGTGGCTGAGGTTTACTCCTCTGAGCAGGTGGATGAGACATGTCCCACAGACGCTTGTCACATCTCCTCATTCCACAGCAGATGTTTCACACACACACACACACGCGCACACGCACACACACACACACACACACACACACACACGCACAAATATTATACCAATCTTTGTCTTCTAGAAAAAACAGTCATATTTATCAGCCATAAAATATTATCATAGAGAGCCTTTTCTAAACGTTTGGGCTGAGCGCATAGACTGTATGTAAATGGACAAAACATATCAGGCTCCTCCTTTTGGTCGTAAAATGTTTGTTTTACACTGCGCTACATGATTCTGGTGTTTTTATTTTACTATTTTTGTCCAAATGCACACACACTCATACAGTGTTGGGGAGTAACAGATTACATGTACTGGCGTTACATAATCAGAGTACAAACTAGAAAAGCACTCAGAGAGCGCAGACCTCCGCCAAGGACTACCCCCATTTTTATATAAATTGTGATAAAATCAGTCTTCTGGATCAGATCCAGATCAGCCTTTGGAATATGAAAGAGGATCCCATTGTCCATCCCTGAGTCAAATTTCATGGGGTTTGGTCAATAATTAACCGAGATATTGAGAAACAAAATTTTTGGCCCCATTTACCACAATGTTAACTAAAATTTCAAAGTGATCCAGAATCCAGGATTTCTTCCGGATCACCCCCAAAATGAAATCAGTTCTTCCTTTTCACATTTCCAACAAATCCTGAAAATTTCATCAAAATCGGTCCATAACTTTTTGAGTTATGTTGCTAACAGCAAACAAACAAACAAAGAAACAAACAAACAAACAAACAAACAGACAAACGCCGGCAAAAACATAACCTCCTTGGCGGAGGTAATTATGAGTAACTGTATTCAGTTACAGTTACTGTTTCAATGGGTGGTAATTGGATTACAGTTACTTTGTTGAAATAAATTCATTACACTGCGGTATTTTCCTGTTTTCACATTTGGGGCTATATCCCCTTTTTTTTTTTTTTTCTTGGTAATTCCACTCATTGCCGGAAACTAAGCCAGGTCTAAACCCAGGTCTAAACCCAGGTCTAAACCCAGGACTAAACCAGGACTAAACCAGGACCAAACCCAGGTCTAAAACCAGGTCTAAACCAGGACTAAACCAGGACCAAACCCAGGTCTAAAACCAGGACTAAACCAGGTCTCAACTAGGTCTAAACCAGGACTAAAACCAGTACTAAACCAGGACTAAACCAGGTCTAAAACCAGGTCTAAACTAGGTCTAAAACCAGGTCTAAACCAGGTCTAAACTAGGTCTAAACCAGATCTAAACCAGGACTAAAGCAGGACTAAAACCAGTACAAAACCAGGACTAAACCAGGTCTAAAACCAGGTCTAAACCAGGACTAAACCAGGTCTAAAACTAGGTCTAAACCAGGACTAAACCAGGACTAAATCAGGATTTAACAGGACTAAACCATGCTGCGTGGACCATCTCTCCTCCTCTTTTATCAATAATATTTTTAAAGACTCGGCCTTTTCATTTTCTTTTTCAAAACATCTTATATTACGATATCCTCATCTTTGCTTCTTTACAACAAATCAAGTAATCCAAAGTATTCAGATTACGTTACTCACGTTAAGTAACTTAATGGATTCTGTTACAAACTACATTTTGAGGTATGTAATCTGTAATCTGTAGGGGATTACATTTTAAAAGTCACCTTCCCCACACTGCTCATACACACACTCACACAGACTTTTGTGAGTTTGCTTCAGTGTCCTCACATCTATAAAAGACTCACTATAACTAAGACAACATGATTCACTTCCTCCAGACAGATCTTATTAGAAGTGTCAACATTATTATTCTAAAGATCCTGTACCTGATATAGAATGTAAAAAAACTGAACTAGTTCACTGTAAACAGTCTGCACTGGTCCAAAGTTCTTCCTCTCTTACCTTATGCATTCAGAGTGTCCTCATTATTCACCACAGAGTTTATAAGCAGCACTTTTCACAACATTCAGAGGCCAGAGCGGAGTTTTGAATCATAGTCAAGCTAACAACAACTAGCATGCTAACACGCGCTTTCTCATTATCAGACAATAAAATTTGATTTTGAATTAATGGGTGACTATTTATTTGAACAGTAATGCATAAAACCTCCCCCGAGAACATAAATACATAGATATAACACAAAAATAAGTCGTTCTTTTATACAAAAATAAACAAAAGTAGATGTCACACAGAGTTTACTTGTGTCCGAAAGGGGTGGGAGTAAATATTTATTTAACCCCACCCCTTTTCTACAGTCTCAAATTAACAAAAATATACCGTATTTTCCGGGCTATTAGGTGCTCTGGATTATAAGGCCCCAGTGCAATGTGCACTGGGGCGGTTTGCAGCCGAGTGTGAAGCGGCTGGGATGAAGATCAGCTCTTCTAAGTCCGAGGCCATGGTTCTCGACCGGAAAAAGGTGGCTTGCCCTCTCCAGGTGGGTGGAGAGTCCCTGCCTCAAGTGGAGGAGTTCAAGTATCTCGGGGTCTTCCATCCTCCGTCTTCCGTCCTCCCCTCACTCGTGAGATCGGGAGATTGACAGGCGGATCGGTGCAGCTTCGGCAGTGATGCGGTCGCTGTATCGGACCGTTGTGGTGAAGAGGGAGCTGAGCCGAAAGGCGAAGCTCTCGATTTACCGGTCAGTCTTCGTTCCTACTCTCACCTATGGTCATGAGCTCTGGGTAGTGACCGAAAGGACGAGATCGCAGATACAAGCGCTCGAAATGAGTTTCCTCCGCAGGGTGACTGGGCGCTCCCTTAGAGATAGGGTGAGGAGCTCAGTCACACGGGAGGAGCTCGGAGTAGAGCCGCTGCTCCTCCACGTCGAGAGGAGCCAGTTGAGGTGGCTCGGGCATCTGTTCCGGATGCCTCCTGGGCGCCTCCCTCGGGAGGTGTTCCGGGCATGTCCCACCGGGAGGAGGCCCCGGGGAAGACCCAGGACACGCTGGAGGGACTATGTCTCTCAGCTGGCCTGGGAACGCCTCGGGGTCCCCCCGGAGGAGCTGGAGGACGTGTCTGGGGTGAAGGAAGTCTGGGAGTCCCTGCTTAGGATGTTGCCCCCGCGACCCGGCCCCGGATAAGCGGACGAAAATGGATGGATGGATGGATGGATTATAAGGTGCACTGTCATTAAATGGTCTATTTTCTAACTTTTTTCACAAATAAACCACACTGGACTTTAAATAAAACACAACAGTTGGATGGGTCAGTGGGACTTTTTTTGTGGCGTTCACGGTGACTCTGGGCTTTGTTCAGTTGTGGCGTGTAGGGAGGGTGCTGTCTGGGACCACTGGATTGTCGGCGTGTTCGCAGTGACTCAGTTGTTCAGTCGTGTCAAGAAGTGGCACATTGCACTCACTTTTTCGGTTCGTTCCTCCGTTCCATTCCTCGTCCGCGTGGAGCGATGAGTGTGGCTGCGGCTGTGTTTCTTTGCACTGTCGCTGTCTGCTCCATGTGTGTTTGCATGCACTGTGGGTGGTGTGGCTTTTTAGTTTACTGAAGTCGTGCTGGGACACCTGAGTGGATTCTTGTATGGGGCGCTCTGGATTGCGGGGCGCGCAGTCGTTTTTTGATGGGGTTAGAGGCTTAAGAGTGCGTCTAATAGGCGAGTTTCATTGTTGACAAAAGCGCACGTTGCATGCTGGGAATTATTTTGGTTGGCAGCAATAAACACTAATTCAAAATGACGGACGGAGCGCGAAAGCACATAAAGGGTATTGATCCACTCTAACGGCAGAGGACCCAAGACCATTTGACCAGAAATTGGTCATAAGCATCGACGGAGCCAAATCACCCTTTTCAACCCCGACAAAGCCTGGACCAAACCAAATTTCTGGTCGGAATCGCCAAGTCCCTGGCTAAATATTCAAATATTTGGCGATATCCACAATGACTTGGTGGAAACTCCTGGGCCAAGATGAAAGCCTCCAAGAGTCTCGATGTGTTGTTGAACTTGTTGGAGTCCACGGTTTGCAAGGATCTTCTACGTTTGCTCTGCGGATGTTTGAAAGTCGTTTAATTCACTGTTAGTGGTTCTTTTCACTCAGAATACGAAAAAGACATTTTCCTTCTTCCGTGCTTCTATTTGTGTGTCCGAGAATGCAGCAGGAATTTACCATTATTGGGGATAAATACATGAGGTTATGCACTATGTTTGACCGTTTGTTTCTTGCCTACAACCAAAATATTTCCCAGCATGCAACGCGGGCTTTTAATAACAATGACGTCAGCTGAAACTCGCCTTTAGCCCGGAAAACACGGTAGTACTTTAACATAAAAATAAACAAAAGAAGATGTCACACAGAGTTTACTTGTGTCCGAAAGGAGTGGGAGGAAATAAATACTTATTTAACCCCACCCCTTTTCTACTGTCCCAAATTAACAAAGACATAATTGCTCAGTTTGCACATTTCATTACAACACAAAAAGTTATAAGCTCAACTGGTAAGTCACTTTCACGTGGGGGACCCGGGTTCGAATGAGCAAGCCAGTGTGGGTCCTTGGGCAAGACCCTTCTTGCTCCTGCCCACCTCATACAATAATGAAAGACAACGAAACTCACGAAATACCGGCCTGAGTAGGTTGTGTCGATCTATGAATTTTTCCAGTCTGGTGTTGTAAAGCTGTTCTAATATTTTTGAGAATTGTGGTAGAAGAGACTCTTGTTTGTAGTTGGTAAATTCATGCTTGTTTCGAGACTTAAATAAGGGTATGACTTTTGCCATTTTCATCTGTAGCAAAACTGTGCCAGTACGAAATGACAGATTTTAATTTGAACTTATTTGTTTGGAGGATAAGCTCCTTGAGATGTCTCGCTATCTCGTTTTCGAGGGGGTCCTCATAAATACAATGACAAAGACAGATACAGTAGGACAGACAGTAGGAGACATAAATTCAAATAAGCATCAAAACAACAAAATCAACACAACCACACACACACAGAGTCACACACTCACTCACATTTGACTGTTTGACACATAATAAAACAAATTTGAAAATAAATAAATAAATTAATTAAAATAATAATAAAAAGTTATAATAATAATAATAATAATAATAATAATAAAACAGAGTTCAAAGATAATCACAGAATACAACAAGATGAACAACAAAATTCAACAAAATTATCAAAAACAATTACACGGATTCTGTAAATATTGAACCAAGAGCATTTTTAAATGAAGGGACAGAAGTTAAAGCACGAATCAATGAAGGAAGATTGTTCCAATCAGAAGGAACTTTATATTTAAACTAGAAAAGCACTCAGAGAGCGCAGACCTCCGCCAAGGACTACAGTCCCCCTCATATTAATTGTGTTTTCCATAAATATTTGTCTCGTATCTTTCAATTTGGAATATGAAAGAGGATCCCATTGTCCATCCCTGAGTCAAATTTCATGGGGTTTGGTCAATAATTAACCGAGATATTGAGAAACAAAATTTTCGGCCCCATTTACCACAATGTTAACTAAAATTTCAAAGTGATCCAGAATCCAGGATTTCTTCCGGATCACCCCCAAAATGAAATCAGTTCTTCCTTTTCACATTTCCAACAAATCCTGAAAATTTCATCAAAATCGGTCCATAACTTTTTGAGTTATGTTGCTAAAAGACAAACAAACAACCAAACAAACAAACAGACAAACGCCGGCAAAAACATAACCTCCTTGGCGGAGGTAATGAGTGTTTTCCTATTTGTTTTTTGACTCTTGGGACGACAAAAAATATCTGATCTGTGTGATGTAAACTGTAAGAGGATCTGAATGGAATTAAATACTGTTTGAGATATTGAGGATAACTGAGATTAATGCATTTAAAGATAAATGTGCCAGTGAAGTTGACGTCGGGAGGACAGAGTGAGCAGGACAGTTGGTGATACATCGTACAGTGGTGAGTTCTAAAGGGACAGTGGAGAATGAATCTGCACAGACTGGTATAGATAAGGTTGAGTGGTTGGAGAATAGAAGTTGTAGTATTTTGATAAATGATATCACAGTAATCTAAAATGGGAAAAATTAGTTGATTGAAGACATGTGCTGTGACTACTTCTTTTATCAGTTCCATATCCAAATCATAATCAGTGACTATGCTGACCATTTCAGTTTCATCCACAGGGCCAAAATCATGGAATGGGGCTTTCTGTCCATCAGCTGTTGACTTTCCCCAGTATATTTAGAGATTTTGTTCTTCAGATCTGAACCCAAAGTAGAGAAGAACTGATTGAAGTTATTTTCCACCTCCTCCCTGTTATATTCATCTGTGTTATTATCTTTAAAGAATTTAGGATAGCTTTCTGCTTTATAACACGATTCAATATTTTTCACACTTCTTTAACACTGTTTGTATTATAATGTAGCAATTTCCTAAAATAATCTTTCTTACTCGTTCTCAAAATTGTTGTTAATTTATTTTAATGTGTTTTATATCTAGTCTCTGCCTCAGTCTTTTTTATTAAGTTTCGGAATAGCCTGTTTTTCTTTGTACAAGCTTTTTGAGGACCCTTTGTTATCCACGGGTGTTCTTTATATCTACTATTTTACTACAGTATACAATTGGACAATTTGTATTATATAATTCTACAAATATTTTCATAAATTCATTGTATCCATTCTCTGCATTTTGGATATTGTATTTAGCATCCCAATCTTGAGAAAGTAAATTATTTTTTAAAGCAGTGATAGCTTTGTCTGACTCAATTCGTCTGTAGTATTGTATTTTTTATACTATAAAAACTAAGAGATGATCTGTTTTATTAACAACTCACTTAAAGGTTGTATGGAGGATTTTTTTTTGTTTTTTTTGTTTCAAGTTGTCAATGATAGCATTATAGAGGTGCAGTCGCCTTGTAATTATGATGACCAAAAAAAAAATAAAAATTCATCAACTCTGGACGTGGTGGGGCCAGATAAACATTTGCCAATAGATAACGACACTGCCTCGTTATCTGTTAGCTGACAGGCTGTCAATCAAACTCCCTACGTTTCTAGCGTAACTGACTTGCCTGCGCCGCCGCCGGTACGTGGTTTACGTACGACTGTCACGCAGTCCACAGACGCAAGCCGCACAGACGCTGTTTACTCCACCAACGCAACAGTTCTTAGCGGCTTTTTTTGACCTATATCTTCCTCGCAGTTCGCACAAAGTTTGTTGCAATGGCGACAAGAATCCAGGAGCAGTTCACCGCAAAAGAAAGTCCGTTTTTGAGGTCGCTGAAAGAAGAAGACAAGGGGAAAAGCAGCGAAGCCAAACTAAGGTGATTCTTGGAGATTCATTCCAGCGATGGAGCGACTGAAGCAGACACAGGGTCTAAAGACTGACGCACTGGTCCACAAATTACTCCTGGACAGGAAACTTCTGCTTATTATGAAAACGTACTTTATTTCCAAGAGCTAGACAAACGTTTTTCAGGACACGAAAGCGATATCCTATGTCTGAAAACGTAATTTTCAAGGCAAAGAAAGAGTCCGCTTGCTGCTGCGTGTTGTAGCTAGTTCATTCGCACTGAATCTCCGCGCACTCTTCTCTGCACCCCTTTCCAGCTCCTGTCCCCCGCTGCCCGTTCCGCTCTTCCCCCTGCTCCTCACTTCTCCGGGCACGGAATCTCCGTGCACCGCTCCCCTCTCCCTCTCCTCTCCCTCTCTCTCCTCTCCTCTCCTCTCTCCTCTCTCCCTGCTCCGCTCTTCTCTCCTGCTCCTCACTTCTCGTCCGCGAACGAAATGTCCGCACACCCGCTCCCCCCACTCCTCACTTCTCCGCCTTGTCTAACCAACACTGTAGTTAGTTGTTTACAAGTCATGTGCAGCACCGGCTGTAAACAAACCTGTTTCTGGCGTAAAGAGGAGGCGGGAGGAGGCGTTTCTACGTAGGAGCTGTAGGGGAGGGGGGTGGTTTCACGCATGCGCAACATTTGAAAAAGGACAAACAGTCGCTGGATTTCTCGTTCCTTGGAAAATCCTCTATACAACCTTTAATATACTGTATGTTTATCAGCATCATTAGCTACTGCTGTTGTGTCCTTAGGCAAGGCACTTCACCCTCATTGCCTAGTATGAAATTGGTGTGTATGTGAGTGATGGTGGTGGTTGGAGGGGGAGATGGCGCAGACTGGCAGCCTCACTTCCGTCAGTCTGTCCCAGGGCAGCTGTGGCTACAGTTGTAGCTTACCTCCACAGGATATGGAGCAAATGAATAATGCTCTGTAAAGCCTCTTTGAGTGTTATTATTATTATTATTTTATTAGTGCTGTCAGGTGATTAAAAAAATTGAGAGATTAATTAATTATGATCTGTAATTAATGAATCTAATGAATCTATTTTTAATCTCACCTATAAATTGCTAAGAAAAGCCCGACTTGAGGTATTTTCATTTAAATTCATTGTTACATTATTGTGGCAGATCAAAAGACTGATATAGAACTAAAAAAAGAGACTTTATAAAGTCATTTATTGTTTAACAAACTTTAACAGATGCAGTCACTTACATTCCACAGTATCATCATTATTATTACTATTACTAATCTGCATAAATAAACTTAACTTTACAACATATAAACCATCACCACTCTAGAGCCACATCAGACTGTTTGACATTATAATGTGTTTAATGCAGCTTTGCGCAAGTCTCAAATAAACAAAACTTAAAAACCGCATGGCTAATTTGCATAAACTAAGCGAGAGAAAAAAAAAAAAAAGAAAACGCTCTTGTGCGCTGATGCAGTTCAGCTTCTGTTTGACTAAAGGACATGACTCAGTGGAACATGAGTGTTCTTTCTGTGACAGAGGGATGTTGATGGTGAAGGTGAGTCTGTTCTGTGTTTGTCACGATGTTTTCAGAGATCAGATGTGTGCAGGTTTATCGCAGATGTAGCGAGAACAGGAATGAAAATTACAATTCTATGCGGGAGCGATAAAAACAGATTTTATAATACGGCAACTCGCATACAGAAACAGAAAAGTTAAAGAGATTAAAAATAAGATTAACGCGATTAAAAAACATAACGCGCTCAATATGACTGTCATTAATTAATCGCAATTAACGCGATAATTTGACACCCCTATTATTATTATAACTGTATTTTCCGCACTATATTGTGCTCTGGATTATAAGGCGCACTGTCATTGAATGGTCTATTTTCGACCTTTTTTCACATATAAACCACACCGGACTATAAGGCGCATTAAACGAAACACAACAGTTGGATGGGTCAGTGGGACTTTGTTTGTTGCGTTCACGGTGACTCTGGGCTTTGTTCAGTTGTGGCGTGTAGGGAGGGTGCTGTCTGGGACCAACGGATTGTCGGCGTGTTCGCAGTGACTCAGTTGTTCAGTTGTGTCTAGAAGTGGCACATTGCACTCACTTTTTCGGTTCGTTCCTCTGTTCTGTTCCTCGTCGGCGTGGAGTGATGAGTGTGTCTGTGGGTGTTTTTCGCTGCGTGGTCTCTGTCTGCTTCGTGTGTGTTTGTGTGTTCTGTGGGTGGTGCGGCTTTGTAGTTTACTGAAGTCGTGCTGGGACACCTGAGTGGATTCGTGTATAGGGCGCTCTGGATTGCAAGGTGCGCAGTCATTTTTTTGATGGGTTGGAGGCTTAAGAACGCGCCCTATGGTGCGAAAAATACTGTATATTATTATCTAATGAGCCATTATCCTTGGAAGTATTTCTTATTTTTGGAACTTGTAATTTTATGTTTGTGTGAATTTAACAAGTCAGTATTTAAACACTTCAATATTAGACCCAGGTGCTCTGTACACACAGCTAATAATTACATTTTTACACTTTTCTATTCTTATTTCAGTTGTAATACATCTGAGTACATTTTCGATACAAAGCCACTCCTCCACTCCCTTTGTTTTGTCTGTTTAAATAATTTAGTTCAGAACCTTCAATTTCAAAATGTGTGCCTTTACTTTCTGTAAGCCAAGTTTCAGATACAGCAGAGATAATAAATGGCTGAGAAAACTCTTGCACAGATTCCTTAATATATGGGAAGTTTGTGTACAGGCTTTTACTGTTAAAGCGGATTATTGAGAGTTTGTTCTCAGTATCAATGCAACTGTTGAATTGTTCTTCTAGTATAATAGACACAGTTATTTACAGTGGAGGAGAAGAAATTGTTGTCTGGGTCAGTGTGATGTTCCAAATCCTGCCTATTATACTCAGTGTATTGTAATGTATGCAGCGCCACATTGTCATGATTCAGGACCATTTTCATCAGGCTATTATTTTTCTCTGTTCTGTTAACATGCAAGCCATAGTATGTTTGTTACCTTATTGCTCCTGTTGGCCTACTCATACCTTTCCAGATCCTCCAGGTTCCAAATGACCAGTACCTTGGCTTTCTCTGGGGTCCCATTCAACTTCATGAACACCTTTTAACTGGTTGTCCATGTATTCTGAATCTTCTCTAGTTTGCGTAAGAACCGAGCGATGTCTGCGTTGTGTTTGGTGAGATGTTCCTTTAGGTACATGTTTGATCCTTTCAGTCTGTATACTTGTCTGAGGAGCGGAACTGTATCTTTCCAACTGACAAACCTCATTATGCTTGCAGGTTTGTCATGGGCGTTCCTCATGGGTAGCGGGTGACACATATCAATGCTTTTGGTATTCATCTCAGTCCCCTTCACCTGCAAGAAAGTGGCAACTTGTTTCGTCGTAGAGCTCATGTCCTGCTCCCCGGGCTCATCTCCGTTGTTTGCGGTTACAGCCTAAGCGTATGACCAGGGTTTGATGTGGTGCCCAGAGACAATAACATCATTCATTCTAGATCAAATCAACCCTTTTTTTCAAGAGACGCAGTGCGCTTGTCCTTCTCTTCAACGAGCAACTGTAGTGCCTTTACTTCTCTGACAAGATCCAGGATTTCGTTCAGGTTCAGGTTGATAGATGACACTTTGTCAGTGAGATTGTCAAGTGATTTTTTAACTGGTGGAAATTAGAAGCGGTGCTACAACCTGGTTAAAGTTAATGTAGATTGTGCACTGTTCCTGTCTCATTAAATAAATAAACAAATGATTTTTTAAATGTCCTCAACCTCCTCCATTGTTAGTGCCCTCTTCAGTCCCATATTCGGCCTCTTTTCGTGTAACAGCTGCTTCCAGATCGGTTTGGACACACAGTCAGCTGTTCGGGCCAGGTCTTTGGCTAGTCCGCCCAGTATTCAGCAGCTGTCATGGCAAACGTTTCCAATCGTATTGTACAATTCAAATCAATAGACCAACCAGGGCTTGGATCGGTATGTCCAGTGCGGTAGTTATATACTAGATTAGGTCAAGAAATCCAGAAAAAAAGTTAAATCCAGGGCAAATTGGCAATTTACCAAACCAACTTACAGCGGAAATTTAGGCTTTAAGAACGCCTTATACAAGACATCTGTACTAGGCACAACAGATTTTGTTCAAATACATGAGGAAGTAAATCAGGTACAGGTCCTTTAGAAGAATGCTGACATATTAAAATGAAAGAAAAATAATCATTATGTGATGTTTCTTGTCATAATAATTGTAACACTAAAAGTTCATTGTGTAACTTTTCTGGTAGAGGGTCTGTCAAACGCTTTTCTCCATGGAGAGGTTATTGCTTTGTCTGGAATGTTTCACAGTATGACATTAAACCTTTCTATGCTCACAGAGACCAAACCAGACCAAGTTACAGGTCAGATCTGTGGAGAGTCGACCCCGCTCACAGTCAGAATTCCTGTTTTTTGAGGTATTTTTGAGCTATAAAACCTCCTGTAATTGAATAAATGTAAGGTAGAGCTGTTTAATGTCACACTGAGGAACATTCGAGGCAAAGTAATGACATCTCTACAGTAGGTGTGGGGCCAAGCCTTTGTTTTGCAAGTCTCAAGTAAGTCTCAAGTCTTTGACCTCAAGTCCAAGTCAAGTCCCAAGTCAAAGACAGACAAGTCCAAGTCGAATCTCGAATCCAAGTCCAAGTCGTCTGCTTTGAACTTCAAGTCTTTAAACCATTTTTGCAATCTATATGAATTTTAAGATAAATTTTACTTATTGTACTTGTACAAAAAAAATCATAGTATATTTATATATGAGTATTTATAGAGTATATAAGAGTTGTATAAATTAATTTAGTAATTTTTTCCTTTTTAAATGACTTGACATCATCTTACTGTGAATCATTACAGTTAAAATAGAAAGAATTCAGATTTAAAAGTGCTAAATAACTGTTATTTTGTCATGTCGTCTGCACTCCAATGGAAAGATCATGGTCTTTGTAGCTCCCTCTGTTTTACTGTGTTGTACTTTATATTACTGTAGTACATTTGAGGACACCACTTCACAGTACTTCAGTTACATCCAAAGTAACAAATAAGTGGGAGGGACATGTTCCAGTTTGTTTCTGTAAAATAGGCGAGTTTCAGCTGACGTCTTTGTTATTAAAAGCCCGCGTTGCATGCTGGGAAATATTTTGGTTGGAGGCAAGAAACACGATAGCGTCAAACACAGCTGCGTAACCTCGCGTATTTCTCCCCGATAATGGGAAATTCCTGCTGCATTATCGGATGCACAAATAGAAGCACGGAAGAAGGAAAATGTCTTTTTCGTATTCGAGTGAAAAGAACCACTAACGGAGAATTAAACGTCTTTCAAACATTCGCAGAGCAAACGTAGAAGATCCTAACAAACCGTGGACTCCAACAAGTTCAACAACACATCGAGACTCTTGGAGGTTTTCATCTTTTCTGCTGTGAATGGCCCAGGAGTTTCCCCCAAGTCATTGTGGATATCGCCAAAGTGAATATTTGTCCAGGTAGTTGGCGATTCTGACCAGAAATTTGGTTTGGTCCACCTTTTGTCGGGGTTGAAAAGGGTGATTTGTCGTCCGTCGATGCTTATGACCAATTTCTGGTCAAATGGTCTTGGGTCCTCTGCCGTTAGAGTGGATAAATAACCGGGATCAATACCCTTTACGTGCTTTCTCGCTCCGTCCGTCATGTTGAATTAGTGTTTATTGCCGCCGACCAAAATAATTCCCAGCATGCAACGCGCTTTTGTCAACAATGAAACTCGCCTATTAAGCACCACATTTATGAACTGTAAAGAGAAAAGTATTTTCTAAAAACGTATTTTTTTTAGAAGCATCAAGTCTTCTCAAGTCACAGGCCTCAAGTCCGAGTCAAGTCCCAAGTCACTCACTGACCTTCAAGTCCAAGTCGAGTCCCAAGTCTTAGTCCAGTTTATCAAGTCAAGTCTCAAGTCATAAAAATAGTGACTCAAGTCTAACTCGAGTCCAAGTCACGGCCTGCAAGTCCCCACCTCTGATCCATAGAAACAAGCCGGTGATGGACCCTCCACCAAAAAGTTCCAAAAAATAGGCCTCACGCATCCCTGCTCCTGACGTGAGAGTGGAGATGCTCGAGTCTGCGTGCACCGGCGTACGTGTGTCTCTTTTTACAGTGTTGTGGCGCTGTGTTTAAGGGCCGCGTGTTTGTACAGTGAACTCTGATCTCTGCGGTAAAGTGAGGGAGTCCTGTCTCATGAATTATGTGCATGCGAAATGTCCCGTCCTTGGGCTGGTCTAAACCAACACTGCAGTGAATATTATAAGAAGCGGTATCGTCTGGTGTCACTGTGGGAAAGAAACTGGATTCTGAAGACTTTAGAAGCATTTACTGTAACTGATTTAACAAAAAAATCAGTTCTCAGAAACGTCGGCTAAAAGCTTCAAACTCATCTGCAGCGGGGAGCAACAAATCAACTTAAAACAAAATCAACTTTCTTTCTTCATGAATGATTAAAAGTAAGAAAAGATCAAAATGAGTCCAAACTAATCAAAACAAGATGCCTGTTTCTTTTCTCTTTAACCGAGTAGGTACATAAGCCTTTGACGCAGACTGTTTTTTTTAGGTTCAACTCATTACTATAAACATGATGTATGAAAAATATCTGTACAATACAAAATGCCCAAATGAACAAAACTTAAAGTAAAATTTAAAAGCATCAAAATCAGAGCATTGCACGCTGGCTGCATCTAACTACAAACATTTTATTGATTGCAAACCCGGGAGAATGATTCTGTCCACGCAGCTTCATTTTTCCATTTGAGAAATTCTGTTTGAACACTGTCCAAATAATCTAACTGCATCTGTATGAAAAACTAAAAAAAGCTTTTCATGGTATTGTTATACCGATCTTTGTTGTGTCGAACAGTCGGTGAAGTTACCAGCCATAAAATATTATCATAGAAAGACTTGCTTAAGTAAATGGATATAGCTAGGAAGTGAGCATGGGGGTGCTTCTGTCTAGCCTGATTCATCAGCAAGTTTCACTTCATAGAAACCGTCTGACCTCGAAGTGTTAGAATTCGTTTGGTCGACGGTAAGCAGGTACTTTTTTAATTTAACCAGTCGCTGCTATTTGTATGTATGTATGTAAAGTGCCACTAACGGGGCTAACTGGTATATTAAGCTTTTCCCAAATCCCGTAGGAAGAAGGACAATAACGTCTTTCCTCTTTCCTCAAATTCACCAAACATTTTCTTTGTTCCAGCTTTAAATCTTCGATTTCGGGAATCATTGCCAACACAGAATATATGGCTCAGTGTTTTTTGCGAACCGTCTAGTGCAGGGGTGCTCACACTTTTTCAGAGTGCGAGCTACTTACAAAATGACCAAGTTATAAAGATCTACCTAATACAAAGCCAAGCAAACTGCACTGAAACACTCTGTGCCCCTTTTTTGGACCTTCACCCACAGTTTGAGAACCCCTTCTTTAAGAGAACTTCCTCTGGCACTTTACACAAAACTGTCAAAAAAGTGAAGGTCGTAGGTAAGATTTTTAAGCCTGTTTTTTAAAGTTCCAAACTGGAGCTGCATTCTTTTCTGGTTTTGCAGTGATATTTATCAGCCTCTGCACATTTACCAAACCAAACGCACATCGTGACAAACACAGATGCATTTGTGCACTTTTGTTAGACAAACTTCAGCCAAATGTGGCAGTAGGTCTGTTCTGTAGATCCGCTCTATGCTGTAGACCTGCTTTGTGCCAACACTGGAACACAAATTTAGACTGGTTTTTGCTTCACGTTTGGTCTTGTTCTTCTAATCAGCCGCACTGTGGGAGGGGCTTGTGTTCGCTGTACGCAGGAAGGAGCGAGAGCGTGAAAAGGCGAGGGGCGGCGTGCTGACGTGAGGCAGATGGACAGGTAGGATGTTTAGGAAGTTGAACCTGCCCTGTGATGCACGCTGGTACACGAGGGCACACGCTGTTGCAGACGAGCCGTGCATAGGGAGCGTGTGTGTGTTTGTGATGTGCCGTAGAGTCTCCGCGGGTTTCAAATGAGCGCACAGGCTGCACTGAGACGCCCCACACGCTCCTGCACCCGCTACAAGTTTATTACCAACAGCAGCGGCTGTAATGAAATATGATCACACTTGTTGAGTGTCAGACCTCGAGTGAGAGACAAGACCGAGTCCAAACGCGATCGAGTAAAAGGTGAGTACTAAGACACAGCGATCTACCCACACGACCTTGGCGATCGACTGGTAGATCGGGATCGACATATTGCGCACCCCTGATGTAGTGTATTCTGATTCCTGACATAGTCGCTGGAGAAAAATGAAACTGAGCGGAGGCACTAGGTGGCGCCAGCCTGGCTAGCTTCTGTCTCCTTTGAATTCACTTTCTATTGAAAAACCGTTTCCCCTCTCTCATGATCCTGGCGTTTTTATGTCACCATTTTGTCCCTAAATGAAGATATGAACATGATTGACAGACCAATCAGGTGTTTGCTTTTCCCTGACGTCACTTCTGCGAGCGTTACTAACAGATTGTTTGACAGCTTCGTTGCTAAAAGGGCTGTCACACCTTAAAGATTCAGCCCTCGAATGCCGACGTATATAAAATTTGGCAAATACACTGGCGTACGTCAGATAAGTTATAGGTTTTGTATAAGTTATGAGCATACTGGAAGCACACTGGCAAGGTCGTCAAGATTTTGAGCATGTTGAAAATTTCTCAGTGTGTGGTTATACATCGTGCATACGTGGGCCATAAGTTGTAGGTAACTTAAGCGATCGTTGACACACGTAAGATACTCATAAGTCCAAATATGTTGAGATAATGTCTAGTGTACCCAAGACTTATGAGTAATGTGCTTTTGTAACTTATATCGAACTTACTTCCTACGCATATTGACGCACGACCACAGAACTTACTGAACATGTTTCTAACTTCTAGTTACCGTACAATGGTGTATTGGCAGCGTGTAGGGAAAATGGTATGAATAAAAATGGGGAAACCGTCAGTACTCCTCCAGACTTCATGGTGAGCAGACCCCGTGGTACCACCCGCTACACATATCATCCGAGAGATGAAGGATCCGGCAAGGCTGAGATGAGAATACATACTAGCTGTCCTCCAACATCAGCATGATCTCATCGATTTGTCACTGTACCAGCTGCGTGCCAACAGAGCCAGGTTGTGGATGTAAGATGTGTTGTGTTGTAAGTTGTGGACGCAGGCAACACACTAAGCATTAGTTGGTGTAAGTTATCAAAACGTTCTGTATAAGTAGCTAATATCTTATGTATATGTCCAACTGGTGGCGAATACAATATTGACACGCCCAAAATTGAAAAACATCGATAGTTCAGCGTATCCCAGCATTTTAGGAAAATTCTGGTACATCGTCATACACTGGCTTAATTGTCAAGGTGTGACAGAGCCATAGGAGGAAAGGAACAAATGCCTTCAACAAATTTACTGCTGATTGGCTCTTTGGCAGTGTTGAGAAGGTTACTTTTAAATGTATTCCCCTACAGATTACAGATTACATACTTCAAAATGTAGTTTGTAACATAATCCATTAAATTACTTAAAGTGAGTAACGTAATCTAATACTTTGGATTATTTGATATTGTCCTGCTTTGAATGTAACAACCACATCCTGAAAGTTCTTGTTTGTTCTCTTCAAATTGGCTGTTGAGCTCAAGTTTCCATGAACAGACATTGGTTTGCTGTAAAGTCGCAAAGACTAGGAAATCTGAACATGAGAAGTTTTCTGCTTAAAGACAATAAAAAGTCCAGTCTTTACTTAAGCATATTAAAAATATTATTGATAGAGAAATTAATTTTTTATGAGATCACTGCTGCCTGAAATTATGTCCATCCAACTGTTAGTGTCATATTGTTTAGTCCTGGTTTTAGACCTGGTTTTAGTCCTAGTTTAGTCCTGTTTTAGTCCAGGTTTTAATCCTAGTTTTAGTCCTGGTTTAGCCCAAAATGTGAAAACAGGAAAATACCGCAATGTAATCCATTTATTTCAACAAAGTAACTGTAATCCAATTACCACTCACTGAAACAGTAACTGTAACTGAATACAGTTACTCATAATTTGTACTCTGATTACGTAACTCCGGTACATGTAATCTGTTACTCCCCAACACTGCTATTTGGTTGTGCGAAAGGATTTCAATATATGGTTCCTGGTTACAGATTAGCCGCTATAATGCCAGATTTGATTAACTTAATAACCCAACACTATGGGTGAAGCGAGTCATCTTCAGAACAGTTTTGAAGATGGCTCGCAGCTAGCAGCCGAAACATGTCAACAAGGTAAATACTAGGGCTGGGCAAAAATAAAAAATCTTAATCACATGAGTTCGACACATTATACGCAAAACCAATGAATGAATTAAAAAGTGGTGTATAGCGCACTGTTATTGGAAATGTAAATGAAAGAGCCGTACATTTGTTGTGCAAACAGCATTTCTTTCAGAGGGGAACCTCAGAGCCTTCAAGGTATTCTGAAGGCTCAAGAAAAAATATTGAATGAATTTTTGTACTACTAACTTGGACTGAAGTTTCTTGGGAAACAAAGAGTTAATATAATGGAATAAAAATGGACCAATCACAATTTTTCTTCCTGTGGTATCTGGGTAAATCAGTGACTCCTCCTGCAGCACTGAACTAAACAAACACCTGCAGGGCCTTCAGTGGCTGGAACGAAGTTTGACATTGACAGTTGTCTTAGCCAATCATATTTCACTGAGTTATGGGCGGGATCAGATCACAAAATCTTCCGGGCCTAAGGGAATACCCCGTAACAGCATTATGTAAGCGAGACCGCAGCGACGAAAACCGCACTGGACACCTCTATTTGGACGGAGAAGAATGAGAAAGACCCTTGAACCGGAGCCTGCGGATGCTCAGAGCCCACGGCTGGTCCGGCCCACGGACCAGTGTAAAGAAAAAGACATCAAGTTAAAGAAACACTCGTGGTGGACATTTTCAAAATAAAAGCCAGTGAGCAACAGATGATGCATTAATGGTGTTAAAATAATTGTCGGCAATAATGAATTATTTAGTTAACACAAAATGAACGCATTAACGTGCCCAGCCCTAGTAAATACACTTTACTGTACTGTCTTTAAAAAGAACCCAAGAAGTTAAAGTACATAAGAATATAAAAGGAACATCTTTGGCTTACTATGGGTGCAGTCACAATCAGTCCACTTCTATTATACAGTCTGTGGTCAAGAGTAACACCTAGAGTGTGTGAGTAGGTGGACTAAGTGTCAACTATATGAGGAGATGACTTAAAAATGCAGGAATAAAATATAAACTGTCTGTACCATGAGGATGGGGACGTGATCCTGGTCGGCTTTGAACACGGCGCGGTTGCACAGCGCGGCCACACGGGACAGCGAGAGCCAGGTAGCAGAGGTCTTGTCAAAGCTCGATCCTGCGGAAGAAGAGCAGAGACATCAGAGATTCACTTCCTCATTCAGTATTTATGTCCTGACTCCGGTTCGTATCCATGTGAAACTCCGGTTAAAGGTCCTGTTTTACACAAAATAGACTCTTGTGTTTTTTAAGCACATTTTAGAATGCTGTTCCCTCCTCAAAAACACACCTGGACTTGTGTTTTGTTTCATTCACACATGTTTGAGTAACTCTTTATTATTAGCCTGTCTACATCTCTGAAGCTCAAAATGCTCTGTTCCACTTTGTGATGTCATGTACTACGGCCCTCGTCTATGGAACTGCCGCTGGAGAACCTGAAGGCTGCAGAGAACGTTCATGTTTTTAACAGTAGGCTCAAGTCACACCTTTTTAGCTGAAATCTTATATTTTTACTTGTTTTTATTGTACACATTTTATTATATTTATTTATTTTATTTTAGGTTATTTTATTTTGTGGCTGCCGGGTCTGTCCTGTGGGCTCCTGGTGGAGGGTTGGTGCTCCTCAGATGCTGCTTTCTCAACTGATTCGCCTGTATTCAGCCTCACATTTTACTATGTGAAGTTTTATGTATTTTAGGATGTTAGTGTGTGTGAGCAGTGTTGGGAAGGTGACTTTTAAAATGTATTCCCCTACAGATTACAGATTACATACCTCAAAATGTAGTTTGTAATGGAATCCATTAAATTACTTAAAGTGAGTAATGTAATCTGAATACTTTGGATTACTTGATATTGTCATGCTTTTTAAAACGACATGAATGTAGCAAACACATCCTGAAAATGCTTTGTTTTCTTTGTTCTCTTCAAATTGGCCCTGGTTTAGTCCTGGTTTAGTTGGTTTAGTCCTGGTTTAGCTGGTTTAGTCCTGTTTAGTCCTGTTTGGTTTAGTCCTGGTTTAGTCCTGGTTTAGACTTGGTTTAGTCCTGGTTTAGACTTGTTTAGTCCTTGTTTAGTCCTGGTTAGTCCTGGTTTAGTCCTGGTTTAGTCCTGGTTTAGTCTTGGTTTAGTCCTGGTTTAGTCCTGGTTTAGACTTGGTTTAGTCCTGGTTTAGAGTCCTGGTTTAGTTTTAGTCCTGGTTTTAGGTTTAGTCCTGGTTTAGACTGGTTTAGACTTGGTTTAGTCCTGGTTTAGACTTGGTTTAGTCCTGTTTAGTTTAGGTTTAGTCTGGTTTAGTTAGACTGGTTTAGACTTGGTTTAGTCCTGGTTTAGACTTAGTTTAGTCCTGGTTTAGACTTAGTTTAGTCCTGGTTTAGACTTGGTTTAGTCCTGGTTTAGACTTAGTTTAGTCCTGGTTTAGACTTGGTTTAGTCCTGGTTTAGACTTGGTTTAGTTCTGGTTTAGCCCAAAATGTGAAAACAGGAAAATCCCTCTGTGTAATCCATTTATTTCAACACAGTAACTGTAATCCAATTACCACTCATTGAAACAGTAACTGTAACTGAATACAGTTACTCATAATTTGTACTCTGATTACATAACTCCGGTACATGTAATCTGTTACTCCCCAACACTGTGTGCGTGTGTGCGCATGTGTGTGTGTCTGGGCTGTTTGGTTGTGTGGAGTCGGCAGCTGTGGGGGTTGTGTAGGTTGGTGGGCGGAAGGAAATGTGGGATTGTTTTTAATCTCTTTGTTACATATTTGTATGAAAACTGCTTTATAAATAAAGCTTGATCTGATTTGATTTGATGTAGTGGTAGCTGTCACACTCCTTAACACCTACTTTTACCTTTTGTTCAGAAGAGATCGACAATTCCAGAGCTGAAATCATCCAAATGATTCTAGTGAAGGTGTTTGGAGTTTAAAAACACGGTGGAGCACTTCTTGTATTACCATATGACATCACAAGGTGGAAAATAGTCTTTTCTATTTGTAAAGTTCAACCTACTTCCTGTATTTTTTTACTTTGTTTAAAAAAAAAAAAATCACCCAAACTGCCACTTAACTGATGTAAAACTCTGATAAATATTGACCACAGGTTCTATCCACCAAACCAAGTCAGAATTAGAAAAACAAGAGAACCTGTCATATGAACTTTAAACTAGAGCAGTGGGGCCCCTTACGCTGACAGATCATCTCTGTTTGACAGAAATGATATTTGAAATCTCCCCAGTCGCAAAATGGCTGAATTTTGAAGTGGAATAACTAAAAGGAACGCGCCAGGTCAAAAAATTCTTATATTAAAATTTCATCTTTCTGCGGCGATCGAAGCGAAAACGACCTTCTGAGCTCCACACCTGATTTATTTGTGGTTCAGCCTTGAGTTTGTGCAGAGGCCAGACCAGGTATGAAAATGAAAGTGATGAATCAAGCTCCACATGCAGCTTCCACAGACAGGACACACAGGGTTCACACTGCACCACACTGTTAGTAAGCAGACTGTGGTCAACGGCTCCAAGAGAACAACCACAACAAACGCTTTTTTATGGTAATATATGTTTCTAACTTTGCACAGAAAAATAGATTCTTGCGATATTTCACAAACTCAGGAGAATAAATCTTTGTTTGCTCTGGACAAAAACCTTTGTTTTGTTTTTTAAGTGATGGAAATGTCTGGGTTTTCGTTAATGTTCACTGGGTCCATTAAATTGAGCGTCTCTCGCAGTTCTCTGTGACTCAGAAAGAGCGAGCAGACACAAACAGTCGGTCAGTCTGCAACATGCTGAAGCGCAAATGCACATTTAACAGTGACTTGTACAAGAAATTCTCCATTTTCCATCCCAGTTGAGACAAGTGAGAGACCATGTGCACAGGTTGCGAGGTGAGAGTACAGTGTCCCTCATTTATTGCAGGAGTTACGTTCTAAAAATAACCCGTGATAGGTGAAATCCGCGTAGTCAACTTCTTATCTTTACTTAACTTTTTATAATTATTCTATCTGTTTTAAGGCTGTAAAACCCCTCAGCACACACTTTATACACCTTTTTCAGACACAACAGTTACAATCCTTGCATCCTTCTTAAAACTTATTGCTGCTGTCGTCCTTATGTTATTTTCTTCCTTCTTTACGTAACGAACCGAAGATTCATTTGTTCCGTAACAGAGCTCTACAGCGCAGAGTCCTGCACAGGTCCATTTCTGGAGACCCGCAGTACAGCACCACACCCGCGCAGCACTGCACCCGCCCGTTAACCTGAAATTATATCAAACTTTTGTGCTGGACTGAACTAAGGACTAAACCAGGACTCACCCAGGACTAACCTAGGACTGATTCCAGGACTGAAGAGGAGGACTAAACCAGGACTGAACTAGGACTAAACAGGAGTAAACCAGGAGTAAAACAGAACTGAAACAGGATTGACTGTCTGGACGGGCTCGGAGGCGACCACAGGAGAATGGACCCACTCAGCTCCGCACCTCACGGAGGTAAACGCGCCAATTGCCCGATCGCACTTTCCGGACACTCTGCTCGGCGTTCTTTCTCTTAAGTCCAAGATTAGACCTGGTTTAGACTTGGTTTAGACCTGACCCACCCATGTGTAATTACCTCCCACCTGTAATACGCAATACACATTCATATGCTTTAAAAAAAAAATAAATAAAAAAACTGTGAAACGGCGAGAACGCGAAAGGTGAACCGCGATATAGCGAGGGACGACTGTAGCTCAATGTCGAGGCCCTAACTCCCACCCCCGGTAAGGTGTCCGGGTTTTCACAAACGGAAATATGGTCACCCTAGCTTTAGGGCCCGGAGACTGGACCAATCACAGAGCAGCGTTGAGGTTTGGGCGGAGCCAACAGTGAAGAGCCCAAACGAACCAAAACAAACACTGCAGTTACATACTTTGGTCTATTTTAACAGAGATACAGGCGATTTATTTTGTGAAAATCGTGAATATGTGTGCCTGTACTTTTCTTTCAATCGGATGTAACCAAATTTAGTCGTAGTAGTAGTAGTAGTAGTAGTAGTAGTAGTAGTTTAGACCTGTAATTCTTGTGTTCAGCCCTTCAGATTTCTGTCTTCTCTCAATTGTTAATAAAATAATCATGCTTCGTAATGCAGTCCTCACCGCTGTCATTATCCATTCAGTCCACACTCAGCCGTTCATATTGTAGTCATTGTTTTGTTTCGTGTGGATAGGCCCGGTAATTACAGAGAATTTACCCATAAGCCAGGTCAACAAATCTGCAATCTGACAGTTACACAGCAAACTCCACCACCTGTCCTTCAGCGTGTTTACAGGGTTCATATGACGCTATTTTCCGATCGCTGTTCTAATGTAGTTTCCTCATCACAAACAGATCTGGAGTTGTGTTTTGTTTCATTTTCGCACATGTTCAACACACAAACCTTGCGCATTTACACTGAGTTCTTCTCTCAAACACAAACAACAGACAAACAAACACTCTGTTCCATTTTGTGATGTCATGTGGTAATACAAAAGTGCTCCAATGTGTTTTTAAACTTCCACACACCTTCACTAGAATCATTTGGATAATTTAACCACTAAAATTACGAAGCTTTACTGAAATAAAAGTAAAAGGTAGCTTTTAACCTGAAAACGATTTGCTTCATGACATCACAACGTGGACCAGAGCATTTTGAGCTTTGGAGATATAGACAGACTAATAAAGGATTACCATATTTTTCAGGTTATAAGTTGCTCTGGAGTATAAATTGCACGAGCCAAAAAATGCATAATGAAGAAGAAAAAAACATATATAAGTCGCACTTTTGGGGGGAGATTTAGTAATAACAATAGAACAGAGAACAACAGACTGTTAACGTCATAAACAACATAAACAACAGAACAAGTTTACCAAACTCTCCATCTCACTCCAAATCACTAAATCCATTCAATTCTTCTCCGTCAACACTAGCTAAATCTATCTTTTAGCCCGCAATGAGTTGAGTGGAAATTTGGGGTTCAACATGTAAAACTTTCCCACAACCTTTATTTATTTTACAAAAAATGGGCCTGAAGAATTATCACCAACAGTCATTGTAGAGAGACGTCCAACCCAATATTTGCTCAACTTAAAGTGTTGAAAATGCAGGATATTGTCGACTTAAGTCTCCTCAAAGTCATGTGTAAAGCAAAGTGCAATGTGTTACCTGTAAATATTCAAAGACTGTTTGAGATGAGAACAAGTCACTACAATTTAAAAGGAACCTACATGTTTAAAAAAAAACAGATTCAGAACCAAAGTTATGGAGCGAAGTGTCGCTGTGAAAGGAGTTCACTTATGGAAGAGTCTTGACAAAGAAATAAAAGAATCAAGTACAATGACATTTAAAAAACATTTAAAATCAAATGCAGTGTGTATGTATGAAAAAGAAAACTAAGTTGTTGTGTATAATAATGAAGATTACTGTTTGTAATTGATCAGTAATTGTGACTGAACTGATCTGGAATGTTTAGTGACCATCGGTGTTAATGTTTTGTCTTGAAAAAGGAAACAGGGGCAGATAACATACGATTTGTTTCTTCTTTCTGCTCCTTTTCATTCATTTCTTGTGTGTCTGATGTTGTGACACTGTCGATGTCTTTTTATGCTTTATGACTGAAATAAATAAATAAATAAATAAAAAGAATCCTCCGCTTTTCACCAGTCCCTCACAAGTGTCTCGCTCACTGCAAACTTTCTCTCTGCTTCTCGATTACCGTTTTCGGCTGCAGATTTCACTACCATATTTTTCAGACTAAAAGGCGCACTTCCTTTAATATTCTCAAAAATCAACAGTGCACCTGATGTATTCATTCTGGTTGTGTTTACTGACTTCAAACCAATTTTCTGTGGTACAAGGCGCTCAAAAATCAGTCAAAATATACAACTTCGGTAAACTACGAAGCCACACCATTTTGTGATGTCATGTGGTAATACAAAAGTGCTCCAATGTGTTTTTAAACTCCACACACCTTCACTAGAATCATTTGGGTAATTTAAACACTAAAAATAAAATGACCAGGCTCTACTGAACTAAGGTTAAAAGATCACTTTCAACTTGTGTACTGCTTCATGACATCACAAGGTAGAACAGAGCATTTTGAGCTTTGGAGATGTAGACAGACTAAAGGATTACCGTATTTTTCGGACTATAAGTTGCACCAGCCAAAATATGGATAATGAAGAAGAAAAAACATATATAAGTCACATTTTTGGGGAGAAAGTTAGTAATAACAATAGAATAACAATAGAGAACAAAAGGCGTCTGGTATGTTAACGTAAAACATGAACAGTTCTTCAGATAAACTATAACATAACACAACAGAACATAACAAGTTTACCAAAGTCTCCATCTCACTCCAAATCACTAAATCCACTGAATTCTTCATCCTTAGAGTCATTTCTGAGCAACTCTGCCAACTCTAGCTAAATCTATCTTTTAGCCCGCGATGAGTTTTTTGTTTGTTTGTTTGTTTTCTTCATTGCAGTTTGAGTATCATCCACTTTTCTACAGTCCCTCACAAGTTTCTCGCTCACTCCAAACTTTCTTTCTGCTTCTCGATTAAGTTTTTTGGCTGCATATTTCACTACAGTATTATTTAGACTATAAGACGCACTTCCTTTAATTTTCTCAAAAATTGACAGTGCGCCTGATGTATTCATTCTGGTTGTGTTTACTAACCTCAAACCGATTTTATGTGGTACACAAAGCTCAGAAATCTGTCAAAATGTTTTAGTACGACTTTGGTAAACCACGAAGCCGCACCACTTGATGGATTGTCGGAGCATTACGGCTACTGTAGTCAGGAGCTTCGCGGAGTGACGAGCTGAACAGCATCAGCGCACAAGGAGCAAGCTTTTTTTTTCAGCGCTTATAGTTCATGCAAATGAGCCATGTGGTTTTAAGTTTCTTTTCTGTAAAAGGTAAACAAATGTGCGCAAAGATGCATTAAACCCATTATTACTCAATGTCTATTTGAGTCCTCATAGGAAATAAAAAAACAAACAATAAATGATCCACCCACATTCACATTTATAATACACATTCACCAAGACAGAGAGGAAACACCGGGCAAATTACGCCACGATCTGCCAATGGATTGTGGACGCCTGGGCGAAGGATCAGTCTCAAGTGTCGTCGGTTTGTTTTGCTTAATGCGCCTTATAATCGAAGTGCACCTGAATTCAACATTATTGGTATTGCGCTTTATAATCCGATGTGCCTTATAGTCCGAAAAATAAGGCACTTGCAGCAGGATAGCGGCTCTTTCTGCAGGAGACATGCGCAGTAGAGCCAAGTGACAGTTGTCCAGGAGTAATAGGAGTAGCAGATACTGACATACAAGACGAGAGCCTCTCTCCGCCGTCAGTGTGAAAATAACGAACATGTGAAGTCGCACCTGAGTATAAGTCGCAGAAAACACCCAAACCGTGAAAAAAAGTGCGACTTATAATATGAAAAATACAGTATTATGAAACAAAACACAACTCCAGGTGTGTTATTAGAACATGTCTTAAAGCTCACAAGAGTCCATTTTGCGTATTGTAGGAGCTTTAAACTATAAAGATTGTACAGTGTTGTGATGACATGTTACCCCAGTGTGTATTTTCTTTCTTTTTTTTTCTTTCTGTTGGACCTCCCACAACTCAAGAAGCTCAAGTTAATTACCGCGTGTGTCTCTTCTCTGGTGAAGGCGAGAGGGTTTTTCTAAAGAGGTTTGACCCTGGAGACCCTTGTGTACATGTGATTATTTCTGTACTTCATTTCCACACATGATGGAGTGAGACGGCGCTCCGTGGCTCTGACAGGTGCCCGGCGCTCTGACTGGCAGCGCGTATTGACAGCTCGTCCTGACAGGGCCTCGTCACAGGATAAACACGTGTTAATTAAAAATGATCCCGACGACAGACTGCGGCGGAGTGAGAGAAAGAGAGGGAGAGAGGGAGTGGTAGAAAGAGAGAGAGGGGGGAGGAAGAGAGAGGGAGTGGTAGAAAGAAAGAGTGAGAAGGGAGGAAAGAGAGCAAGTGGAAGAAAGAGAGAGGGTGTGAGGTAGAAAGAGAGAGAGAGAGAGAGTGAGAAGAAAGAAAGAGAGAGAGAAGAAAAAGAGAGAAGGGGTAGAGAGAGGGAGAGTGGAAGAAAGCGAGAGGGGGGTGGAAAGAGACAGAGAGTGGAAGAAAGAGTGGAAGAAAAAAGGGAGAGAGGGGTGGTGGTAGAAAGACAGAGAGAGAGAGAGAGAGAGAGGTAGTAGAAAGACAGAGAGAGAGAGTTGAAGAAAGAGAGAGAGGGTGGTAGAAAGAGAGAGAGAGACAGTGGAAGAAAGAGAAAGAGGGTGGTAGAAAGAAAGAGAGAGAGTGGAAGAAAGAGAGGAGGTGGGGGTAGAAAGAGAGAGGGGGAGAGAGAGAGTGTGGGGTAGTAGAAAGAGAGAGAGAAAGAGTGGAAGAAAGAGAGGTGGTCGTGGTAGAAAGGGGGGAAGAGAGAGCGTGTGGAGTAGTAGAAAGAGAGAGAGTGGAAGAAAGAGAGTGGGATGGTAGAAAGAGAGAGAGAAAAGAGAGAGGGGTGGTGGTGGAAAGAGAGAGAGAGAGAGAGTGGAAGAAAGAGAGAGGGGGGCTAGAAAGAAAGAGATGAAGAAATAGAGAGAGAGGAGGGGTGTTAGAAAGAGAGAGAGTGGAAAAAGAGAGGGGGTGGTAGAAAGACAGAGAGAGAGAGAGAGAGAGAGAGTGGAAGAAAGAGAGGTGGTCGTGGTAGAAAGAGAGAGAGAGAGAGAGTGTGTGGGGTAGTAGAAAGAGAGAGAAAGTGGAAGAAAGAGGTGGTCGTGGTAGAAAGAGGGGGGAGAGAGAGAGAGTGGAAGAAAGAGAGAGGGGGTTCGATAGAAAGAAAGAGAGAATGGAAGAAAGAGAGTGAGAAGAGAGATGGAGCAATAAAAGCAATAAAAGGGAATAATTACAAGATAGATATTACTGTGGAACATTCCAAGCAAAGCAATCACATCACCATGGAGACGAGGTGAGTTACTCTGCAGCAGAAAAGTGACATAAAGCACATTTAAATGCAGCCAGTTGAGTTGTATTATGCAAATACAGAAATGTGTATTCATCGGTTTTTCATAGACCAGATTTTGATGACTTTCCACCATTCAGTAGATAAATTGTTAATTGCCACGGCAACGGTCCGGATTTCTCATCATTGTGAAGCCCCTGGACAGGTGGTAGTTTTGTTTGCGCTTTTTCAGTTGTCCAAAAGTGCTGCGCCAGTATCTCTCCCCTCACCTCCAGATGAACTAATCCTCCGTCATGTTTGATACATCACAGCTCTCCCTCAGCTCTGGACTGTCAGCCCTTCTACAATATGTTCTGATGTTTTATAAATCCGACCTGCTACGAGAAAGTGTCCACGCGGCACTTTTCAAGCACGCCCAGGCAGTGTTTCTCCCACAAGATGCGTTTCTAAAGAGAGGCGAAGAACAACCTGATCAGACGCCAGTGCTGTTAGCGGCTACAAGTGCTAACCTGTCAGGAGAGACGTCCAGGGACCCACCTCCTGATCTGAGACGGGAGGAGGCAGGAGAACAAAGGTGGACCCTATTCTATTTTCTGTGGTTGCTGCAGTTGTGTGGCTCTTCTTGTGACACACTGAGCAATTTTTTTACTTTTTGTCTAAAATCATTAACTTAACATTTTAGGATTTTGACCAACTAAGAAGTGTTGCACGTGCACTTCAAAGGACAGAAGTTAAGGATTATTGGATTGTGTGATTTCAGAGGTTTGTTTTTCCTGTATCGATGGCAATCCTGCTTGGAGATAGCTGTACAAACTAGCTAAAGCCGGACCTACACTGTGTGATTTTTGACCCTTTTTGAGCAGATTTTTCACTCTTGCGACTATTTGGGGGATCGGGACGAATTTTGGCTTCATCGTGTGTCATGCTTCGTGCAGTAAACATGAGGTAAAGAGAACCGAATAATACCTCACGACCAGCTCCGGATCGGCATTTGTAGGTCACAAGAATATCAAACTCCAGTCGCCTCTCGTGAGGGTTTCGCTCTGTTGAAGTCGTTCCACAAGCCGATTTGCCAGAATCTGCCAGACTGCACATGCGCAGACACAGAAGTGGGAGCAGAATATGAGGTTGGACGGACGATGGCGCCAGCCAGTGTTTTAGACAAAGGACGTGGAGGCACAGCTAATCGAGCAACACAGAACAGAAGTTTGGTGAAAAACTTGACGCTACTTGCTCACGTCTGCCCAGAGATTTCTTTGACCATATTCGTCGCCTCTTCTTTTTGGGCTTGTCTGCGCAGAGAATGGCACAAATCATCTGTTTTTTTTGGCTGGATCAGCATTGTGTCTGTGGTTTTCTACTTCTGGAACAACAACTCCGGTCGTTATGTGGACGTACAGTGTGCACAGGCAGGTCGCATCCGAGCATCGTTTCATAGAGTGTGAGAACATGATTCGAGAGCTGTGAACTTTTAAACCCTGCAATTTGGTCGTACAGTTTAAGCTGGGGCTGAGCGAAACTACCGAAAATATCGCACAGTGTACGCCCGGCATAACTCTGGCCCAATCTACACTAGTACGTTTTCAAGTCGTTTTTATTGTGGATGCAGTGTTCGTCCGCACTGTTCCGATGGAAAACTTCTCCAGAGATGGAACAATGTGGTGCCGTCAGCTCCCACGAATTCATCTGAGTACAGATCTGATCTGGCACCGTGTGGATGCTTGAAAACGCTGATACACTGGTCTATAGGTCTATGCGCCACGAAGTAATTCACCGCCAAAACACTAAGAGGCTAGAATATATGTTCATTCATGTATATATGGTCTGTGTGTACGACCTACAGTATAATCTCTGAAACATTTAACATGAACCATCTCCAATGAGATAAACACACGGAACAGACTCACCATTGTAAGAGAATTTAAATAATTTATCTTCCACGTACATCTCAGTTAACATTGACACAAAAGCCATATTTACACCATGATCTTCTCTTGACAGACCATTGGCATACTATTATCTAAATTGGGACATATTGCTGACTAACTGGTGTCTACTGGCCTCTCACCACTTGCTTTATAAACTTCCTCCTCCTGAGGGATGTTACTCTCCTCAAACTGCCCTGACATTGGACCTGATGACTTTACCTGTTGAGCTGCAGAAGCTTTTTATTGTATTTTAGTGCTCAGTTTGCTTAAATTGTCTCACCTTTGGGTCCCACTGGAGGAGCTGGAGGAAGTGTCTGGGGTGAGGGAAGTTTTAGGAGTCTCTGTTTAGACTGATGCCCCAGAGAAGTGGAAGAACATGGATGGAAAGATGTTCTCAAACTGCCCCTCAAACAATTAAAATGATACTGACTGATTGAGTTTAGACCTTCTTCAGATCTGAGCCAGGATCTCGGTCTGGAGTACCTAGGTGAACCCTTCGAGATCAGGAATTCTGTGGTGGACCCAACTATCCATGGTTTTCAGAATGATGGAAAAATCTGGACCGTTGCCATGGCGATTAACTATTTAAAACTAAATAGTTCTCAAAAGGGCTCCATGTGTCACTATTCTCTGAAACAATAGCACTACACATCTGCTCATGTTGGTTGTAATGGAGAAAAAGAGAGGGAGGAGAGA
This sequence comes from Boleophthalmus pectinirostris, assembly GCF_026225935.1. Lineage (NCBI taxonomy): Eukaryota > Metazoa > Chordata > Actinopteri > Gobiiformes > Gobiidae > Boleophthalmus > Boleophthalmus pectinirostris. The sequence goes on from NW_026571095.1 coordinate 1,136,522, forward strand.
GAGAGAGAGAGAGAGGGAGGGAGGGACAGAGAGAGGGAGAGAGAGTGGGAGGGAGAGAGGTGGAGAGAGAGAGTATGCTCTGTTGACGATGTGTTTAAAATGCATTAGTGGTTTGCATGTAGCTTGAAATATCTGTTCCACTTGGTCAGTCGTGTTCAGGAATTCTGTGATGGAGGAAAGAGAGAGTGAGAGAGAGGGGGAGAGAGAGAGAGAGAGAGGGAGAGAGAGAGAGAGATGGACAGAGAGGAGGAGGAGGGAGAGAACGAGAGACATTTGCCTTATTACTGTGATGAGGAACAAAGAAAGAGATGAAGAGGAAGAGAACACTTCAAGCAATTGTGGAAGCGGGGAATAGAGAAGAGGATGCATGAGACAGAGTGTGAGACAGAAAGAAGAGAGAGAGAGAGAGAGAGAGAGAGAGAGAGAGAGAGAGAGAGAGAGAGAGAGAGAGAGAGAGAGAGAGAGAGAGAGAGAGAGAGAGAGAGAGAGAGAGAGAGAGAGAGAGAGAGAGAGAGAGGTGTTGGCGTGTGAAGAGTGGACAGATGATAATCAGCAGGAGTCTCAGTGTGACCTCATCACTACAACAGCACAGACACACGTCTCTGCTCCAACCTACATATACACACACACACATACATATACACACATACATATACACACACACACATACATATACACACATAAATACAACACATACATGTACATATACACATACATATACACACATAAATACAACACATACATGTACATATACACATACATATACACACATAAATACAACACATACATGTACATATACACATACATATACACACACACACATGCATACACACATACATATACACACATACATATACACACATACATACAGTATACATGTACATACACACATACATACAGTATACATGTGCATATACACATACATATACACACATAAATACAACATATACATGTACATATACACATACATACACACATACATATACACACATACATACAGTATACATGTATATACACACATACATACAATATACATGTGCATATACACACACACACATACATATACACATATACATACACACAGTATACATGTACATACACACATACATACAGTATACATGTATATACACACATACATACAATATACATGTGCATATACACACACACATACATATACACATATACATACACACAGTATACATGTACATACACACATACATACAGTATACATGTACATATACACATACATATACACACATAAATACAATATACATGTACATATACATATACACATACATATACACACATACACAAATACATATACACAGTATACATGTACATACACACACATATACACACACATACACACAGATATACACATACATACACATATGTATATACACATACTACACACATACATATAGACATACAAATACACATACAGCATACACATACATACATACATACATACATACACACATACAAATACACATACATATGCATATGCACAAACAGTATACACATACATACATATACGCATACATATATACACATACATACACTAATACATATACACATACATACAGACACATATACATACATATACACACATATACACATACATACACTAATACATATACACATACATACACTAATACATATACACATACATACAGACACATATACATACATATACACATACATACACTCATACATATACACATACATACAGACACATATACATACATATACACATACATACACAGATAAACAGGACACACAGGCAGGGTGCAGACAAGCTTTCAGATTCATCACAAAATAAGCAGCTTCATGTTAAAAGGACATTACAGATTGCTACAGAGGGTTAAACTCTAAATGAGGTCTCTATCAGGACAAAGTTTAGTTTTGATTTGGATGGCTCCAGAGATGAGGCACTGAGCTGCAGGACACAGCAGGACAAGCCAAGAAATCAAACTTATTAAGTCCAAATGAGGGATTGAAGCAAAGACATCGTCCTGTCCACAAACGCACACACCATTTCCCTCTTTTCACAAACTAAACAGTGTGTTTCTGCTGAAATAGACTGAAGTACATCTATGGGGGGTTGCAATGCCAAAGCATAACGCTTCTCTGTGATTGGTCTGTACCTCTCCTGGCTGAGCCCTAACCTTAGACTGTATAAAAAAGTGGACTAAGAGAGTGTGACGTCACCCACAGCATTTAGCACTGCTCAAAAGAAGCTGGCGATGCTAAAGGTTACAGGAGCGAATTTGGAGCCAGACTCTATATTATGAATAGGATTTTTTTGACATACAATATAGTGAGAAAAAAACAAGCATCAGGATCATGTACAGCGGGTTAATATGAACATTTTAAGACCAATATGCTGAGGCTCACTGCAGCAGTTACAGACAGAGGGATGGCAATTTTCCAATGTAAGTCAATTATATTGACAGTCTGTGGCCTCATTCTCGAGAGTTTGTGAACTCACAAATATCATGAGAATTCATCATGCTCTAAAGGTCTAGACCTCTCTTCCTCCCTCCTCCTTTTTCTCTCCCCTCTTTTCCATCCCTCCCTCCTCTCTCATTTCCTCTCTTACCGCTCTGGTTTTCGGTGGTATCAGCCTCGTGCACCATGTTGTCAAACCACATATGGGCGACGGTCATGCGGTTCTGGGTCAGGGTGCCCGTCTTGTCGGAGCAGATGGTGGAGGTGGAGCCCAGCGTCTCCACAGCTTCCAGATTCTTCACCAGACAGTTCTTCTTGGCCATGCGTTTGGCCGTGAGCGTCAGACACACCTTCAGGAGAGGAGAAGGTCAAAGGTCAGAACACAGAGTTACACCTGGAGGAAACAGAAGGTCAGAACATAGTGTTTACACCTGCAGGAGAGGAGATGGAGTTACAATATAAGAAGAAATGGACTGAAGCATGTGATACAAGTAAAAAGGGGAAGTACTTCATTCATATTCATTCACTGTACACTGCAAAAGAGAATCTTCACTTTAAATGTCAAATGTGTGAAATAGTTTCTTCAAGCAACAGCGAAGGTCCAAGTCAAGGTTTATTTATAAAGTACATTTAAAATACACTTATCACTGCTCAACGTGCCGTACACACTAATTACTAAAACAAACACAATATTTCAAACCACAGTGATAAACAAAATCAATTCTACATTAACTATAGGAACATTTGTCCTCAGCATTTGCCCCGTCCTTCAGAGTCTCTGGATTATACCTGTCAGGAGCAGTGGGACCATCTCCAGATCTTGGTCAGGACTACCTTAAGTTTTGTTCTTTTTGAACTGTTCTCCTTAAATGTTTACACTTGTTCATCTAAAATCACTGTATTAAAATTGATGAATCCTGACATGTTAAAGGAGAGAGGGATGGAGGGACGAGGGGTCCAGCGGAGGAGAGGAGTGGCCGTGTCTGACCAGTGGAGCGTTCTCGTGTTTGTGCGAGGGAGGAGAGGGAAAGGAGAGAAGGATGAGGAGAGGGGTAGGGGAGGAGGAGAGGGTGATTGTTAGCGGAGGAGTGACTACTGGAGCATTGGCTGTTTGTGATTTGGCGGAGGGGAGGAAAAGGCGAGGTTAGAGCGACGAGGAGAGGAGGAGGAGGGGGTGATTGTTAGCAGAGGAGTGACGGAGCGTTTGCATGTTTGGAGGAGAAGGAGAGAGGAATAAGGAGGAGAGGGTGATTGTTAGGCGAACGCTCCGCTGGTCACTCCTCCGCTGTGTGCTTGGGAGGAGGAGAGAGGGATGAGGGGAGAGGGAGAGAGGGAGAGAGGGATGGTCACTCCTCCGCTGTGTGCTTGGGAGCTCATGCGTGGTCCAGGTGCAGCTTGTTGTGATTTCTTGTCTGGATCAAGAGCAGGTGCAGAAACATGAAAAGACGTGGTCCATCTGCTGAGGAACAAATGCATATGGTACACACTGAGACTCTGTTTAACTGGGCATTTCACTCTATACTGCCTCCACATATACATATATACTGTTTAACTGGGCATTTCACTCTATACTGCCTCCACATAAACATATATACTGTTTAACTGGGCATTTCACTCTATACTGCCTCCACATATACAAATATACTGTTTAACTGGGCATTTTACTCTATACTGCCTCCACATATACATATATATGGTTTAACTGGGCATTTCACTCTATACTGACTCCACATATACATATATATGGTTTAACTGGGCAATTCACTCTATACTGGCTCCACATATACATATATACTGTTTAACTGGGCATTTCACTCTATACTGCCTCCACATATACATATATACTGTTTAACTGGGCATTTCACTCTATACTGCCTCCACATATACATATATATGGTTTAACAAGGCATTTCACTCTATACTGGCTCCACATATACATATATACTGTTTAACTAGGCATTTTACTCTATACTGGCCTCACATAACATATATATTGTTTAACTGGGCATTTCACTCAATACTGCCTTCACATAAACATATATACTGTTTTAACTGGGCATTTCGCTCTATACTGCCTCCATATATACGGTTTAACAGGGCATTTCACTCTATACTGGCTCCACATAAACATATATACTGTTTAACTAGGCATTTTACTCTATACTGGCCTCACATATACATATATACTGTTTAACTGGGCATTTTACTCTATACTGCCTCCATATATACATATATATGGTTTAACAAGGCATTTCACTCTATACTGGCTCCACATATACATATATACTGTTTAACTGGGCATTTCACTCTATACTGCCTCCACATATACAAATATACTGTTTAACAAGGCATTTTACTCTATACTGCCTCCATATATACATATATATGGTTTAACTGGGCAGTTCACTCTATACTGCCTCCACATATACATATATACTGTATAACAGGGCATTTTACTCTATACTGCCTCCACATAAACATATATACTGTTTAACAAGGCATTTTACTCTATACTGCCTCCACATAAACATATATACTGTTTAACTGGGCATTTTATTGCACTGGCCTCCTGCTCTCCCGTCATACAGGGTGCATTAAGTCATATTTACTCACTGGTGCAACAGTAACTTTTTTTTATCAATATATTCAGTATTCAAAATGTGTTTCTCAAGCTTTATTTTAAAAATCCTACTTTTCAACACTGGTGCTGACTGAGAAGAGATTTGGACATCACACTTGCTAACTGTTACCTAACTATCCTGTTGGACACTGGGCCAAAACTCCTCTAATGTACATAGGAATTGTTATGTGACAAATAAAACTATAAGAAATCACCTTTATTTTGTTATTATGTTTAAAGTAACATGTAAAATGGATGTTTAGTGGTCACTAGATCCTTACCAGGAGCACATTAGTTGGTAAGCTTTTCGCTCAGATGCTGTTTTTCACACTAATTATGATGTAAAATGAAACAGTAAAAGGTTAACACACTTCGTAGTGACTCATAACGAGGCTGTGACCTCACGTAAATGGAGTCGATGGGTTGGTACCAAAGACCATATATATGAGTGAACATAGTTAACGCTCTAGCCACCGCGTGCCAAATAGGAAGTTCACCAGGAGGCTTTTCTGGCTCCTTCTGACTCTGGCTCCAATGTCGTCCCTCTCACTGTACCTGCAGCAGTGAGTCTCATCATTTTGGTCTGAAACTGTTTGTATTAACTCGCTCTACATGATCCTGAATTTTATTTTTTATTTTTTGCTAATTTGTCCATCCAAAAAAATCCTATTCATAACAAAGGGCCTGTCTCCAGATTCGCTCCTGAAACCGTTTGCATCGCGAGTCTCATTTTAGCGGTACCGAACGCTATGGGTGGCATCACACTCACTTAATCCACTTCTTTTATACAGTCTATGGTTGGTACAAGCTGAGCTCCTCTTACGATATATTCACGATATGTACTTTTTACAGGCTAATGCTAATGACTATAGGAAAAAAAAAAACAAGCCAGTGTCTCCGGTGTTCCATAATCTTCCTAGACTTGCTGAGTTGGTAAATAATGCATGTTTTGTTTCATTTACACATGTTTGCGTAACTCTTTATTATTAGTCTATTAATCTTTGAATTTTTTGGCTGACATAGTGTCAAATTATGACAAAATCCTAATTGTTGGTGACTTTAATATCCATGTGTGCTGTCTTGCCAAACCGTTGGCTTTGTGAATCTTATTGACTCGTTTGGGTTTGTGCAGTGCGTGTCTGGCTCTACGCAGGAGCGTGCCCATACGCTTGATCTTGTGTTGACTCATGGTTTGTCTATTGAAAATCTTGACATATATGTTGCTGTGTTTTCCGATAACATGCCTGTTGTTTTGAACATTGATGTGCCGTGCGTAACGACCAAACCCTGCGCTCCTGCCGGGTACTTAACTCATCCACTGCTGCTCGGCTTTCTGCTGCATTTACAGTTAACATTGACCAGTCTGCACGCGCTGATACCGAGGCTTTATCCTCTAGTTTTCATTGAGTTTGCCAGATGGTGTTAAGAGTCTGTGGCTCCACTAAAAGCCAGGTCACCCAAACCTAGACTCGAGCCCTGGCTAAATGAATCTACGCGCGCGGCCAGACGCAAATGCAGACAAGCCCAGCACAAATGGAAAAAAGATAAACTGGAAGTGTCATGGCAAATTCTAAAGAGAGCTGGCGTCTTTATCAGAGCACTGTAAAAACTGAAAGAGACATGTACTTCTCTAATGTTATTACCACAAATTTTCATAAGCCTTGTGTACATTTTAAGAACATTGACTCTTTTTCTGTATGTTTAAAACCGTCACCAGAGATGTGTGAATAGTTTCTTTCATTTTTTTGTAAATAAGGTTGAGAACTGTAGAGCACTTACTAAGGCTCCATCCCATGAGGCTTCTGTGCATGTTTCAAGATCCGCTACCTCCTCGTCTGTTTAAAGAGGTTTTTGACTCCTTGACCTCTGCAGTGCGAAACATTGTAAACAGTCGTTTGTCCACCAGTGTTGTCCCTGCACAGTTTAAACAGGCTGTGCTGCTTCCTCTGATAAAGAAACCTGGCCTTGATTCATCTGTGCTGTCAGATTTCAGGCCTGTTTCTAAGCTTCATATTCTCTCAAAAATGCTGGAGAAAATAGTTTTTATTCAATTGAAATCATTTTTCGGTGAGCACAGTGCTTTAGAAATTTTTCAGTCTGGTTTTAAGAGTCTAGACACAACACAGAATCTGCCCTCCTGCGTGTTTTGACATATTCGTTTGTACTGATGCTGGTGATTCTGTTGTTGTCGTACTGTTGGATCTGACAGCTGGTGGACCACAAGATTCTTCTCTCCCGGTTGGAGCACTGGGGGAGGATTCGTGGTCCAGCCCTGCTATGGTTTAGGTCATACCTGACTGATAGGCATTTCTGTGTTGGTGTTGGTAATAATTTCCTCCTCTACCCCCCTGTCATACGGTGTTCCCCAGGGATCAATCCTAGGGCCTTTGCTTTTTCCCTTTATATGCTCCCTCTGGGCCCCATTCTGAGGAAGCATAGCATCACGTTCCACTGTTATGCTGATGACAGTCAAATTTATCTGCCATTAATGAAACAGGATCCACAAGCTGCCAGACCACTTTTAGACTGTATCAGTGACATCAAATCTTGGATGTCACAGAACTTTCTGCACCTTAATTAGGACAAATCTGAAGTTATAGTTTTTGGGTCCTAGCTCTTCAAATTCTTCTTCTTAACCAAGTGAAGCCAGATGTTTCAAACTTAGGTGTCAAAATGGACCCTGATCTCAAATTTGATCAGCAAATTAGTGCTGTTGAAAAGTCTAGTTTTTTCCAGCTAAGACAACCGGCTAAAATTAAGCCCATTTTGACACCAGAACATTTTGAAACCTGTCATACATGCATTTGTGACCACCACATTGGATTATTGTAATGCACTTTATGTTGGTTTCAGCCAAAATGAGTCCAAAGCAGCTCAACTTTTAACTGGAACCCGAACATCTCTCCTAATTTAACCTCTGTCCATTGGCACCCAGTGTACCCCAAGACTAAACTTGAGCTTCTTGGGGACTATGCATTTTCTGTTGCTGCCCCACAGCTGTGGAACCAGTTGCCATTAGAGATTAGATGAGCGGAGTCTTTATCTGTTTTAATATCACTCCTAAAAATGCACCTTTTTTCACTGGCTTTAACAAGTATAGATGTACTCTGGCACTTTGGCCATCTGTAAAGTTTTTAAAGTGCATTATAAAATAAAAGTTGGTATGGTATGGCATGGTATGTCTACATCCCCAAAACTCAAAATGCTCTGTTCCACCTTGTGATGTCATGAAGCGGTAGTTTTTGAGTTAACAGCTCCTTTTACCTTTTGTTCAGTGAAGATTAGCAATTCCAGGACTGAAATGATCCAAATGATTCTAGTGAAGGTGTGTGAAGTTTAAAAACACAGTGGAACACTTTTTATATTACCACATGGCATCACAAGGTGGAACAGAGTGTTTTAAGTTTGAGAGTGTTTTAAACATGTGTGAATGAAACAAAACACAACTCCAGGTCTGTTTGTGATGAGGAAACTACATTAGAACACAGATCAGACAATAACCTAATACATTCCTTTTAACGGTAAATTCTTCCATAGATTTTGACCTGTCCTCCAGCTCCATTTTAAACGACGGTCCATCGAATGTTGTGATGTTTGGTGAACCAAACGTATTCACCCACAAACGCTCAAACTCCAGTAAGAACATGTATAATCTTTTTCTTTGTGCGTGGCATTGATGTGTCTAAACGCACTCATTATTTGGCTCAGTGGCGCAGCCCGGTGGTGAATGGGCTGGTTCGCGCCTCGTAGAGCACATATTACTGTAGTCCTTTTCAGATCAGATGCATTATCTGAGCCGCTGCTGATAACGAGGCTGATGGACCCATTGTGTGTCTGAAAACGCTCTTTGTCAAACCTAAAATATGATGTTTGGGACAATAATTTGACTTATTAAAGCAGTGATCTTCCAAAGTTTAAAGTAGTGGTGAAAAAGGTATGAAAATAAAAGAGGAGAAAAGAACCGAATGGAGCGTGCGTCTCGTAAGTGAGTGGTTTTATCGATGATTCATTCTCCTCTTCGTGCGTTAGGATTCTTAAATGGAGCTATCAGACAAAATCTGCAGCAATTTCTGGTATTTTATTAAAGATACACCATGTAACTTTTCAGGCGGAGAGTTCATCACTTGCCTGGAATGTTCCGCAGTATGGTATTATTAATAGTTATATTAAAATTATAGGTGTTCTAGTGTAAGTCATCTTCATAATAATCATATTTCTCTCTATAACCTACATTCACAGGAAGGGGAACAATGTGGGTGGACTGACAAAACTACTACAGAGACAGTCCTACACTCTCAAGGTTACCCAGATTCCAGGACTCAGTGAAGAATTAGATTTCTCCCCCTTCCTTTAAAACCACAATCTTTAAATGTGCAACTAATTCCTATTTTTAACATCTTGGTCTTCATGAAATTGTTTAAAATTGTTTAAAGGGACAGTTCAGAATTTTGGACATAGGGCCTCATTTCCTAGTGAGTCAGAGTGTTGGAGACGAGTGGAGACACTTTTTGAAATATTCTATCCAGTCCTTGTATTTACAGAGGTCGCTGGTGCTAGACTAGTGCATGTCAATGGCCATAGTTATCCTGCCACTAAAAACAGTCTTACCCACTCCACAAAACACCCAAAACAAAACTATTATTACACCAGACTGTCCATGTGATTGTCTGTGTTGATAGAATAATGTTTGAAATAAAACTAATCTTGCATCGCATGAATCGTCACAGGTTGAGGGACTATTTTCTCATATATCAGTCCGCCGCTGCCAAGCTTTCTATCAGGAAGTACAACTCACTACTGCTGCTCAGACATAAATCTTTCAAATGCAAGGTACAGACATTTATATCGACAGTCTGGAATTATAATAGATTTGCCTTGGGTGTTTTGTGAAGTGGGTGAGACAGTTACCCACACTTTTAGTGGCAGGATAATTTTGTTCAAAATACCGAACTGTCCCTTTAAGATTAGCTCTCTAGTATATTATTGATGGTTTTCAGATTCTAGAATGTGATGATGTCATACTTCCAGATGGGGATAATTGTACTTTGTCATGAAATAGCCAAAAAAGTTTATTCACAAATCTTTAATGTAATATATTCTATCAGTGACTAGACCCATTCACTTGCTGTGTTACAATAAAAACCTCTGTTTAACTGTATTTACTTTAGCAGCCCCCCCATCTGTATTAAATAATATTTCCCCATTGGTGGTTTTCAGATTCTAGAATGTGATGACATCAGACTCACAGATGGGGGCAGGAGACAGATTTCCCTATTAATAACATTGTACTTTACAATGAAATATACAAAATGTAAATTCGCAAATGTTAAATTTGAACATTTCTATCAGTGTCTAGACACAAGAACTCACTGTATGGCAACAAAAATCAGCATTTTAGCAATTAATTTTACATGCCGCCATCTGTATTAAATAACTTTGGTTTATACAATGTTGTGGTCATCAAACTTGGGTTTCAGATGGCAGATGACAGAATACCCTATGGTCATGTTTATGGCTTTCGATCTTTGTTTTGTATTTATTTAATTTGTTGGTATGGTATGCTGTGGTATGGTGTGGTATAATATGGTGTGGTATAGTGTGGTATGGTATGTATGATATGGTGTGGTATGATATGGTGTGGTATGGTGTGGTGTGGTGTGGTATGGTATGGTGTGGTGTGGTATGGTGTGGTGTGGTGTGGTATGGTGTGGTGTGGTGTGTATGGTGTGGTGTGGTGTGGTATGGTGTGGTATGGTATGGTGTGGTATGGTGTGGTGTGGTATGGTATGGTGTGGTATGGTGTGGTGTGGTATGGTATGGTATGTATGATATGGTGTGATATGGTGTGGTATGATATGGTGTGGTGTGGTGTGGTATGGTATGATGTGGTGTGGTATGGTATGGTGTGATATGGTATGGTATGGTGTGGTGTGGTATGGTGTGATATGGTATGGTGTGGTGTGGTATGGTGTGGTGTGATATGGTGTGATATGGTATGGTGTGGTGTGGTATGGTGTGGTGTGGTATGGTGTGATATGGTATGGTGTGGTGTGGTATGGTGTGGTGTGATATGGTGTGTATGGTATGGTGTGGTGTGGTATGGTGTGGTATGGTGTGGTATGGTGTGGTATGGTGTGGTATGGTATGGTGTGGTATGGTATGGTATGGTGTGGTATGGTATGGTATGGTGTGGTGTGGTATGGTATGGTGTGGTATGTATGTATGGTGTGATATGGTGTGATATGGTGTGATATGGTGTGATATGGTATGGTGTGGTGTGGTGTGGTATGGTATGTTGTGGTATGTTGTGGTATGTGTGGTATGGTATGTTGTGGTATGGTATGGTGTGGTATGGTATGTATGATATGGTGTGATATAGTGTGGTATGGTGTGGTATAGTATGATCTGGTCTGGTATGGTCTGGTATTGTATGGTATGGTATGGTATGGTGTGGTGTGGTATGTATGATATGGTGTGATATGGTATGGTGTGGTGTGGTATGGTGTGGTATGTGGTGTGGTATGGTGTGGTATGGTGTGGTATGGTATGGTGTGTGGTGTGGTATGGTGTGGTGTGGTATGGTATGGTATGGTATGGTATGGTATGGTGTGGTGTGGTATGGTGTGGTATGGTATGGTGTGGTATGTATGATATGGTGTGATATGGTGTGATATGGTGTGATATGGTATGGTGTGGTGTGGTATGGTATGGTTGTGGTATGTTGTGGTATGTTGTGGTATGGTATGTTGTGGTATGGTATGGTGTGGTATGGTATGTATGATATGGTGTGATATAGTGTGGTATGGTGTGGTATAGTATGATCTGGTCTGGTATGGTCTGGTATTGTATGGTATGGTATGGTGTGGTATGGTGTGGTATGTATGATATGGTGTGATATGGTATGGTATGGTGTGGCATGGTTTGGTATAATCTGGTATGGTAGGGTATGGTGTGGTATGGTATGTTGTGGTATGGTAGGGTGTGGTGTGGTATGGTGTGGTGTGATATGGTGTGGTATGGTGTGGTGTGGTATGTATGATATGATGTGATATGGTATGGTATGGTGTGGTGTGGTCTGGTATAATCTGGTATGGTGTGGTATGGTGTGGTGTGGTCTGGTATAGTATGGTATATGGTGTGGTGTGGTGTGGTATGGACTTATTGTGCATGTTTTTGAAAGCAGCTCCAACTCAACCTTCAGCACATAAGACTATAAGGCATCTTTCTTAAACAAAACTAAAACAATAATTTCTCAAACAGGAACCAAAAGCTGACAGTTATATATTCTAAAATGTCTCTGAATTGCTCCTTTGCCTTTTCCCTCTCACTATGAACTGCTTTGTTTTGAATGATATGATCTTTTCACATCCTCCATCTGTCTGTGAGTATAAGAGACATCTACAGTCCGTTTTAAACATGACAAACCCCGAGCTCGTCCTCAAGTGAAGAGTCCACAGACACTCAGAGAAATGAGAACCGTCAATCTGCCCTCGCAAACAAACTCACACACAGCAGACGCCACCGAGTCAGACAGAGATATACAGAATAAAAAAGGCTGCATTCAGAATATTCAGGCGTGGTAGAAAAGATTTAAAGGTCCTACATTACACAGGATGAATTCTTGTGAGATTTAAATCATGTTAAAATGCTGTTACCTCATCAAAACCATATCTGGAGTTGTGTTTTGTTCAGGTTTGGGCATTTTACTTTACATTAATCATCCAGTTATTTTTCATGTTATGTACTATTGCCCGAAAAATCGAGTTTGGCTTTAATGCAGCGGCTCCGTCTTCATCATGACTCAGCTCACACTCACTGCACCGGGGCTCGGGAATGGGTTCACAGCAACGAGAAATGTGTTCACATGTGACGATGACGATGTGAGGTGCTGCATTAGATTCGAGTTACTACAGATTTTTTTTTCCCAGGGCACAGTGTACACTTTACATATGTAACGAGGATTACGTGGTATTTTATTCCACTTGTCATTATATTTATTGGACTAATATATTTTGATTGAATAGCACCTTGTTGCCAGTTCATGAGCAACGGGCATGAGGTAGGTCACTGAATTTAGCTGTCGGTATAAATTGTGTATTTCTGTTTAATTACTCATTATATGATCACAGCCTAATTGAACAACTTATTCATGTCATTTATGAGCTAATATTTTATACAATGTATGAGCAGTGTTGAGAAGGTCACTTTTAAAATGTATTCCCCTACAGATTACAGATTACATACCCCAAAATGTAGTTTGTAACGGAATCCATTAAATTACTTAAAGTGAGTAACGTAATCTGAATACTTTAGATTACTTGATATGCTGTAGAGAAATAAAAGACAACAAAAAGCCCAGTCTTTACTTAACCGTATTAAAAATATTATTGATAGAAATGGAGGAGACACGGTCCACGCAGCATGGTTTAGTCCTGTTAAATCCTGTTTTAGATCTGGTTTAGACCTGGTTTAGTCCTGGTTTAGTCCTGTTAAATCCTGTTTTAGATCTGGTTTAGACCTGGTTTAGTCCTGGTTTAGTCCTGGTTTAATCCTGGTTTAGTCCTGGTTTAGACCTGATTTTAGACCTGGTTTAGTCCTGGTTTAGTCCTGGTTTAGTCCTGGTTTAGACCTGGTTTAGTCCTGGTTTTAGACCTGGTTTAGTCCTGGTTTAGTCCTGGTTTAGACCTGATTTTAGACCTGGTTTAGTCCTGGTTTAGTCCTGGTTTAGTTCTGGTTTAGTCCTGGTTTAGTCCTGGTTTAGTCCTGGTTTAATTCTGATTTAGTCCTGGTTTAGTCCTGGTTTAGACCTGATTTTAGACCTGGTTTAGTCCTGGTTTAGACCTGGTTTAGACCTGGTTTAGACCTGGTTTAGTCCTGGTTTAATTCTGATTTAGTCCTGGTTTAGACCTGATTTTAGACCTGGGTTAGACTTGGTTTAGACCTGGTTTAGTGTCCGGCAATGAGTGGAATTACCGAGAGAAAAAAAAAAAAAAAGGGATATAGCCCCAAATGTGAAAACAGGAAAATACTGCCGTGTAATCCATTTATTTCAACAAAGTAACTGTAATCCAATTACCACTCACTGAAACAGTAACTGTAACTGAATACAGTTACTCATAATTTGTACTCTGATTATGTAACTCCGGTACATGTAATCTGTTACTCCCCAACACTGTGTATGAGTTATTATACAGTAATGGACTTTTGCACATGTCGTGAAAGAAGCTAAATTTTAGATTCTAATGTGACTCGTTGTCCTTGTAGAGCTGTTGAGCCGAGGTATCCTGACCAGTACATATTTTGTGTCATGCAGATTAAAACTGTAAAAAACAGCACCGTGTCTTGGCCATTTATTCACAACACAACGCAGATAAACTTTATGATGAACGAAAGACGAACAGACGGGTTATTCCTGCAACCAAGCTGGGCTTTTACACGGCCAAGTTCAGCGCGGTTACACATCCACATTCTTGCCCTTTATTTCAGTGAGTCAGGGAGAAATAACGTGGGGATTTCCAGTTTGAAAACGCTGCCTTTGAATGTTTGAACTGTCGCATTCTCGTTGAGTTTGTCTCATTTAGCCTGAAGTGTGCGGGAAAGAAACAACAAGTCAGTGTGAGCAGAGACTCCGCCCACCCAACTTCTTATCCAGTCATGTTGGCCCTGCTCTCTCCTGAGCTCTCCCCGCTCCTGCTGACGATCTGTGTCTGTCCGCTGCATGAAGCCTGACATCGCGCCACCTCATTCAACCCAATTGTAACATGCCACTTTGCTTTCCCGGAAACAATAACGGCATCATAACTAGGGTGACCACACGTCCGTTTTTCTCTGGACATGTCCATTTTTTGCGTCCTGTCATAAAGTGATGCAAATATCTGTGTTTTCATGATCTTTCATTGGGCCATTAAATTGAGCGGCTCTCTCTGTGCACTCAGAAGGAGCGAGCAGACACAAACAGTCAGTCAGCCTGCAACATGCCGAAGCGCAAATGTGCATTTAACGATGATTTGGACAAGAAATTCCCCATTTTCCGTCCCAGTCGAGACAAGCGGGAGGCCATGTGTACAGTTTGCGAGGTGAGTGTAGCTCAATATCAAGGCCCTACCCCCCACCGCCAATCATTTGTCCGGGTTATCACAAACAGAAATATGGTCACCCTAATTGTAATGATGGGGAGTGTAATTAATTAGATGACTCTGTTACCAAAAATGTAGGGCCAATCTACTTAAACGCCATCATTTCCAACACTTGTTTTGTTTCATTCACACATGTTTGAGTAACTCTGCATAATTACTTTGTTTACATCTTCAAAGCTCAAAATGCTCTGTTCAACCGTGTGATGTCATGAAGTGGTATTTTCACGTGAACAGCTCTTTTTACATTTATTTCAGTAGAGTTTGGCAATTCCAGGGTTGTGACATTTTTTTGGGTCGCCTTGTCACGATCCGCATGTAGCTCTGTGATATACAGTTCTGACAGTATTTCTGCGCTTATTCCCTTCACGACTACATATATGTGTGTGAGTTGGGATTTTCTGTGCTCACAAAAATGAAGACAAAGCAGAAACAGACTGACAGAATGCTGCGCCTGATCTGCTGCTGCGCTCTCCCCCTGCACCCGGACTGGAACGAGCTATAAAAACACAGACAGGCCCACCTATCTCATGAGAAATGTTGAAATGTTAAGACATGTTTTGTATCATTTCTAATCTTTTTGTATTTATTTTATTGACTATTTTGTTCCAGTATTGCGGCTTCAATTGAATGTTGAAAAAAAACCGAAATGGAAATGTTCAAATAGGCGACTTATGGATCCTTTGCTGGTTCACTGACTGTTTTTCATTGTTTAAACTTGAGTAAAACTAATTGTTCAGAGACAAGATCACTCAGTCAGCAATAAAATATCCTCATTAATGTTCAATAATGGTCAAATCCACTTTTATTTTGTGATTTACGAATAATGTCTATTGACTTGGGTCGCGAAGGTTTGTGACTTATAAAATATAGGTCCTTAAAAAAAAGGTTTGGGAAACACTGATCTAAATGATTCTTGTGAAGGGTGTGTGGAGTTTAAGAACACAGTGGAGCACTTCCTGTATTACCACATGCAGTGTTGGGAAGGTGACTTTTAAATTGTATTCCCCTACAGATTACAGATTACAGATTACATACCCCAAAATGTAGTTTGTAACAGAATCCATTAAATTACTTAAAGTGAGTAATGTAATCTGAATACTTTGGATTACTTGATTTGCTGTAGAGAAACAAAGACGAGGAAATCATAACGTAAGATGTTTTGTCTGATAAAAGAAAATAAAAAAGCCCAGTCTTTACTGAACCAAATTAAAAATATTATTGATAGAAGAGGAGGAGACACGTCCATGCAGCATGATTTAGTCCTGTTAAATCCTGGTTTAGACCTGGTTTAGACCTGGTTTTAGTCCTAGTTTAGTCTTGGTTTAGTCCCAGTTTAGACCTGGTTTAATCCTGGTTTAGTCCTAGTTTAGGCCCAGTTTAGACCTGGTTTAATCCTGGTTTAGTCCTAGTTTAGGCCCAGTTTAGACCTGGTTTTAGTCCTGGTTTAGTCCTGGTTTAGACCTGGTTATAGTCCTGGTTTAGTCCTAGTTTAGCCCCAGTTTAGACCTGTTTTTAGTCCTGCTTTAGTCCTGGTTTAGTCCTGGTTTAGACCTGGTTTAGACCTGGTTTAGACCTGGTTTAGTCCTGGTTTAGTCCTAGTTTAGTCCCAGTTTATATCTGGTTATAGTCCTGGTTTAGACCTAGTTTAGTCCCAGTTTAAACCTGGTTTTAGTCCTGCTTTAGTCCTGGTTTGGACCTGGTTTAGACCTGGTTGTCTGGCTATGAGTGGAATTACCGAGAAAAAAAAAAATAAAAGAAAAAAGAAAAAAAAAGGGATATAACCCGAAATGTGAAAACAGGAAAATACCTCTGTGTAATCCATTTATTTCAACAATTAACTGTAATCCAATTACCACTCACTGAAACAGTAACTGTAACTGAATACAGTTACTCATAATTTGTACTCTGATTACATAACTCTGGTACATGTAATCTGTTACTCCCCAACACTGACCACATGACATCACAATGTGGAACAATGGAGTGTTTCCTCTTTGAGAGAAGAACTCAGTCTAAATGTGCAGGGTTTGTGTGTGAAACATGTGTGAATGAAGGTATGTTTTTTAATCAGGAAACAACATTATAACATAGATCAGAAAATAATATAATATTGGCCATTTAAAAGACAGTCATCAGTACAATGGTTTGGAAATTGAGATGTTTGAAGTGATTTGAATAATACAAACCAAAGGTAACGTGTGTATGCTGCCACTCACTCTATTGAAATACTAAATTAAATACATGGTACTATCTACTTGCTGTGTTCATCAGCGCATTATCACCACCACCCACTGTAAATGGTCACAGTGATGGCTCACAAACCATCAACAAACGTAGCATGCAAGCTACAGAAAATGAGAAAAAAGGAAATTCTCTATTATGTTTTAAATGTCCATATTACGCCATTTTCTGATCTGTGTTCTAATGTTGTTCCCTCATCACAAACACACCTGGAGTTGTGTTTTGTTTCATTCGTACATGTTTAACACACAAACCCTGCACATTTTGGCTCAGTTCACACTGTTGCACCTTGTGATGTCATGTCAGGAAGTGCTCAACCATGTTTTTAAACTCCAGGCACCTTCACTAGAATCATTTGGATGATTTCAGCTCTGGAATTGTCCATCTCTACTGAAACCAACCTGTTTGTCTCCATGTAAATGTTATTGCTTTGTCCTGAATGTTCCACTGTATAGATTAAACCGATCTATAACAAGAGAGACAAGCAGGTTACAGAACTACATGCTCCATTACATGTCAGTATTATTGTACTTTTGAGCAATAGAAACACCTGTACTCGAAAAATGATAGTTGAAAATGTTTAATGTCATACCATGGAACAGTCCAGGCAAAGCAATATCATCTCCTTGGAGACAAGCAGGTAACGTACCATCCACTAGAACAGTTACACAGTGCACCTTTAAAGCCCACAAGAGTCATTTTTGTGCAACATAAGACCTTTAACTAATTGCTGGGTGTCAGTGATGTTAGAATCTGAAGCAGTAGTATGCTCCGTGTAGAGCAGGGGTCTCCAACCTGGAGCTCAGGAGCTATTAAACCCTCCACTCTCTCCAAGTAGCTCGCCAAAGGATTTCTGAATTATATGCATTGTGCTGAATGACTCAAATTTGATGAACTACCTTTGTAAGTGTATCATTTTGATGCTTAACTCTGTGCAATAAATTTTCTTTTTATAAGTACCTAACTGTAGTGTTGTACCTGAACTTGTTCATTGAATCAGGTTCATGTGCTCATGAACACGTTCATATTTTGAGTGAACGTGATCTAAACACACTGATGAATGAACAGTGAATGTGTTCATTCTGGTGTCTGTGAACGGCATGTGCTTCTATTTAACTTCATTCAATAAGGTGCCAGATTTCTTTAGTGTTCCAGGAGAAAACCGGCTAAACACACTGTAAAGAGCCCTTAATATTTAGCAGAAAAACATTCAATCTGGCAACAACACGAGCCACCACCGTCGCTTCGACACATGCGTCATCAAAACAAGAAAAAAATAAAGCAGCACAGAGGCAACTGTAGCAGGAGTAACAAGTTTTCATCATATGAACATTTAAAAGAGCTCAAGGTCACTGAGGAAGGGAATAACTTCACATTTATGTACAAACTTTGCCCGCCGGCTTTCAAAAAGAAGATCCACACTTCAGTCACATCAACAGGAAACTTAACACGACACATTGAACTGAAGCACCCGGTCAGCCTTTCAACGTTTATGAAAGCACGTAGGAAATCAAAAGACAGTCAAGACAGATTCTCCACCTAAATCTAATTGCCTGAGACAGGAGCGGCTCTGTTGTCGTCTCTCAGCTGCAGCTGGACAACCTCGTGCTGCAGTATATTACAGGAGACCTGCAGAAATGCTGTTCTCTAAATGCTCATGTAAACCCTGGTCGGATAAGGATTCAGAATTTGATATGAAGAAGAAATCTAACACAGTTTCATTGTTAAAACAGCTAGCAGCAACGTATTGAAAATAAAAACAAAAACTATGAACTAGGTCATTTTTTGGAATTATGAACAAACTATTAACTATAAACAATTATGAATTATGAACAGACTAGATCCTTTGTGAACTGAACTGTGAACTAGTTCATGTAGAAAATGAACTTTCCCAACACTGTCTGACTGTTGTGTGTCTAACAGCATCGAAGACTTTCCTGTGCTCAATTTCTTGTGACAGCTAAAACGAGAAGCTCTTTGGCATTTTGTTTTGTAAAGGCAGCTCACCGGATGAAAAAGGTTGGAGACCCCTGCTATAGAGTACAGAGAGAGTTACTCACAGTGACAGTGGCCAGCAGCCCCTCGGGGACGTTGGCGACGATGATCCCGATGAGGAAGATGACGGCCTCGAGCCACGTGTACCCCAGGATCAGGGACAGGATGAAGAAGGACACGCCCAGGAACACGGCCACTCCGGTGATGAGGTGGATGAAGTGCTCGATCTCGATGTTGATGGGGGTCCTCCTCACCTGCAGCTCTGAGGCCAGCGTAGCAATGCGCCCCATCACCGTGCGGTCACCGGTCGCAATCACAATGCCGCGGGCTGTACCTGAGCAGAGGGGAGGAGAGTGTCATATACTGATATATACTATACTGCACATGATATACTTTGAAGCTGATGTCATCCATCATACCTGGGGGTGTGATGCTAACTATAGGCATGTCCTGTCTGAGGCTTTGGCTACGTTTACACTGAAACTAATCACTGTATCGGAAACGATCTGTGTCCAGACACATTGTTTCTGTGTCCGCAAGCCTTCCCTATCCACACAGCTTTGAGCATACTTGTTTACTTTTTACAGAAACAAAACTTAAAACCGCATAGATAATGTCCATAAACTAAGCGCTCTACTAATGGTGAGTTTGTTCTGTGCTTCTGTCGCGTTGGAGATGGTTCATGTTAAACTTCTCAAAGATTATACGTCTGCAGGTCGTACACACAGACTAAAGGACATATATTCTAGCCCAGGGGTGTCCAAACTTTTTTCATCAAGGGCCACATATCTAAACACAGACAAAGCAGAGAGCTGATCGAGGGCCACAGACTGGTGAATTGAATTTGAAATATGTGCATGTTTAATGTATGTTAGCATGAATAAAGACTAATGGCCCATTCTAAGATCCTTAAAACCACACACTAAATATTAAATGAGCTTTATCAAGGTAGATTTTCAAAAAAACTTGCAGTAAAAAATGTATTTTTAATTGATGCAAGGTAATGTGGGCCAATTCACCTGGAATCCTGAGGGCCAAGTACATTTTTTCTGAGGGCTGCATTTGGCTCCCGGGTTATAGTTTGGACATGCCTGTTCTAGCCTCTTAGCGTTTTGGCAGTGAATTACTTTGCGGCGCATAGACCTACATCAGTGTGTCAGCGTTTTCAGGCGTCCACACAGCGCCAGATCAGATCTGTACTCAGATAAATTTGCGGGAGCTGGCAACACCAGATCGTTCCGTCTCTGGAGCAGTTTTCCATCAGATTAGTGTGGATGAACAATGAATCCGCAACGAAAACGACTTGAATATGTTCTAGTGTGGATGGGGCCTTTGTTAAGACTTTAGTTTATTTCAACAGAATCTGACCATAAAAAATTGACTTAGTTGGATCTACAACTGTGTGCTGTTTAAAAACATTTCTATTACCGTATTTTCCGGGCTATTAGACGCGCTCTTAAGCCTCCAACCCCATCAAAAAACAACTGCCTGCCCCACAATCCAGAGCACCCAAAACACAAATCCACTCGGGTGTCCCAGCACGACTTCAGTAAACTACAAAGCCACACCACCCACAAGCGTACGCAAACACACACAGAGCAGACAGCGACCACACAGTGAAACACACCCACAGATACACTCATCACTCCACACAGACGAGGAACGAACTGAAAAAGCGAGTGCAATGTGCCACTTCTAGACACAACTGAACAACTGAGTCACTGCGAACACACCGACAATCCAGCGTCCCAGACAGCACCCTCCCTACACGCCACAACTGAACAAAGCCCAGAGTCACCGTGAACGAACAAACAAACAAAACCACTCACCCATCACACTGTTGTGTTTCCTTTAAAGTCCGGTGTGGTTTAATTGTGAAAAACGTTTGAAAATAGAACATTTGATGACAGTGCCCCTTATAATCCAGAGCAACTAATAGCCCGGAAAATATGGTAGGTTTTTTTTGTTGTTGTTTTTTTTTGCTTTTTTTAATTTATGAAGCCAGAGTGGAATGAAGTGGAATTGTCACGTGAGAGCGAAACACAAACTTTACAGCTGACAGTAAGGAGGGTATGAATAGGGTCGAGGAGAGATACTGTAAATTTCTCAAACATGCGTGGATGACATCGTAAAACCTCTTCAGGCAGGTTTTTTGATGAGGATACAACATTATAACATGGGAGAATGATTAATTATTATTTTTATTGTCTGTATTTTCTTGCAGTGTATCACCCTTCAAAATGCATGATCCTGACTGTCGTTTACCATCTGTTCTTACTTAGTCTGTTTAGATGTGTGTATTTCAAAAAGTCAGACTTTGTGATGATCATTGACTATCTTCAGATCAGACACTAAATCCACTATAACCTTTTCTTCTTCCCACTTTAGCTCAGCTCTAACCCGCTCTCACATGGTTTTAAATTATATTTGATCAGGGACAACGTACAAAAACATTAACCTTAAAGAAAATGTGTCATGCCCCAGGTTTCAGCAACGATAGTTTCCAGCGGCAGTCTGTGGACGGGTTCATTACGATTAGGTGAGTGACTAAACTGCTGGCTTATGCTTGTGATTGTAATTTTATGTGTGAGAGGCTTGTTTAACAGCACAAATCTCCTCACCTGTTGTAGATTAAACTAAAAAAGCTCTTCACGGTCAGATTGTGTTAAAAGATTTAAAATCTAACTAGAGTAACAGAGCTTCAGACAGAACAGTGCCTACAGATAGCATCACACGCCCATGGGGGGAATGTGACATCATCGCATTGTAGAATCTGAAAACCACCAATAAAATCTGCCAGCTCAGCGCCCCCTGCAGGTCACTCAGCTACTCTCAGCCTCCTGTACAGTACACACTAGGGATGGGCATGATTAGTCGATTAATCGATAATTGATCATTAAGAATTTCATCGCTTACGTTCATTTTAATCGACAAACCAAATGTAGGTTGCTGTGCATAACGGGACCAAACGGGTCCGTACATGTGTCTCTGCATCAGAAGGAGTGAGACACAAACAGTCTGTCAGTCTGCAACGTGCCGAAGCACAAATGTGTATTTAACAATGATTTGTACAAGAAATTCCACGCTTTCCGTTGCATTCGGGACAAGTGTGAGTCCATGTGCACAGTGTATAAAGCAGCACATATGTTTCGGTGTCCAGTGGGAAAAAGCTTTGCCAGGTGAGAGTAGATCAATGTCGATGACGAGTCCCCACCTCCCTCCCCCCGTACGGTGTCCTGGTTTTGACAAACGCAAATATGGTCACACTAACCTGTATTCCACTGAGTCATGTGACAGAAATTGACTGCATCAGCGACACAAGAGCTGTTTTTTTTTTCTCTGCTTAATTTATGCAAATTAGCCATGCGGTTTTACATTTTGTTTTCTGTGAGAGTTGTGCAAAGCTGCATTAAACACATTATAAATGTCAAACGGATTGATGTGGCTCTAGAGTGGTTACGGTTTATATCTTGTAAAGTTGAATTTATTTATGCAGATTAGTAGTGCAGATAGTAATAATAATGATGATCATTTTAATATAAAAACATTAATGATTAATTGATAATTGATCGTTAATTCTCCTGACGATCGATTAAGAAAATTTAATCGAATGCCCATCCTTAGTACAACACATACACACACACACACACACACACACACACATACACATACGTGCGCACACACACATACAGTAGGGCTGCGCAATTATGGAAAAAATATCATTATCACGATTATTTTGGTCAATATTGAAATCACGATTATTCAAATGATTATTTTTAAGTTACACGATGCATTTATTCAGCATTTCTCTCAAATAAACTCTTTGCTATTGATAATTTACGCAAAACTTTCAAATTGAAAATAAATATAGGCTAAAAATCTGTACCTTAGAGCAGTTTTGCGATGTATAAAACATAAAATGAATTTAAAAAATATACTTTGAACATGAAATAAAGCATAGAAAAACATAAATGCATCAAAAATAAACTATATATATCGAGCTGTTATACCTCTATAGTTAAACCTCTATATTTAAACAACAAAATAAATACACTTACTTACATAAGAAATATCTCAATCTTTATCGTTTCTACTCAGTTATATGAGTTTGGAGATCGTTTGACACATAAATCGAAATCGGGAATTAACTGCACAGCCTTAATACACACACAAACACACACATACACACACACGCAGGTTTGCAGTCCACTCACACACTATAACTACAGTATGTGGCTGTAGGCGAAGGTCAGAGGGTTAGTGGGCTGCACGCTGACCTATGACCTCTGACCCAGGCTCTGGAGCTGATACACTGCTCTGCTGCTGCTGATGAGGACGAGGAGGAGCTGAGGTTTAACAGCAGGCGCTCACATTTCGTGCTGGACAGTGAATATGTGTTTCCAAGTTGTTTCCAGTAACTGCTCAGAGTGTTTTCTTTTATGGCATCAGTCGTTTGTAAAGGCCTATTTAGAATGCTGCCTTTATGGGAATGTCTTATCTCAGTGTTTCATTTTATCCACTTTTTACCCTCCTTTAGATCAGCTATTGTTCAGAGCTTCAGTGTCCATTTTTAGACCTGGTTTAGATCTAGATTAGACCCGGAATAGTCCTGTTATAGACCTGGTGGTACTCGGAGAGGCTAATCATTTCTTTTATTGATTTGAAAATGCTATATTCGCAGAAAACAACGCATCAACAAGTTTCAATTCCATTTTTTATGCTCCGAGTCTCCTCTCCCTTTGTTCTCCATGCTAAGTCACTCCCCCTTCAGAGCGGTATCACAACATAAACAATGTGTGTGAAACTACCGCACAGCGCATCAGGTTTGTTAAGTTGCTGAGCGCAGTTTTGTATTCTGTTTTTGTATATTTATGGAGAATTGTCGTGTGGGAGCATGGGTGGCATAGGCTTGTGGGCGGAGTCTCGGACAGAATCTTAGGTTACGTTTAAACTGAAACGAATCACTGTATCCCCGTATCAGAAATGGTTTGCATCCAGACACATCATTTCTGTATTCGTTCCCTATCCACATACACAAAACCGCCTGAAACGCCAATCACATGACTAGGCTGTCATCACGTCATCCCATGGAAGGCAAAAACAAGGAAGTGGAGCACTGTGTCTGAAGTTGCAGCAGATGATTTCGAGCCAAGGAAGATGGCAAGCGTGAAAGCGTATTTTCCGGGCTATTGGATGCGCTCTTAAGCCTCTAACTGCTTCAAAAAACGACCGCGCGCCCCACAATCCAGAGCGCCCTGTTCACTCGGGTGTCCCAGCACAACTTCAGTAAACTACAAAGCCGCACCACCCGCAGCGCACGCAAACACACACGGAGCAGACAGCGACCGCACAGAGAAACACACCCACAGACACACTCATCACTCCACGCCGACGAGGAAAGGAGGAACGAACCGAAAAAGCGAGTGCAATGTGCCTTTCTGAGCCACAGCGAACACGCCGACAATCCGTTGGTCCCAGACAACACCCTCCCTACACGCCACAACTGAACAAAGCCCAGAGTCACCGTGAACGCCACAAACAAAGTCCCACTGACCCATCCAACTGTTGGGTTTCACTTAAAGTCTGGTGCAGTTTATTTGTAAAAAAAAAGTTTGAAAATAGACCATTTAATGACAGTGTGTCTTATAATCCAGAGCGCCTAATAGCCCAGAAAATACGGTAGTTCTAGCTCTGCTGTTTCCCATTTGTGTATGGTTTGTTTAAACTGTTTTCCGCAATAGCATCACATGACCGATGTCAGTGAATCAGGAAGGTGCAAGTCACAGTCATGTTGTCCAATAAGGATGCAACTAGAGCTCCTACGTCAGTGTATCAATGTTTTTGGGCGTCCACGCAGTTCCGGATCAGATTCTTGGGAGCTGGCGGCACGAGACTGTTCCATCTCTGGAGCCATTTTAAATCAGATTAGTGTGGATGAACACTGCATCTGCAACAAAAAACGACTCGAATACGTACTAGTGTCTTATGTTATTAGGTTCTTTTTTCAGACCTAGAGTTTTGTTTCATACCTGACAGTTTGGACTGCTCCCTAGCGCTCTTCCTCAGAGTGGTCACGTGATGTTGCTGTGATGTGTCTGGTCAGCTGATTTAAGAAAACAGCGCCAAAACCTGTTTAACACTTCATAATAACTACACCTTATTTAGCCTTAATAAAGCATAAACAAAGGCTTAATTAATAATGAACAAAGATTTAATTAATAATGATTCACGCTTAGTAACTACTTAATTACTACCTTAATTAGCACTTGCACTTAACTTGCCTGTGCTGTAAATAGTTACTCATAATTATTTCATACTTAATTACTCATGGACTAACCATCTGAGCATTTATTAATCATTAATAAGCTATGAGAGAATGATTTACTAATAATGCAATGCAATGATCATTCAGGCAGCTGTTATTCTGTTAGTTAAGTCTTTTGGAGAGGTTTTCTAAAGTGAAGACTAATTATCCTTTATTAAACATTTACTAAGCGTGAATCATTATTAATTAAGTCTTTGTTCATTATTAATTAAGTCTTTATTCATGCTTTATTAAGGCTAAATAAGGGGTAGTTATTATAAAGTGTTACCAAAACCTGTTTAAATCAGACCACTAGTGAGCAGTCAAAACTGTCAGGTATGAAACAAAACTCTAGGTCTGAAAAAAGAACATCATAACATAAAATATTGGAAGACCAAATGCATCTCATTGAACTACGTACTAGTGGGGATGGGGCCTTACAGCTAACCATAAAGAAGGTTTGAATCGGGCCTTATAGAAATCACTAAATTACTTAAAGATGCATGGATGACATCTACATCCTCTTCAGGCATGTTTTTGATCAGGGAACTACATTACAACAAATCAGACAGATTTCACATAATAGACCCTCTTTAAATAATAGTACTGTCTCTTCCAGTTATTACTAGAAGATTTGTTCAGATACTTCAATCTACTGAAAGCGGTTTTTCATTACCACATCTGCCTCACAGTAAACATTGAGCGATGGAGGATGGTGCATGCGTCTGTTGTTCACACTGTGGGGACTGCTCCGGGGGCCTGTAGGGGGCGCTGTTCTCCTCAGGGGGGGGTCAGGCGGAGGTGAGCGCGGAGGGGCAGGGGCAGTGATGGATGGAGCGGAGCCGAGTTTGAGCCCGAGTCAGTGATTGATGTGAGGGGCGAGCGCGAGGATCTAGACGGAGTGAGGGAGTGAGAGCTTCCATACAAATGAGCCTCTGACACTAACGGCTCTATTAGGGCACAATGCTCAGGAGGAGGAGAGCGGGTTTACAGAGGTTCAAGACGCTTCCATAGTTCAACTTAGGAAACATTTTTAAGGCTGTGAAATTAAATGTAATGTTTTTTGTCTTGGTTTTTAAAGGGCCCATATGACGTTATCTTCTGATTTCTGTTCTAATGTAATATCATTTCTGGACTATAAGCTGCTACTTCTTCTCACACTTTGAACCCTGTAGCTTATAAAATGATGCAGCTAATATATGGACGGATTATTTGTTTGGCACATTGTCCATTCATATGTATACGGTCTATGGTTTGGCAACACAGCAAACGCGCACAACCTGAGTGCAGAAAACTCCGCTGTCTGCGCGGTTTAGTGATGGGCATTCGATGAAATTTTCTTAATCGATCGTTGGAAGAATTAACAATCGATTATCGATTAATCATTAATGTTTTTATATTAAAATGATCATCATTATTATTACTATCTGCACTACTAATCTGCAGAAATAAATTAAACTTTACAACATATAAACCGTAACCACTCTAGAGCCACATCAATCCGTTTGACATTATAATGTGTTTAATTCAGTTTTGCGCAACTCTCACAGAAACAAAACTTAAAACTGCATCACTAATTTGCATAAACTAAGCGAAGATAAAACTGCAGCTCTTGTGTCGCTGATGCGGTCAGTTTCTGTCAGATTAAAAGACATGACTCAGTGGAATACAGGTTAGTGTGACCATATTTGTGTTTGTCAAAACCAGGACACCGTACGGGGGGTGGGAGGTTGGGACTCGTCATCGACATTGCGCGACTCTCACCTGGTAAAACTTTTTCCCACTGGACACTGAAACATATGTGCGGCTTTATACACTGTGCACATGGACTCACACTTGACCCGAATGCAATGGAAAGCGTGGAATTTCTTGTACAAGTCATTGTTAAATACACATTTGTGCTTCGGTACGTTGCAGACTGACTGAATGTTTGTGTCTCGCTCCTTCTGATGCAGAGACACATGTACAGACCCCTGTTTGGTCACGCTACGCACAGCAACCTACATTCGGTTTGTCGATTAAAATTGACATAATTGATGAAATTCTTCATGATCAATTACCGATTAATCGATTAATCATGCCCATCCCTAGTGCGGTTAAGTTATGATGCTAAATTAAAATTAGTGAGGGGGATACATCTTACCCGTATAAATATGTAAATGCAGTCGGATACGTAAATAATGAGAAGAAATGTCTCAAACTTCAGTAGAAGAACAGACATCCACTCATACGTGATCCACACAACTATTCTTGTTCCCTGGGAGAGTCTGAAATCTTCTGAAATCCTCCAAGACACTGACATGATACAGACAGAACAGAGACTCTTTCTGCAGGAGACATGAGCAGTAGAGTGCAGGAAGAGATGGGGGTGGTGCGCCGAGGAAGATGCTACTTTGATTGTGTTTTCAACAGTTATTTTGCAGCTTCATGCATACATCCTCTATCCAGGCTGGAGTCACCTAGTGCCTCCGGTCAATTTCATTTCTCTCCAGCGACTAGGTCAGGAATCTGAATACACTAGACGGTTTGCAAGAACCCTGAAAGTTGTAGACTGCGCACCGGCCAATCAGCGAAGAGCTGTGAAGCCATGACGTCAAACTCGTCGCGTCTGTCTCGGTCCCTTTTGTGGTACAACACAACAGTAAACAAAGCATTGAGATGGATGTAGACCAGGGGTGTCAAACTCATTTTGGTCCAGGGGCCGTATCCCACCTACACTGATCCCAAAGGGGCTGGATCAGAAAACTCATGTCATATAAACCCCAAAAACAGCAATATGTTCAAATATTTGTAAAGAGAACTGCAAATCTATTACAGAAATCTTTTTTAACTGATGAACTCTTTCTTTTAGAAAATATTATAATATTATGAACAACCTGAAACTTTAAGAAAAATGCAATTTCAACACAATGTTTTAACATGAACTTGTATGCATTTCATAGAATTTAGTCCTGCTTTCTTTGTGCGCCGGAAACTTGGCATCTTTTAGCCTCCACAAGTGCATCAATATCAGGCACCATGTCCTGAGTAGCTGCTGTCTTCAGAATGTCATTCAAGTGTTTGTGTGTTTAGTCTTGAGCGTGGCTTTGTTTTATTAATGTTCATTACTGAGAAAACCTGCTCACAAAGGTAGATAGTAACTCTAAATCTATTATTTGTAGTTGCATGTCTGCGGGCACATCAGAGGGTTTGACTGTGAATGGTGTGCGAAACATGGCAAATTCTGTCTTCAGGTTTTAAAATATAATTAAAACATTTTAGTAGAAAATCAGTCAAGGGCCAGATTAAAGGTCTTGGAGGGCCGGATCTGCCCCCGGGCCGTATGTTTGATGCCCCTGATGTAGATGAAGACAGATCATTCTGTGTTGGCAACGATTCCCGAGATCGAGGATTTAAAGCCGGAACAAAGAGAATGTTTGGTGAATTTTATCAAGAGGAAAGACGTTATTGTTCTTCTTCCTACAGGATTTGGGAAAAGCTTAATATACCAGTTAGTCCCGTTAGCGGTGCATTAGAGACATCACGACCAAATAGCAGTGATTGGTTAAACAAAAAAAGTACCCGCCTACTGTCGAGCGAACGAATCCTAATGCCCACAAAGTGAAACCGGCTGATGAATCAGGCTACACACCCCCAACCCTCCTCATGGAAAACACACAAACAAATGTGAATACAGCTTATAAGTTAACGGCGGTTGATGTGGCAGTGGTAGAAGTAAACAGAGCTGCTGCACGTCAGCTCAACATCAGTGAGGCGATGGTGAGATTTTGGCGACGGCAGCGTGACGAACTGACTCAATGCAAAAAGATGACAAAAGCTTTCAGAGGCGATTAAAGCAGACGGCCTAAACTCGAAAACGTTCTTGAAGACGTGGACACCTGTGACTTATATTCAGGTGCAGCCTATATATGTACTTTTTTTTTTTCTTTTAAAATTTAGTTAATGCGACTTATATTCAGGTGACCTCAATAGTCCAGAAATGATGGTAGTTTTCTCATCACAAACAGTCCTGGAGTTGTGTTTTGGTTCATTCACACGTTTAACACCCTACAGATTCAGGCTGTGTGCTTCTCTCCAATGGAACACGCTCTTTTCTGCTTTATAATGTCGTGTGGTAATACAGGAAGTGCTCCATTGTGTTCATACACCTTCAATAGAATTATTTGGATCATTTCAACCCAGGAATTGCCCGTCTCTACTGAACTAAAGGTAAAGGGTAGCTGTTAACTTGAAAAGACACATGATAAAGGGTTACTCGAACATGTGTGAATGAAACACAACTCCAGGTGTGTTGTTGAGGAGGTGACAGCATTAGAACACGGCTTAAAGCTCACAAGAGTCAATTTTACGTAATACAGAACCTTCAATTCTACAATACAAATGGTTTCAAATAGTCAGTGATCAGCTTGGGTCTTTTTTGAAAGCCCCTGTTCCTGATTTTCATTTATTCTAGTCAAGATAAATGGTCCTTCCATAATGCATTCTCAGGTAAAAGCTACAAAATAAGAAATAAATGATACTGTAAAAGAGAATCTATTCATTTTACACAGCCTTTTCTCAGATAAGAGAAACTACAGGCAGGGTTTCCTCTTTTCATCCAATCAGGCATATTGTTACTAAGAATCATGGGAAATCAACTGCCTGACACTATCAGAGACACTTGTTTCTCTGTCCTGCTGCAATATCACAGCAGCACAAAGGACTATGTGTTCTTAACTCGTGGGTTGAAATCAATATAGGCCCATATTGAGCTTGTGTCTGTTCTACAGTTATAATCTGACACCTGTGGATCATTATGTTGACATTTTAAATCACAATGTTAGAATTTGGATGTTTTCGAGAACTGGATTGATATTGTGCAAGAGATCTACACAATGGAAAAGGTTTCATTTTTAGTGCAGCTGGATTTATTTACAAGATGTGGTCTAAATGGACAGAGTTTGTAAAGACTTGATGTAAAACTACTTCATATTGGCAATGTTTCGTTAAATTGTGAAAGACGTTTCCTGGCTCCCCAACCTGTTCTGAGTTTGTATGTTTAAAAAAAATGTAATCTTGAATTTGTAATCTGCGTTTTCAATCAAAAGTAAATTTAGAAAAAAAAAATAAAAATGAATCTGGACATTTAAAAAAATCACAATGTTAGAATTTGAACAGATCTTCACAATAGAAAAGGTTTCATTTTTATGAAAAGTGCAGCTGGATTTCCTTTTCAGTTTAGTTTGTGGTCTAAATGGTGAGTGTGTAAAGCCGGTGAGATCAGACTTTATGCAAAACTACTTCATATTTGCAATGTTTTGTTAAATTGTGACAGAGGTTCCCTGGCTCCCCAACCTGTTCTGAGTTTGTATATCTTAAAAAAAAAATGTAATCTTGAATTTGTAATCTGCTTTTTCAATCAAAAGTAAATTTGGAAAAAAAAAAATAATAATAATCTGGACATTTAAAATCACAAAGTTAGAATTTGGACGTTTTCGAGAACTGGATTGATATTGTGCAAGAGATTTATGCAATGGAAATGGTTTCATTTTTACTGAAAGTGCAGCTGGACTTTTTTACAGGATGTGGTCTAAATGGACAAAGATTGTAAAGGCAGTGAGATCAGACTTGTAAAACGACTTCTCATTTGCAATGTTTTGTTAAATTGTGACAGAGGTTCCCTGGCTCCCCAACCTGTTCTGAGTTTGTATATTTAAAAAAAAAAAAAAATGTTATCTTGAATTTGTAATCTGCTTTTTCAATCAAAACTAAATTTGGGGGGGAAAATGAATCTGAACATTTAAAATCACAATGTTAGAATTTGGACATTTTCAACAACTAGACTGATATTGTACAAAAAAGTGCATCTTTTTGTTTACAAGATGTGGTCTAAATGGACAGAGTTTGCAAAGACGTCATGTAAAACTACTTCATATTTGCAATGTTTTCTTAAATTGTGAAAAATGTTCCCTGACTATCCAACCTATTCTGAGCTTGTATATGTTAAAAAAATGTAATCTTGAATTTGTAATCTGTGTTTTCAATTGAAAGTAAATTTAGAAAAAAAAAAAATCTGGATATTTTAAATCACAATGTTAGAATTTGGACATTTTCAAGAACTGGATTAATATTGTGCAAGAGATTTATACAATGCAAAGGTTTCATTTTTACAAAAAGTGCAGCTGGACAGGACTGGAGATGTGGTCTAAATGGACAGAGTTTGGAAAGACTTGATGTAAAACTACTTCATATTTGCAGTGTTTTGTTAAATTGTGAAAAACGTTCCCTGGCTCCCCAACCTGTTCTGAGTTTGTATATGTAAAAAAAAATGTAATCTTGAATTCACAAAAAGTGCAGCTGGAGAAAATGTGGTCTAAATAAAATAAAGAGAGTTTGTAAAGGCGGTGAGATCAGACTTCGTGTAAAAGTACTTCATATTTGAGGTTCCCTGGCTCCCCAACCTGTTCTGAGCTGTATATGTTAAAAAAAAAAAATGAAGAGAACTGGACTGATATTCTGCAAGAAATCTACACAGTGGAAAAGGTTTCATTTCTACAAAAAGTGCAGCTGGATTTATTTACAAGATGTGGTCTAAATGGACAGAGTTTGTAAAGACTTGATGTAAAACTACTTCATATTTGCAGTGTTTTGTTAAATTGTGAAAGACGTTCCCTGGCTCCCCAACCTGTTCCGAGTTTGATTATGTAAACAAAAAAAGTAAAAGCAAGAACTTGTGATTTCATTCTGCACATTGCAACGTGTAATCTGCTTTTCAATAAAAAGTACATTTAAAAAAAGAAAGTGCTAAGTCAGTCCCCCTTCAGAGCGCTGTCACAACATAAACAGCATGCAGCAAACCGTTTTCAGTCCTGGTCTGGTCCCAGTCTCAGTCCCGGTCCCGGTCTCAGTCTTGGTCTCAGTCTTGGTTTCATTCACGGTCTGGTCCTTGTCTGGTCCCAGTCTGGTCCTGGTCTGGTCCCGGTCTCAGTTCCGGTCTCAGTCCCGGTCTGGTCCCAGTTTGAGTCCAAGTCTAGGTCCTGGTCTGGTCCTGGTCTGGTCCCGGTCTCAGTTCCGGTCTCAGTCCCGGTCTGGTCCCAGTTTGAGTCCAAGTCTAGGTCCTGGTCTGGTCCTGATCTGGTCCCGGTCTCAGTTCCGGTCTCAGTTCCAGTCTCAAGCACGTTCTGGTCCTGGTCTAGTTTCGGTCTCAGTCCCGGTCTGGTCCCAGTTTGAGTCCAAGTCTGGGTCCTGGTCTGGTCCCGGTCTCAGTCCTGGTCTCAAGCACAGTCTGGTCCTGGTCCGGTCCCAGCCTGAGTCATGTTCTCAGTCCCAGTCTGGTCTCGGTCTCAGCCCCGGTCTTGTCCCAGTTTGAGTCCAAGTCTGGGTCCTGGTCTGGTCCTGGTCTGGTCCCAGTCTCAGTCCTGGTCTCAAGCACAGTCTGGTCCTGGTCCTGGTCTGGTCCCGGTCTCAGTCATATTCTCAGTCCCAGTCTGGTCCCGGTCTCAGTCCTGGTCTCAGTCCTGGTCTCAGTCCTGGTCTCAGTCCTGGTCTCAGTCCTGGTCTCAGTCCTGGTCTGGTCCCAGTCTCAGTCCTGGTCTCAAGCACAGTCTGGTCCTGGTCCTGGTCTGGTCCCGGTCTCAGTCATGTTCTCAGTCCCAGTCTGGTCCCGATCTCAGTCCCGGTCTCAGTCCCGGTCTCAGTCCCGGTCTCAGTCCTGGTCTCAGTCCTGGTGTGGTTCCGGTCTCAGTCCTGGTCTCAGTCCTGGTCTGGTCCCAGTCTCAGTCCTGGTGTGGTTCCGGTCTGTATGCAGCACAAAAATCCAGCATCGGCCGTTATCCTTTTTTTTTCTTCCATTATTCATTTCAACTCAAAATCGAAAAAACTGAATCGTTATCTTTTCTTTTTTTTTCCATTTTGATTTTGGAGACAAATAATGAAGAAATCTGTTGTTTTTTCATGTTCTTATTTTTGGTTTTATATTGAAAAACAAATGAACGAGTACATGATCCGCGGAGTGTGATTGGACGCTGGTGTTTGGTTCTGGCTCGAGGTGTGGACAGAGGAAGTGGGGACCTCGGTATAAAATCTCCTCTCTGTTTTGATTACTGGTGGATGACTTTAAGATCATCTCTTTCATGCTTCATTGCTGATATATTTCTTACATATTTCATTACTTTAACTTAACGCATTTTGATAATTCATTCCTTCTTAATCTTGATCCGGTCTGTGCTCCTCTTCAGATCTACAGCCAGGAAAGATCTGTGACGACGCAGATGATTTAAATATGGACGCGGCATTGACAGTTTTAATCTGAACATCTGAGCGGAGCGGCTGACAGAGCGAGCGAGTGGTCCTATACCCCCACGCCGTTTCATCCTCACTGGTCAAAAGGGGCTTTGTTGATTGACGGACGACTTTACGTTAAGAATAAATAACGAGACAGAAGTGTTCAGTATTCAGGCCGCACGGTGAGAGGGTTTCTGCTCCGGAGAATTAAGTGAATTTGTCAATCTTGAAAAATAAGTCGGAGCTGAAATCTTTATAAAGGGAAAGTCAATAGAGCGATTAAAGGCACTGTACCTGAACTCTTTCCCGTGTATTTGCGCAGAATGTGCCTCAGTACAGATATACTCATATATTGGATAAGCAGCTTTGGGTTCAAATAAAGTCCACTGTGTTCTGTCCACATTAGAAAGCACTTTATTGTCCGATAATCAGGAAGTCCACGTTAGCATGCCAATTGTTGTTAGCTTTGTAGTCATGGAAAAACTCCGCCGTGGTCTCTAAGCTCACCTGCTTTTACCGTTTTAAAAATGTGAACTAGAACTTATCTCCCAGTGACCATTACAGGTACTTGCAGTTAAGAAATTATATTATGAAACATAAGGACTGGGATTATATCAGAAGAGACCCAACAAATATTGAGAAATATTTTTGTGATCTACTTGAAAACTCTGGTGTATTGGAAAAGCAAGTGAGCAAGATTTACCAAAAATTGTTAATAGACGTGTCTGATAATACAAATCATATAAAACAACAATGGGAAATGGAAATGAATGTGACTTTGGATGATGATACCTGGGAGGGTGTTTGTTCTGGTTGTCATAAAGGGCTGGGAAGTCAGATTTGGAAGGAGTTTGACTGGAAGGTCAAATTAAGATTTTTTAGAACCCCGCTCAAAACTTTTATTTCAAAATGTAGTGTTAGTGATAAATGTTGGAGGAGGTGTGGACTTGTGGGCGACCAGACTCACATATTTTGGGACTGCCCCAATATAAAAGGTTTTTGGATTAATGTTAAAGATGTTCTACAAAATATATTGGCTGTGGACCTGTTGATGGACCCAAAGGTATTTCTGCTTGACATATTCCCTGACGGTCTCTCTCATGATCAGTGCTTTCTGCTGCATCTTCTTCTGTTGACTGCAAGAAAAATGATCACGATCTACTGGCTGAAACCTGAAATACCGACCGTTGAACAGTGGAGATCAAAAATCAGACAAGTTTATACAATGGAACTGTTAACGGCTCAACTACAGCTCAAGGTGGCAGCTTTTGAAAAGAAATGGAGCCCAATTACTGACTTTTTGAAATAAGACATGTATGCCCTAATATGCCTTATTCTTTATGTTTTGGTTTTAATTTTTTTAATTTGTTTTTGCAAATTTTAGGTTTTTTTTTCTCTCTTTCTTCTTCTAGAGGGGGGAGTGGGGAGAGAGAAGGGGCAAAAAAGTGAATATATAAACTGTGAGAAGGCCCGGTCTCAGGACAGTGTTGATGTGATTTGATTTGTGGCAATAAAAGTTAAAAAAAAAAGTGAACTAGAACTGGTCTAAAATCATTCCTCGCTTATCTTCTGCATTCTGAGCTTCCTAATTACAGGTTT
Source organism: Boleophthalmus pectinirostris (assembly GCF_026225935.1). Lineage (NCBI taxonomy): Eukaryota > Metazoa > Chordata > Actinopteri > Gobiiformes > Gobiidae > Boleophthalmus > Boleophthalmus pectinirostris. The sequence continues at coordinate 1,172,130 of NW_026571095.1, forward strand.
CCCACTCTATTTCACTGACTAAATTTCAAAGGTTTTCCATGACTAGAGATTTTTAACACTCAAAATCCTGTCAGTGCATTTACTGTCGTCTCGTTCAAACAAAAGGCTCAGACGTTCAGAAATAATCAGAATAGCCTCATGAGAATTTAAAGAGATAATAAATTCCATGACTTTTCCAAAACTTTCATTGAATTTACAGAATTCCATGACTTTTACAGGCCTGGGAAATTACATTTTCAATTTCAGTGACTTTCCCAGGATTTCCATGGTTGTGGGAACCCTGTAATTACTCACCCTCAGGGGCGGACCGGGACCAAAAACGGCTATAGACTTTTATATCGTTGCTCTTTCTTCTTAATATATTGTGATGTGTGAGCTACTGTGTTTAAATCATTTCCCTTGTGGATTATTAAAGTCTATGCATGCTAGCACGCACTTCCTGATTATCTGACACGTTTACATGAGAGCTTTAATTCTGAATAAAAAGGATTAAACTCTGAATAAAAATCAATTCCACTTTAAAAAGACCATGTAAAGACCACGTAATTCCTATTGAAAATTATTATTTGGTATTACTTCCATTCCAAATTCCAAATTAAGTGGGTGGTTTATTCCGATTTTAAAGCCGAATTAATTTATTCCTCGCTCCACCAGTCCTGGCTTTGGACTTTCATCCACGTCTCTTTGGATTTGTGAGCAGGATGTGGGAGTGGGTTGAGGTAGAGCAGCCTCACACTCAGTTTGTCTTCTTCCTCCTCCTCAGCTGACATAAAGCGTGATGACAGAATTCTCCAGCTGCTGCGCAATTATCATCGGAACGACTGCGAAAAAAGTTTGGATCATGTTTGTGTCCGTGGCATAACGACAATTAGCAATTCAATTTCTCTCCAGCTACTAGGTCAGGAATCAGAATACACTAGATGGTTTGCAAGAACCCCGGAAGTTGTAGACCTCGCACCGGCCAATCAGTGAAAAGCTGAACTAACCCGAGTTGTGATAGCAGACTTCATACTCTATCCTCCTTTGGACTTTGTCAAATAAAAACTTTACATTTTTTATTGCACCTTTAATGTGCAAGTTCATCTCGCAGAAACAACGATGATCACTGACAGACATGTTCACTCTCTGCTTTGTTTGTTGTGCCTGTAATGACTCGGACACCACTGAGCGTTCCGGTGCATTACATACGTCACGACCAAATAGCAGCGATTGGTTAAAATAAAAAAGTACCTGCCTACCATCGAGCAAACAAATTCTAATGCTGCGAGGTCAGACGGTTTCACATCGTGGCTGATGAATCAGGCTAAACGACAAACTGAGATGACAAAAAAGCCGGTAGCAGCTGAAGTGTGTGTTTTCTTTCGGTTGACGTAAATACGTTTGCGCTCCTCCTGTCCAATCAGAGCAGAATAGGAGGGTTTCAGTCACGTGATCACGATGACGCACGGATTTCAGGTGGAGGGCAGGAAGTGAAGACAAACACGACAAACAAACACGGCTCTGGAGAACACAGATATGGAGAAGAGTTCTTATTGTCAGGATTTAGAGCCAGTAACAAGGTAAAGGTACGAGCAGTTAGTCGACAAATGTAAAAATGAGTGAATTTTCGACCGAAGTAACAGATTTGCCGACAATCGAGGCAGTGGACATTACGTCATTCTAAATCAGACAACAGATGAAGGTGTACAAAAGTTTGGAGGCTTATAACTTCTTTTGTCAGTGGATGGGTCCTCAACCTCGGTGCAAAACGCCTAAATGATGATTATGGTTTGGTCTTCGTCGGGGTGAGTGTTTCTTATTTTATGTGTATAAACTGTGATGGGAAAAACTGTATCGGCAGTAACTGATCGATCCCAACTATTTAATGTCAACAAACGTCGTTCGCCGTTAGTCGTTAACAGTGTTGGGGAGTAACAGATTACATGTACCGGAGTTACGTAATCAGAGTACAAATTATGAGTAACTGTATTCAGTTACAGTTACTGTTTCAGTGAGTGGTAATTGGATTACAGTTACTTTGTTGAAATAAATGGATTACACAGAGGGATTTTCCTGTTTTCACTTTTTTTTCTTTTTTTTTTGGTACTTCCACTCATTGCCGGACACTAAACCAGGTCCAAACCAGGACTAAAACCAGGTCTAAACTAAGTCTAAACTAGAACTAAACCAGGACTAAACGGGGACTAAACAGGACGAAAACCAGGTCTAAACCAGGTCCAAACCAGGACTAAAACCAGGTCTAAACCAGGTACAAACCAGGTCTAAACCACTAAAACCAGGTCTAAACCAGGTCTAAAACCAGGTCTAACCAGGTCTAAACCAGGACCAAACCAGGCTAAACCAGGTAAAACCAGGTCTAAACCAGGACCAAACCAGGTCTAAACCAGGTCTAAAACCAGGTCTAAACCAGGAAAACCAGGTCTAAACCAGGACTAAAACCAGATCTAAACCAGGTCTTCCAAACCAGGACTAAAACCAGGTCTAAACAGGTCCAAACCAGGACCAAACCAGGTCTAAAACCAGACTAAACCAGGTCTAAACCAGGTCCAAACCAGGTCTAAACCAGGTCTAAACCAGGACCAAACCAGGTCTAAACCAGGTAAAACCAGGTCTAAACCAGGACCAAACCAGGTCCAAACCAGGATTAAAACCAGGTCTAAACCAGGACTAAAACAGGATTTAACAGGACTAAATCCTGCTGCGTGGACCGTGTCTTATCTTCTTCTATCAATAATATTTTTTAATTTGGTTCAGTAAAGTCTGGGCTTTTTTATTTCTTTTATCAGACAAAACTTCTTACGTGAAAATTTCCTCGTCTTTGCTTCTCTACAGCAAATCAAGTAATCCAAAGTATTCAGATTACATTACTCACTTTAAGTAATTTAATGGATTAAGTTACAAACTACATTTTGGGGGATGTAATCTGTAATCTGTAGGGGATTACATTTTAAAAGTCACCTTCCCAACACTGGTCGATAATGATTTGCAGATTCTGCTCCTCCCGACCGTAAACGTAGGTTTGTAATCCACTTTTTACGGCGTTGTTCTGTCAGCTTTTTCCATTTCTGACCTTTGTGGACGACTATCTTCGGTTCTCTAAAAAAAAATCACTTTTCCTTCTCTCGGTTAGAACGATTGGCACAGCCGTAAACTACACAACACTTCAGCATTTTCCAGACAAAGACACAACAGTGTTTAATAGCCAGTGTTGGGGAGTAACAGATTACATGTACTGGAGTTACGTAATCAGAGTCCAAATGATGAGTAACTGTATTCAGTTTCAATGAGTGGTAATTGGATTACAGTTACTTTGTTAAAATAATTGGATTACATGGCGGTATTTTACTGTTTTCACTTAAACCAAGACTAAACCAGAACTAAACCAGGACTAAAACCAAGACTAAACCAGGACTAAACCAGGACTAAAACCAAGACTAAACCAGAACTAAACCAGGACTAAAACCAAAGACTAAACCAGGACTAAACCAGGACTAAACCGACTAAACCAGACTAACAGACTAAACCAGTTAAACCAGGACTAAAACAAGACTAAACCAGGACTAAACCAGGACTAAACCAGGACTAAACCAAGACTAAACCAGGACTAAAACCAAGACTAAAACCAGAACTAAACCAGGACTAAAACCAAGACTAAAGGACTAAACCAGGACTAAACCAGGACTAAAACAGGACTAAACCAAGACTAAACCAAGGACTAAACCAGGACTAAACCAGGACTAAACCAGGACTAAAACCAAGACTAAACCAGGACTAAACCAGGTTTAAACCAGGACTAAAAGCAGGACTAAACCAGGACTGAACCAGGACTAAAACCAGGTCTAAACCAGGACTAACCAGGACTAAAACCAGGACTAAACCAGGACTAAAACCAAGACTAAACCAGGACTAAACCAGGACTAAAAACCAGGACTAAACCAGGACTAAAACCAAGACTAAACCAGGACTAACCCGGACTAAAAGCAGGACTAAAAGCAGGACTAAACCAGGACTGAACCAGGTCTAAACAATATGACACTAACAGTAGGTGGACATAATTTAAAGCAGCAGTGATCTCATACAGAAATCATTTCTCTATCAATAATATTTTTAATATGGTTAAGGGGCTTTTTATTTTTTTTTACAGACAAAACATCTTATGTTCAGATCCTCGTCTTTGCTTCTCTACACCAAACAAAAGCCTCTTCATGGAGTCTTACGCTCAACAACCACTTTGAAGAGAACAAACAAGAATTTTCAGGATGTGGTTGTTACATTCATGTAGTTTTAAAAAGCCTGACAATATCAAGTAATCCAAAGTAATCAGATTACGTTACTCACTTTAAGTAATTTAATGGATTACGGTACAAACTACATTTTGGGGGATGTAATCTGTAATCTGTAGGGGAATACATTTTAAAAGTCACCTTCCCAACACTGTTAATATCTTCCTCCCGTCCGTTCACTTCCTGCCCTCCATCTGATTTCGCCCTGTGACGTCACTTGAAACCCACCTATTAAATAAAGGCAATTTGAATGTGTTTTCCTCAAATCTCAATTCAGAATTATTATTTGCATGTCGACTGAAAGGAAACTATTCATATTCATGTTCATAATAATTCATTTGGAATTTAAAAGCATCATGTAAACGTGGACAGTATAAGTCTTTAGAATTAGACTCGGACAGTTCACAGAGGACATAGTTTTAACGTCAGCAGCTGATTATTAAATATATCTGAATTGGGGCGAGGCGCATTTTGCTCAGATTTATGGGAAAATCACGTACAGGGCCTTTAAAACCCGCCCCTTCTGTCCTGCCATGGGTGCTGTGGAGTAGTGCAGTGTCCAGATGTCCACCCGCGGCACCCACAGCACCCATGGGAGCCCTCAGTGCAGCCGTGCCTCACTGACCCTCCACGCAGTTGGTGGAGAAGAAGCAGATGTTCCTGGTCTCCAGAGGGTTCTCATGGGTGAAGTCTGGAGAGCGGGTCTGAGGCTCCGACTCGCCCGTCAGGGAGGAGTTATCCACCTGCACACACAGACACAAACAGACAGAGAGACGGAGGAGAGAGAGAGGAGAGAGATGGAGGGATAGAGGAGAGGAAGAGGGAGGGAGAGAGAAGAGAAGAGAGAGAAAGGAGAGAAGGACAGAACAGAGACGGGTGAGGGATAGAGGAGAGGGAGAGAGGAGAGAATAGAGAGGGGGAGGAGACAGAGGAGAGTGAAAGAGGGAGGGAGAGAGACAGAGAGAGAACGGGGGGGCAAAGGAGAGGGAGGAATAGAGGGGTGGACAGAGGAGAAAGAGGAAAAGGGAGGAAGGGAGATAGAGGAGAGTACAGAGAGGGGGAGGAGACAGAGAGAGAAAGAGGGAGAGGAGAGGGAGGAAGAGGAGAGGAAGAGGGAGGGAGAGAGAGGAGAGAACGGGGGGCAGAGGAGAGGAAAGGATAGAGAGAGAAGGAGAGAACAGAGAGGGGGAGGGGACAGAGAGAGAGGGAGAGAAAGAGAGAGGAAGACAGAGGGAGAGAGAGAGGAGAGGAGAGAAGAGAGAGGGGGAGGAGGCAGAGGAGAGGGAGAAAGAGGAGGGAGGGAGAGAGAGAACAGAGAGGGAGGAGACAGGAGAGAGAGAGAGAGGAAAGAGAGAGAGAGGAGAGGAGAGAACAGAGAGGGGGAGGAGACAGGAGAGAGAGAGAGAAATAGGGAGGGAGGGAGGGAGGGAGAGGGGAGACAACGGGGGGCAGAGGAGAGGGAGGGATAGAGAGAGAAGGAGAAAACAGAGAGGGGGAGGAGACAGAGGAGAGGGAGAGAGAGGGCGAGAACAGAGAGGGGTGAGGGGAGAACGGGGGCAGAGGAAAGGGAGGAAGAGAGATAAAGGGAGGGAGAGAGTGGTGGACAGAGGAGAAGGAGAGAGAGAAAGTGAAAGCGAGAGGGAGGGAGAGAAGGAGAGAGCAAAAGGAGGATAGAGGGAGGGACAGAGAAAGAAGGAGAGAACAGAGAGGGGGAGGGGACAAAGGAGAGAGGAGAAGGATGAAGAGAAAGGAAGAGCGAGAGAGAGAGAGTGAGAGGAGTGAAGGAGAGGAATGGGGAAGGAGAAGAGAAAGCGAGAGAGAGGGGGAGGGACAGAGGAGAAGAAGAGAAAGAGAGAGTGAAAGAGTGAGGGAGAGAGCAAAAGGAGGATAGAGGGGGAGAGAGAGAGAGAAAGGAGAACGACAGAGAGAGAGAAAGTGAGGGAGAAAAAGAGAAAGACATGCGAAAGGAAGAAGAGGGAGGACGGAGAGAGGGAGAGAAAAAGAGGGGAGAACAGGAGGGAGAGGTGAGGGGGAAAGAGGGCGAGAAGAAGATGAGAATGAGATAGAAAAGGAGGTCAGACAGAGAGAGAGAAGAGAAGAGAAGAGAGAGAGAGAGAGAGACACAAATAAAAGTTATGTGTGCGTGTTTACGAGAGCAGCTGTGATGTGGCCGTGAACTGAAACCACAACTGAAGAGATCCTCGTTTAGTAAAGACACAAAAAGAAAGCACAGAGTCACGGAGCTGATTCTAAAAAACATCTATCTGTACTTTTCTGGACACATGGTTCAGAATAATTAAAGAGTAATAATTATTCATGTGTGTTTAGATTTCTCGCAGTTTTGTTGAACACACATACTGTCTGATCTATGTTAAAATGTTGTTTCCTCATCACAGACAGACCTGCAGTTGTGTTTTGTTTCATTCACAAACCAGGTAATACAGGAAGTGCTCCGATAAAACACGTTTTATCTGCTAAAAGACAATTAAAAAGCCCAATCTTTCCTTAACCAGATTTAAAATATTATTAATAGAGAAATGATTTCTATATGAGATCACTGCTGCCGTAAAGTATGTCCACCTACTGTTAGTGTCATGTTGTATAGACCTGGTTTAGTCCTGGTTTAGTCCTGGTTTAGTCCTGCTTTCAGACCTGGTTTAGACCTGGTTTAGAGTCCTGGTTTAAGTCCTGGTTTTAGTCCTGGTTTTAGTCCTGGTTTAGTCCTGGTTTAGTCCTATGGTTTAGTCCTAGTTTTAGTCCTGGTTTAGTCCTGGTTTAGTCCTGGTTTAGGTTTAGTCCTGGTTTTAGTCCTGGTTTTAGTCCTGGTTTTAGTCCTGGTTTTAGTCCTGGTTTTAGTCCTGGTTTTAGTCCTGGTTTTAGTCCTGGTTTTAGTCCTGGTTTTAGTCCTGGTTTTAGTCCTGGTTTAGTCCTGGTTTTAGTCCTGGTTTTAGTTCTAATTTAGTCCTGGTTTTAGTCCTGGTTTATTCCTTGTTTTAGTCCTGGTTTTAGTTCTTAGTTTTAGTCCTGGTTTTAGTTCTAGTTTAGTCCTGGTTTTAGTTCTAGTTTAGTCCTGGTTTTAGTTCTATTTAGTTTAGTCCTGTTTTAGTCTGGTTTAGTTTCCTGGTTTTAGTTCCAGTTTAGTCCTGGTTTTAGACCTAGTTTAGTCCTGTTTTTAGTCCTGATTTTAATCCTGGTTTAGTCCTGGTTTAGCCCAAAAAGTGAAAACAGTAAAATACCGCTGTGTAATCCATTTATTTCAACAAAGTAACTGTAATCCAATTACCACTCATGGAAACAGTAACTGTAACTGAATACAGTTACTCATAATTTGTACTCTGATTATGTAACTCCAGTACATGTAATCTGTTACTCCCCAACACTGCCAATACACAAATTCACTCAGGTGTCCCAGTACGACTTCGGTAAACTACAAAGCCGCACCACCTGCAGAACACACAAACACACACAGAGCAGACAGAGACCACACAGCGAAACACACCCACAGACACACTCATCACTCCACACCGACGAGGAACGGAACGGAGGAACGAACTGAAAAAGCGAGTGCAATGTGCCACTTCTAGACACAACTGAACAACTGAGTCACTGCGAACACGCCGACAATCCGTTGGTCCCAGACACACCCTCCCTACACGCCACAACTGAACAAAGCCCAGAGTCACCGTGAACGCAACAAACAAACAAAACCACTCACCCATCACACTGTTGTGTTTCCTTTAAAGTCCCACGCGGTTTATTTGTGAAAAAAGTTCGAAAATAGATCATTCAATGACAGTGCGTTTTATAATCCAGAGCAACTAATAGTGCAGAAAATATGGTAATAATTAAGAGTTACTCAAACATGTGTGAATGAAGAGGAGAAAATTCAGTTTGTCGACTGGACAAAAGTTAGTTTGGTTGAAGACGTTTCGCAGCTCATCCAAGCTGCTTCTTCAGTTCTGGTCAGACGCTGGTGGACACTTCCTTATATCTGCAGGGAGGAGCTAAATAACTGAAACTAACACACACACTTGTTTACAGTTTCTGTTTGTTAGTTCGGCATATTGACCTGTACAGGGTGTGGGGGTCTAATTAGCAGAACAATCACGGCCATAATGGAGCTTCCACACCTCTGGACCAGACTCTGGCCTGTTTTCTTGTTTGTTTTGATTTAGGTTTGAGGATGGAGTTGTAAATAGGAGACAGATGGTGTCTGAGTCTCCATTTCTGTTTAGAGAAGGATTCTGTTTCTTAACAAAAATGACTTCTTTCACTTCCCTCTCAAACCAATTCTTTTCTCTGGCTAAAATCTGTACCTCGCTGTCCTCAAATGAGAGGCCCGTGGCTCTTAGGTGGAGATGTACAGCAGACTGAGGTCCACTGCTGCTCTCTCGTCTGTGTTGGTACATCCTGTTGTGAAGTGTCTGTTTAGTTTCTCCAGTGTAGCGTTCACTGCAGTCCTCACTGCTCTGAATGGAGTAGAGCACATTGCTTTGTTTGTGGCTCAGTGTTTTGTCCTTTGGGTGGATCAGTTTCTGTCTTAGATTGTTCGTAGGTTTGAATTAGACCAGGATCTCATGTTGTCTGAAAATCCTCTGTAGTTTTTCAGAAACACCAGCCATGTAGGGAATAGTTCCCCCCTTTCTCCTGGGTTCTGATTCTCCGTTGTCCTGTTTTTTAGTTCTCTTGGTTTTGGTGAAGGCCCATTTTGGATATCTGCAAACACGAGGGCTTTCTGCACATGTTGTTCTTCTTTCTCCTTTCCCTCTCTGCTTGTAGGCACCACTTGAGCTCTGTGTTGTAATGTCTGAATAACTCCAAGTTTGTGTTGCAGTGGGTGATGAGAATCAAAAAGCAGGTACTGGTCCGAGTGTGTGGGCTTCCTGAAGACCTCAACCTGGAGTCGTAGCTTGGATGAGCTGCAAAACGTCTTCAACCAAACTAACTTTTGTCCAGTCGACAAACTGAAATTTCTCCTCACCGTGGATTCTACCTGGACGACTGAGAACATGTGTGAATGAAACAAAACAACTCCAGGTGTGTTTTTGAGGAGGTAACAGCATTATAACATAACTTAGAGCAAAACTTTTCCATAATATAAGACCATCAAATGCATTTATCTGCACAAATGGTTCAGAGTAATCGTATAATAATAACAGTCTGCGTGTGTTTAGAGTCGATGTAGAGTTTGATTGCTTGAATCACAGTGAGATTACAGACTGTGAGCTGTGGAGCGTTCATGTTAAAGGACCTCAACACTTCTGGGGTTCAGAGAGGATGAACTTTACTAATCTAAACCTCTCTATCTGAAAATCACACCAGCTACAACGAGTCTGCTGACAAGTTTTCATGTTATAAAGTTCCATTTGTTTTGACCCAGAAGAGTTTGGTTACGTTCATATTGCAGGGCTTAAAGCTCAATTCGGATTTTTTCGCGAGGTCGTTCACATTTCCAGTTAAATGCGTCTTGTATGTGATCTCCAGTGTGAACTTTAAACTCCCCAAATGCATCGAGCGTGCTCAGTGTTTACGGAAGTCGCCTACATGTGGAGGCAGCATCAAACATCTGGAGATTTTAAAGTTGCTGTCGTCGCGGGGCCAGAACATGTACAGATGATTGGTTTTAAGGAGGAGATTGAGAAGGAGGACGAGGTTTTGGGCAGTGGCGTTTTGTGGGGCAGTGGCAGCGACATCTGTAGAAAGAAACGTGTGGAGTCGCAGAGTGGTGGGATTGATACGTGCTTCTCTGCTGCACCAACACGGAGTTCAGACAATATTTTCGTCTGACGAAAAGAACGTTAGTTTACATTTGTGAGTTATAGATGGGATGAATGCACTTTGGCCGTTCAGACTGAAGTCGCATGTCAAAAAATCGGATATGTATTGGTTTCAGGAGCACATATCCAAGTGGCCTGGGTCACATTTGAAAAAAATCAGATCTGTGTCATTCAGACTGTCATTAAAAGATACAGATACAGGAACAAAGGGGCCAAAAAATCGGATTTGAGTCACTTCAGGCTGCAGTCTGAACTTAGCATTATATTATAAAAGCTGCTCTAGAATATTCCACAGTAGGGATGGGCATTCGATTAAATTTTCTTAATTGATCGTCGAGAGAATTAACAATCGATTATCGATTAATCATTAACATTTTTTATATTAAAATGTATCATCATTATTATTACTATCTGCACTACTAATCTGCATAAATAAAATCAACTTTACGACATATAAACCGTAACCACTCTAGAGCCACATCAGCCCGTTTGACATTATAAAGTGTTTAATTCAGTTTTGCGCAACTCTCACAGAAACAAAACTTAAAACTGCATGGCTAATTTGCATAAACTAAGTGAAGGGGGAAAAAAATGCTCTTGTGCTTCAACTTCTGTCGGATTGAAAGACATGACTCAGTGGAATACAGGTTAGTGTGACCAGATTTGCCTTTGTCAAAACCAGGACACCGTACGGGGGGTGGGAGGTTGGGACTCGTCATCGACATTGCGCGACTCTCACCTGGCAAAACTTTTTCCCACTGGACACTGAAACATATGTGCTGCTTTGTTCACTGTGCACATGGCCTCACACTTGTCCCAACGGGAACGGAAAACGTGGAATTTCTTGTACAAGTCATCGTTAAATACACATTTGTGCTTTGGTACGTTGCAGACTGACCGACTGTTTGTGTCTCGCTCCTTCTGAGTGCAGAGAGGTACATATCTGGACCCCTGTTTGGTCACGCTACGCACAGCAACCTACATTCGGTTTGTTGATGAAAATGAACGTAATCGATGAAATTCTTAATGATCAATTATCGATTAATCGACTAGTCATGCCCATCCCTATTCCACAGTATGGGCTAAACCTTTTTATCGGCACGGAGACAAGCAAGTTGGCACCACCAGGCCAAGTCATAGGTCAGGTTACAGTAAGAGTGCATGTTTTTCCAGCAATGAAAATATCTGTAACTGAATAAATGCAAAATAGATCATAATTAAAGTCATACTGTGGAATCAAACTAAGCCCTGATGAAGATCAGTTTGGTTGAAACATGTTGGCTTTGGCCATTTAAATAAAGGCTTTTTAACTATCTTTTTCCTCGTGCGATTTTTACTTCTTTAGAGCGCCTGGAGTCCGTTGTGTTTGTAGTTTTAATCCTTTTTCCAAGAGCACCCTCTACCTGCTCCCACTGATTGGAAAACCTGCAGCAAACAACTATGTTTTTTCCATACTGTCGAACATTCTTGCCCTTGCACTGCAAAAAATAAAATCTAGTCAAGTTAAGACCACTTGAAGAAAAGTTTTATTATGATTTAGGTCAATTTGTCTTGACAATTAAGTAAAATTATCTACCAATGGAACAAGACTTTTTGTACTTAAAATATGAAAATACACACTTAACATAAGAAAAAAAACAACTTTTTGCATGTAATATAAGAAACAAAAGCTAATGTTGCTTTAACCCTCTCCTGTTGCAGATTTGCAACAACTAAATGTCAATTACCTACTTACTAGAAATCCATATTTTATGAGCCTTTTTTACTCAGGAGCTTTTTTTTTCATCCATGCTCATAAACGTGGACGATGCAGACTGTGCAAGAATGGCTACACACAAACGACCTGCCAGAAGTGCAAAGTACTTTTGTGCTTTACAAAGGATAAAGGATAAAAATTGTTTCTTGGAGAACCACATGAAAAAGTGATGTTGTTCTGCCACTGTAAAGCTGTTACACTCTGCTTTATGTTTTCATTGTTATGAAAAGTGGTATACAAATAAAGTTAGCATTCATATCATTTTCAGTCTTCAGTGTTAATTTACCACACTGGACCAAATCTGCAACATCCCAGAATGCACTGCATGTGAAGGTCTCTCTCAAAAAAAAAGTTTGGATTGTATATTACTACCCCATTTGATAATTTTCCCCAAATATCAGATTTTTCTTGTTACTAAAACTTAATTTGAGCCTGAGAGGGTTAACTAAGAAAAAATACATTTATTTTATTGGTAGATAATTGTATTTGTCAAGTTAAATCGACTCAAATAAAGTAAAACCTTCTTAATTAAAGTCATTTTAACTTGCCTAGATATTGCTTTTTGCAGTGTGTGGAGATAAGTAGACTGGTAGACAGGCCCCAAACTACAAATGTTACATGGACTACCTTTAAATGTGAATAAAATGCTGTAAGTAAACCTATTTTGTTGGCTTAATATTCCCTATTTTATCTTATTTAAGTGAATTGCAGTTCTCATTGAGTTTTAGTGTTGGCTCTTCTCTTCACTGTCCGAATCAAATGACTGAATCATGAGCAGAGCCTCAGCAGCTTTCCTCCAAATGTGACTTCTGTTGAGACGTATAAATTCTTAAATCAGGTTTTGTAGAGTCTTTGCCGTGAGCTAAAAGTGTAGTTTACTTTTCTGTTCCTATGGCTAATGCCCAAAAGTCGACATCAAAATGAAGTGAAAAGTGAAGAGATGTTCACCCTAAGGCTACAGCTCCTCTCCTCCCTCTGGCTCCGACAGCACACCTGAGCTCCAATGGAACAAAGTAGCACAGCACTCTACTTAAGTATTAGTTTTAGGTATCTGTACTTACTTGAGTCAGTTTCAAAGAGGATACTTTTTACTTTTACTTCACTACAATTGAGAGCAGGTATCTGTATTTTTCTACTCCACTATATATTTGAACAGGACGGAAAAGTTAAAGTATTCCTGATAGTTTGAGACCTGCTGAAAAGTCTGAGGGTTTATTCTGAACATGTTCATAATTTAAGCAAACAAAAACATACTATTAAAAACAGCTAGTCAAATATAATCTGTTCAGCTCTTTCTATTGAACAAAATCCATCTCAAATATTTATCAAAAATACTACACTGAAGCTTTATTAGATCTGAACATATGTTTTTAAACAGATACTTCAGTGCTTTTACTTAAGAAGATTTTTTCATGTGATAATTTTAATATTTACTTGAGTATTTTTTTGTTCTTTTCGTACTTTAGTAACAAAAACGAGTACTTGTTTCACCAGTGCAGTAGACTGTGTGTAGCTCTGTATTTGTGGAGGTTTGGGTGACCATTTTTTCAACATTCAAACCTGGGACACACCGGGTTGGGATGTTTGGTACATTCCCTACTCAGTGTTGGGAAGGTTACTTTTCAGATGTGTCCCCCTACAGATTACAGATTACATACCCCAAAATGTAGTTTGTAACGTAATCCATTAAGGTACTTAAGGTGAGTAACGTAATCTGAATACTTTGGATTACATGATATTGTCATGTTTTTTAAAACTACTTTGTTCTCTTCAAATTGTCTGTTGAGCCCAAGTCTCCATGAACAGACATTTGTTTACTGTAGAGAAGCAAAGACGAGGAAATCTTCACATTAGATGTTTTATCTGCTAAAAGACAATAAAAAGCCCAGACTTTCCTTAACCAGATTAAAAATATTATTAATAGAGAAATGATTTCTATATGAGATCACTGTTGTCTTAAAGTATGTCCACCTACTGTTGGTGTCATATTGTTTAGACGCAGTTTAGTCCTAGTTTAGTCCTAGTTTAGTCCTGGTTTAGTCCTGCTTTAGACCTGGTTTAGTCCTGGTTTAGTCCTGCTTTAGACCTGGTTTAGTCCTGGTTTTAGTCCTAGTTTTAGTCCTAGTCCTGGTCCTATGAAAGACTGACTATTGCTCATCCGCCCTCCCGTCCTGAGAAAGCACAGGCTCCGCCCTCCAAACGTGACGTATGCTCTAGGTGATCCGCCCTTCCTCATCATTCATCATGGTGATGCAGCGCGTTCAGCCGCATGTGTTGGACCCGGAATCGGACAAGGACTTTGAGGTGCACGAAGCGCAAGCACCGCGTCGACATCAGCTGAACTGATTAGTAATAAACGCTTATGCTGTCGCTTTTGTTTAGGTTTTCATGTGGGAATTGTCAGAAGCGTTTTCTGCTATGTCAAAAGCGTCATCGTTGTAGCAGCTTTAGTTTGTTGTCACGTAGGAGGGTGGAAGAAATACACTGCAATTTGTTTTAAAAAAATGCCGAATCAATCTAAAAACCACTTTGGCGACAAATACAAGGCCCACACATCACTCTTAGAAGGTAGGAAGCTCTGAAAAGTTGATTTTGCATGAGATGGGCCCTTTAAATGTAGCTAGATATTGGTTTTTGCTGTGTATTCCCCTTGTTGCTGTTGGCGGGAATAAAATGTGTTAAAAATAAAGACTCCTGGGACATTTCTTGTGTATAAAACTGGGACAAATCACTGGTTTGGGATAAATCTGCTGGGCCAGAAGACTGGGACTGTCCCGGGTAAATATGAATGTGTGGTCTCCCCAGTTTGGGCTGAGAGAAGCTGCACTGAGAGAGCTTCTGAGTTTCGGGATGAAACAGAGGCTGGGACCCTGTGGAGGTTTGCAGATGACGTGACTACATTCAAAATTAAGAGGCAAAATCGAGTGTATAACATCTGGATTTGACAGTATATTGTTAAGATGGTGTTTTAGAAAATTTGAAAAATTCAAATGAGTGAGATTGAGAAAACTGTGTGAGTGTCAGTGGTGATTTTTTTCCTGTAAGAGCTGCTACAGTTGTATAAATAAGTGATAAAAGTCTGCAACTCTGCTAAATATTTAGTTTGTACCTGACATCTAAAAAAAAGTGAAATAAACAGAAGATGAAAACCTGATAAACAACATGGACGCTGCAGGCGACTCAGCACTGACACACACTTTGGATCAGACCCAGATGAACTGAACCTGTCTCTGCTTTATTAACATGTTTCTGAGTCTGTGTGTGTGTGTGTGTGTGTGTGTGTGTGTGTGTGTGTGTGTGTGTGTGTGTGTGTGTATGTGTGTGTGTGTGTGTGTCTGTTGAGGATTGAGGATTGTAATTGTTGTGAACTGTATGTCTTTTATCTCGTTAGCGAACAGTTTGGATTTTGCAGTGTAAAGTTTAAAGCTCCATGACAAAAATTGGCCAAAAAAAAAGAATGTTTAGAGGCAAGTGTATAAGTAGTGTATACATGTTTAGTCAGTGGGTCCCATGGGTGCTGGTTCTCCCGTCTGTAATGTGCAGCAGTTCGAGGAGATGGTGCGCAGGTCAGCCGGGGGTTTGGGTGTTTGGATGCTCTGGTGCGTGCTGGGTGTGTGAGGACGTTGGGCGCATGGGTCCCGTGGATGCAGGGTCCATAGGGTGCTTGGTCCCTTGGGTGCTGGGTGCCTGGTTTGCCACTTGCAGCCACTTGAGGATATAACTCTGAAGTCAGTTATGTGTTTAGGAGCTTGGATGCTTTGCTCTTGGGTGTGTTTGGGTCTTGGGTGCTGGGTCCCTTGGGTGTTTGGGTCCCTGTGTCCCTTGGGTGCTAGGTCCCTCGGGTGCTGGGTGCCTGGTTTGTCACTTGCAGCCGCTTGAGGGTATAACTCTGAAGTCAGCTATGTGTTTGGGAGCTTGGATGCTTTGGTATTGGGTGTGTTTAGGTCCCTTGGGTGCTGGGTCCCTTTGGTGTTTGGGTTCCTTGGGTCCCTAGTGTGCTAGAGTCCCTTGGGTGCTGTGTGCGCATATGTTCGCTCCCATGGGTGTTTGGGTCCCTTGGGTGCCTATTTTGCAGCCACTGGAGGACATAACTTGAGCTGAACTATGTGTTTGGGTGCTTGAATGCTTTGGTATTGGGTGTGTTTGGGTATTGTGTGTTGGGTCCCTTGAGTGTTTTGTTCCCATGGGTGCTTGGGTCCCTTGGGTGCTGAGTCCCTTGGGTGTTTGGGTCCCTTGGGTCCCATGTAGGGCTGGGTATCACTAAGAAGTTGCTGATACGAGACATACCTCGACACATTGGCCATGATACAATATATCGTATTTTCCGCACTATAGGGTGCCCTGGATTATAAAACGCACTGTCATTGAATGGACTATTTTTGAAATTTTTTCACAAATAACCTTCACTGGATGAAACACAACAGTTGGATGGGTCAGTGGGACTTTGTTTGTGGCGTTCACGGTGACTCTGGGCTTTGTTCAGTTGTGGCGTGTAGGGAGGGTGCTGTCTGGGACCAACTGGATTGTCGGCGTGTTCACAGTGACTCAGTTGTTCAGTTCGTGTCTAGAAGTGGCACATTGCACTCGCTTTTTCGGTTTGTTCCTCCGTTCCGTTCCTCGTCTGTGTGGAGTGATGAGTGTGGGTGTGTTTCGCTGCGCGGTCGCTGTCTGCTCCGTGTGTGTTTGCGGCTTTGTAGTTTACTGAAGTCGTACTGGGACACCCGAGTGGATTCGTGTATGGGGCGCTCTGGATTGTGGGGCGCGCAGTCGTTTTTTGATGGAGTTGGAGGCTTAAGAGCGCGTCTAATAGCCCGGAAAATACAGTATATCTCGGTACAGTGAGCTTTCGGTTCAATATGATATATTTCAAATTGATTCGCTACAGTTCAATAAAAATTAAGTCTAAATCATGGCTGTGATACTAAAAGTCTTTGTTAAACCACTTCTTGTGCAAAGTTCATATGAAACACAAACATGTTAATCATCAAAACAGTGAATATTTCAAATGTGGCGCATAAATGAGTTTCCTTCCTCTAAACAAGCAACAAAACTGTAGCTGTAACAAAATAATTTAGTAAAATTGATTGATTGATTAATTGATTGATAGTAAAAATACCAAAAAACACTCTTTATAATATATCACCCACAGCAGCCCTCAATATTGATACTGTATCATCACATTAAACAATACGATAAATTGATATTTAGATATTTTTGGACACTCCTAGTCCCATGGGTGCTTGGGTCCCTTGGGTGCCTGGTTTGTACCTTGCAGCCGCTGGAAGAGATGACCCTGAGGTCGGCCGGGATCCTGTCTCCTCCCTTGATCTCCACCAGGTCTCCCTGCACCACCAGCTCCGCGTTGATCTGGAGCTTCTCGCCCTCCCGGATCACCAGGGCTTGCTGCATGTACACAGGGAGGACAAAGAGAGTAGTAGTAGTAGCAGTATAAGTATAAGTATTTAGGAGATGGGAGCACATGTTGGAAGGTTGGTAAAAAGATTCCCGTTCATATTGTGTTTGGTTTTTATGGTTCTCAAATGTTTTACTCAATTTGTTGGGATAGTACCTGATGTAATTATGAAGCTCCACAGTCCTGCCCACTTCAAAGTCTGCTCTGGTTCCGGAACAAAATTTTCCATTCATTATTCCCATAGACTTTTAAAAGATTCAAATATTAAGAGTTTAAAGTCATTGCAGAAGCTGACCAACTACACGCTAACTAATAACCATATCCAAAAAGCACACAAGATTAAAACCCAAGATTCATCGAAATGCTTTAATATCTTGGCAGTTTATAAAGTCTCAGAGACAGATTTTACATGAAATTATAGGTCTTGTGGTCAGTAGTTACCACATAGCTGATTAGACCGGAGCTTTCAAACTTCTAATATTCTTTTTTTCAGAAAGTCTGTGGGAAAAATGAATGAGAAATTTACTCCCAAAACCGACGGGGTGGGCGGTCACCGTCAAGCTCCATTGTTTTACACCAATCACGAAGCGATTTGTGAGGAAACGTCGAAAAATAGGTTGAAAATATGTTGCAGATTTCATGCTCGAGAAAATTCCCAAAAGTTAGAGCCAATTTCCACATAAGAGACCTTTTTCGTTTGATACTGTTTTTGTCAATAGTCCAACCTGTCATAGGCACTTCAGGGTGAAATGTTGGTCAACAGCGACAGTTCCGGGGTTGATTCACAAAAGTTTTTCGATGAATTTCACAAAAAAGCCAAATCCTGCTTTAAACTTTGAGCAAAAACACTTCATAAAACTGTCACCAGACGTCCACAACAAGCCCTTATTTGCTTGTCTAAAACCTCTTATTTCCGTATCAAAGTCAAGCCTGGAGAGCTGCAAATGTGTTCATTAAACTATGAAAGACGAGGAAGTTCAGAGCAGAGGAGCAGGAGCCACAGGCAGAAGGTAAGTGAAAGAGGAGAGAGATTAGACTCAACAGATTAAAGAATTACGGAAGCGCTGGAAGAGGTCGGCGAACATCACTAAACGCGCGCTCTTTGTGATTCCTCAAGTTGAGTCAGAGCCAAATTAGCGTCAAAATGTGATCTGCGCGAGTCTGTTTATGAGTTCTGCACTGAAGCCGGAGAGCGCGGGGAGGAGGAGGAGCGAAGACTGCAGGGGGCGCCACACTCACCTGAGGAACCATCTTCTTGAATGAGTCCATGATGCGAGAGCTCTTGGCCTCCTGGAAGTACGAGAAGCATCCGGTGATGATGACCACAGCGGCGAGGACCACGCCCAGGTACAGCTGAGAGAGGAAGAGGGAAAGAGGGAGAAAGTGGGTTAGACTCAGAGCACAAGATATGTCATGTAATAGATTAACAAAACAATTTTAAAAGAAATACACTAAGAAACTTTAAATAAATACTAGTATCACTCAATCATTAGAACCTCTGCCTCTGAGTTTGATCAATGTACTTACCTGTATGTTTGAATAATGATCTATGACTTTGAGTGCAGTGTAGAAGAAGGTATATTAACTTAAAGGGACAATCTGGAATTTTGGACACCTCATTTCCTAGTGAGTCAGAGTGTTGGAAACATCTGGAGACACTTTTTTAAATA
Organism: Boleophthalmus pectinirostris; assembly: GCF_026225935.1. Classification (NCBI taxonomy): domain Eukaryota; kingdom Metazoa; phylum Chordata; class Actinopteri; order Gobiiformes; family Gobiidae; genus Boleophthalmus; species Boleophthalmus pectinirostris. The sequence continues at coordinate 1,191,029 of NW_026571095.1, forward strand.
TTCCATCTATTCCTTATATTTGCAGAGGTCACTGGTGCTGGTAGCCAGGTTGGCGCCATCTAGTGCCTCCACTCAATTTCATTTCTCTCCAGCGACTAGGTCAGGATACGGAATACACTAGATGGTTTGCAAGAACCCTGGAAGTTGTAGACTGCGAAAAGGTCAATCAGCAAAGACCTGTGAAGCCATGTCTGGGTCCCTTTTGTGCTACAACACAACAGTAAACAAAGCGGTCGAGATGGATGTAGAAGAAGACAAACATTCTGTGTTGGCAACGATTCCCAAGATCAAGGATTTAAAGTCAGAACAAAGAGAATGTTTGGTGAATTTTATCAAGAAGAAAGACGTTATTGCCCTTCTTCCTACAGGATTTGGGAAAAGCTTAATATACCAGTTAACCCCGTTAGCGGCACATTACATATGTCTCGATCAAACAGCAGCGATTGGTTAAATAAAAAAGTAGCTGTCAACCATCAAGCAAACGAATCCTAATGTTGCAAGGTCAGACAGTTTCTACGAAGTAAAACCGGCTGATGAATCAGGGTAGGTGCTAAGGTAGCGCATGTCAATGGCCATATAAACAGTCTTACCCACTCCACAAAACACGCGAAGCAAATCTATTATTACACCAGATTGTCGATGTAAATGTCTGTGTCAACAGAATAATTTTAACAGTAAAACCAACCGTCTGAGCAGCAGCAGTGAGTTGTACTTCCTGATAGAAAGCTCGGCAGTGGCGGACTGATATCACCTAGCACCTATCTTACTGACAAAGTAAAATTCCACTGCTGCTGAGAAAATAGTCCCTCAGTATGCAACGATTCATGCAATGCAAGGTTAGTTTTATTTCAAACATTATTCTATCAACACAGACATTTACGTGGACAGTCTGGTGTAATAATAGATTTCCTTCAGGTGTTGTTCAGGTGGAGTGAGCAAGACTGTTTTTAGTGGCAGGAGAACTATGGCCATTGACATGCACTAGTCTAGCACCAGTGACCTCTGCAAATACAAGGACTGGAGGGAATATTTCAAAAAGTGTCTCCACACGTCTCCAACACTCTGACTCACTCGGAAATGAGGTCCTCAATCTAAAATTCTAGACTGTCCCTTTAGGTTAGGTTAAGTTGCTTTATTCGTACCCGTAGGTGAATCTGTTTTGCAGATTTGAGAGGCTGGTCCCACATTTCACATTTCATTCATCCACATTATGTGCAATACACACGTATAAAAACACAATTACAAAATAAAGTGTTACAGATCCAGCTCCAGCTCCGAGTAGGTTAGTTCCATAAACAATTAGTTAAATTCATCCATCACGTTTGACTAAAAACACAATAAATATTAAATATATATAAAAACACAAGACAAACGTACTAAAATTAGATAATAAAATAGAACTAAAATAGATCACAATTTATTCATATGTATTATAGCAGCTGGAATGAAGCTCCTTTTAAAACAAATCATTCTAGATCTTGGGACTAAAAGCCTTTGATCAGAGGGAAGCAACTGAAACTCTGAGTGTAGGGGATGCTGCACGTCTTTTACAATCCTCTGGGACATCCTCTGTAACTGTCTTGAGTACAGAGTGTCCAGGCGGCTCTGAGGATGGACAATCATCTCACTCGCCTGTTTAACCAACTGATTCAGGGAGTTCTTGTTTTTAGCTCTCAAACCATGAGACCAATGAAAAAATTAAAACAGATTCCATAAACGTTTTATAGAACAGTGTCATGATGGTTTTGTCTACACGGTAGAAGGACAACTTCCTCAGAATATGAAGACGCTGGTGCCTCTTTGACACACAGCAGTACAGCAGATTAAAACCTATTGTGCTTGTGTCTGTTGTAGTTTTAATCTCTGATCATAATGTCATAATTTGCACATTTGAAAATTGTAATATTCATCTAAAACGACATAAAAGGACTGGAATAATTGGATGTTGGAAGTAGAAAACGTCAGTGTCCAGTGGGAGCTGATGTCGCCATAAATGTCACCGCAACAAAGAGAGACACTAGCGAGCAGTGAATTTTGTGTTTGTTTGTCCCCTAATGGCTACGTGATGCTGTCAAATCCTACGTATTTCACTGATTAAGAAAATTAAATTGGTGAACAGTGGTTGTGTACTGGTGGAGGTGAAAATGGAGGTAGATTAGCGCAATGACATCTTGAATACAGAAGAATATACAGAAAAAATAGAAAAAAGTGTTTGAATATCATGAAAAAGTAGGCCTGTAATGATAATCAATAAAGCAATTAATCATATGATAACTTTTAACAAGCCTGATAACCTTTCTATTTGAGACTGAATGTCAAAAGGCTTCAGTCATTCTGTACTGACTCCTCGTTTTTAGCGTAATGATGCTTGAACATACGTGTCAGCGCGGACTTTGTTCATCAGCACAGCGGATGCGTGCGCAGCCTGAGTGCAGAAAGCGCCGCTGTCTGTGCAGTGAACATGAAGCTGCAACAAGCTGTCAGAGCACCAGAAAACAGTTCATCTCCGAGTGACAAAACAAATCACGATGCCAAATCAACACGAGTGAATGGGACACGTCTCAACGGCCCACGCACGTCAAATGCAGCGATCGCGCAAACAACGAGAAGACATGGCTCAAACCCCAGTAACTGACATACACCCACACCTGATCCACACAACTAACCCCACTCCCAGGAGAGCCCGATATCCACTGAAATCCCACAAGACACCGATACGATACCAGACAGGACAGAGGCTCCCTCATAGTGAAACAGGATCCTGTGTCTCTGGTTAATACGAACACTTCAAGACCAAAATGACGAGGCTCATAGCAGCAGGTACAGAGAGACAAGCCACAATATTCCAATCAATCAATAAAGTAAATCAATTACTAAAATAACATTTAAGGGTAATTTTGTTACAGAGATTTAATAATCCATTTTGTTTATTGCTTTGGTTGTGTTTGCTTCAACAATGGTTTATTCAAGTGCTTTTTTGTTAACAAGTCCTCACTGTAAGACTACATTAGGTTATTTTTTTTAACAAGTTTAGGCCTGTTGTTTTTGGTTGTCTTGCTGTTCCTGTGTTAAATGTTCTTTAAAAAGTTTATTGATATTTGAAAGGGTGTGTTTGCATTTTTATTCCATGGTCATTATATTAGTTGAAAATGGTCTAAAAATATCAATATTATTGTTTATTGCAATCATTTCTAGATCAATTAATCGTCCAGTAAAATCTGTAATCATTACAGGTCTATGAGTTCAACATTTCAGAAAGTCATATCCACGTGTACTTCAAAGTAGGGTTATCCCGATACGATCACGTGATCATGTTAGTGCGGACTCGATCTGGACTCGGATGTTATGTGCCAATCAGGTATCGGATAAATAATGTACATATATAACACACAGGACACACAGCACACAACAGTTTTTCTGAGACACAGGATTTGCTCAGGGACGTCCAGTTAGCGCGACTACCTGCCCCAGCACTTGCTGTTCTAGCTGCACACTCGCGCTGGGACTTTTGGGCCGTGCTGTGTCCGGTCGCTGCTACCTGTGGTCCTGTGGCCCGTGTTCACACCTGTGCAGCCGATGGCGTCGTCGCACAGCGCTGTTTGTTTGCATGTTGGTGGGGAGGGTGGGAAAAGCGTATGAAGCGTCTATTGAGCAGTGGGACCGATGTTGTGGCGCGCGCTCCGCTGTGGGTAGCAGCCGGGGGAGAGAGGCTGTGGGACTTCTGTCAGCTTGTTTATTTGGTAAGATTTTGTATTATTTGGATATCATAGATGAGCCTAAATGTTTCAAATGTAAAGCGCATGCTTCCATATAAATCAAATGTACAAACTCTAAATTGTGTAGAGTCGAGTCTCAGGTCTGATCTGATTCTGGTCTGGTTCCTGTTTTGTCCAGTTCATTAATTTACTAAGTTTACTAAGTAAGACCAGACTGTCAAAAGTCAATATTTTCAACAATGATGGCTCATGGTTTGAAAAGTTAATAAAATTAAAGTTTTGGACATTTGATTTTTGACACTAAGTTCAGACCAAATACTACACATTGAAATCAACACAATCTGATCCCCCACACACACATCCTGGATCTTATTCTTTGCTCTCAGTTCATTTTATAATATTTTACAGAAGTATCGGATCTGGACTCGGTATCGGCAGATACTCAAAATCAAAGGACTCGGAATCTGACTCGGGGGCAAAAATATGTGATCAGGACATCCCTACTTGAAAGCTTCACACTATGTATTATTGTTTTTTATTGTATTATGTATACAGAACTATTTCATGATATTCCAATTTTTTTAGATGGTCAGTGGATTGAAACATGCCTGAATCACTTTAAATACAACTTTGAGAGGATAAATGAGACTGGAAACCGTTCTAACATGATTCAAAACTTTGAAAACCTCCATTTTGCACATGTCTCCTTTAAACCCTGAACAGAGTCTCCCGCTCACACCAGGCCCACCGCAGACTGCTCCACCACAGCACGACCGCTCGGATTCAGAAAGACGAAAGCGCTAAATTCTCCCGAGCTATTTCTGTCTTTAAACGCCTCATTCAGCGTCCATCCAAGTGAACAGCTGCTCCCTGCAAACCTACAAACCAACACAGCAACTTTCTCCATCTTCAAAGCCTTCCCCGGAAACACAGCCCCTCTCGCACTTTGTAGTTGTGTTTTGAAGTCATTCGGAGTTGCGTATTTTGATTCTGAGTTTCCGTTACGTTGTGTTACTCGTGTGTTCTGGTGATGGAGATGAAAAGCCGTGAGCAGGTGGTGAAACTCGAGGAAAATAGTCGGAGATTTGAGTTTGTTTGGGGGGAAGCTGCAGTCGTGATGTGACAGAAAAGCAGATTGGACGGTTTTACACTCGGCTGCGTTTTATCTTTGCTCCTGGGAGTTTCACAGCAGGAGGTATGAGCCTATAGAGGGACGGACACTGCAGAGGAATGTACAGCTCTCCTCCCCACGGACCAATAATCCTCACGTAAACTCATTCACAAATTGTTCTGTGAGTCTAAACTTTAGGGGTAACATTAGTAAGAAGTGATTAGCATGCTAGTTAGAGGGTAATTACTGTAGATATTTTATAAGCGTTAATAAAACACTTACTCAACACTTCCACCACTTCCAGAATGACATTTTTTCTCACACAGTTTTTGAAAATGTCACGTGTTTAGTAAAAGGTTTAAAGAGGGGGTCTTCTATGGTCAGTGTTGGGGAGTAACAGATTACATGTACTGGAGTTACATAATCAGAGTACAAATTATAGTTAGAGTATCTGTATTCAGTTACAGTTGCTGTTTCAGTGAGTGGTAATTGGATTACAGTTACTTTGTTGAAATAAATGGATTACATGGTGGTATTTTCCTGTTTTCACATTTTGGGCTAAACCAGGACTAAAACAAGGACTAAACCAGGACTAAAATCAGGACTAAAAATCAGGACTAAAACCAGGACTAAAATCAGGACTAAACCAGGACTAAAACCAGGACTAAACCAGGACTAAACTAGGACTAAAACCAGGACTAAACTACAATTAAAACCAGGACTAAACTAGGACTAAAACAGGACTAAACCAGGACTAAACTAGGACTAAAATCAGGACTAAAACCAGGACTAAACTAGGACTAAAACCAGGACTAAACCAGAACTAAAACCAGGAATATACTAGGACTAAAACCAGGACTAAAGTAGGACTAAACCAGGACTAAGCCAGGACTAAACCAGGACTAAACTAGGAGTAAACCAGGACTAAACTAGGACTAAACCAGAACTAAAATCAGGACTAAACTAGGACTAAAACCAGGACTAAACTAGGACTAAAACCAGGACTAAACTAGGACTAAACTAGGACTAAAACAGGACTAAAAGCAGGACTAAACTAGGACTAAAACAGGACTAAACCAGGACTAAACCAGGACTAAAACCAGGAACTAAAACCAGGACTAAACCAGGACTAAACTAGGACTAAAATCAGGACTAAAACCAGGACTAAACCAGGACTAAAACCAGGACTAAAATCAGGACTAAAACCAGGACTAAACTAGGACTAAAATCAGGACTAAACCAGAACTAAAACCAGGAATAAACTAGGACTAAAACCAGGACTAAAGTAGGACTAAAACAGGACTAAGCCAGGACTAAACCAGGACTAAACTAGGAGTAAACCAGGACTAAACTAGGACTAAACCAGAACTAAAATCAGGACTAAACTAGGACTAAAACCAGGACTAAACTAGGACTAAAACCAGGACTAAAACAGGACTAAAACCAGGACTAAACCAGGACTAAACTAGGACTAAAACCAGGACTAAACCAGGACTAAAACCAGGACTAAACCAGGACTAAAAGCAGGACTAAACCAGGACTAAAACCAGGACTAAACTAGGACTAAAACCAGGACTAAACTAGGACTAAAACAGGACTAAAACCAGGACTAAACAGTATGATACCTAACAGTAGGTGGACATCATTTCAGGCAGCAGTGATCTCATATAAAAATAATTTCTCTATCAATAATATTCTAGTCGTCTTTTAGCAGATAAAACAAACAGCTGTCTGTTCATGGAGACTTGGGCTCAACAGACAATCTGAAGCAAACAAACATGAATTTGCAGGATGTGGTTGCTGCATTCATGTAGTTTTAAAAAGCCTGACAATATCAACTCATCCAAAGTATTCAGATTACGTTACTCACTACATTTTGAGGTATGTAATCAGTAATCTGTAAGGGAATACATTTTAAAAGTAACCTTCCCAACACTGTCTATGGGGCTAATAAATGCCAACACAGAACATATTGAACTGTTTGTTTACACGCGGCGCAGCAGATCTATGGCTTAATAAGTCCAGCAGCAGAAACATGGATTAAACAGGGAGGTAGATATGTGTCATACTGTGATACTCGCTCCTCTCTGACTTTATGGATAGAATAACAGGAGAGGAGTTTGTCTGACCACCCAGAACCTATTAAACCCTTTCATCTTGTTTGAATGTTGTAAAAGTGTGTCTGGTCTTGGCTGGTCAGGCGACAGAGGAGTGAGGGCAGAGTTTTGGTCCTCGTGTGGGTGACAGGCAAGCCCCCAGGTTCCAAAATGGCCGCCCATTCAAGTCAATGGGCCGAGCTCAATGGCGCATGATCCCAGATTCGCCTTTAGTCCGGCTACGTACCAACCAAGCATGCGTAGTAGTGCTCTTTTCTCCCACGGGCACACACGAATGCACGTGAACACACTCACGGAGCGCGGGTTCGTGTATCACGTGATCGCTTTGACCAATCAGAGCAAGAGGAGCAGAGCGGAGCCGAAGCTAACGATTATAAAGCGTTTTTTTTTAAGACAACTGAAGGATTTTGAGCTGAGAAAAAGTTTATGATCTAAAAATAGGTAAAAATCACCACAAAATCCAACATATTTGAAAGTTGTAGTTCCCTTTCAGCTGAACACGAGCAGTTTGAGATTACACTGCCTCTATGAGAAAAATCCTCTCGGTCCATGGGATTTTTCCCCCTGTAGTTCCAGAGAGTGACCACTACATCAACTCGAGGCAGCTACAAGCAGCAACACTGTATCCACTTATTTTAATAGATTCATGGTCACAAGTCCCACACTGAGTGAAAGCTCCAAAAATATATATATATATATATATATATATATATATATATATATATATATATATATATATATATATATATATATAATCCCCCCTCTGTAAAAGTCAAACAGAGACTAACTAGCTCTGTTATAACTCATGTCCATAATGTATTTGCTTTTAGTCCTAAAAGTTAAGTTAAACTTCTTTGAAACCCAACTGTAAATAAAAAGTGTGTCAAGTACTTTCCACAATAGACTGTATATATATGTGGACATAGCTAAAGCACTAGCCGCCACATTCCAAATAGGAAGTTTGCATGCAGGTGATTCCGGCTCCTATTGAGTTACATTGGAATATCATGGCCCCTCTCTGTGAGCTGTGAGCCTCATCATTTTGGTCCTAAAATGTTCGTACTAACCTGCCTTATATGATCCTGGTGTTCTGTTTTGTTTTCTTGCCTGTTAAAATATAATATGTAATCCTCATAATATAGAGTCTGGCTCCATATTCTCCCCTGTAACTGCCAGCCTCATGAGCTTCATTTGACTGGAGCTGAACTCTCTGGGTGACACTTAGTCCACTTCTGTATATACTCCATGCTTACCACACAGCTGATTAGCAGCGAGCTCTATCTTTCAGATGTTGATGAAAAAGCATTAGCTGAAACAACAAAAGGCTGCGCAGAGGCACACGGGTTCATCTGGGTGAGTGCATTAGTATAGCAGGCTGCTGTTTACTCTCAATGAGACATAATGCAGAATTCTTAATCAAATCAAAAGATAAAATAAGACTTTGTTGTGTCCAAATGGAGGACTCGCTCTCAAACATCAGAGGCACATCGGAAATAAGCAGCAGGATTCTCCGTTTGATCTTGTTACAGGGTCAGAAGTGAAGTGGGTTAAGCATTGAACCAGTGACCACGGGGTCACTGGTTCAACCTCACTCAAGCACATTACTTCCGTACATCACATTTCTAAAGCACTCAGAGGCTTCACATCAGGGAAACTCTCACACATCCACTCAAACAGACTCTGGAACATCAAGTGTGGAATGTATTTAAAGGATCAGCCCCTTTCTATAGGAATGATGATGTAGAAACAAGAAGCAAAGGCGGGTTGAGTGCTTTGCCCAAGGCCACTGCAACAGTATATGGACCGAGCATGTTTGGAGGTTTGAAGAGCATAGTACAGGCACAGTATAGGCCCCATAGTGTGATTGTGTTTAGTGTGATTGTGTTCGTCTAGTTCAAAAAGCTCCATCGTGAGAAAAGGTGTAAAACGTTTGTGCTGTTTTCGGGCGCTCTTCATCGTTCTCCTCGTCTGGACGTCTGCACAGATTTAAGCAGCACATCTGTCCACATCATGAACGTGTTTAAGTAAAGCTCCTCCTCAGCTCCAGAGCAGACAGAACTCCAGCAGGAGAGCCACAAACACAGACGCCTGATAAACACACACGTCTGAGCTCTTTAAAACACACTGAACGGGACCACACAAACACAACGGAGAAGGATAATGTAAAGAGAGAAGGATAATGTTAGAAGAGAAAGATCATGTAAGGAAAAAAGGAAACTAAGAGAGTAGGATAATGTAAGAGAAGGATAATGTTAGAAGAGAGGGATAATGTAAGAAAAGAAGAGGATAATGTAAGGAGAGATTAATAATGTAAGAAAAGAGAAGGATTTTTTTTGTGGCCGATATGATACCAATAAAATGGGAGTTGGAGCTGCCGATAGCCGATATAATCCATTAAATTACTTAAAGTGAGTAACGTAATCTGAATACTTTGGATTACTTGATTTGCTGTAGAGAAGCAAAGACTCGGATATTTTCACATAAGATGTTTTATCTGCTAAAAGAAAATAAAAAGCCCAGACTTTCCTGAACCGTATTAAAAATATTATTGATAGAAGAAGAGGAGACACGGTCCACACAGCAGGATTTAGTCCTGTTAAATCCTGTTTTAGTCCTGGTTTAGACCAGGTTTAGATCTGGTTTGGACCTGGTTTATACCTGGTTTTAGTCCTGGTTTAGACCTAGACCTGGTTTAGACCTGGTTTAGACCTGGTTTTAGACCCAGGGATAGAACTGGTTTAGACCTGGTTTGGTGTTCGGCAATGAGTGGAATTATCAAACAAAACAAAACAAAAAAAATCGGAATAGCCCAAAATGTGAAAACAGGAAAATACCTCCATGTAATCCATTTATTTCAACAAAGTAATTGTAATCCGATTACCACTCATTGAAACAGTAACTATAACTGAATACAGTTACTCATAATTTGTACTCTGATTACGTAACTCTGGTACATGTAATCTGTTACTCCCCAACACTGATAATGAGGTATAACATGCCCACCTGAAATATCGGCCCATATCAGACCCGATATTGGTCCAGGTGCCCATATCGGCCGATAATATCAGCCAACCGATATATCGGTCGGGCTCTAGTAAGGAGAAATGGATAATGTAAGAAGAGAACAATGTAAGAAGAGAAGGATAATATAAGAGAAGGATAATGTAAGAGAGATAATGTAAAAGAGAAGGATAATGTAAAGAGAGATGGATAATGTAAGGAGAGAGAGTGTGAGGTAGAAGGAGAGAGAGAGAGAGAGAGAGCAGGGGGGATGAAGGGAGAGAAGCGAGAGATGGGGGAGGTAGAGAGAAGAGAGAGATGGGCAGACAGAGAGAGAGAGGACAGAAAGAGACAGGGGGCATAGAGAGAAATAAGAGGCAGAGAGAGAGGGATAATGAAAGGAGAGAGCGAGAGAAAGAGGAGGATGCAGAAAAAGAAAACAGAGAGGGAATAGAAGAGAAAAGAAGAGAGAGAGATGGGGAGTCAAAGAGAGGGATGGAGAAAAAGAGCGATGAGGAATATTGGAAAGGGAGGAATAACAGGATGAATAGAGAAGAGAGACAGAGACCAGGAGGAGAGAGGGGGAGGAGAGGAGAGAAACGAGAGGAGCGATAGAGGAGAGTATTTCCATGGTAAACGAGTGGTCCCGTTCTAAAGGCGTAATGTGGCGAGCAGAGGCTAAAGAGGTTCAGTGGAGCATCAGCTGCACTCACATCAAATCACCCAGGATTAGAGAGAGAAGAAGAAGAAAAAAAGAAAAGAAAAGGAGGAGAGGAGAGAGGGAATAAGAGAGGGAAAGAGAGAGAGAAAGACAGAGGAGAGACAGGGAAAGAGATAGAGGGGCAGAGAATAAAAGAGGGAGAGAGAGAGGGAATAAAAGAGAAAGAGAGACGAGGAAAGAGAATAAATCAGGGAGAGAAAGAATAAAAGAGGGAGAGAGGAAAAGGGAGGATAAAGGGGGAATAGGAGAGGGAAAGAAAGAGGGGGAGAGAGAAAGAGAGAAGGAGAGGGGGGTAAGAGAGGGAGAAAGAAAAGGAAAGAGAGAGCAGAGCATGGAGTAAAAGAGGGAGAGAGAGGGGGAAGGAGAGAGAGAGCATAAGACAGAGGGGGAGAGGGAGAATAAAAGAGGGAGAGAGAGGGGGAAGGAGAGAGAGAGCATAAGACAGAGGGGGAGAGGGAGAATAAAAGAGGGAGAGAGTGAGAGGAGAGGAGAAAGGGAGAAAGAGAGAGGGAATAAAAGAGGGAAAGGGAGCGGGGGTAAGAGAGGGAGAGAGAGAAGGAAAGAGCAGAGCATGGAGTAAAAGAGGGAGAGAGAGGGGGAAGGAGAGAGAGAGTATAAGACGGGGGGAGAATAAAAGAGGGAAAGGAAAAGAGGAGCAGAGAATAAAAGAGGGAGAGAGAGGGAATAAAAGAGAGAAAGAGAGAGGGAGAAGGAGATGGTCAAAGAGAATAAATGAGGAGAGAGAGGGGAGGGAGAATAAAAGAGGGAAACAAAGATGTGAGAGAGAAAGAGAGGGAAAGAGAGAGGAGAGGAGAAAGGGAGAAAGAGAGGGAATAAAAGAGGGAAAGAAAGAGAGGGGAGAGAGAAAAAGAGAGGAAGAGAGAGACGGGGAAAGAGAATAAAAGAGGGAGCGAGAGGAGGGGAGAGAATAAGAGTGGGAGAGAGAGGGAATATAAGAGGGAGAGAAGGAGAGAGAGAAAGAGAGAGGAGGCAGAGAATAAAAGAGGGAGAGAGAGGGGGAAGGAGAGAGAGAGAATAAAAAAGTGAGGGCTGGGAGAATAAAAGGGAAAGAGAGAGGAGGCAGAGAATAAAAGAGGGAGAGAGAGAGGGGAGGGAGGGAGAACAAAAAAGTGAAAGAGAGACCAGGGAGGGAGAGATGGGAGATAAGAAAGAGGGGAGAGAGAGAAAAAGAGAGGAAGAGGGAGATGGGGAAAGAGAATAAATGAAGGAGAGAGAGGGGGAGAAAGAATAAATGAGGGAGAGAGGAAAAATGGAGAGAGAGGGGGAATAAGAGAGGAATGGAACGAGAGAGAAAGAAGGGGAGAGAGGGAATAAAAAAGAGGGAAAGAAAGAGTGGGAGAGAGAAAGAGAGAGGGAGAGGGGGGTAAGAGAGGGAGAGAGAGAAAAGGAAAAGAGAGAGAGTAGCATGGGATAAAAGAGGGAGAGAGAGAGGGGGAGAGGAGAGAGAGAAGATAAGAAGAGGGAGAGAGAGGAGAGAATAAAAGAGGGAGAGAGAGGAGAGAATAGAGAGGGAGAGAGAGAGGGAGATAAAGAGGGAGGGGGAGAGGGAGAATAGAGAAGGGAAAGAGAGGAGAGAGAATAAAAGAGGGAGAGAGGGGGAGAGGAAAAAAGAGAGAGAGAGAGAAGAGAGGGAAATAATAAAAGAGAGGAGAGAGAGAGAATAAAAGAGGGAGAGGAGAGAGAAAAGAGAGAGAAGAGAGAGAATAAAAGAGGGAAAAAGAGAGGGGAGAGAGAAAGAGAGGGAAAGAGAAGAGGGAAAGAATAAAGAGGAGAGAGAGGAGGGAGAATAAGAGTGGGAGAGGGAGAGAATATAAGAGAGAAAGAAAGAGAGGGGGAATACAAGAGGGAAAGAAGGAGAGAGGGAGAGAAAGAAAGAAAGAAGGAGAGAGAATAAAAGAGGGAAAGGGAGAGAGAGGAACAGAGAATAAAAGAGGCAGAGAGAGGGGAAGGGAGAATAAAAGAGGGAAAGAGAGATCAGGGAGAGAGAGAGAGAGAGAGAGGAGGATACAGGAAAGAAGGAGAGAAAAGAGGTGAAAAAGAGAGGAAGAGGGGTGAGGGAGAGAGAGGGGGATGAGATGGAGTGGAAAAGGAGTGCGATGGATATGAGAGGAGGAGAAGAGAGAAGGAGATGAGAGAGAGGAGGAGGATAGAGAGTTATAGAGAGCTAGAGTAAGTGGAGTGTAGACCCAGTTAAGTTTTTATTTTTTTATTTTTTTTTATTCAATTTGTCCTGATTTGTCCAAACTGGTCGTGTCCGTTCCCAGAGCTTCAAGAGGTTCACGTTCTTCCGAAACGATAATCAAATAAGTCCCTTTTTTAATTGGACCCTAACGTGATCGGAGCAGCTGGACATGACCTGAAGAGCTGAAAACAAACTCTGACACGAGCACAGAGAAGGGGGCGGGGACAGGGGGTAGGGGAAAGCGGGAATTTTCTGAGCAATGACGTCTTGAATCCAGGAGAAGTAAAGATTATTCAGACGTGCAGGAATCACTCTAGATACAAACTGAAGGAAAAAGAAACAATTCCAACAAGGCTAAAAGCTCTGAAAAGTTGATTTATTTATTTATTTATTTGTTTTTATTTATTTTAAAGCAGCACTATGTAACTTTCTGGATTTGGCACATCACCTGCATGAATCCATGGAAGTACAAAGTTAAGGCCATACTTGGGAACATTTTTCATGGCCAAATAAGAGTCAGGTTTGTGGAGGGGCAAGCTCACAGTGAGATCACATGTTCTTCAGTGCAATTAAATACAATTTAAAAGTAAATGTACCAGATAATACTCCCTACAACTGTACAACAACTCACACTTATGGAACAGATAATACTCCCTACAACTGTACAATAACTCACCCTCTTATATGAAACGGATAATACTCCCTACAACTGCACAACAACTCACCTTTATGTAACAGATAATACTCCCTACAACTGTACAACTCACCCTTATAGAACAGATAATACTCCCTACAACTGTACAACAACTCACACTTATGGAACAGATAATACTCCCTACAACTGTACAACAATTCACCATTATGTAACAGATAATACTCCTTACAACTGCACAACAACTCACCGTTATGTAACAGATAATACTCCCTACAACTGTACAACAACTCACCCTTATGTAACAGATAATACTCCCTACAACTGTACAACAACTCACCTTATGTAACAGATAATACTCCCTACAACTGTACAACAACTCACCCTTATGTAACAGATAATACTCCCTACAACTGTACAACAACTCACCCTTATGTAACAGATAATACTCCCTACAACTGTACAACTCACCCTTATGTAACAGATAATACTCCCTACAACTGTACAACAACTAACCCTTATGTAACAGATAATACTCCCTACAACTGTACAACAACTCACCTTTATGTAACAGATAATACTCCCTACAACTGTACAACTCACCCTTATAGAACAGATAATACTCCCTACAACTGTACAACAACTCACCATTATGTAACAGATAATACTCCCTACAACTGCGCAACAACTCACTATTATGTAACAGATAATACTCCCTACAACTGTACAACAACTCACCCTTATGTAACAGATAATACTCCCTACAACTGTACAACAACTCACCTTGATGTAATAGATAATACTCCTGCTACTTTTTTTGAATGTGTTATTATGATTTATATTTCTTCTCTTTGTTATTATGATATATTCGATGTGTCCAAATAATTTCCCTTTTGGATAAATTAAGTTTAAACAAGTGTATGTGTGTGTGTGTGTGCGTGTGTGTGTGTGTGTGTGTGTGTGTGTGTGCGTGTGTGTGTGTGTGTGTGTGTGCGTGTGTGTGTGCGTGTGCGTGTGTGTGTTCTTACGTTGTCATTGACGGGTTCGTCCTCCGTCCCGACCTGGATGCTGTAGGCGAAGAAGCAGAGGATGGCTCCGATCCAGAGGAGGATGGAGAAGCCCCCGAACAGCTGTCTGCAGAACTTCACCCACTCGGGGGTGGTGGGGGGCGGGGTCAGCGCGTTAGGCCCGTCACGAGCCAGAACCTCGGCCGCTTTGGCATTGGTCAGACCCTGGAGGAAAGAACAAAGTTATAAGTAAAAATCCTAAAAGTCACAAATGTTTAAAGAGACTATATTACACAAAATGGACTCTTGTGAGGTTTAAGCAGTGTTATAATGTTGTTTCCTTCTCAAAAATAGACCTGGAATTGTGTTTTGTTTCATTCACATGTTTGAGTAACTCTTTATTATTCTGTCTACATCTCCAAAGCTCAAAATGCTCTGATCCACCTTGTGATGGTCCCGATCAAGCAGAAGTAAACAGCAAGGCCAAAAATTCAAGTTAATGCATCTGATATAAAAATGTATTGAACAGATACATATGTACTCTAGTTTATGAAACTGTTGACCTTTTTTCTGTACCATTTTTGGTTCTAAAGTTCCATATGTTTTAAACAGACCATGTATGAAACATGGAACAAAAATTATTTCCCAAATTTCAAAGACCTGCAAATCATGTCAATAAATGGATGTATTTCATCATATCTTGTGTTATTCCATCTTTGAGCTGTTGATGAAGGTACATGATTTTTTTTTATTATTATTTAAAATGATAAAAATTTGCTTGGAAGGACTGAAATATTTTATAGAAATAGTTTCCTTTCATTTTGAAGTAATATTAAAGTATTCTGAAGAAAAAAGCGACAAATGATGTAAAATCCTGCACCTTCTACTTGTTTGCACAATTTTCCCTCTGTTACTTTTCCCTCCGTTACCATGACCTTTCTTAATAAAAAAAAATCTCATGAGTCAAAAAGTAAGAGGTTTTTCAACCTAATCTTGTACCATATGGTAGAAAACTATATGAAGCAAATATTCAAACCAGTTTGTTAAGGATATGGAAGTGAGAACCAAGAGTTATCACTGTTTGGATTTATTGCCCAAAAAGTGCTGCATATTTCATTCCCTCCGTTACCAACATGAGTTTTTAAATTTTTTGTCAACAACTTGAAAGAATATCACAGGTTTAACTTTACCCTGTTGGAGTGTAACTCTTTCCTACATTCTGATACTTTACTTATTTCAATAGTCCCTCTAGTTTCTGAATAAGAGACATTTGAATGTCAAAAATCTGCCCCTGTTTCCCTCCATTACCACTTGACCGGACCCTGATGTCATGAAGCAATAGTTTTCCAGTTAACAGTAGGCCTGCAACGATAACAGATTTTGCTGGGCGATTAATTGACCAAGAATTTATTGCGATAAACAACAATATTGACATTTTGAGACCAATTGCAACTATTATAATGACATTGGAATAAAAATGCAAATACACCCTTTCAAAGATCCATAAACTTTACTTTCTAAAGAACATTTAACACAGGAACTGTAAGACAACCAAAAACAATAGGCCTAAATAAAACAGACTTGTGAACATGGGACTAGGCTAATGTATCTGGCTCACAGCAAAGACTTGTTCACAAAAATGCACTTGAATAAACCATTGTTGAACCAAACACAACCAAAGCAATAAATACAATTGATTATTAAGTGTCTGTAACAAAATTGCTCTTCAAAGTGATTTTAGTCACTGACTTACATTGGTATAGTGGCCACTCTCTCTGTGGCTGCTGCTGTGAGTCTAGTCATTTTGGTCATTTAAAAGTTCATATTATCCCGCGACACAGGATGGTATTTCGCTACGAGGGAGCCTCTGTTCTGTCTGGTATCGTGTCGGTGTCTTGTTGGATTTCAGTGGATTTCGGGCTCTCCTGGGGGCAGGGCTAGTTCTGTCACTCGGTTTGGGTTTATATCGGCTGCTGGGGTTTGAGACATTTCTTCTCATCGTTTGCGCGCTCGCTGCATTTGAGACGTGCACTTGAGATGTGTCCCGCTCAACAGTGTTGATTTGGCATCGTGACGTGTTTTGTCACTCTGACAGTGGCCCTAGCTCTTGTTGCGGCTTCATATTAGTCACACAGACAGCGGCGCTTTCAGGCTACACGCGCATCCGCTGTGCTGATAAACACAGTTAAATGAAAGGAGTCAACATTCACCCTTTTTGGCTACATTCAGATTGCAGAGCTTAATGCTAAATTCGGATTTTTTTGTGAAATCCGTTTTTTCCATTTAAAGGTTGTATGGAGGATTTTTTTTTGTTTCAAATTGTCAATGATAGCATTATAGAGATGCAGTAGCCTTGTAATTATGATGACCAAAAAAAAAAGAGAATAAAAATTCATCAACTCTGGACGTGGTGGGGCCAGATAAACATTTGCCAATAGATAACGACACTGCCTCGTTATCTGTTAGCTGACAGGCTGTCAATCAAACTCCCTACGTTTCTAGTGTAACTGACTTGCCTGCGCGCCGCCGGTACGTGGTTTACGTACGACTGTCACACAGTCCACAGACGCAAGATGCACAGACGCTGTTTACTCCACCAACGCAACAGTTCTTAGCGGCTTTTTTTGACCTATATCTTCCTCGCAGTTTGCACAAAGTTTGTTGCAATGGCGACAAGAATCCAGGAGCAGTTCGCCGCAAAAGAAAGTCCGTTTTTGAGGTCGCTGAAAGAAGAAGACAAGGGGAAAAGCAGCGAAGCCAAACTAAGGTGATTCTTGGAGATTCATTCCAGCGATGGCGCAACTGAAGCAGACGCAGGGTCTAAAGACTGACGCACTGGTCGCCAAATTACTCCTGGACAGGAAACTTCTGCTTATTATGAAAACATACTTTATTTCCAAGAGCTAGTCAAACGTTTTTCAGGACACGAAAGCGATATCCTATGTCTGAAAACGTAATTTTCAAGGCAAAGAAAGAGTCCGCTTGCTGCTGCGTGTTGTAGCTAGTTCATTCGCACTGAATCTCCGCGCAACTCTTCTCTGCACCCCTTTCCTGCTCCTCTCCCCGCTGCCCGTTCCGCTCTTCCCCCTGCTCCTCACTTCTCCGGGCACGGAATCTCCGCGCACCGCTCCCCTCTCCTCTTCTCCTCTCTCCCTCTCTCCTCTCTCCTCTCCTCTCCTCTCTCCTCTCCTCTTTCCCTGCTCCGCTTTTCTCCCCACTCCTCACTTCTCCGTCTTGTCTAACCAACACTGTAGTTAGTTGTTTACAAGTCATGTGCAGCTCACCGGCTGTAAACAAACCTGTTTCTGGCGTAAGGAGGAGGCGGGAGGAGGCGTTTCTACGTAGGAGCTGTAGGGGAGGGGGGGTGGTTTAACGCATGCGCAACATTTGAAAAAGGACAAACAGTTGCTGGATTTCTCGTTCCTTGGAAAATCCTCTATACAACCTTTAAATGTGACTTGTATGCGATCTCCTGTGTGAACGTTAAATGGCCCGAAAGTGTCCTGCATGCACACTGGAGGACACGATGACGTCAACCGCAGCGAGCGTGCTCTGTGTTTACAGAAGTTGTCCAAACATGGACGTGAGCATTGAGCACCTGGAGATTTTAAAGTTCCTCTCGTACCGGAGCCCGAACATGAACAACTTACTTGTTTTAAGGAGGAGATTGAGAAGGAGAAGGACGAGGTTTTTGGCCGTGGAGTTTTGTGGGACAGCGGCAGCAACGTCCGTTGAAAGGAACATGTGGATGTGGAGACGGAGCCAAGAGTGGTGAGTGGTGATGTGCTTCACTTCAGTGACACGGAGTTCATTAACAATTTTCGCCTACTTCAGTGCAGAATAGTGAGGTTTGTGGCTTGTTGATAACGTGTAGGTGGATGAATGCACTTTGACCGTTCACACTGAAGTCACATGTCAAAAGATCAGATATGTATCAGTTTCCGGAGCACATATCCAAGTGTCCTGGGTCGTATTTGAAAAAATCGGATCTGTGTGGTTCAGACTGTCATTAAAAGATCAGATACAGGTCACATAGGGGCCAAAAAATGGGATTTGGGTCACTTCAGGCTGCAGTCTGAACGCAGCCTTTGAGAGCGAGAGAGAGCGAGGAAAACAAACAAGCATGCAAATAGAATTTATCGTGGCCAGAATAGTTATCGAGCTCGTTAAAAGTTATCGTACGATTAATTGATTTATTGACTATTGTTACAGGCCTAGTTAACAGCTCCTTTAAGCTTTCATTCAGCAGAGATGGACAGTTCCAGAGCTAAAATCATCTGAATGATTTTTGTGAAAGTGCATGGAGTTTAAAAACACAGTGGAGCACTTCCTGTATTACCACATGACATCACAAAGTGGAACAGTGTTTTCATGGATACTGTGTCTATAGACCAGACACTCACAAAACCAAGATACAAAAAAAATCTGCTCATAACTGAGATACCAATGCGCATGTAAACGCACTCACTGACACTGTGTCGTTGGGCAAGACACTTTACCCTCTCTGCTGCACAAGATTCATTTGAGTTGGGGAAAAAAAAGGAGTTAAAGTAGTTACCATGATGATATTAAAGAGGGATGTTTTACTTCTGTGGGGTGTTAACTGATCATACATCACATATTTAGATATTTAGATCACCATGTTTCCTTTTATTGTTTTGAAAATGCTCTTTTTGTATTAACATGTTTTATGCTGTCAAATAGATCTTACTTGAAAACATCTTGGAAACAGATTGCCTTGAAAAATCTGACTAAACTGTGAATCTAAAGCTGAGCTACAAGTAATTCCTCAGTGTAGTGAACAGTAAATTCCTCTTTCTAACGAGGCACAGCAAGTGAAGTGAACTTTAGTTTTCATTCACAGAGCTCATGTTGTGAAGCTGAGCCAACGAATCAGTCAGATCCTCACATCTGAAATCTGCAGTAACCTTTACTGTAAGAGTAAATTCATCTAACTTCGGAAAACCATGGAAACCGATTCAGTTTATTTATTTAACAAGACAGGGACTGCGCACAATTTTACATTAATCTTAAAGGGATAGTTCGGGATTTTTGACATAAATCTGTATGTCATCCCCGTGAGCAGTGTCGTGCATCCACACTGACTTACCCCCGACAGTGTCCGGTGAACCGAGATACTGGCCGTTTTCGGTGCTGATGAAAGTAGTCCAGCAAGTTGGCTGGGGACGGTATAATAAAGCGTTTTTCTTCTCAAAACAATATGTGTTCAGAAGAGTGATACATTTGCATCACAAAACCATCGTCGCCTAAAAAGTCAGATGTCATTATCGCTTGGCACTATTTTCTCTCCGTTCGTATCACTGCGCGCTGCCACCAGGTGACAGCCGCGCATGGATCCATCACTTTGTGCAGTTGTTCGGCAGTGTTTACATGCGCAGACCGCCGTGACGTGAGAGAGCTAACGAGAGAGCTAGAGCCATAAGTATATAAGCTTGTATAAGATACATAAGAATATACCTAAAAATGGTGCAGACTCTTGATTATCCAGGCTGTAACAATGAAAATCTGGTCTGAATCTCCACACACATTTCACTGTCACGGACTTTGCGCTGAGGAAACTTTGGCTTCTTGCCTTTAGCTTCAATGTGGAAACCAAACCAGGTAAGAACAAAGAAGTGCTGCTATGTTTACAAGAGAACAGGTTCAAGAATCAGCTGTAACTCTGTGTGCAGTAAATCACTCAGTGTCATATCACCAGTGAAGCTTCTACAAAACGTAACTTTATAAGTCGACTGTTATTACTATTGTAAATGTCACGTACACTATTGGCAGCAGCTACGTGGGTGTGTGGATGATTCCATGTTTCTATTAGTCGTCCATGCTTCAGTCACAGTGGAGGCTCTATGTTCGCTGTATATGAGTTTATAAATGACGTGATGGTGATTGTCGCTCACTCGGTCTCTCACGGCTCCAGCTTCAACTTGTTCCACTTCTCTGTCTCTCTTCTCTCTCTCCGCCCGTTTTAACTCCATCTGGTGAAATTTGGCATCAGTATATTCGGGTTCACAAAGATCTCCCCTTGGCTTTGTGGTAAAGGCAAAGTCTTTATTGTCGGTGTCATAATCAGACATGTTGTTGTTAACATTCCGAGCAGTAAACAAAGTGAACCAGGCGCGGCTGTCACCTGGCGGCCGCGCGCAGTGATACGAACGGAGAGAAAATAGTGCCAAGTGATTATGAGGTCTGACTTTTTAGGCGACAATGGCTTTGTGATGCAAATGTATCACTCTTTTGAACACATATTGTTTTGAGAAGAAAAAGCTTTATTATACAGTCCCCAGTCAACTTGCCGGACTACTTTCATCAGCACCGAAAACGGCCAGTATCTCGGCTCACCGGACGCTGTCGGGGGTAAGTCAGTGTGGATGCACGACACTGCTCACAGGGATGTTATACAGATTTATGTCAAAAATCCTGAACTATCCCTTTAACAGGAGAGATGCTTTGTACCAGTGCTAATTTCCACCTGTAGTCCATGGGCGGGTTCATTGATTGATTGTGTTTAACTGACCTTAATTGATCTATCAACTGTTCTTCCTGGAGACCTGTAGGATGTTTTGGGTTGATGGGGAAAACCGGACACGGGGAGAAACATGCAAACTCCACACATAAAAGCCTGGGTGACCCGGGGAATGAACCCAGAACCGTTTTAGTTAGAGTAAAAACAGGTTCTATTCTACAATAATGTCATTTAGATCTGCATCAGGTACAAGGATTTGAATATTTATTAGTCTTTGAAAAAAAACTTAGCAAAACTTTTGTTCATCTTCAGTTCAAAACACATCATAACATGTGGAGCAATAAAATAATAAAGCTCAGTCATTCCATGTCAACTCAACAAAGGCCCCGCACTTAGGAAACAAAAAATGCTGGAAGAAACAAAACAGGAGAACAGGTGTATTCGAGCACAGACTGAATGAACAGAGGAAGGACATAGAGACTGTTATGACCCAAAAAATGAGTCCAAATATAATTAAGAAGGACACGGAAACCAAGTTAAGTATTAGAGATTTTTAGTTTTGTTTTTTCTGACTTTGTAGATGTTTGTAGATGAAAGCAAAAAAAGAAACTCTTAACCCCTTAAAAGAACTAAGAAAAAGTAACAAGAGAAAGGTGGACCTGATGAGAACAAAAAGGTGCAACACCGGGCCAACCCCATACAGGGCGGTAGATACCAGTGCCAGCACCTGTAACTAAAGACAAAAAAAACCCAACAAACCTAAACCCAACGGAAAAGCTAAAACAGGACAGCCGGTCCCACCAGGTCAAAACAAAAGGCTAATGGCTAACAAAAGCTACCAAAACGAAGGAGCAGGGGAGCCAGAAAGATGGCTCCTGGAGCGAGGCGTGTGCGCTCTGGTACCTGTGAGGTGCGTCGACAGAAGAGGAGAGAGAGAGACAGACAGGGGGCAGGGCTCGAGCATTTAACAGCTCCTGCCAGAAATGAGGATAAAAATTCGCTACAACAACAGAACTAACTTACAAAAACAAAAATAGGGAAAAAATGCTACAAAAAATATAGACAATAAAAAACAGTGGGAAAACAAAAGGTGCCCAAACGTAACAGAGACGTATATTCTGCACTATAGGGCGCACTTAAAAGCCTTTAATTTCATCCAAAAACGACTGTGCGCCTTATAATCCAGAGTGTCTTATATATGAATTTATTGGGGTGTCTTAGTACGACTTTAGTAAACTACAAAGCCGCACCACTTGCAGCATTACGGCTCCAGTGGTCAGGAGCATCGTGGAGTAGTACATACTGTGATTCCTTTTAATATCAAAATGCA
The DNA here is from genome assembly GCF_026225935.1 of Boleophthalmus pectinirostris. Taxonomy (NCBI): domain Eukaryota; kingdom Metazoa; phylum Chordata; class Actinopteri; order Gobiiformes; family Gobiidae; genus Boleophthalmus; species Boleophthalmus pectinirostris. Next base: position 1,213,367 of record NW_026571095.1, read on the forward strand.
CCTGTCAACAGACACACTCACAATGCCCACTTTAAACTCAAGGCTGTTATAAAGTGAAAGTGTGAGCTGCGTGGGAGCAGTGGATGAGAGAAGGAGAACACACATTCACCAAGACAGAGAGACAGCGCCGAGCCACTTACGCCACGATCTGCCAACGGATCGTGGACGCCTGGACTAAGGATCAGGATCAACTGTGGTCCGAGCTTTCACCAAGACCAGAATCATCACTGAACTGCCAGGGAACAGTAACCACACTGACTCGGATATTTTTCAAGCCGTTTTCCGCTGTTAGGATCCAACAACCACACAATTACGATGTCCAAATCCCAAAACTAAAATATGACAATATCAGAACCAGAAACAAAAGTGATATGGTTCAAAAGACTAGAAAAAACTGGCTTTGACAATAGAAGCATCCCACTGAGAAATCAAACATGGCGGTTTGATCCTCACTTTTTCTTTCCCAGTATGCATTGTGCAATGACCGGAAGTCCAAAATTTGTGATGCATCTATAGGGTTTAGCTTCCAGTGAGGTGCCATTTTGAGGACTTTTTCAAATTCAAAAGATATAATATGTAGTTTTAAATGGTTCATTTAAGAGCTTTCACCAAGACCGGAATCATCACTGAACTGCCAGGTAACAGGAGCTGACACTGACTCGGAGAATGACGAGAGGGATGTGTGCGTGCTGGACTGTTAGAACAATTATGAGTTATTTTGAATACTCTAACAATTTAGCGTCTCAGACAGTATTTTTTTACACGTTACAGTTGAACAAAGTTGAGAGTTATTGTGAACTCACTAAATAAAGTTTGACTGACTTATCTAACTGTTGTGTTTCGCTTAATGCGCCTTATAGTCCGGTGTGGTTTATATGTGAAAAAAGTTTGAAAATAGACCGTTCAGCGACAGAGCGCCTTATAATGCAGAGCACCCTGTAGTGCGGAAAATATGGTAAATGAACAGAGGGAGGATATAGAGACTGGATGAACAGAGGGAGGATATAGAGACTGGATGAACAGAGGGAGGATATAGAGACTGGATGAACAGAGGGAGGATATAGAGACTGGATGAACAGAGGGAGGATATAGAGACTGGATGAACAGGGGGAGGATATAGAGACTGGATGAACAGAGGGAGGATATAGAGACTGGATGAACAGAGGGAGGATATAGAGACTGGATGAACAGAGGGAGGATATAGAGACTGGATGAACAGAGGGAGGATATAGAGACTGGATGAACAGAGGGAGGATAGATAGAGACTGGATGAACAGAGGGAGGATATAGAGACTGGGTGAACAGAGGGAGGATAGAGAGACTGGATGAACAGAGGGAGGATATAGAGACTGGATGAACAGAGGGAGGATATAGAGACTGGATGAACAGAGGGAGGATATAGAGACTGGATGAACAGAGGGAGGATATAGAGACTGGATGAACAGAGGGAGGATATAGAGACTGGATAAACAGAGGGAGGATATAGAGACTGGATGAACAGAGGAGGATATAGAGACTGGATGAACAGAGGGAGGATATAGAGACTGGATGAACAGAGGGAGGATATAGAGACTGGGTGAACAGAGGGAGGATATAGAGACGCTCTGGGAGGATCAGGAAATGACTGGAGGCTGTAGGAACAACAGGGAGGAAGCAAAAGTCGGACTGGAACAGACGGGGAAATGGAGCTGGACTCTTGGCAATAACACGTCACTGTTGAAGTTACTCGTCTCATTTAAGTCGACCTCAGTCTAACTGATAAGTAATGCACTTTTTTTCACCCTGAAAGTCACTGTTACTTTACCACAATCATTAAGATCCACTACATTTTCTATGTGGATGACAAAGTTTTTTTTGTTTTGTTTTGTTTTGTTGTCACTCAACAGAGCATTTAATGGACAAACCATTACACTCCACAAACAATTATTATTACATTTGTATTATTAGATTAAGGTTAAGGTTAAGGTTCTTTATTTGTCATTCAAGCATGTGAGAGAAACACATGACAGAAAGAATGTGCTCATCGAGGCCCAGTGATCTAGAGATAAAAACAATAATAAATAAGCATTATTAAAAAGTAAATTGAAGACTATATCAAGTAGTACAGTATCGTGAGTGCTCCACATGCATATATCAAATACTGAAATTATATATTTGTTTGACTAATACACATTGAGTTGTTTAACCACTGAAATCTTATGTATGTTTAAAGGTACCACTATGTGAAACATGTATGTTTTTAAGGTCATCTTTGTGCAGGGATGTGTCCTTTTAAGGAAATTGATTGCAGAGCAGCAGCAGTGGAGATGGTTCGGCCTGGTACAAAACCAAACAAACTGGTGATTTACATTTGGCTGCTGTCAACCCCCTGAACCTAAAGGAATACAGAGATACTCCAAGGAAGATTCAAGGCGTTACCTGTTCAACATATTATTTGCATATTCATATGGATGTCTATCAAATCTGGGTTAAGTTAGTTCAGAGGCAGTCAGATTGCCTGATTTAAGACCTCTGTAGCTATAGGCAGTTAGGGACAACGATCTGACCCAGAGCTCTGTATTAGAATTGTATTGAATAGGGAATAAATTATTTTTGCTTTTAATCGATCGATTCCAGTTGTTATTTTTGGGAGAACACGTCTAACAAAATACATCAAAAACAACAACACTTAGCAGCTCAAATAGACAAGTACAAGTAAAACGTGGCAAGACACAGAGTCATCTCAAGCAAGAAGTCGGTGTGCAGTGTTCAAAAGTCTGACAGCCTCAGGAAAGAAGCTGAACTTCAGCCGAGATGTTCTGGCTTTAATGCTCCTCGGTCTCCTCCCAGAGGCAGAGGAACAAACAGGTGGTGGGAGGGTGCGAGGGGTCCCCCATGATCCTGGAGGCCCGTCTTCTGCAACGCTCCTCATAAATGTCACTGATGGGTATAAAGCCGCATCCAGTGATCTTCTCTGCCATTCATAGATGATTGGCCACGGTGAGTTTTTAAATATTTTTCACAGTTTTCAGAGACCAAAGTTTAGTTTTGTTGTCACAGTAAATCAAAGTATCATGCTGATGACATATTTCCTGATTATCTGACCATAATTCTGTACAGTTACAGGCCGACAACACACCAGAGACATTTTGACCTGATATTTTGACCTGCTTATATAATATGTCTGCACTGGGGCAAGACACATTTTGCTCAAATACAGAGAAAAAACATCGGGTACAGAGTCTTTAAGTAATTCATGAAAGCCAAACTCTACACAACTGCTCTTTCATAATTCATAAAACCATCTGTAAAATTAAGATTCGTCTCCAGATTTGTGCTGTAAAAAGAAGGATCAGTTCAGCCGCAGAAAAAAAGAAGATTTAGTCACGTAAAAAGGAAGAGAACAAGAGGAATTCTAATCTGTCACTATGCAGGTTTGTTACAGCTATGTCAAATCACAATATCCAATACATACATCACGAATTTTGGACTTCTGGTTATTGCGTAATGCATACTGGGAAGGATTTTCCAAAAAAGTGACCATCAAACCGTCATGTTTGTTTTCCCAGTGGGACGCGTCTATTGACAAAGCCGATCTTTTCTAGTGTTTTGAAACATATCACTTTTGTTTCTGGTTCTGATATTGTCAAATTTTAGTTTTGGGATTCGGACATCGTAATTGTGTGGTTGTTGGATCCTAACAGCGGAAAACAGCTCGAGAAATTTGCTTGCAAACTTCATAACTGCAAAAGGGAATCAGATGTGTGTGACTGAAAACCTCTGTTCAAACTGTTTCCTTTCCCAACGGAATTGAAAAATAGTGAAAGGCGAAGGCGATGGGCAGGACTGATCCACAGGAAGGACCAAAAAGGAAACTTTTGGCTGCCTAAGAAATCATCCCGAGTTTGCAACGAACATTTTGTATGTGGAGCGCCATCAAAGCAAAACCCCGATCCCTCACTTAATCTTGGTTACGAATTTAAAAAGTCAACGCCAAAGCGAAAGGCACCAACTGTTCGCCAAGAAGCACCTTCCACTGCAAAGAGACCAAGACGTGATGTTGCTGTAAAACTACAAGAACAAGAAAGTGCGAGTTCAGTCTGTTTGTCTTCTGTGCCTCTCACTTAACAAACGGGATCCCGCTTTGTTGGCGCTCCACATACAAAATGTTCTCTGCAAACTCGGGATGATTTAGGCAGCCAAAGGTTCCCGTTTTTGTCCTTCCTGTGGATCAATCCTGCCCATCGCCTTCACCTTTCACTATTTTTCAATTCCGTTGGGAAGGGAAACAGTTTGAACAGAGGTTTGCAGTCACACACATCTGATTCCCTTTTGCATTTATGAAGTTCGCAAGCAAATTTCTTGAGCCGTTTTTTGCTGTTAGGATCCAACAACCACACAATTACGATGTCCGAATCCCAAAACTAAAATATCAGAACCTGAAACAAAAGTGATATGGTTCAAAAGACTTGAAAAGATCGGCTTTGTCAATAGACGCATCCCAATGGGAAATCAAACATGACGGTTTGATGCTCACTTTTTTGAAAAATCCTTCCCAGTATGCATTGCGCGATGACCGGAAGTCCGAAATTCATGATGCATCTATAGGGTTTATCTTCCAGTTAGGCGCCATTTTGAGGACTTTATCACATTCAAAAGATATAATGTGTAGTTTTAAATGGTTCATTTCTATGGCAACTGTCCTAGTTTCTCATCACTCTGAGAACCAAGGACAGAGCGAAGGTCAAACTTAAATTATACAGATTCATGAACACAGCTGGATGCAGAGCTCATTCTTCACTGTGATTGGAGAGGTAGAACAATAAGAGCAGAGGGAGGATGTGTCTGTGGCGTTTCAGATGGTCTTCCAAACTATTGCTGTATCTCACATCATAATACCATATATAGATCAAACTTTGTCTAAGGTAAAGCAATGACCGCCTCCTAAGAGTCAGGTCTGTGGAGCGGCAAGCACACTCACAACTGGAATGTACAGAATGTTTAAATGCACTAAAAACTAACGCTTTTAATATGTGATACCTATTTCAATCTAAAGGTGAGGTTAAGGCAGACAGTATTTTCCTTGAAGATGAATTTGACCCTCAGCCCTGCTCCAGTTCTGACACAGACCTGCTTTAAAAACACACTTTGTGCTGTGGACACAAGAGCAGCAGGAGGTGAGAGGAGAGCACAAGGAATAGATTTTACATCATGTTTTATAATATACTTAGTTCATTTTTCATTCATTTTCAATAAGAGAAGCTCTAATCTCTGTTCATCTGAGGTGAGAGAAAAGTCATTTTATTTGGAAAAGATGGTGACCAATGAACTCTGACTGAAATAAACAAATCTGACTGGACGAATTGGAAGATCAGGTTTGGTTCTGGCTCGAAGTGCGACAGTATAAAAATAACAGGGAGATCTCTGTCTGGATTTGACACTTAGCTATAAACATATTCATTCTATTGAGTTCTCAGTGAGGAGCAGCTGGCTGCAGTATTTGGAATAGTACAGGAAAATACCACCACAGGGAGAAAACACAAACCAGACACAAACAGCTTGGAGCTCATCATCAACATTCTCACAGGATTGTAACACTAACAAGGCACTGCTCTGTCTTGGACCCCGTTTACACTGAAACGAATCAGCGTATCAGTGTATCACCATATCGGAAACACTCTGCGTCCAGACATGTCGTTTCTGTGTCTGCAGTCCTTCCTTATCCACACAGCTTTGAGTATATTTAAGTTTTACGGAAACGAAACTTAAAACCACATGACTCATTTGCATAAACTGAGTGCTCAAAAAACTGCTCGCTATTGTGCACTGATGTGGTTCAGCTTCTGTCGAACTAAAGGACATGACTCAGTGGAATATGAGTGTTCTTTCTGTGACAGAGGATGTTCTTCTGATGGTGAGTCTGTTCTGTGCTTCTAGATGATTCATGTGAAACTTTTCAGAGATTATACGTCTGCAGGTCGTACACATATACCGTTTATGTGAATTGATTCTAGCGTATTAGCGTTTTTGTGGTGAATTAGCGACTCCGTGGTGCATAGACCTACATCAGCATATGAGCGTTTTCAGGCGTCCACACAGCGCCGGATCAGATCTGTACTGGGATGAATTTGTGGGAGCTGACGGCACCAGACCGTTCTGTCTCTGAAGCCGTTTTCAATCAGATTAGCGTGGACAAACACTGCATCCACAACGAAAACGACTCGAATACGAACTAGTGTGGACAGAGCCTTGGTTTGGTTAGACTTTAATCTGATCTTTATTTTAATGTCATCTGACTTAGTTAAAACTCTATTTTTTTGGTTGAAAATCAAACTAAAGGCAAGCAAGGCAAGTTTATTTGTATCGCACAATTCGTACACAAAGTAATTCAAAGTAGAGGTGAGATCGGGCCTAAAAAATCCAGCCCGACCCGACCCGGCCCGCGGGTATTAAAACCCGACCCGGCCAGAGCCCGACCAATTAACTTGATTTGCAGGCCCGAGCCCGAAGCAAACCCGAAATGTCATATTTATTTGTGACTCGGGAGGAGGAGCAGTGCTCAGCGTCGAGGTGCCAGTCTTTTTTGCTCTGTATGAAAGCAAAGCGCCACATTGACGACATTCAGCGAAGCCAACGCAAGTTTCTGTAGCATTTTCAACAATCAATTTGAAGCTTTTCCACACCTCACTCTTACCGGTGCGTGTTTGTCTTTTCAGTTCTCCTGCCTTTAGTTTAACTTCTTGCTCCTCCATATTGGGGACACCAGGTCAAAATAGATGCAGACTTGCGGAGGGGAAGATGATTAAATGAAGAGGGGGCGTTCACAGTGCGCAGAGCTCTGGCTCTGCGGATCCTGTTTAGTAGTTAAATAGCAATTACATTACATTACTTCTCTGTTTTATCCATATTATTTATTTTATAACAAGTATTCCTTAGTTTAGTATCCACACATCGTTTTAGCATACATTTTATAAACATATTTATTTGAAGCCCGACCACGAAGTAATGCGGGTCGGGTCGGGCTTGGGCTCGGTCTTAAGATCTTTCCTCTAATTCAAAGTGCTTTACAGAATAAGAAATACATTAAAATCATAATAAAAACAAATCAAAACATAAATAATCATGAAGATTAAAATTTAAAAAAGAGAGACATAAATTGGAGAGAAGAGTGCGGAATGAAAACCTTTCAGTTTTATTGCACAGTTAAACAGAAATGTTTTGAGTCTGGATTTAAACAGCGTCACAGAAGAGTCTGTCTCACATGTTCAGACTGTTCCAGGTTTTAGCTGCATGAACCTGAAACTCTGACTCCCCTTGTTTAGTCGTGACTCTGGGCACCAGCAGAGAGATGGTTCATATGACACTAACATGTCACAGATGGACTTTGGTGCTCGGCCATGGAGAGACTTGTACAAGCAGAGCTGCTTTAAAGTCTATTCTCTGAGGCACAGGAGCCAGTGCAGAGACCTGAGCACAGGACTTATGTGCTCGTACTTCCTAGTTCGAGTCAGGACCCGAGCTGCAGTGTTCTGGATGTTCTGGATGTTCTGCAGCGTCTCACAGCTCGTTTGGAGAGACCAGTGAGCAGAACATTACAGTATCTAACCTACTGGAGACAAACGCATGGATAAGTTTCTCCAAGTCTGATTTAGACAGTAAACCTTTGATTTTTTGCTCTGTTTTTTAGATGGTAAAAGGCTGCAGATGTTATTGATTTTATGTGGCTGTTAAAGTTCAAGTCTGAGTCCATTATTACCCCTAGATTTCTTGCCTGATTTGAAGGTTTTAGAGAGAGAGACTGGAGGTGACTGCTGACACTGTCCCTTTGTTTCTGTGGACCAAACACTATGACTTCAGTCTTGTCAGAGTTTACCTGGAGAAAGTTGTTTTGCATCCACACACTGATCTAAACTAAAACAGAGCCATGAATGCTTATATTGATCACAGGCTCCTTGAAACTGAATTGCTTAACGTAATTTTGTTTTGTTTTTCAGACAAAACTTTGCATTGTGTCACCGCGGCAACTGCTAAACAATCCGCCATAGTCACACATGTAGCCCCCCCCCCAGAGTGACGTGAGCGCAGAGTAATGCACTGTAAGCGCGCTCCATTTGCCTGCCGTGTGTTGTGGAAAGCGCTGTCATCACTACACTGCTGTCTTTAGAGCCATTTGCCAGCGCTTTGTCCACAGCCTTAGACTCCACCCGGGGACCTCATTACAAAAGTGCAGCCCATTTTCAGTGCACTTGGTCGGGCTAACTCCGAGCGCGAGTGTGTGCAGCGTCGTAAAAACCTGATGCCCTCCCTCCAGAGGTGATGGGCCATAAAAACACAGGAGGTGCTTTATGGAGGCTGTTACTGCTTTAAATGGCCATCACGAAGCTCCCATTGACGAGCGCAGCACAGATTCTCCCTAATACTACAAATATAGAGAGACGCAGCTACAGGACACGAGGGGAAGGTTACAAGAGACAAAATACAGACAAAATACAGACAAAAGACGACAAGAGTTCAAATGGTGTATTACTTTGATCTATGTGTTTATTTTGTGCTGTGACTAATTAAAGGTGCACTGTGTAGCTTTTGTGATGCTGTGTTTCCATGGAGATGTTGTTGTTCTGTCTGAAATGTTCCACAGTATGATATTAAACATGTTATCGAGTATTTATTTGATAATGTGTGTATTTAATTGTTCAAAAAAAACATATATTCTCATAGTAACAGGGTTCACTTCTCCACAGATCTGACCTCTAACTTGGCCTGATAGAGTGGACATGTTTAATGCAGTACAGTCACCATGGTCAGTGTTGGGAGTAACGCGTTATAAAAGTAACGAATTACTGTAATGCGTTGCTTTTTGCTGTAATGCAGTAATGTAAGGCAGTACAGGGGAAAAAAACTGTAATATTTAACTCGGTACAAATGTCAGTAAAGCGTGTCACAAAGCTTTTTTAACTTGGATTGAAGTGGTGGGTTTTTTGTTTTTCTTCATACAAATTCGCTAAAATTACTGCGATATCAGCAGCAGTGAAACACCGAAGAGGAGCCCATGTAGAGGTCAGGTGACCGCGAGCAAAAGGACCAGCGCAGAACTCAAAGCTCCATGGTGCTAACAGCAGCTGACGCCCCATCGCGCCTTGCGGACACCCTGTTCCACGGACTCGGGGTTCTCTCAGGGGGCGGTCCTAGAGTCCAGGTTCTCGTCCAAGATTAGTCCTGGTTTGGTCATGGTTTGGTCCTGGTTTGGTCCTGGTTTAGACCTGGTTTAGACCTGGTTTAGACCTGGTTTAGACCTGGTTTAGACCTGGTTCAGTCCTGATATAGACCTGGTTTAGACCTGGTTTAGTCCTGGTTTAGACCTGGTTTAGTCCTGGTTCAGCTCTGGTTCAGTCCTGGTTTCTGGTTTAGTCCTTGGTTCAGTCCTGGTTTAGTCCCTGGTTTCAGTCCTGGTTTAGTCCTGGTCCTGGTTCAGTCCTGGTTTAGACCTGGTTTAGACCTGGTTCAGTTCCCTGGTTTAGACCTGGTTTAGACCTGGTTCAGTCCTGGTTCAGTCCTGGTTTAGTCCTGGTTAAGATCTAGTTTAGTCCTAGTTCAGTCCTGGTTAAGATCTACAGTAGTTTAGTCCTGGTTCAGCTCTGGTTCAGTTTTGGTTCAGTTTTGGTTTAGTCCTGGTTCAGTCCTGGTTTAGACCTGGTTTAGACCTGGTTTAGTCCTGGTTTAGACCTGGTTCAGTCCATATACGGTGCAAAAGTTCAGCATCTACACAGTTATTCTGGTGAGAGTAACGTAAAAGTAATGTAATAGTAATGTAATACCTTACATTTTAAATACTGTAATACTGTAATGTAATGAATTACTTTACTTGCCCAACAGTGACCATGGTGACACAAAACACACATTAACAACACTGCCAAAAAGGGTGTTAGGCGTCTGTGATCAGTTGATGGTTCTGTTTTGGAGTTTACTTTTCAACAAAAAGGTGAGAGTGACTTACTGAAAATGTGTGAGAGTTTAACAGCACAAATCATCTCTCCTGTTGTGGTTCCAGCAAAGTCAGTTATTTATTGTCATTAAAATTCTAATTAATTCAAGTTTAATTTGAGAAACACAGCTTCAGTCAGAGCAGAGCCAACTTTTTAACACCACACTCTCAGAGAATGTTCACGATATCAGAGGCAAAGTTAACATCTCCATGGAGACAAGTAGGTGGTGGACCCTCAACCAGAGTCCTGCACGGGTCCATTTTTGGAGACCCGCAGCCACCTGGACCTGATAACATTCCACCCGTTACCCGCCGGTGCCCCTGATAATTCACACACAAATTAAAAACATTCTAACTGAAGCACTTTCTTTTTTTCGATGAGCCTCTCAATGAACAACGACGCTAAAAGAGGTTTGAACAGGCAACTGTATGAAGTAAGAAAACGAGCAGAAATATTTGCGTGCATAGGATAGAAATCCGTGCATATTTGTCTGTAATTGAGCATAAAATAAATATTTGTAAACTCTTGAATGAGTCCAGTCGTACATAAAATGGGTTGTGTGTATTTTATCCATCAGAATACGAATGGAAAAGTTACGACGTCAAGAATTACAATCACGAAATGAAATGAAACGGTTTTGCTTTCTTCAGTACGAATACGAATTCACAGACGCGACGCGACTGTCAAAAATATGTCATCACTTCAAAGGCATTATTTACTGAGCAGAAGAAACATTGATTGAGATGGCGGACTTTTGCACCGCACACTTCACAGAGTAACCCAGGCCCAGGACTAATCCAGGACTGAACTAGAAATAAACCAGAACTAAACCAGAACTGAATCAGAACTGAATCAGAACTGAACCAGGATGAAGTGCGCCCTCGTAGACCGTCGGGTGAGCGCAGGCGAAGGGACTGGCATGGAGCTCTACGCCCCGCGGAGCTAAGTGCAGCTATCGCCTGATCGCACTTTGTGGACACCCTGCTCCGTGGGCTCAGGGTCCTCTCTCAAGTCCAAGATTAGTCCTGGTTTAGTCCTGGTTTAGTCCTGGTTTAGTCCTGGTTTAGTCCTGGTTTAGTCCTGGTTAGTCCTGGTTTCAGTCCTGGGTTAGTTCCTGGTTTAGTCCTGGTTTAGTCCTGGTTTAGTCCTGGTTTAGTTCCCCTGGTTTAGTCCTGGTTTAGTTCTGGTTCCTGGTTTAGTCCTGGTTTAGTCCTAGTTTAGTCCTGGTTTAGTCCTGGTTTAGTTCTGGTTTAATCCTGGTTCAGTCCTGGTTCAGTCCTGGTTCAGTCCTAGTTCAGTCCTGGTTTAGTCCTGGTTCAGTTCTGGTTTAGTCCTGGTTTAGTCCTGGTTCAGTCCTGGTTCAATCCCAGTTCAGACCTGATTTAGTCCTGGTTTAAGTCCTGGTTTAGTCCTGGTTTAGTTTAGTCCTGGTTTAGTCCTGGTTTAGTCCTGGTTTCAGTCCTGGTTTAGTCCTGGTTTAAGTCCTGGTTTTAGTCCTGGTTTAGTCCTGGTTTAGTCCTGGTTTAGTCCTGGTTTTAGAAGTGGTTTAGTCCTGGTTTAAGTCCTGGTTTTCAGTCCTGGTTTAGTCCTGGTTTAGAAGTGGTTTAGACCTGATTTAGACCTGATTTTGTCCTGGTTTAGTCCTGGTTCAGTCCTGGTTCAGTCCTGACCCACCTATGTGTATTCACTACCCGCCTGCATACATACCCACATACCCAAAATTCCAGAACATTAAAACCTGCCCATTTCAGCAACTATTTGCAGGTACTCGGTGCAGGACTCTGCCCTCAACCAAAAAAGTGACAAAGTGCACCTTTATTATTTATTACTAGACTATCTGACATCGAGTGTACAGTAGTTCTGACTGATGGCTTCAGTGTGCTCTGGCTCAAGCATGATTTTAGATAAACACAAGACAAAAAAATTACTAAATTCAAATCTTTGTAAATAAATATAAACTTCTCAAAGTCATAATTTGTTTGCAGTGTGTCAGATAAACTCTATGTTTACACTGACACAAATACCACCGTATCAGAAGCGATTTGCGTCCACACATGTCGTTTCTGTGTCCGCAAGCCTTCTCTATCCACACAGCTTTGAGCATATCTGTTTGCTTTTTACAGAAACAAAATTTAAAACCACATGGCTCATTTGCATAAACTGAGTGCTCAAAAAAAGCTCACTATTGTGCGCTGATGTGGTTCAGCTTCTGTCCGACTAAAGGACATGACTCAGTGGAATATGAGTGTTCTTTCTGTGACAGAGGGGTGTTCTGCTGATGGTGAGTCTGTTCTGTGCTTCTGTCGCGTTGGAGATGGTTCATGTTAAATTTCTCAGATATTATACGTCTGCAGGTTGTACGTATAGACCGTGTGTATAAATGGACATATATTCTAGCCTCTGGCGGTGAATTACTTTGCGGCGCATAAACCTACATCAGTGTATCAATGTTTTCAGGCGTCCACACAGTACTCCGATGAATTCCTGGGAGCTGGCGGCACCAGATCTGGTTTAGTCCTGATTTAGACCTGGTTTAGACCTGTTTCAGACCTGATTTTGTCCTGGTTTAGTCCTGATTTAGTCCTGATTTAGTCCTGGTTTAGTTCTGGTTTAGTCCTGGTTTAGTCCTGGTTTAGACCTGGTTTAGTTTTCCTGGTTTAGTCCTGGTTTAGTTCTGGTTTAGTCCTGGTTTAGTTCCGGTTTAGTCCTGGTTCAGACCTGGTTTAGTCCTGGTTTAGTCCTGATTTAGTCCTGGTTTAGTCCTGGTTTAGAGTCCTGGTTTAGTCCTGGTTTAGACCTGGTTTAGTCCTGGTTCAGTCCTGGTTTAGTTCTGGTTTAGTCCTGGTTAAGACCTGATTTAGTCCTGGTTTAGACCTGGTTTAGACCTGGTTTAGTCCTGGTTCAGTCCTGGTTTAGTTCTGGTTTAGTCCTGGTTAAGACCTGATTTAGTCCTGGTTTAGACCTGGTTTAGACCTGGTTTAGTTCTGGTTTAGACCTGGTTTATTCCCGGTTTAGACCTGGTTTATTCCCGGTTTAGTCCTGGTTTAGTCCTGATTTAGTCCTGGTTTAGTCCTGATTTAGTCCTGGTTTAGACCTGGTTTAGTTCTGGTTTAGACCTAGTTTTCCTATTTTAGTCTCTGGAGCCATTTTCAGCCAGATTAGTGTGAACGAACACTGCATCCGCCACAAAAACGACTCAGATACTTGGGCTTCTCGTGTGGACGGGGCCTTTATACGTGTTGAAAGTCCTACCGCTGCTATTCAAAACACACCTGTCACCATGACGACGGGACGAGAGGACGTATCTGCGTGTGTGGACAGAATAACACAAGACGCGACAGCTCTGAAGAACAGGTCAGTCGGGTCGATGCTTCTTTCCACGGACAATGTGATCATAAATACACTGAGATGGTTCTCCTGAAAGTCTGTGTGAGGATGTAGAAGTGTGTGGAGGTTTATCGAGCCGTTAGACCTGTCACCGTAACAAATGTTCAAGCAGGATATACAGCTACAAAGAAAAACTGCAATCAACAAGAATATTTAAACAAATTTGTGCCAGTTTAATCCCAGAAAACTATTTTTAAATGGACAGTAATTAGGTAAAAGATGAATGAAACAAAAAAACAACTCCGGGTGTGTTTTTTAGGAGATAACAACATAATAATAATAAGTAGGGGTGTCAAATTATCGCGTTAATTGCGATTAATTAATTACAGTCATATTTAGCGCGTTATGTTTTTTAATCGCGTTAATCTCATTTTTAATCTCTAATTTTACTGTTTCTGTATGTGAGTTTCTTTATTATAAAACCTGTTTTTATGTGTTGTTGGGACAACAACACACACACACACAAAAACACATTTATAATTTTTTTTATTTCGGTAATTCCACTCATTGCCAGAAACCCACACAAAACGCGCGCAGTAAGAGCGATGTAAACGTCATGTTTACGTTGGCGGCGTCAGTCGCACAATGGACGAGGTCGAAGAGTCAGTAGAACAGAGGCAGCAGTGCACAGGTAAAAACACATTCGTGTCTTGGAAATTCTTCTCCCGACGTGAAATAGAAAAGAAAATAACAAATATAAAATCGCCTACAACTTAAATGTCACTGGTGAAAACAACCTGCATAGACTCATGATGTCTGCACTACTGTCCTATAGTGACCTGCCACATGAGGGGACACGCACACAAACACACACACACACACACACACACAAACACAAAACACACACAAACACAAACACACACCTTCATCATCGTCATTAACCTGAGAACGCGCGGACCACGTTTCCTTCCGTAGACACTGCGCCGACACCAGACGTGCTCCCGTGAGCCGCGTGTGGATCGTGTTTTCTCGCTACGCTGCGTAAACCGCGCTTCCTCCTGTGCCTCTAAACCAGAACTAACACCAAGACTAAAACCAGGACTAATCCAGTCCAGGACTAAACCAGGACTAAAACCTGAACTAAAATCAGGTCTAAACCAGGTCTAAACCAGGACTAAACCAGAACTAAAACCTGAACTAAAACCAGGTCTAAACCAGGTCTAAATCAGGACTAAATCAGGACTAAACCAGAACTAACACCAGGACTAAAACAGGATTAATCCATTCCAGGACTAAACTAGGACTAAAGTAGGACTAAAGCAGGTCTAAACCAGGACTAAAACCAGTGATCTCATATATAAAGCATTTCTCTATCAATAATATTTTTAATATGGTTAAGGAAAGACTGGACTTTTTATTGTCTTTAAGTAGACAAAAGTTATTATGTTCAGATTTCCTCGTCTTTGCTACTTTACAGCAAACAGTTTCTTATTCATGGAGACTTGGGCTCAACAGCCAATTTGGAGAGATTTGTTAAACAATAAATGACTTTATAAAGTCACTTTTTTAAATCTATATCAGTCTTTTGATCTGCCACAATAATGTAATAATGAATTTAAATGAAAATACCTCAAATTGAAGCTTTTCTCAGCAATTTTTAGGTGAGATTAAAATGAGATTAATTAGATTAATTAATTACAGATCATAATTAATTAATCTCTCAATTTTTTTAATCGCATGACAGCACTAATAATAAGCTCACAAAAGTCAGAGTTGTGTAATATAAAACCTTTCAAACTCCTTTAACTGCGGCCCCCGATGGAGAGATTATGAAATACAAAACTGAAATGAGTGATGGTGTGACGGCGCAGATCTGTCAGTGTGGAGTAGATTTTGATCCAGGAGTTTTGATATGAAACGTCTCTTCTCACGTATAAGTTACATTAGCAGCATTATTTCCCCTTTGAGCGGAGGAGGATCCGGAGAGGAGCAGAAGAAGAAGAAGAAGATCACGCAGATACCACTAAACACACTCACAATCACCAGGTTTTACTCACACTGATAAGACCAGAGCCCGAAGAGGACGAGGAGAGGAAGAGGAGAGGAGGAAGAGGAGTGATCAGAGCTTGGACTAGGGGGAGAGGAGAAGAGGAGGAGGAGAGGAAAGGAGAGGAGAAAAGGAGGACAGGAGGAGGGGCTTTCAGAGTCTGTTTAAGAGGAAGGGAGGAGGAAGAGGAGGAGAGGAGGAAGAGGAACTATCAGAGCATGTTTAAGAGGAGGGAGAGAGGAGAGGAGGAAGAGGAGAAGAAGAGGAGGAGAGGAGGAAGAAGAGGGCCTATCAGTGCCTGTTTGAGAGGAGGAAGAAGAGGAGAGGAGGAAGAGGAGGAAGAAGAAGAGGAGGAGAGGAGGAAGAAGAGGGCCTATCAGTGCCTGTTTGAGAGGAGGAGAGAGGAGAGGAGGAAGAGGGTCTATGAAAGCCAAATTAAGAGGAGGAAGAGGAGGAGAAGAGGAGGAGGAAGAGGAGGAGGAGGAAGAGAGGAGGAAGAGGAGGAGGAGGAAGAGGAGGAGGAAGAGGAGGAGGAGGAGGAGGAGGAGGAGGAGGAAGAGGAGGAGGAAGAGGAGGAGGAAGAGGGGCTATCAGATCCTATTTAAGAGGAGGAAGAGGAGGAGAGGAGGAGAAGGAGGAGGGGAAGAAGAGGGGCTATCAGAGCATGTTTAAGAGGAGGAAGAGAGGAGAGGAGGAGGAGGAGAGAGGAGGAGAGGAGGAGGAGAGGAGGAGGAGGAGGAGGAGGAGGAGGAGAGGAGGAGGAGGAGAGGAGGAGGAGGAAGAGGAGAGGAGGAGAGGAGGAGGAGAGGAGGAAGGAGGAGGAAGAGGGTCTCTCAGAGCCTGTTTGAGAGGAGGGGGAGAGGAGAAGAGGAGGAGAAGAGGAGGAGGGGGGCCTATCAGATCCTAAGAAGAGAAGAGGAGGTGAGGAGGAAGAGGGTCTATCAGAGAAGAGGAGGAGGAGGAAGAGGAAGAGGAGAGGAGGGGAGGAGGAAGAGGGCCTATCAGATCCTAAGAGGAGAAGAGGAGGAGAGGAGGAGGAGGAGGAGAGGATGCGAAGGTAGAGGGCTTCTCGGAGCCTGTTTAAGAGGAGGAAGGAGGAGGAGGAGAGGAATGGGAGGAGGAAGTGGAGGAGAGGAGGAAGAGGGGTGATCAGAGCTTGGACTAGGGGGAGAGGAGAAGAGGAGGAGGAGAGGAAAGGAGAGGAGAAAAGGAGGACAGGAGGAGGGGCTTTCAGAGTCTGTTTAAGAGGAAGGGAGGAGGAAGAGGAGGAGGAGGAAGAGAGCTATCAGAGCATGTTTAAGAGGAGGAGAGAGAGAGGAGGAGGAAGAGGAGAAGAAGAGGGAGGAGAGGAGAGAGAAGAGGGCCTATCAGTGCCTGTTTGAGAGGAGGAAGAAGAGGAGGAGGAGGAAGAGGAGGAGAGAAGAGGAGGAGAGGAGGAAGAAGAGGGCTATCAGTGCCTGTTTGAGAGGAGGGAGAGAGGAGGAGGAGGAGGAAGAGGAGTCTATGAAAGAGGAATTAAGGAGGAGGAAGAGGAGGAAGAGGAGGAGGAGGAGGAAGGAGGAGGAGGAGGAAGAGAGGGGAGGAGGAAGAGGAGGAGGAGGGAGGAGAGGAGGAGAGGAGGAGAAGGAGGAGAGGGAAGAGAGGAGGGAGAGGAGGAGGGAGGAGAGGAGGAGAGGAGGAGGAGAGAGGAGGAGGAGGAGGAGAGGAGGAGGGAGGAGGAGGAGAGGAGGAGAGGAGAGGAGGAGAGGAGGAGGAGGAAGAGGAGGAGAGAGGAGGGAGGGAGGAGAGAGAGGAGGAGGAGAGGGGCCTATCAGGTCCTAAGAGGAGAAGAGGAGGGGAGGAGGAGGAGGAAGAGAGAGGAGAGGAGGGGAGGAGGAAGAGGCCTATCAGATCCTAAGAGGAGGAGAAGAGGAGGAGGAGAGGATGCGAAGGTAGAGGGCTTCTCAGAGCCTGTTTAAGAGGAGGAAGGAGGAGGAGGAGAGGAATGGGAGGAGAGGAAGTGGAGGAGAGGAGGAAGGAGAGGAGAGGAGGGGGAGAGAGGGGGGCGGGGCTTATCAGATGCAGGTTTAAAGACGGTTATTGTCCTGTTCTGTAACGTTTATCTGTGTTTGTGTACAGGGAGTGCAGCGCGGCGTGAACGGAGGATTAGAGGAGGAGGGAGAGAGGAGGGAGGGCGGAGAAAGAGAGCCAGTCATGTTTCCTTATGGTTCTCATCTAACAAAATGTCTTTAAACGTTCAGTCTCATTCAAAGACATTTAGTTGGATGTGTTTAAATGTTCACTCTCCTTTTGTCTCACTGCTGTGTTCATAATCAATCCTAAAAGGTCTTTTGTTTTCCTAAACTAGAACTAATGAAATGACTATGTCCAAACAATTCGATTTTCATATTTTCATATTTTCAAACCCGAGGCATTCTGACTGAATATATTAAAAGTCCTTTATTTCTTGAAGGAATGCGTTTCAACCAGCACCATGGTCTTTGTCAGGGCATAACGGTAAAACAGGACACACTGGTGCCATTTAATACAACTGATGATCAATCACATGACCACATCACATGACATGACATGAAGTCCAAGATTAGTCCTGGTTAACTGGTTTAGTCCTGATTTAGTCCTGGTTTAGTCCTGGTTTAGTCCTGGTTTAGACCTGATTTAGTCCTGTTTAGTCCTGATTTAGTCCTGGTTTAGACCTGTTTAGTCTGGTTTTGATTTAGTCCTGGTTTAACCTGATTTAGTCCTGGTTTAGACCTGTTTAGTCCTGTTTCAGTCCTGGTTTATTTAGTCCTGGTTTAGTCCTGTTTAGACCTGATTTAGTCCTGGTTTAGTCCTGATTTAGTCCTTTTAGTCCTGTTTAGTCTGTTTTAGTCCTGGTTTAGTTTAGTCCTGGTTTAGTCTGTTTAGTCTGGTTTAGTCTGGTTTAGTCCTGGTTTAGTCCTGGTTCAGTCCTGGTTTAGTTCCTGGTTTAGTCCTGGTTAGTCCTGGTTTAGTCCTGGTTTAGTCTGGTTTAGTCCTGGTTTAGTCCTGGTTTAGTTCTGGTTTAGTCCTGGTTTAGTTCTGGTTTAGTCCTGGTTAGTCCTGGTTTAGTTCTGGTTTAGTCCTGGTTCAGTCCTGGTTTAGTTCTGGTTTAGTCCTGGTTCAGTCCTGGTTTAGTTCTGGTTTAGTCCTGGTTTAGTCCTGGTTTAGTTCTGGTTTAGTCCTGGTTCAGTCCTGGTTTAGTTCTGGTTTAGTCCTGATTTAGTCCTGGTTTAGTTCTGGTTTAGTCCTGGTTTAGTCCTGATTCAGTCCTGGTTTAGTTCTGGTTTAGTCCTGATTTAGTCCTGGTTTAGTCTCTGGTTTAGTCCTGGTTTAGTCCTGGTTTAGTCCTGACCCGCCTGTGTGCATCAGCGCGATAAGACATTTGGAATGTAAAATGAGAAACAGCTTAGGCTGTTACGTAGGTACCAATAGTCCGGTTCTTTATATACTTTTGTGGGAATTTTGGGGGGATTTGCTAAACTATATATTTTTGGAAAGGTTATAGTAAATGGAGTCAGAAAATCCATGTTTGCATTTGCCTGCATTTCTATATGGCGGCCATATTGAATAAAAAAAAAAAAAAAAGACTGCCAAAAACCTCTTTTTGGAATATCTCAGCCTCTGAATAAGTTGAAATGTTGATTTTAACTGCTAAACCCACATTTTCAGGGTCAGGGAATCAAATGGTGCCAGTTACAAAGCTGTAAGACCTACACACGTTAACCCTTAGATGCATAAATGACATGATCAAAAATGACTCGGTTTTGGTTGTTTTCTTGCAATGATCCTGTTGAAATACATCAACAATATGGGTAAAACAAACTATAAACATCACATGCAGTTGGTCAGATACCTCAAAGAGTTTAAAAGTATGTAGTTTATTAGGCTGGGCTTGGGTTTTATTCACTGTATAAATGGACAGAGTTAACCTGTTCTGAAAAGGAAGTAAGCATGATTCAGTTTACATACATCTCTAACTGCTGCTGTGAGCCTCGTCATTTTAGTCTTTAAATGTTCAGCTTAAAGGGATAGTTCAGGATTTTTGACATAAATCTGTATGTCATCCCCGTGAGCAGTGTCGTGCATCCACACTCACTTACCCCCGACAGCGTCCGGTGAGGAGAACGAGATGATACTGGCCGTTTTCGGTTCTGACAAAAGTAGTCCGGCAAGTTGGCTGGGGACTGTATAATAAAGTATTTTTCTTCTCAAAACAATCTGTGTTCAGAAGAGTGATACATTTGCATGACAAAACCATCGTCTCCTAAAAAGTCAGATGTCATTATCGCTTGGCACTATTTTCTTTCCGTTCGTATCACTGCGCGCTGCGCCGCCAGGTGACAGCCGCGCACGAATCCATCCATCACTTTGTGCAGTTGTTCGGCAGTGTTTACATGCGCAGACCGCCGCCACGCGAGAGAGCTAACGAGAGAACTAGAGCCATAAGTATATAAGCTTGTATAAGATACATAAGAATATATCTAAAAATGGTGCAGACTCTTGATTATCCAGGCTGTAACAATGAAAATCTGTCTGAATCTCCACACACATTTCACTGTTTTCCTGTCACGGACTTTGCGCTGAGGAAACTTTGGCTTCTTGCCTTTGGCTTCAATGTGGAAACCAAACCAGGTAAAAACGAAGAGTAGTGCCGCTATGTTTACAAGAGAACAGGTTCAAGAATCAGCTGTAACTCTGTGTGCAGTAAATCACTCAGTGTCATATCACCAGTGAAGCTTCTACAAAACGTAACTTTATAAGTCGACTGTTATTACTATTGTAAATGTCACGTACACTATTGGCAGCAGCTACGTGGACGTGTGGATGATTCCATGTTTCTATTAGTCGTCCATGCTTCAGTCACAGTGGAGGCTCTATGTTCGCTGTATACGAGTTTATAAATGACGTGATGGTGATTGTCGCTCACTCGGTCTCTCACGGCTCCAGCTTCAACTTGTACCACTTCTCTGTCTCTCTTCTCTCTCTGCTCGTTCTAACTCCATCTGGTGAATTTCAGCATCAGTATATTCAGGTTCACAAAGATCTCCCCTTGGGTTTGTGGTAAAGGCAAAGTGTTTATTGTCGGTGTGGTGTCAGTACATGTTGTTGCTAACATTCCGAGCAGTAAACAAAGTGAACCAGGCGCGGCTGTCACCTTGGCGGCCGCGCGCAGTGATACGAACGGAGAGAAAATAGTAATACAATAATAATACAATCCTCAGCCAACTTGCCGGACTACTTTCGTCAGCACCGAAAACGGTCAGTATCTCGGTTCACCGGACGCTGTCGGGGGTAAGTCAGTGTGGATGCACGACACTGCTCACAGGGATAACATACAGGTTCATGTCAAAAATCCCAAACTATCCCTTTAACCCACTCTACATGATCCTGGTGTTTTGTCTGTAAATAAATGAATATAGAACTGGCTCCAAATTCTCCCCTGTAACTGTGAGCCTCAGTGAGCTTCATTTGACTGGAGCTGAACACACTCACTTTATACAGTCTATGATTCTATTTTGAGTTGGACAGGAGTAAATTTGACAGTTGGACATATTGGCAATACTAAAGATGAATAGTGGTAGTGTAGAGACGTGAGGGGGGATGAGGGGGAGCGACGAGGAGTGAGGAGGGATGAGGGATGACGAGGAGTGAGGGATGAGGGGGAGCGTGGAGGAGTGAGGAGGGGGAGACAGTGAAGCTTTGGTCACCGGGGTTAAACCTGACCTCTTTCTAAATGTTCTGAGTCCTTGTCCCGGTCATAGAGGACAGAGGGATTAGATCTCAGCGGGAGACACTGAAAGCAGCTTTGGTTTGGTCTTAAAGGTGCACTGTGGAACTTTCCTGGTGCAAGGTCTGTCACCTGCTTGTCACCATGGAGATGCTGTTCCATTGCCCCATGAGGCTAAATCTGTAGGCAAACTCACTCACACTAACAATGTTTTTAGGTTTTGGACAATAAAACCACTTGAAAAAATGCAAGATAGTAATTTAATGCCGTACTGTAAAACATTAAAGGTCAAAGCAATATAATCTCCATAGAGACAAGAAAGTGATGGCCCCCTAACAGTACTCAGTGTTCAGTGATGTGCGGTCAGCGGAAGCAGGTGAGTCATTCTGGGGATAAAAAAAATCTGCTCAGTGTCAACTTTCATTTGTTTGTGTTGAGTTCTGTGGTTTAAATATACACACTACTGTAAAGTTATCACATACTGTTCCTATATATGAACTGTTTTCAAGTGCTTTGTCTTCTTATCGCCAAGACAAATAATATCTTGTGCACGAAGAAGCATGTTTAGTGAGTTAATCTGATATTAAAAGACGTTTGACCAGAGCAGAGGTGAGGCCAGACTCTCATACTCTGCTTTTGTCTCTGTGCAGGGGCGTGTCTCTACATGGGGGTTTGAAGGGGCGTGTCCAAGCCCCGGGGTTTTAAAATAGCCGCCCTTTCAAGCCAATGGGCCGAGCTCAATGGCGCATGATTCCAGATTCACTTTTAGCCCGGCGAGGTACTTCCGGTGGCTCTGGACCGATTGAGCATGTGCAGTAGTGCTCTTTTTTCCCACGGGCACACGCAAATGCAGCGCACACAAGGAGCATGGTCTTGTTTAGCATGTGATCGCTTTGACCAAATCAGAGCGAGAGGAGCTAGAGCGGAGCAGGAGCGAACGATTATAAAGCCTTTTTTAAGACAACTGAAGGATTTTGAGCTGAGAAAAAGTTTCTAATCTAAAAATAGGTAAATCCAACATTTTTGAAAGTTGTAGGTGCCCTGTCAGCTGAACACAAGCAGTTTGTGATTACATTGTGCTCTATGAGAAAAATCCTTTCTCGGGCCCAGAGGATTTTTTTCTGCTGAAATAACAGTGAGTGTAACTACGTCAACTGGAGGAAGCTACAAGCAACAACACCCTATTCGGTTATTTTAATAGATCCATGTCTCTGCAAGGGGATGTGTCTGTGTGAGGGGGCGTGTCTCTGTGTCTGTGTGAGGGGGCGTGTCTGTGTGAGTGAGGCGTGTCTGCTGTGATGTGTGTCTGTGTGTGAGGGCGTGTCTCTGTGTCTGTGTGAGGGGCGTGTCTCTGTGTCTGTGTGAGGGCGTGTCTCTGTGTCTGTGTGAGTGTGTGAGGGGCGTGTCTGTGTCTGTGTCTGTGTCTGTGTGTGTGAGGGCGTGTCTCTGTGTCTGTGTGAGGGGGCGTGTCTGTGTCTGTGTGTCTGTGTCTCTCTGTGTCTGTGTGAGGGGCGTGTCTCTGTGTCTGTGTGAGGGGGCGTGTCTCTGTGTCTGTGTGAGGGGCGTGTCTCTGTGTCTGTGTGAGAGGGCGTGTCTCTGTGTGAGAGGGCGTGTCTGTGTCTGTGTCTGTGTGAGGGGCGTGTCTCTGTGTGAGACGTGTCTCTGTGTGAGGGGCGTGTCTCTGTGTCTGTGTGAGAGGCGTGTCTCTGTCTGTGTGAGTGTGTCTGAGGGGCGTGTCTCTGTGTCTGTGTGAGAGGGCGTGTCTCTGTGTGTGAGAGGCGTGTCTCTGTGTGTCTGTGTGAGATGGTGTGGGGTCGTTGTCTCTGTGTCTGTGTGAGAGGGCGTGTCTCTGTGTGAGAGGGCGTGTCTCTGTGTGAGGGGCGTGTCTCTGTGTCTCTGTGTCTGTGTGAGGGGGCGTGTCTCTGTGTCTGTGTGAGAGGGGGCGTGTCTCTGTGTCTGTGTGAGAGGCGTGTCTCTGTGTCTGTGTGAGGGGCGTGTCTCTGTGTCTGTGAGGGGCGCGTGTCTCTGTGTCTGTGTGAGGGGCCTGTCTCTGTGTCTGTGTGAGGGGCATGTCTCTGTGTCTGTGTGAGAGGGCGTGTCTCTGTGTCTGTGTGAGATGGCGTGTCTCTGTGTCTGTGTGAGAGGGCGTGTCTCTGTGTGAGAGGGCGTGTCTCTGTGTCTGTGTGAGGGCGTGTCTGTGTCTCTGTGTGAGAGGGCGTGTCTCTGTGTCTGTGTGAGAGGGCGTGTCTCTGTGTGTGAGAGGGCGTGTGTCTCTGTGTCTGTGTGAGAGGGCGTGTCTCTGTGTCTGTGTGAGGGCGTGTCTCTGTGTCTGTGTGAGAGGGCGTGTCTCTGTGTCTGTGTGAGAGGGCGTGTCTCTGTGTGTGTGTCTCTGTGTCTGTGTGAGGGGGCGTGTCTCTGTGTGAGAGGCGTGTCTCTGTGTCTGTGTGAGGGGTGTCTCTGTGTGAGGGGCGGTCTCTGTGTGAGAGGGCGTGTCTCTGTGTCTGTGTGAAGAGGGCGTGTCTCTGTGTCTGTGTGAGGGGCGTGTCTCTGTGTGAGAGGGCGTGTCTCTGTGTGAGAGGGCGTGTCTCTGTGTGAGAGGGCGTGTCTCTGTGTGAGAGGGTGTCTCTGTCTCTGTGTGAGAGGGCGTGTCTCTGTGTCTGTGTGAGAGGGCGTGTCTCTGTGTCTGTGTGAGAGGGCGTGTCTCTGTGTCTGTGTGAGGGGGCGTGTCTCTGTGTCTGTGTGAGAGGGGCGTGTCTCTGTGTGTCGTGTCTCTGTGTCTGTGTGAGGGCGTGTCTCTGTGTGAGAGGGCGTGTCTCTGTGTCTGTGTGAGGGCGTGTCTCTGTGTCTGTGTGAGGGGCGTGTCTCTGTCTGTGTGAGAGGGCGTGTCTCTGTGTCTGTGTGAGGGGCGTGTCTCTGTCTGTGTGTGAGGGGCGTGTCTCTGTCTGTGTGAGGGGCGTGTCTCTGTGTCTGTGTGAGGGGCGTGTCTCTGCGTCTGTGTGAAGGGGCGTGTCTCTGTGTCTGTGTGAGGGGCGTGTCTCTGTGCAGGGGCGTGTCTCTGAGTGGGGGTGTGTCTCTGCAGGAAGGCGTGTCTGTGGCTGCACATTTACTACAGAACTATGGACTATAAGTTTAAACTAGTCAAATTCAAACTGCAATTCAACTTTAACTGAGCCTTTTTACTACTAAAGAAATAATTAGCAAACACATTAACAATAGTCCTGATGTGGAGATTCTGTCCACAAGTTATTTGCAGCAAGGCTGTGTAATCAACCGACTTAGCGATGGTATAATGAAGTTTAGCTGGTTAACTCAGTCAAGATGATATGTGTTTGTAAAGAAACTATAAGCATGTTAGCACCCATCAAATTTTTTGGGCCTAATGCTCTCTGCCCAGCTGTAAACATCAACGCATGTCACTGCCAGTGTTAAAGGTACAGGTGGAGTTTTGGATGTAGGACCTCATTTCCTAGTAAGCCAGAGTGTTGGAGACACGTGTGGAGACACTTTTTAAAATATTCCATCCAGTCCTTGTATTTGCAGAGGTCACTGGTGCTAGACTAGTGCATGTCAATGTCCATAGTTATCCTGCCACTAAAAACAGTCTTACCCACTCCACAAAACACCTGAAACAAAACTATTATTACACCAGACTGTGCATGTGAATGTTTGTGTTGATAGAATAATGTTTGAAATAAAATTAACTTTCCATCGCATGAATCGTCGCATGTTGAGGGACTATTTTCTCATATATCAGTCCGCCTCTGCCAAGCTTTGTATCAGGACGTACAACTCGCTGCTGTTGCTCAGACATAAATCCTTCAAATACAAGGTTGGTTTTACTTCTAAAATTATTCTATCAACACAGACATTCACATGGACAGTCTGTTGTAATAATAGATTTGCTTCGGGTGTTTTGTGGAGTGGGTAAGACTGTTTTTAGTGGCAGGCTAAGTATGGCCATTGACATGCACTAGCCTAGCACCAGCGACCTCTGCAAATACAAGGACTGGATGGAATATTTCAAAAAGTGTCTCCACATGTCTCCAACACTCTGGCTCACTAGGAAATGAGGTCCTATGTCCAAAATCCCGGACTGTCCCTTTAAAGCATTGAGTGAAGTGTGTGCTTCAGACTGAACTGTTCCTTCGTCCACATCGCCCTTTTTCTCACTCTGATGTTCAAACATGATAGAGAATTGTTCCACTCAGTTCTCATTCCTTATAGTTCTCATCCTACAAAAAGCCTTGGAAAATCAGTAAAGGTCATTTGTATGGATCACGCTGAATGACTGATGATACTCAACACTGTTACAATCAGGCCAAGCAAACCCTCTACTGTCCTTAGACTGTTGTGGTCAAAAGTGCAGGCTTAAAGTGTGTATGACAGGTTTGATGATTCTCTCATTTTTACTTCATTTGTTGGGATAAAACCTGTTGTAAATATAAATGACAGTTTTACACCAATCAAGAAGCAAATTGTGAGGAAAAGTTGAAAAATATGTTAAAAATTACAGGAAGTAATGAGTTCTAAAATATATCGATGACATTACACACACAATTTACACACAAAAAACACTTAAAGGTACACTATGTAACTTTTTGGTTGGGGTCAGTCACTTGCTTGTTTCTATAGATATGTCATTGTTCTGTCTGGAATGTCCTAGCCTGATTCATCAGCCGGTTTCACTTCCTAAAAACCGTCTAACCTCGCAGCATTAGGATTTCTTCACTCAACAGTAGGCGGGTACTTTTTATCATTTAACCAATCACTGCAGTTTGGTCGTGACGTATGTAATGTGCCACTAACGGGGCTAACTGGTGTATTAAGCTTTTCCCAAATCCTGTAGGAAGAAGGGCAATAACGTATTTCCCCTTGATAAAATTCACCAAACATTCTCTTTATTCCGGCTTTAAATCCTCGATCTCGGGAATCGTTGCCAACACAGAACGTATGGCTTTTGGCTGATTGGCTGGTGCCTGGACTTCTGGGTTTCTTGCAAACCGTCTAGTGTATTCTGATTCCTGACCTAGTCGTTGGAGAGAAATGAAATTGAGTGGAGGCACTAGGTGGCACCAACCTGGCTAGGAATGTCCCACAGTATGACATTAAACAACTCAACCTCACATTTATTCAATTACAGGTGATTTTATGGCTCAAAAACACTTAAAACATTCTGACTGTTGGTGTCACCTCTCCACAGATCTGACCTGTAACTTCGTCTGTTTTACTCTCGATGAAGATAGAATGGTTTAATGCCACACTGTGAAACATTCCAGACAAAGCAATAACATCTCCACGAAGAAAAAAAGCATTTGACGGACCCTCCACCAGAAAAGTTACACAATGCACGTTTACACCTAATTTAGTCCAAACACATTTCAGTGTAATGCTATGAATTGATTAAAGTATGTTTTTTTCAGATGTAAAAGTGTTTGGAGTGTTTGTGAAATGGAAATGTATTCAGTGATAATGTGCATCATCAATATGTATGTAAGCCAGGAAAACAAGACACCAACTGAGACTGAGAGAAACTGTAAGTATTAGGGACGGGACAAGATCTCGGGCCACAAGATCGTCCACACATGAGAAAAATGATCTTGTGAGCTTTTTTTTCCCTTGTGTTTACATTTGGATTGGACAAAAAAGGGTTAGATGTTGGTAAATTATTGTATTTTTTGAACTAACGGATTATAAGTTGCACTTTTTGGGGGAAATTTGTTTTATCAAATCAGACACCAGGAACCAACATTTCATCTTGAAAGTCAAGTTCTAGTAATAACAATAGAACAGAGAACAACAGACAGTTAACGTCACATATGAACAGTTCTTCAGATAACAATAACATAAACAACAGAACAAGTTTACCAAACTCTCCATCTCACTCCAAATCACTAAATCCATTCAATTCTTCATCCTTGGTGTCACTTCTGAGCAAGCTCGGCCTCGACCTCCGGAGGTAAACGGAGCGCCTCCTTCCTCTTCTGTGTCGCTGTCGTCAGACTCAGCATCAGTTCCAGTTATAATTATTCCGGCCTTTCTGAATCCCTGACAGGATGGTTTCAGTGTCACTGAAGTCCAGGATTTGTCCATCCATCCAGTGACTTCCAGGAAAGTTGCATGGTGCACCTACCCAGTTGCCGTGAAGCTTGTGTGTCAGTATCTGCTACTCCTGAACCACGGTCGCTTCACTCTACTGCGCATGTCTCCTGCAGAAAAAGCCTCTCTACTGCTGCAAGTAGTGAAATATTCAGCCAAAAACATTAATCGAGCAGCAGAAAGAAAGTTTGGAGTGAGTGAGAAACTTGTGAGGGCTGTTGGAAAGTGGAACATAGCTTCATGGCAACCGGGCAGGTGCATCATGATGAATCGCAGCAAACACCCACACTATGAAAAAAAGTGCGATTTATAGTCCGAAAAATGCAGTACATCTCTTTAACAGTTCCAAAAAGCAGTACTAGGATGGAAACAAAAACATGAAACCAAATAAAATAATAAGGGTGAAATTGGGAACTGAATCGTGAAATTTGTGTATGATGTTAAAATCTTGTCTTGTCTTGTTCTTGTGGACCCAGTCTTGTATCACGTCTTGTAGAAATTGGAAGATTCGGAGAAGGTAGGAAGAAGACAAACTGAGTCAGCGGCTGCTCTACTTCAGCCCACTCCCACATCCCGCTCACAAATCCAAAGAGACGTGGATGAAAGTCCGAAGCCAGGACTGGTGAAGCCGGATCGGTCCGAATCGCGTCAGAAGGTCGACCCAACGAGCATGAGCTGAACCACCGACATTATTTTGAAGTAGAATAAACATTTACATGATCGAGGAATAAATTAATTTGGCTTTAAAATCAGAAAAAACATCCACTTACTTCGAAATTATGTTTAAATCCGAATAATCATTTTCATTTGGAATTAAGTGTTTACATGGTCTTTTATTCAGAATTAAAGCTCTCATGTAAACGTGGCAAGTGTTTTCTAATGTGTGCACTGCGTCTCCATGGAAACTGCTAAACATTCCACTATATGATGACACAATTATCCAATTTTTCGCCACCCACCAAACACTCATTCCCAACTACTAATAATAATATCGAACTCGTAGCTGTTTTCACCAATTACATATACATTTTTGTTCAACTGGTGTCTAATTATTTGATTTATTCACTCTTCGCGTGGCGTGTGGGCGTACCTGAGCGAGGTCGAGGCCGTAGCGTTGGGCCAGTTCCTCCGTGGACAATTTGTGGTCGTCCTGTGGAGAGGAAAACACTCCGTAATTATAGTGAAAATGAAAATATCAATTACACCAAACGAAGAGATGATTTGGAGGGGGATGATGACGGGACGCAGAACGCAGGGCTCATAATGATGGGCCTGTTACAGCAGCACACAGCAGCACAAGCTATTCACAGGTATTAGTGGCTTTCAGATGACAACATTCTGCGGGTCAAGGATATTTAAAGGTGCACTGCGTAACTTTTTGGGTCTATCTCCATGGAAACAAGCAGGAGATGCCACCATACCAAGATACCAGCTGTCTCTGTGGAGAGATTGGCTCCCTGAAATCTCGGGGTAATAAAGTTCAAGTCTGAGTCCATTAACAGCCACATCAAATCAATAACATCTGCAGCCTTTTACCATCTAAAAAACAGAGCAAAAATCAAAGGTTTACTGTCTAAATCAGACTTGGAGAAACTTATCCATG
Organism: Boleophthalmus pectinirostris; assembly: GCF_026225935.1. Lineage (NCBI taxonomy): Eukaryota > Metazoa > Chordata > Actinopteri > Gobiiformes > Gobiidae > Boleophthalmus > Boleophthalmus pectinirostris. Next base: position 1,242,148 of record NW_026571095.1, read on the forward strand.
CGTTTGTCTCCAGTAGGTTAGATACTGTAATGTTCTGCTCACTGGTCTCTCCAAACGAGCTGTGAGACGCTGCAGAACATCCAGAACTCTGCAGCTCGGGTCCTGACTCGAACTAGGAAGTACGAGCACATAAGTCCTGTGCTCAGGTCTCTGCACTGGCTCCTGTGCCTCAGAGAATAGACTTTAAAGCAGCTCTGCTTTGTACAAGTGTCTCCATGGCCGAGCACCAAAGTCCATCTGTGACATGTTAGTGTCATATGAACATCTCACACTCTGAGGAGCTCAGGGACCGGCCTCCTGCTGGTGCCCAGAGTCACGACTAAACAAGGGGAGTCAGAGTTTCAGGTTCATGCAGCTAAAACCTGGAACAGTCTGAACATGTGAGACAGACTCTTCTGTGACGCTGTTTAAATCCAGACTCAAAACATTTCTGTTTAACTGTGCATATAACTGAAAGGTTTTCATTCCGCACTCTTCTCTCCAATTTATGTCTCTCTTTTTTAATTTTAATCTTCATGATTATTGTTGTGTTTATATTTGTTTATATGTTTTGATTTGTTTTTATTATGATTTTAATGTATTTCTTATTCTGTAAAGCATTTTGAATTACTTTGTGTACGAATTGTGCTATACAAATAAACTTGCCTTGCCTTGCCTGACTACAGGTGTGCATTTTATTAGAGCAAAAAAAGAAAAGACACCCATGACTGAATGAATGAAAGATGGAGAAGTTTAATGCCACGCTATGAAACATTCTAAAACAAAGGAGCTAAAATGTCTATTGTTAAAACGCAGCTTCTAGGCTTTAGTCACAGATGTAGAAGTGTAGATCTGGAACTGTCTGTCTACATGCATGCACGCTGAGAAACCAAGATACTCATATCCCTGTGCACATGATCAAATGGAGTATCCCGCTTTCTTGACATAGTCTTGCAAATGCACCAGCACAAACATTATATATTTAATGAACCGGGAAAAATACAAACAATCATGAGCTCCTTTAGCACAGGAAGCTCGGGAGGTTCCTAACAAGAAGTGAGGAGCTATGATTCACTGCACAGATCAAACCGAACGCTTCCAAACACTATTGTGCAAGTTCTACACTGCAGCAGATGCGTCATTAAAATCTTCTGCATAAATAAACTCAGCTTCACAACATATAAACCATAACCAATTGTCAGAATAATTTTATTATCCCATATTTGCTAAATATTTGTGTGATATTCTAGGCCTATGAGTTAACCATTTATGTACTACAATTCTTTGATTTATAATGTACCAATCACTTGTCACTTGTTGAATAACCTCTGTGTGTTTGACAACTGTGTGCAGTGTCCTATCGCTCTAGTGAACCTCGAGATGATTCCTCACATGAAGCCAACTCCCACTGTCACACATGAAGAGTTATGATGGTGTCTGACCTAAGGCACCTCCTGATTGTTAATCATGTTTTATGTGTTTATACTATGCTTAGCTGCATCAGTTTCTTATTATGTCTTTGCTGGTTTCCCCTTCCCCTTGAGAATTATCATTCTGTAACTAGGGCCTCCGTAATGAAATAAAAAGGAGGAGAACGGCCTTGAGTCATCAGAACGTGTGGAGACTGTTGGCCTGATGCCCACTCTCTGCCCGTTCTCCTCATGAGTAAAACTGAATTAATCTCTTGTCTTTCTTCTTGTTTTTAATGTTTAGATAAACCTAACACCAATATAGAGCCACATCAGCCTGACTGAGATTATAATGTGTTTAAAGCAGCTTTGTGTACATTTGTTTACAGAAACGAAACTTAAAACCACATGGCTCATTTGCATAAACTGTAAGCGCTGAAAAAAACCCCAGCTTGCTCCGGTCCAGCTTCTGTCAGACTAAAGTACACGTGGAATATGAGTGTTCTTTCTGTGACAGCAGAATGTGCTGCTGATGGTGAGTCTGTTCCGTGTGTCTATCGAGTTGGAAATGGTTCATGTTTAACTTTTCAGAGATTATATGAGTGCAGGTCAAACAAGTGCAGGCTGTACGTGCGCAGGTTTAGCACAGCTCTTTATTTAACAGGCATTTCACTCATATATGGTCATTTGATTTATGTTGGTCACTTTATTTATGTTGCTACTGTTGTGATGAAAAGACTGAAAAGTGTTTGTCTTTTGAACGCATGCGCACTCAACTTTATGTGGCAGTTATCGGAATGTACCAACAAAATTGAAAGTCACGTGATTCCTATAGAAAAGAATGGCACAAATAAACTGTGACAATGTTACAATTTAAGTGGCCAGACTCTATAAATATATACATTTTTCAGGCGCACCAATGTTTGTATTATAGAGTTTATGCATATTTTTCAAAGTATATTTCTAAGTACAATCTGAAGTTGTTCTGAAACCCACAGGATTGTTGTATTTTAGTTGAGCAGTTCAGATTTCACTCTTCTCTCAAATGTTAATGCGGGTAAACAAACTGTCCTGTCTGACAAAAAGAATCGTTATTTTAATAGTTAATGCTTTTGGGGGGAAATTTTGAAAACTGTGGTTGTGTCCTTAGGCAAGACACTTCACCTACCTTGCCTCTGGTTTTGAAGGACTCTTTAATATGAATGAGCGTGAGGGGTAAGCAAAGGTAAGATTTAAAAAGAGTTTGAGGAAATGTTTGATATTTCATGATAATATTTGACAATCATTCAACTGCGGATGTTTCGTTGTATTTTAATCCATGTTTGAATCAAATGTATTTAATTAATAATCTATTTAATTTAATGTGTGTAAATGTCATGTTTTTCTAGTAATGCACACCTATAATGTTCAATTTTAATGTATTTGTAAGGTGAAGGCTTTAATATGCGACCTTTGGGGTTTTTTGCCTCTTCCAGAACCTACTTTTTTATACATTGTGCTTTTTTTTATTGTTATATGTTATATATGTGCAAAATAAACAGTGTTGGGAAGGTGACTTTTAAAATGTATTCCCCTACAGATTACAGATTACATACCCCAAAATGTAGTTTGTAACGGAATCCATTAAATTACTTAAAGTGAGTAACGTAATCTGAATACTTTGGATTTCTTGATATTGTCAGGCTTTTTAAAACTACACGAATCTATCAACCACATCCTGCAAATTCTTGTTTGTTCTCTTCAAATTGGCTGAGCCCAAGTCTCTCTGGTAGAAGACCTTCCAGAAGAAACACTTTGAGGAATGGTTGGTTTCATCACCAACCGAAACACCAGAGCGGAGGAAGAGCGAGGCCTTTCCTGTTGTGTTCACCTGGCGCCCCCTGGAGGCTGCTGTGATACTTTTGGCTCTCCTCAAATTGCCGTGACACATCCGCTGACCCTTCCTGACCAGTCCTCCTGTGAAACTACACTGAGACACAAAAGCCACTGAGACGATGTTGCTGCAGGAAAGCTTGAATTTCCCTTCTCTCTGCATGTTCCCAGATCAGGTTAAACTCGGGGGATTATAGAAAACGTAATGTCACATGAACCCGGGCGATAAAAAAAACACCAGGATCAGGTCTATAACACAGAGCCTGATTGGAATGCGTTACACAGTCCGCGGCTCACTTGTATGCGGCTGGAGCGGACATCAGCGTTTGACCTCAAAGATGGATCAGGAAATATGAAACAGCTCAGAGACTCCATCCAACGTCAGTTTAATCTGCTCCTTCATTTAGATTCTCCTTACGACGCAACCCACATGCAGCCTTTGATCAGTCATGTAGTTTAAAAAGGCTTGTCAAAAGTGTTGAAAATCAGATTATAATCTAAACTAAATCTGAGCGGGTATCGACACTGAAGAAGTCCCATTGACAGGACAGAGCAGAACCTTTCCTGGATGTATTTAGAATGATCTGGAGCTGGATCAGAACAAATGTAAGAGCACATAGACTAGTGTAAACCCATGGACCACTATGCAAGGGGGGAGGGGTTACACACATATAAAACCAGATGGGAATAGAAAAGAAAGTACTACCATTTAATGTAGAAAATCACATTCTGTTTGTGCACTGTATCACGTGGCGGCCGATGCACTACACTTCTGAAACTAGAGGTAATCTGCCCTCCTACCTCACACTAGCTGCTCGCTGTACACACTGCTCCTCCAAATTATGCTGTAGGTCTGGTGAGAATCCGTCTTTTATTAACTATGTTTTATCTTGCCAGTTAATTGGATCCCTTTTGCCGATGCGTCTGCCTTGGAAGGGACCTTTTTAACCCAGCCTGTTTTACCTTTTTATTATTAGGAAATATTGTATTTTTCGGAATATAAGTAGCTCTGGAGTATAAGTCGCACTTTTTGGGGGAAATTTATTTTATAAAATCAGAGCCCAGGAACTGACATATCATCTTGAAAGTCAAGTTCTAGTAATAACAGTAGAACAGTTCTTAACTGTATGTATATGTAGTTTTCCTAGTAACTGTGTGTGTGTGTGTGTGTGTGTGTGTGTGTGTGTGTGTGTGTGTGTGTGTGTCTGTGTGTCTGTGTGTCTGTGTGTCTGTGTGTCTGTGTGTGTGTGTCTGTGTGTGTGTGTCTGTGTGTGTGTGTGTGTGTGTGTGTGTGTGTCTGTGTGTGTGTGTGTGTGTGTCTGTGTGTGTGTGTGTGTGTGTCTGTGTGTCTGTGTGTCTGTGTGTCTGTGTGTCTGTGTGTGTGTGTGTGTGTGTGTGTGTGTGTGTGTGTGTGTGTGTGTGTGTGTCTGTGTGTGTGTGTCTGTGTGTGTGTGTGTGTCTGTGTGTCTGTGTGTGTGTGTCTGTGTGTGTCTGTGTGTCTGTGTGTGTCTGTGTGTGTGTGTGTGTGTGTGTGTGTCTGTGTGTCTGTGTGTGTGTGTGTGTGTGTGTGTGTGTGTGTGTGTGTGTGTGTGTGTGTGTGTCTGTGTGTGTCTGTGTGTGTCTGTGTGTGTGTGTGTGTGTGTCTGTGTGTGTCTGTGTGTCTGTGTGTGTGTGTGTGTGTGTGTGTGTCTGTGTGTGTGTGTGTGTGTGTGTGTGTGTGTGTGTGTGTGTGTGTGTCTGTGTGTGTGTGTGTGTGTGTGTGTGTGTGTGTGTCTGTGTGTGTGTGTGTGTGTCTGTGTGTGTGTGTGTGTGTGTGTGTGTGTGTGTCTGTGTGTGTGTGTGTGTGTCTGTGTGTGTGTGTCTGTGTGTGTGTGTGTGTGTGTGTGTGTGTGTGTGTGTGTGTGTGTGTGTGTGTGTGTGTGTGTGTCTGTGTGTGTGTGTGTGTGTGTGTGTTGCACACAGTGTGGTGAGTGCTCTATCCCAGAAAAGTGTTGCCTCTGCCATGTGCATCTGCGGCTGGTGAGCCCTGATAATAATTATATTAAATCATCTATTTTTTCTATAAACTTGTGGTGATAAATAAATAATTTCTAAATTAAATTTTTGACTTTGTCTCTCACTTTGACCATTCACTGCTGGCCTGATTCATCAGATGGTTTCACTTTGTGGAAATCGTTTGACGTTGCAGCATTAGAATTCATTTGCTCGACAGTAGGTGGGTACTTTTATTTAACCACTTGCTACTATTTTGTCATGACGTGTGTAATGTGCCAAATCCCGCAGGAAGAAGGACAATAACATCTTTCCCCTTGATAAAATTCAAACATTCTCTTTGTTTTGGCTTTAAATCCTTGATCTCGGGAATCGTTGCCAACACAGCCTGTCTCGACACTTTGTTTACTGTTGTGCTGTTCCACAAAAGGACCCAGACAGACGCGACGAGTTTGACATCATGGCTTCACAGCTCTTCACTGATTGGCCGGTGCGCGGTCTACAACATCCAGGGTTCTTGCAAACCGTCTAGTGTATTCTAATTCCTGACCTAGTCACTGGAGAGAAATTAAACTAAGCGGAGGCACAAGGTGGCACCAGCCTGTCTAATTCACTGCATCCTACCTTTAAAATTACACCTCGGTTACATATTGTCTAAAGAAATAGTGTTTTTATTATCATCCTGGTATGAGAATCAGTATTGAGTCAGTTTTTTAGGTTATGACATACTTTAGGTAGAGGTATTCTGTTTCAGACATAGACTGGGCGTGATTTGGTTCCATCGACTCTGGCTCTCTGGAAAGTTACTTTCTATTGAGGTGAAATGCTCCCACGAGAGTTAGCAACAGGCCCATACTAAACCAGCAGTCTGTAGGGGAGGGCCATGACCTTCAACAGCCTGACTGGCTCATAAGTTGTTATGATTCTCGCAGTTCCAAATACGGAACTCAGTGTCCCGCCTCGATAAGTCTTATTTGACTGGAGCCATATGCTCTGGCTGACGTTACACTCTCTTAGTCCACGTCTTTATACAGTCTACAGTTTTAAAACTCAACGCTACTTCTTGTATTTTTGTACTTTTCTTGTCAAACCTTTTTCCCCAAACTGCCACTTAACAGATTTAAACTATGATAAATATTGAGCACAGGTTTTATCCACCAAATCACATCAGAATTAGAAAAAGTTGTCATATGCACTTTAACAGCTGCTCCTCTCACAATCACCACAAAATGGAAGTTTGAGTTTTGACCTCGAGCTCCAATACTTTTTTCTTCTTCAGAGTAGAACTGAAATTGAAAAGAATAGCATGGATAATTTTGAATGTTAGCTACACTGACCTTATTTCAACTGCAAAAAGAGACTGTGAAAGACTGACACACAACGCATATAAACCAGCGGATTAGAATACAGCAGCTCAAAGGGAAATGTCTCCACCTTTTGTTCGTATATTTTTATATTTTTGGGCCAGATTTATTTCAAATATTTCTTTTTTTGTCAGGGAGACCACCAAGAGTTTGAAGACTCCATGTGTCAAACTCAGCAGGAAGTGGAGAATATTATTTTTTGTTTGTCATCGTGAAATCCTGAAATAACAAAATCTAAAATTCCACCATGGTTGAAAATCTCACACCGCACATCACAATGAAGATTTTTCTTTTTTTTGACCAATTCACCCATGGGCATCCTGTGTAAGCTATATTATGTAAGTGCATATGACATTTTTTCATGTTTTTTTTCTCATTCTAACTTGATTTGGTGGTAGTACCTGTGGTCAATAGTTATCAAAGTTTTTCATGAGTTAAGTGACAGTTGGTGGCAAAAAGTTAAGAAGAAAAATACAAAAATTCCATCAGAAATGCAGGGACAATTTTCTGACAGTTCATACACATAAGAAAATAAAGGTGCTGTCATTTATTTTTTTATTAGTCTAATCATAACAGTTGAGTGACTTAGACAAGTTTCGTTTTTTTACAAGAATTACCACTTCGCAGAGGTGGGACCAAGTCACTGTTTTGCAAGTTTCAAGTAAGTCTCAAGTCTAATACAGGTCATTTCATTTCATTTTAAACTGAAGCACCAAATATAGTTTAACAATTTATATGAATTTTAAGATAAATTACACTTTAAAAAAAAATCATAGTATATTTATATATGAGTATATCTTAGTGTGAATCATTACGGTCAGAATAGAACAAATTCAGATATAAAAGTGCTTCTCAAGTCTTCTCAAGTCACAGGCCTCAAGTCTGAGTCAAGTCCCAAGTCACTCATCTTCAAGTCCAAGTCGAGTCCCAAGTATTAGTCTATTATATCAAGTCAAGTCTCAAGTCTTAAAAATTGTGACTCATGTCTGACTCGAGTCCAAGTCACTACTTGCAAGTCCCCACCTCTGCCTCATCGTACAACATGTCTCCTTTTACTCCTATTACTGCAATACTTACTACGTCTGTGTTACTGCAATACCTTACTGCGTCTGTATTATTGCGTCTGCATTACTACGTCTGTGTTACTACAATACCTTACTGTGTCTGTGTTACTGCAGTACCTTACTACGTCTGTATTATTGTGTCTGCATTACTGCCTCTGTATTACTACAATACCTTACTGCGTCTGTATTACTGCAACACCTTACTGCGTCTGTATTACTGTGTCTGTGTTACTGCAATACCTTACTGCGTCTGTATTACTGTGTCTGTATTACTGCAATACCTTACTGCGTCTGTGTTACTGCAATACTTACTGCGTCTGTATTACTGCTGCTTACTACGTCTGTATTACTGTCTGTTACTGCAATACCTTACTGCGTCTGTGTACTGTATTACTTCTGTACTGTTACTGCTGTTACTGCGTCTGTGTTACTGCTTACTGTGTTACTGCGTCTGTGTTACTGCAATACCTTACTGCGTCTGTATTATCTGTGTTCTGCATTACTACGTCTGTTTACTAAATACCTTACTGCGTCTGTGTTACTGCAATACCTTACTGCGTCTGTGTTACTGCAATACCTTACTGTGTCTGTATTATTGTGTCTGCATTACTACGTCTGTTACAATATTACTGCGTCTGTGTTACTGCAATACCTACTGCGTCTGTGGTGTTACTGCAAATACCTTACTGCGTCTGTGTACTGCAATACCTTACTGCGTCTGTATTACTGCAATACCTTACTGCGTCTGTGTTACTGCAATTACCTTACTGCGTCTGTATTATTGTGTCTGCATTACTACTGCGTCTGTGTTACTACTACTGCAATACCTTACTGCGTCTGTGTTACTGCAATACCTTACTGCGTCTGTATTATTGTTACTGCATTACTACGTCTGTGTTACTACAATACCTTACTGTGTCTGTGTTACTGCAGTACCTTACTACGTCTGTATTATTGTGTCTGCATTACTGCCTCTGTATTACTACAATACCTTACTGCGTCTGTATTACTGCAACACCCTTACTGCGTCTGTATTTACTGTGTACTCTTACTACTTACTGTCTGTATTACTACAATACCTTACTGCATCTGTATTACTGTGTCTGTATTACTGCAACACCTTACCGCGTCTGTATTACTACAATACCTTACTGTCTGTATTATTGCTCTGCATACTACGTCTGTGTTACTCAATACCTTACTGCGTCTGTATTATTGTCTGCATTACTACGTCTGTGTTACTACAATACCTTACTGCGTCTGTATTACTACAATACCTTACTGCGTCTGTATTACTGCGTCTGTATTACTGCAATACCTTACTGTGTCTGTATTGTGTCTGCATTACTACGTCTGTGTTACTTTAAACTGTACTTTACTGCGTCTGTGTGTTACTGCAATACCTTACTGCATCTGTATTACTGCGTCTGCATTACTGCAGTACTTTACTGGTCTGTATTACTGCGGTCTGTATTACTGCGTCTGTATTACTGCGTCTGTATTACTGCGTCTGCATTACTGCAGTACTTTACTGCGTCTGTATTACTGCAGTACTTTACTGCGTCTGTATTACTGCGTCTGTATTACTGCAGTACTTTACTGCATCTGTATTACTGCGTTTGTGTTACTGCGTCTGTATTACTGCGTCTGTGTTACTGCAGTACTTTACTGCATCTGTATTACTGCGTTTGTGTTACTGCGTCTGTATTACTGCGTCTGTGTTACTGCAGTACTTTACTGCGTCTGTATTACTGCGTCTGTGTTACTGCGTCTGTATTACTGCGTCTGTGTTACTGCGTCTGTGTTACTGCAGTACTTTACTGCATCTGTATTACTGCGTTTGTGTTACTGCGTCTGTTTACTGCATCTGTGTTACTGTGTCTGTGTTACTGCAGTACTTTACTGCATCTGTATTACTGCTGTTACTGCGTCTGTATTACTGCTGTTTACTGCGTCTGTATTACTGCATCTGTGTTACTGTGTCTGTGTTACTGCAGTACTTTACTGCATCTATTACTGCGTTTGTGTTACTGCGTCTGTATTACTGCGTTTGTGTTACTGCGTCTGTATTACTGCGTCTGTATTACTGCGTCTGCATTACTGCAGTACTTTACTGCATCTGTATTACTGCGTTTGTGTTACTGCGTCTGTATTACTGTGTCTGTATTACTGCGTCTGTATTACTGCATCTGTATTACTGCGTCTGTTTACTGTGTCTGCAGTATTTACTGCAGTACTTTACTGCGTCTGTATCACTATGGGGGTTGTTAGTCGGTGTTGCTGAAACATTAGAACATAGATCAGAATGTACCTAATCTGGGCATTTTAAAGTTACACTTCTCGACATTTCCATGGAGACAAACAGGTGGCAAACCATCTCCCAGAAAAGTTACACAGCACACCTTTAAGATTTACACGTCTGTGGAGTTTATATTTATGTCTATATTTAAATGTGCTGTGACTTCTTAAGATTGGAGCCGTGTTTTTGTTCCTTCCGTGTATTTGAGTTTTGTGCTCTGTATGGCTGGATGCTGTCTCCTCTTCAGTTGTAAGAAGCACATTTGGGCCGATCAGCTGTCAGGAGCCCCAGTCCCTCCACTGTTGTTTTATTCATCGCCAACGGAGACGAGTCCGACTCAGAATGGAAAAACACAGCAGCCGCCACTCAACAGCCGAGGACACCAGGAGAGGGGAATATTTGGGACACTTTTGACTTCATATTTGTATTCCGGAAATATTGGTTCTGCCATAATTTAAAGGTGCAATATATAACTTTTCTAGTGGAGAGTCTAGCACCTGCTTGTCCCAACTTCTGCGATTCTGATGACACCATAACATTTTATTGGACAATAAGACGTAAAGGTCCATATTAAGTTATTTTCTGATCTATGTTCTAATGTAGTTTCCTCATCACAAACAGATCTGGAGTTAAGAGGAAATATCTAAAAGGTAAATTCTCAAATGTTGAACCTGATCATTTTTATTAGTGACCAGTGTTGAGAGTAACGTGTTATAAAAGTAACAAACTACTGTAATCCATTACTTTTTGCTGGAATGCAGTAATGTAGCATTACAGGGGAAAAAAGGGTCATATTTTACTCGGTACAAATTTCACTAATGTGCGTCACAAAGCTTTTTTAACCTGGATTGAAGTGGTGGGTTTTTCGTTTTTCTTCATATAAAGTCGCTAAAATCACCGCAATATCAGCAGCGGTGAAACGGCATCATTACGGTTCTGATGCGTCCGCGTACACCGTCGGGTAACCATGGGCAAAAGAACAACACAGAACGTTATGCTCCACGGGGCTGATTGCAGTTGACACCCGTTTTGCGGACACCCTGCTTCACGGACTCGGAGTTCTCTCAAGGGCAGTCCGAGATTCCAAGTCCTAGTCCAAGACGAGTCCTGGTTTAGTCCTGGTTCAGTCCTGGTTCAGTCCTGGTTCAGTCCTGGTTCAGTCCTGGTTCAGTCCTGGTTTCAGTCCTGGTTCAGTCCTGGTTCAGTCCTGGTTCAGTCCTGGTTCAGTCCTGGTTCAGTCCTGGTTTAGTCCTGGTTTAGTCCTGGTTTAGACCTGGTTCAGTCCTGGTTTAGTCCTGGTTTAGTCCTGGTTCAGTCCTGGTTCTGTCCATATTCAGTGCAAAAGTTTGGCATCTCCACTCACTGTTATTTGACAATCAGCAACAGTTATTTTGGTGAGAGCAACTTAAAGTACTGCAGTAGTCGTGTAATGTTTTACATTTTAAACAAAGTAATATTGTAGTGTAACGAATTACTTTGAAATGACAGTAACAAGTCATAAATAAAACACTAGAGTTTTGAAGTAACTTGCCCAACAGTGTTAGTGACTAGACCCATGAACTCCTATATTACATAAAATAGACTCTTGAGAACTTAAAAAATATGTGTATCATTCATTCATCCGTTTTTTCTAAATAAAACCAAAAATTGATAATTTTTTTATTTATTTATTTTTTATTCAGTTTTTGATTTTGTGTTTAAATGAATAATGGAAAAAATGTATAATGACCATTTCCAGTATTTTCCATGTATATGCTGATGGAAAGTGCAAGATGAAAACCCATGTGGAAACCTATGTACTTTTTCATGGAAATAAGAGTAAGACCCAAAGACATGACGACAGAAAAAGACAGTGTCATATTCCAGGTCTGTTCTTTTTTATTCAAAACAAAGTGATAATAGACTAGATGGAAATATTATTTTTTACTGCCTGATCCGAGGTCACACATCTCTAGTTTAAATAGTGGTAACGTGAGCACACTCAACCAAAACAATAACTATTGCTAACATTACTCTTATGAATGGATGAATGAATGAATGTGGTGCGCTGTTTGTTTTTCTGCTTGAACATGTTACAATAATCATTGACGTTTTCTATAGAACTGGAGAGAGTGACCAAGCCTCGCCCTCCAAACATGTCAATGGCCACAGCTCGGCAAGTAAATTCAGCTAATTTGTAAAAAACTTGAAACAGTTTTTTTTTTCATTATTCAAATTGAAAATTTTTCAAACACAAATTCAAGAAAATGTTTTTTTTCGTTTTTTTTTCTTTTTGGTTTTACTTTGAGGAATGAATGAACGAATGATACACAGATTTTTAAGCCATGTTTTAATGAAGAATAAACAAAGCACCTCATTCATTCATTCATTCATTCATAAGAATAATGTTAGTAATAGTTTCTGTTTTGGCTGAGCACTAACATTACCACCAACTAGAGATGTGTGACTGCAGATCAGGCAGATGGCAAAAAATGATTTTAAAACAAAATGATAAAAGTATAGATGTAAATATAAAGAACAGACCTGGAATATGACACTGTTTTTTTCTGTTGTCATGTCTTCAGGTCTTATGGTTACCCTCTTATTTCCATGAAAAAAGTACATAGGTTTCCACATGAGTTTCCATCTTGCACTTTATACATATACATGTATGTCTATGGCACTTTCTGCTTAATGGAAACGGGAAATGGCCTGTTATCAGTTTTTTCCATTATTCATTTAAACACAAAATCGAAACAAAAAAATTTTTTTTTCATTTTGGTTTTGGAGACAAATAATGACGAAAATAGTTGTTTTTTCATTTTCTTACTTTTGGTTTTACTTTGAAAAACGAATGAACGAATGATACACGAACTTCTTAAGCCATGTTATAAAGTTGTTACCTCCTCAAAAACTGACCTGGAGTTGTGTTTGTTTCATTCACACACACTTTATTACTAGTCTGTCTCCATCTCCAAAGCTCTAAACGCTCTGTTCCACCTTGTGATGTCATGAAGCGATGGTTTTCAAATGAACAGCTACATTTGACCTTTTGTTCAGTAGAGAGTTTTAAAAACACTTGGAGCACTTCCTGTACGACAACATGACATCACAAGGTGGAAGTGAGTGTTTTCAGTTTGAGATAAGAACTCAGTGTAAACGTGTAGATTTTGTGTGTTTAACATGTGTGAATGAAACAAAACACAACTCCAGTCTGTGTGTGACGACGAAACTCCATCAGAACACAGATCTGAAAATAAAACGGCGTAACATCGTCCCTTTACGTTTACTGTGATCTGCTTTTTTCACTTTTAATTTGAAACCAACAAATCTACAGCTACCTGAGAGGGCCAAAAACACGCGGGCTCCTGGTTCTGGGCACGCGGCTGAGTGCATTAGGAAGAATGGGCCTGGCAGCGGCTCTCCGGCTCGTGCCCGCTCCTCCGGCTCCAGAGGAACTTTACGAGCGATAACAGCGTCGTTTGGACCCAGCGCCACGACGACGACGCCAAACCGACCAAAGTGTCCACTTACATGTGATTTAAACATGTCACACTGTGCCCAGAGACAAGAAGAGGAGAGAGAGGAGAGAGAGGAGGAGAGAGGAGAGAGAGGAGAGAGAGGAGGAGGAGGAGAGAGAGAGGAGGAAGGAGGAGAGAGGAAGAGAGAGAGAGAGGAGAGAAGGAGGGAGAGAAAAAGGAGGAGGGGGACGGGGAGGAGGAGCAGGAGGAGGAGAGAGAGGAGGAGCAGGAGGAGGAGGAAAGAGGAGAAGGGGGAGAGGAGGAGGAGGAGAACAGGAGGAGAGAGAAAAGAGAGAGGAGGAGGGGAGGAGGAGAGAGAGGAAGTGAAGGAGGAGGAGAGAGAGGAGAGAGAGAGAAGGGAGGAGAGGAGGGGGAGGAGGAGGGAGAGGAGGAGAGAGGGGAGGAGGAGGGAGAGAGGAGGAAGGAGGAGGAGGTGAGTGAGACGAGAGAAAGGAGGATGAGCGAGGAGGAGGAGAGAGAGGATAAGAGAGAGGAGGAGGAGAAGGCGAGAGAAGAGGAGAGAGGAGAAGAGAGATGAGGAGAGGGAGAGAGAGGAGAAGAGAGAAGGACAGGAGAGGAGGAGAGAGAGAGAGAGAGAGAGGAGGAGGAGAAGGCGAGAGAGGAGGAGGGGGATGAGTAGGAGGAGAGAGAGAGGAGGAGAAGGAGGGGGAGAGAAAGGATAAGAGAGAGGAGGAGGAGGAGGCGGCGAAGAGAGAGAGAAGAGGAGAAGGAGAGAGGATAAGAGAGAGGAAGAGGAGGAGGAGAGAGAGAGAGAAGAGGAGGCAGAGGAGGAGAGAGGAAGAGTTAGAGGAGGAGGAAGAGAGAGAGGAGGAGGAGGAAGGGGAAGGGGAGAAGAAGAGCAGGAAGTGGAGGAGGGGGAGGAGAGTAGGAGAAGCAGAAGGACGAGGAGGAGGGGGGCAGGAGGAGAGGAGGAAGAGGAGGAGGGGGACAAGGGAGGAGAAGAAGAGGAGGAAGAGGCGGTGGGTGGGGATGAAGAAAAGAAGCAGGAAGAAGAGGAGGGAATGAAGAAAGGGCGGAAGAGGAGGAGGGGATGAAGCGAGGGAAGAAGAGTAGGAGAGAGGGAAGAAAAGAAGAAGTAAGAGGTGGGGGAAGAAAAAGGGAGGAAGAGGAGAGGGAGAAAGTGAAGGAGGAAAAGGTGGAGAAAGAGGGGGAAAATAAGAAGGAAAGGGGAGAGGGAGAGGAGAGAGGAGGAGGAGGAGGAGGAGCGGATAAACAAAACAGAGAGGAAGAACAGTTTAAAACTCGAAGAGATTTTGTCTTGTGAACAAAATGGAGAAACCTTGAGAAATGGATCCAATAGAGCAAAAGTGTTTTCATCTGAGAGGAAATAAAACCAAGAACTGCTCCAGAGCCAGAGGAGGAAGAGGAGAGGAGCAGAAGAACAGAGGAGGAAGAGGAGAGGAGCAGAAGAACAGAGGAGGAAGAGGAGAGGAGCAGAAGAACAGAGGAGGAAGAGGAGAGGAGCAGAAGAACAGAGGAGGAAGAGGAGAGTCTCAAGTCTTTGACCTCAAGTCTGAGTCAAGTCCCGAGTCAAATACAAGAAAGTCCAAGTCAAGTCTCGAGTCACTGGCCCATAAGTCCAAGTCAAGTCCAAGTCGTCTGCTTTGAGCTTCAAGTCATTTCAAGTCTTTAAACCAAAGAACCAAATATTGCTTAGACTGTTTTAAACTAAATAGTATTTAAAAAGTCACAGTATATTCATATAAGAGTTGTAGAAATGTTATTTTTTCCTTTTTAAATGTTTTGACAAGATGTTAGTGTGAATCATTACGGTGAGAACAGAAAGAGTTCAGATTTAAAAGTGCTAAATAACAGTTATTTTGTCATGAAGGATCATGTTCTCTGTAGTTCCCTCTGTATTGTACTGCATTGTACTCTGTCTTACTTTGTTGTACTGTATTGTACTGTATCTTTATCGTACTGTATTGTACTGTATATTACTGTAGTACATTTGAGGATACTTCAGTTACATCCAGAGTAACAAAGAAGTGGGAGGGACATGTTCCAGTTTGTTCCTGTAAAAATAAACATCACATTTATCAGCTGTAAAGAGAAAAATATTTTCTAACAACATATATATTTTAAGTAGAAGCATCAAGTCTTCTCAAGTCAAGTCCCAAGTCTTAGTCCATTTTATCAAGTCAAGTCTCAAGTTCTAAAAGTAGTGACTAGAGTCTGACTCGAGTCCAAGTCACGACTTGCAAGTCCCCACCTCTGGTCAGAGGAGCAGAGGAGAGGGTCAGAGGAGCAAAGGAGAAGATCAGAGGAGAGGGTCAGAGTAGCAGATGATGCAGAGGAGAGGGTCAGAGGAGCAGGCAATCAGATCAGAGGAGCAGATGATGCAGAGGAGGGGAGGAAAGGGTCAGATGATGCAGAGGAGAGGGTCAGATGATTCAGAGGAGAGGGTCAGAGAGAGAGGGTCAGATGATTCAGAGGAGAGGGTCAGAGGGAACAGAAGAGTGGTCAGATGATGCAGAGGAGAGGGTTAGAGGATCAGATGATGCGGAGGAGAGGGTCAGATGATGCAGAGGAGAGGGTCAGAGGAACAGAAGAGTGGGTCAGATGATTCAGAGGAGAGGGTCAGAGGGTCAGATGATGCGGAGGAGAGGGTCAGATGATGCGGAGGAGAGGGTCAGAGGGTCAGATGATGTGGAGGAGAGGGTCAGATGATGTGGAGGAGAGGGTCAGATGATGTGGAGGAGAGGGTCAGATGATGTGGAGGAGAGGGTCAGATGATGTGGAGGAGAGGGTCAGATGATGTGGAGGAGAGGGTCAGATGATGTGGAGGAGAGGGTCAGATGATACGGGGGAGAGGGTCAGAGGGTCAGATGATGATACGGGGGAGAGGGTCAGATATTGACGCACACTTAAAAGGAAAAGTACAAGTCGGTGCATAAGTTGGTAAATTAGCGGCTAACTGGTCATTAGCATCTGCTCCTGCTGTTCGTTCTTTTTAAGTTCAAGTAAGTCTTTGTTGTCAGACTCCGCGCCTCGTATTGATCTGCTCCTGTCTGGATACTTTATTTAATTCTCTGCAAATTACTGTCTGCTCCAAGTGCAGAGGAAGCAGACGTTTTGGGTTGAAAAGTGGAAGGTTAGACGGAAAAGCTTTATCTGGAGATGACCACCGGGTGAGGCAACAGATCATATCTTTAGACTAGATTAGACGTCACGAAAACACAAAACAGCTTATTAAATCCTTATTAAAAAAGAAACAAGATATGTTCTGGAAAATATGGACACCTGTACACATATATTTTATTTTTTTTATTTTTTTTCTGAATGCATTTGTTATGAGTGTGTGCTTGAGTGTGTGTGTTTATCATTATTAATGTAATTATTGCTACTTTATTTTTATTATTATTTTCTGGTCAATATTACTCTTACTCTTGTATTTTTAATTTATTATTTTATTTATTTTTAATTTATTTATTTTTTATAAGTTTTATTTTATTTATT
This sequence comes from Boleophthalmus pectinirostris, assembly GCF_026225935.1. Taxonomy (NCBI): domain Eukaryota; kingdom Metazoa; phylum Chordata; class Actinopteri; order Gobiiformes; family Gobiidae; genus Boleophthalmus; species Boleophthalmus pectinirostris. The sequence continues at coordinate 1,259,107 of NW_026571095.1, forward strand.
ATTATTATTATTATTATATTATTATTATTATTTTATTTTTTTATTTTATTTTTTATTTTTTATTTTTTTTATTTTCAGCGTCTGTTAAGGGTGGGTGTGTGGAGGAGGGGGTTTAAATGTGGCATTTGTATATTTCTACATCTTGTGGCATTATTGTGTGGCCATAAGACCACAATATAGGAAAAAACAAAAAAACAAAATAAAATATATATGACAAAAAAGAAAAAAAAACTGCCTGTTTTTTTTTTTTTTTTGTCAATTTTTTTAAATCTTGGTAAAGTTTAGAATTTTACTGCATAGACCTAATTCACTTAGCAACCGTAATGTTTATCGATACTTTGCGGTGACTTCACACTGAGGGGGTTCTACACGTTTATGGTGAAGTTGGTGGAAAGTTCAGCGGTTACCATGGTGACACAATGCACACATTAGCAAACAGAAAAAAAAAAACTTAAGATCGTCTAAAAATGCAAGTAAAAATACAAAATGGATTTCAAGTTGCACATTTTCAGGAGCCTGTGATCAGTCAGAGTGATTTTCAAATAAAAGTTGAGAGTGACAACTGAAAAACTGTTGCCTAATGCCTAATTTTATGTTTGAGAGATTTGTTTAAAGCACAAACCATGTCACCTGATGGAGTTCCAGCTAAGTCAGCCCTTTCTGGTCAGATTGTGTTTGAATAAAGCTCAGATTAAAGTTTAATTTGAATAAAAAGATGTTCTAACAGAGTAGTGCTTCCAGTTAGCTTCACAATGTTGATGGCATCAGCTGCAAAGTGTCTAAATTACACAATAGTTAAAGCAATGTTTAAACTGACACTGCATTTTGTTTGAACTGTTTTAAGGCCTATTCATACTTCATGAGAAAATAAGAACCATATAGGCCCCCTCGCTCTGCCCCGCCCCCTCGCTCCTATATGTGCATCCCCAATTTTGGACTTCCAGTCATCGTGCAATGCATACTGGGAAGGGCCCTCCGAAAAGTGAGCATCTGATTTGCCATTTGTTTTCCCAGTGGGATGCGTCTATTGACAAAGCCAATCTTTTCTAGTCTTTTGAACCATATCACTTTTGTTTCTGGTTCTGATATTGTCATATTTTAGTTTTGGCATTCGGACATCGTAATTGTGTGGTTGTTGGATGTTCTAACAGCGGAAACAGCTCAAGAAATGGGCTTCGGAAGTTTGCAAACTCCATAAATGCAAAAGGGAATCAGATCTGTGTGACTGTGTTCAAACAGTTTCCCTTCCCAAAAGAATTGAAAAATAGTGAAAGGTGAAGGCGATGGGCAGAATTGGAAGGCCGAAAGTATTGGAAGGATGAAAAAGGAAACCTTTGACTGCCTAAATCATCCCGAGTTTGCAGCGAACATTTTGTACGTGGAGCACCAATAAAGCAAAATCCCGATCCATCGCACAACCTTAGTTATAAATTTAAAAAAGTCAACACCAAAGTGAAAGGCACCAGCTGTTCGCCAAGAAGCACCTTCCACTGCAAAGCGACCAAGATGTAATGTTGCTGTAAAACCACAAGAACAAGAAAGTGCAGCTCAGCCTGTTCGTCTTCTGTACCTCTCGCTTAACAAACGGGATTTTGCTTTGATGGTGTTTCACATACAAAATGATCTCTGCAAACTCGGGATGATTTCTTAGGCAGTCAAAGGTTTCCTTTTTCGTCCTTCCTGTGTATCAATCCTGCCCATCGCCTTCGACTTTCACTATTTTTCTATTCTGTTGGGAAGGGAAACAGTTTGAACGGAGGTTTGCAGTCACACACATCTGATTCCCTTTTGCATTTATGGAGTTCGCAAACTTCCGAAGCCTGTTTCTTGAGCCGTTTTCCTCTGTTAGGATCCAACAACCGCACAATTACGATGTCTGAATCCCCAAACTAAAATATGACAATATCAGAACCAGAAACAAAAGCGATATGGTTCAAAAGACTTGAAAAGATCGACTTTGACAATAGACGCATCCCACTGGGAAAAGTCCAGTCACTGCAGGGAGGTATATAACGTGAGGATTTGTTTTTGTTCTCCAGCCTGACTGCTCTTTTTTTCTGGTGACCCGCCTTTTGGCTTTCGCAAACTTGTCACGGACATTACGCCAGATTTCCTTCACAGATTTTCATCCACGCCTCAAATTTTGTGATCTCCCGCCATGAATTTCTTGCCATCTGGCATCTTTATAGTCACTGAGCGTCGTGTTGTATAGATGTTTGTATTTTATCACCATTTCCGCCACCTGTGACTCAAAACTATTTTTTTGTCTTGCTCTGTACCGGCGAGGAAGCAAATAAACCACGCCCACTCTTAAGCGAAGATGTTGGACAGCGCTGCCGAACAGGAGCTGGCCCAACAAAATAACGTCATTTTGTTCGGTCACCCCTGTGTGCAAAAAACTTGTGTTCTTATGAAGTATGAATAGGCCTTTAGAACTCAGCGCTACATCCTCTTATTTTGTTCTTTTCTTCTCAACACTTTTCCCCTAACTGTCACTTAACTGTTATAAAACCATACATAATCACCACAGGTACGATCTCATCACACATCATAATTAGAAAAACATGAGATCTTGTCATATTCACTTTAAGTCTTGTCTCGCCTTTGATCAGTCGTGGTCCAGTTTGAGGACTTAGCCCAGATTTCAGAGCCACGCGCCGCTGGAGTCTGACAGCTCCTCAAAGAAACACACGCGAGAAAGTCACATCTCAGAGACTGTGGCCCACAAATTATTCAGCGTCCTGTTTGAGCGCGGAGAGGTGATGCCAGGGGGCGCTGTGGAGTCCAGACGCACCCATCACAGCGGACGAGGCGCGTTTGTGCATCGCTGGGTTTATAAATAGACAGAGAATAAAATGGAGCAGTGGGCATGGATCAGTCAATACAGCTGTCACCAAACACAGCCAAAGAAACGAAAGCACAAACTTCCACCAAGACGTTGTGCCGTGTTTGTAGTGACTCAAAAAGAGATTTCAAGTTTCACTGGTCAGTGCTTTACCCCGCAAATTATGACTTCATTTAGTGGTGTAGTAGGTGTAGTTTCACATAAAGTCGAAGTTTGTGACAGAAACTCAAGAAATAACAGATGAAAATTACAGGAAGTAAAGTAAAGTGTTGCTTAAAGCTGGGTTCAGACCGGTGCATCAAGGCGTTCAGTTTACATGCAAAATCTACGAGGATGCGTGTCTAGGGCGTCCTGTGTCTTTAAGGCGCATCTTCAGGCGTCAGCACGGTGAGAATCTGGCAGTGACGTAGGGACGCAGGGACTAATGTCCAGTGATGGAGCGACGTTATTATCCAGAAGAAGGAGAAAGACCTGAGAGCCACAAACACCAGAACAAGAAATCTACACCATGTCATTAGTGGATGATAAATATATACATCACTACACCAGGACTGTATATACTACACCAGGACTGAACCAGGACTGAACCAAGACTGAACCACGACTGAACAAGGACTGGACCAGGACTAAACCTTGACTGGATCAGGACTGGACCAGGACAAAACCAGAACTAAACCAGGACTGAAGCAGGACTGGACCAGGCCTAAACCAGGACTTAACCAGGTCTAAACCAGAACTAAACCAGTGTCATTAGTGGAGTATAAATAAATTCATGCCACAGCAGCCGCAGAGTTGATCGTCTCCACTGATGTGTTTTATGTAATAAAAACACTAAAGCCTCTCTCAGCCTGGTCCATCGTTCCGTGAATAGACCAGGAAAATGGCACTTGTTTCCAGGGCAACAGACGCTCTGGACTCGTCAAGTGTTTTTTCTCCTGTCTACGGCATCCAAGACATGCGTCAGGGGCGTCTAAACTCAGATGCAAAGGCATACAACTGAAGGCGTCCAGCTCGTTTTTTGACACTCTGGTCTGAACAGCCCATCAGAGTTTTATTTGTTTGCTTTCCCACTGTCCTGCCATGGGGCTGCCAATCTATGCCACTGGTCCCTTCAAACACCACCATCACTTACACACAGCTTTCATACTAGACAATGTGGGTGAAATGCCTTGCCTAAGGACACAACGACAGTTTTTGTGACTGGTGCCCCCATGTGGCACTTGATTTTCCCAGTGTCTCCCATCCAAGTACTGACCAGGTCCAGCCCTGCTGAGTTTCAGAGATCTGACGAGATCAGACTTTGACAAGCTGGTGTGGCCACATTCACTTAGGTTCAAATGATACTCAAATGTCTACTCTCTCAGTCTTAATTACAGCAGGATCCGTCAAAGGAGTTAACTTGATCTTATGTCTCTGATATCACATTCAACAAAACTTTAAGAATTCAGATCTGGCACTTCACATATCTTGGACGCAGGCAGTAAAAACAGATCAAAATCCAATTATAAAAGTTCAGCATTTTCTTGCCAAACGGAAGCACCCTGAAGACATCTGAGTTTTGGAGGATTTGGAGAGTAGTTTTGTCAAGTCGAGTACTACTACATAAAACTAGTGGAAAAGATAAGAAAAAGAGTTATTTTGCCAATAAATTCACCAGAAAAACAAGACAATTTGAGGTTAGGGTTAGGGTTAGGGAACCATTAGTGATCCTTAAAGTCTCTATACATGATTTTTACCGTCTAAAAACATGGAAAACAGAACTTCGTAGTGGTTTAAAGTTCTTCCTCACTTCCCTTAAGCATTCAGATCCTCCTTATTATTCACAATGATGAGTTGATAAGCACTTTTCAACGTTCAGACATCTGTTTCGCAGTGACAATAAAGTTAACAGCAACTACCATGCTAACAGTGAACTTCCTGATTATCACACAATAAAACACAGCAAACTTAGTAAGATTCTGTTGAGTTCACATTTTAAACACATCCAGAAGAATTGACAGAGAGAGTGAAATCTGAAGCGACAAACTGATACAAGAATCACATTTCAGGACATGTTTGTACTGATCTAAATGACAGGGTTAGACGGTTTTACACGGAATAAGTCTGGAGATTTTGTTGTTTGTGGAGAAAATTGTGCCACTTCAAAAATTGCAGCCTATGCGGTTCGTGTATTGTGTCCATTCAAGTTGCAATTTCGGTTCAGTTGAGATTAATCTTGCAGGTCTAATCCCCGATAAACAAATAAAAATGATAATATTACATAACTGCACATGTGCAACTGTTGGTATGATAAAATATGTACATAAATGGACATATCCAAACCGCTAGCCACTGGGTTCCAAATAGGAAGTGAAAATGGGGGACGCTTCTGACTCCATCGACTCTGGCTCCAATTCACTTTGTAAAGACCTTTTTTACAACAGCCAAAAATGCCACGTTGTAGGTTTGTGGAACTTCCGGTTAATGTTTTTCTGTGGTAAAAACGAACGATAGGAAATGTCTGGCGTATTTTCCACCAGCTTCATAAATCTGCCCCATCACCAAATCTTCAACCAACAAGAATTTATCCACATCTATCAAGGTAAGAAAGACAAAAACTTAAAGGGACAGTCCAGAATTTTGGACATAGAGCCTCATTTCCTAGTGAGCCAGAGTGTTGGAGACGTGTGGAGACACTTTTTGAAATATTCCATCCAGTCCTTGTATTTGCAGAGGTCGCTGGTGCTAGGCTAGTGCATGTCAATGGCCATAGTTATCCTGCCACTAAAAACAGTCTCACCCACTCCACAAAACACCTGAAACAAATCTATTATTACACCAGACTGTCCATGTGAATGTCTGTGTTTATAGAATAATGTTTGAAATAAAACTAACCTTGCATCGCATGAATCGTCGTTGAGGGACTATTTTCTCAGCAGCAGCAGGTAAGACAGGTGCTAGGTGATATCAGTCCACCGCTGCCAAGCTTTCTGTCAGGAAGTACAACTCACTGCTGCTGCTCAGATATAAATCCTTCAAATGCAAGGTTGTAGTGATGTGAACATTCCATACCGAGGCTTTGAAGCGTGTGCCGATAGGAGGGGGAGTTTTCGTGATGCGCGTATCGAGGCTTGCTTCTTTTAGGGGAGGAGCTGAAAATGATGACGTTCAAAGCCTCGCTGCCCGGCTGTTCCATGTGACTGATTCAGGAAGTGGTTCCGATTTTGCCGCAATTTCCATTTTCATCATTTCCAAATAATCTTTTTCCAAACTGCCAGTATATACAATACACACAGCATACTGCCATCACTACAATATACATGTTTTGCATACTTCTTTATTTTGCTGACAGTTTTACTCAGAAGTTTTCTGCAAAATGTCACACACTTCAAATTCATGCCAACTGATATTTTTGCGTCCAGCAGGTGTCCTACTTACGGAAGCCGAGAGGGGTCACAACAAATGCAAACGCCGCAACAAATACAAATGCGACAACACAACAAAAAGCCACAACAAACCAAAAAAAGCCACAACAGAAATGACCGCGGGACTCTATTTTAATGCAAAAGCCACAACAAATACAAACGCCACAACACAAACGCAAATGCCACAACACATTAAAAAGCCACAACACATTAAAAAGCCACAACGGAAGTGACCGCGGGACTCTATTTTCCGACGGACCGATCAAGCGGCGAGTGAAGAAGACGAACTACAACATGAAACGAATAATGATAAAACAATAAATTACTTTTACTTATTTTTCCAACTTCTCCGTTCCTTTACTTTTCACGTTGTAGTTCTTCTTCTTCACTTGCCGCTTGATCGGTCCGTCGGAAAATAGAGTCCCGCAATCATTTCTGTTGTGGCTTTTTGGTGTGTTGTGGCTTTTTAATGTGTTGTGGCTTTTTAATATGTTGTGGCTTTTTAATGTGTTGTGGCTTTTTAATATGTTGTGGCTTTTTAATGTGTTGTGGCTTTCTGATGTGTTGCGGTATTTGCATTTGTGTTGTGGCGTTTGTATTTGTTACGGCGTTTGCATTAAAATAGAATCCCGCGGTCATTTCTGTTGTGGCATTTTTTGGTTTGTTGTGGCTTTCTGTTGTGTTGTCACATTTGGATTTGTTGCGGGGTTTGCGTTTGTTGTGACCCTTCTCGGCTCCTGTACACTACTAGAGCAAAGAAGCTTCAAGAGGCTTTGCTCTGGAGTGCAGTGCTTCAGTGCAGTGAAGTTTCATCTGCCCGTCAATACAAGGTTGGTTTTACTTCTAAAATTATTCGACACAGACATTCACATCAACAGTCTGGCATTATAATTGTTTTGCCTCAGGATAACTATGGCCATTGACATGCACTAGTCTAGCACCAACGACCTCTGCAAATACAAGGACTGGATGGAATATTTTAAAAGTGTTTCCCTCGCCCTATGTCCAAAATTCCAGACTATCCCTTTAAAGGCAAACAATGACTAGCATTAGTGAACTACTGAGCAAAACGAACATTATGGTCATAAATAAAGCAGAAGTAACTCAGACTTGATTCTACAATTAAAATAAAAATGGTTTCATGATGTAGATATTTGCATAGAGACAGATTTGTGCTGTTTGAATGTTGGAGCTGTAATGTGTGAACATTTCTCACAATCAAAAGCACAGTTGTGTTTTATATTAAACTGGGTCCAGTGTCGTGTATAAACAGTGTTGGGAAGGTTACTTTTAAAATGTATTCCCCTACAGATTACAGATTACATACCCCAAAATGTAGTTTGTAATTTAATCCATTAAGTTACTTAAAGTGAGTAACGTAATCTGAATACTTTGGATTACTTGATATTGGATTTAGTCCTGGTTTTAGTCCTGGTTTTTTGTCTTGGTTTACTTGTTTTACTGGTTTTAGTCCTGTTTAGTCCTGGTTTTAGTCCTGGTTTTAGTCCTGGTTTTAGTCCTGGTTTTAGTTCTGGTTTAGTCCTGGTTTAGTCCTGGTTTTGTTTTTTTTTTTTTTTTTTGTCTTGGTTTAGTCCTGGTTTTAGTCCTGGATTTAGTCCTGGTTTTAGTCCAGATTTTAATCCTGGTTTAGTCCTGATTTAGTCCAGGTTTTAGTTAGTCCTGGTTTAGTCCTGGTTTTAGTCCTGGTTTAGTCCTGGTTTAGTCCTGGTTTTAGTCCTGGTTTGGCCCAAAATATGAAAACCGGAAAATACTGCTGTGTAATCCATTTATTTCAACACAGTAACTGTAATCTGATTACCACTCATTGAAACAGTAACTGTAACTGAATACAGTTACTCATAATTTGTACTCTGATTATGTAACTCTGGTACATGTAATCTGTTACTCCCCAATGCTGTGTATAAACAGCTACACTGTTCTTGTACATTCAGTACGAGGGAGGTATTTCATCGAAGTCACTTAAATCCAGACTTATCCTGAAATCCTGAGCTGAAACCAGCTCCATCTCCATTTTAAGCCTCAACTCGTTCCATGACAGAAATAAATCTGAGTCTGACCAAAGTTAAGTCTGAAGGTTAAACTGGACTTAGTGCTCATGATGACTCTGAGAAGGACAGAGCAATGGAGCAACAACATCACCGAAAATGGGTTTAAAGGTTGAATGGAGGATTTTAATTTTTTGTTTAGTTTCAAATTGTCAATGAAAGTTTAAAATACCATTATAGAGATGCAGCAGCCTTGTAATTATGATGACCAAAAAAAAAAAAAGAATGAAAATCCATTAACTGTGGACGTAATAAGGCCAGATTAACATCAGCCAACAGAAAAACAGGCTGCCTCATTTTCTATTGGCTGTTCGGTTGTCAATCAAACTCCCTACGTTTCTAGTGTAACTGACTCGTGGCGCGCGGGGATTACGTGGTTTATGCAGCGGTTCTTAGAGGCTTTTTCAAACTGTCGCTTCCTCACAGTTTGTACAAAGTCTGTTGAGATGGCGGACGAGAATCCACGACCAATTCACCGCAAAATAAAGTCAGTTTTTGAGGTCGCTGAAAGAAGAAGAGAAGGAGAAGAGGAGCAAAGCCAAACTGAGGTGATTCTTGGAGAGTTCTTCCAGCGGTTGTGCGACTGAAGCAGATGAAGGGTCTAAAACCTGACGTGTCGATCGCTAAATTACTTCTAGGCAGGTCACTTCAAGAGTAATTCTGAACACACACTGGATGTAAACAAGTGTGATTTCTAGAGTCAGGAGGCGGGAGGAGGTGTTTCTACTGAGGGAGCTGTGGAGGAGGAACGGTGGGGTCATGTATGCAAAGCTAGAGCAGTGGAAACTGTCAGATATGAAAACAAACTCCTGGTCTGAAAAAAGAACCTAATAACATAAATTATCGGAAGACCAAATGAACCTCATCGGATTAGGACGTTGCCTGACCCTTTCCCGATGCGCGGTGGTACGTGCGCAGCTGTGCGTAAAAGTGAATCTGTAACTGAACTGAACCACTGGTCCTGGTTTAGTCCTGATTCAGACCTGGTTTAGTCCTGGTTTAGTCTTGGTTTAGACCTAATTCAGACCTGGTTTATTCCTGTTTCAGACCTGGTTTAGTCCTGGTTTAGTCCAGGTTTAGTTCTGGTTTAGACCTGATTCAGACCTAGTTTAGTCCTGGTTTAGTCTGGTTTAGTCCTGGTTTAGTCCTGGTTTAGTCCTGTTGCAGTCCTGGTTTAGTCCTGGTTTAATCTTGGTTTAGACCTAATTCAGACCTGGTTTAGTCCTGTTTCAGACCTGGTTTAGTCCTGTTTCAGTCCTGGTTTAGTCCTGGTTTAGTCCTGGTTTAGACCTGATTCAGACCTGGTTTAGTCCTGGTTTAGTCCTGTTTCAGACCTGGTTTAAGTCCTGGTTTAGTCCTGGTTTAGTCCTGTTTCAGACCTGGTTTAGTCCTGTTGCAGACCTGGTTTAGTCCTGTTGCAGACCTGGTTTAGTCCTGGTTGAGTCCTGGTTTAGTCCTGTTTCAGTCCTGGTTTAGTCCTGGTTTAGTCCTGGTTTAGTCCTGGTTTAGACCTGATTCAGACCTGGGTTTGAGTCCTGGTTTAGTCCTGTTTTCCTGGTTTAGTCCTGGTTTAGTCCTGGTTTAAGTCCTTGGTTTAGACCTAATTCAGACCTGGTTTAGTCCTGTTGCAGACCTGGTTTAGTCCAGGTTTAGTCCTGGTTTAGACCTGATTCAGACCTGGTTTAGTCCTGGTTTAACTGGTTTAGTCCTGGTTTAGTCCTGGTTTAGTCCTGGTTTAATCCTGGTTTAATCCTGGTTTAGACCTGGTTTAGTCTTGGTTGAGTCCTGTTTCAGACCTGGTTTAGCCTTGGTTGAGTCCTGGTTTAGTCCTGTTGCAGACCTGGTTTAGTCCTGGTTTAGTCCTGGTTTAATCCTGGTTTAGTCCTGTTTCAGACCTGGTTTAGTCTTGGTTTAGTCCTGTTTCAGACCTGGTTTAGTCTTGGTTGAGTCCTGTTTCAGACCTGGTTTAGTCCTGGTTTAATCCTGGTTTAGTCTTGGTTTAGTCCTGTTTCAGACCTTTTTTAGTCTTGTTTAGTCCTGTTTCAGACCTGGTTTAGTCTTTTAGTCCTGTTTCTGGTTAGTCTGGTTTAGTCCTGTTTCAGACCTGGTTTAATCCTGGTTTAGTCCTGGTTTAGTCCTGTTTCAGACCTGGTTTAGTCCTGGTTTAGTCCTGTTGCAGACCTGGTTTAGTCCTGGTTGAGTCCTGGTTTAGTCCTGTTTCAGTCCTGGTTTAGTCCTGGTTTAGACCTGATTCAGACCTGGTTGAGTCCTGGTTTAGTCCTGTTTCAGTCCTGGTTTAGTCCTGGTTTAGTCTTGGTTTAGACCTAATTCAGACCTGGTTTAGTCCTGTTGCAGACCTGGTTTAGTCCAGGTTTAGTCCTGGTTTAGACCTGATTCAGACCTGGTTTAGTCCTGTTTAACCTGGTTTAGTCCTGGTTTTAGTCCTGGTTTATCCTGGTTTAGTCCTGGTTTAATCCTGGTTTATCCTGGTTTAGACCTGGTTTAGTCCTGGTTTTGAGTCCTGGTTTAGTCCTGTTGTCAGACCTGGTTTAGTCCTGGTTTAGTCCTGTCCTGGTTTAGTCCTGGTTTATGGTTTAGTCCTGTTTCATGGTTTAGTCCTGGTTTAGTCCTGGTTTAGTCCTGGTTTAATCCTGGTTTAGTCCTGTTTATCCTGGTTTTTTAGTCTTGGTTTAGTCCTGTTTCAGACCTGGTTTAGTCCTGTTTCAGACCTGGTTTAGTCTTGGTTTAGTCCTGTTTCAGACCTGGTTTAGTCCTGTTTCAGACCTGGTTTAGTCTTGGTTTAGTCCTGTTTCAGACCTGGTTTAGTCCTGTTTTAATCCTGGTTTAGTCTTGGTTTAGTCCTGTTTCAGACCTGGTTTAGTCCTGTTTCAGACCTGGTTTAGTCTTGGTTTAGTCCTGTTTCAGACCTTTTTTAGTCTTCGTTTAGTCCTGTTTCAGACCTGGTTTAGTCTTGATTGAGTCCTGTTTCAGACCTGGTTTAGTCTTGGTTTAGTCCTGTTTCAGACCTGAACTCTCCACACACACAACACATGATGAACAGATAGAGAGAGAAATAATGTGGCCCTTCTGTCTGTAACTGCTGCTGTCGGGCTCCTCGTTTTGGTCTTAAAACGTTTTATCGACTCGCTCTACACGATCCCGCTGCTTTTATTTCACCACAGTGTACGTACTGCAAATCAATTCCTATTCCTGCTGGCCTCGTGAGCTTCATTTGACTGGAGCCGAACGCAGAGGGCGGCGTCGCACTCCTTTAGTCCTCGTCTTCACAAAGTCTGCGCTCGGTTCGTGTCAGTGAGTAATACTGCCTCATCTTTTCTCCATTAGTTCACAGTGAAAGCAAAAGCAAAAAGAATGACTGGAGAGAGAGAGTGTGTGTGTGTGTGTGTGTGTGTGTTGTGTGTTTGTGTGTGTGTTTCTTACCAAGGACACCTCCTTCTTCAACTCATCCAAGTCCTGATCCTTCTTTCTCTTCTTCCTCTTCCCTCCATCTCCATTCTCTCCAAGCTGAAGAAAGAGAGAGACACACACATAGAGCGTTAGAGTTGTAGCGGGAAAGAGAGTACGGAGAGAAGAGAAGGAAAGAGAGAGAGAGAAACTGACAGGAGGAGAAAGAAACCGATAGAGAAAGAGAAAGGGATTAAGAGAGTGAGAGAGAGAGGTAGGGAGGAAGGAAGGAGGAATGAGGGACAGCGAGGGGGAGATTTGTCAATAAAAATTGCGCAAAATCCATAAAAATCCACAATCACGTATCGTCAGGCACCTCACGGCAGAAGGGAGGAATACAGGGAGGTAGAAAGAGAGAGAGAAAGAAAATAGGGCAGAGGAGAGGAGGATGCAAGGAAGAGAGGAGAGAGAATGCAAAAGAAGAAGGAAGAGTGAGAGGAAGAGAGAGGGAGGGAGAGGGGGAAGTGAGTAGGATGCAAGGAGGGAGAGAGACAGAGAGAGCGAGGGAGAAGGGTTGGAGAGATAAACAAAGAAACAAAGAGAGGGGTGGAAAGAGGGATGAGAGAGAGAGAGAGAGAGAGAGAGAGAGAGAGAGAGAGAGAGGTTTGGGCAGATGTGTAAAATATCACCCAAGCCACAAGCAGCTTCATTCACAGTTTCCACATGGACTCTGCACCAAGTTACACTTTATCGCCCCCTACAGGACACACAACACCTGTTTCAGACCTGGTTTAGACCTGGAGCAGACCTGGTTTAATCCTGGTTTAGTCCTGGTTTAGATCTGTTTTAGTCCTGGTTTAGTCCTGGCTTAGTCTAGTTGCAGACCTGGTTTAGTCCTGATTCAGACCTGGTTTAGTCCTGGTTTAATCCTGTTGCAGACCTGGTTTAGTCCTGGTTTAGTCCTGGTTGAGTCCTGGTTGAGTCCTGGTTGAGTCCTGATTCAGATCTGGTTTAGTCCTGGTTTAGTCCTGGTTTAATCCTGTTGCAGGCCTGGTTTAGTCCTGGTTTAGTCCTGGTTTAGTTCTGGTTGAGTCCTGATTCAGATCCTGGTTTAGTCCTGGTTTAGTCCTGGTTTAGTCCTGTTTAGTCCTGTTGCAGACCTGTTTTTGTCCTGGTTTAGTCCTGGTTGAGTCCTGTTGCAGACCTGGTTTAGTCCTGGTTTAGTCCTGGTTTAGTCCTGGTTGAGTCCTGATTTAGATCTGGTTTAGTCCTGGTTTAGTCCTGTTGCAGACCTGGTTTAGTCCTGGTTTAGTCCTGGTTTAGTCCTGTTGCAGACCTGGTTTTGTCCTGGTTTAGTCCTGGTTGAGTCCTGATTCAGACCTGGTTTTGATCTGGTGGTTCCAGTCCTTCCTTGTGTTGTATTTGGTGTGGTGGTTTTGGACAGAGGGGGCTCTATCGCCTCCTGCAGGACAGAGGGGGCTCTATCGCCTCCTGCAGGACACAGGGGGCTCTATCGCCTCCTGCAGGACACAGGGGGTTCTATCGCCTCCTGCAGGACACAGGGGGCTCTATCGCCTCCTGCAGGACAGAGGGGGTTCTATCGCCTCCTGCAGGACACAGGGGGCTCTATCGCCTCCTGCAGGACAGCTCGGGAGGGGCAGAGGGGGTCATGTTTTGTTGGGGTGTGTGAGTGAGGAGTGGGCGGCGCATGTGTCAGAACAGTTGGGAGAGTGGTGCATCATGGGAGTCATTTGGCGCTGTCAGTCTGCTCAGAGCCGCACGTGGCCAGAGGGGCAGGAGGGAGGAGGGGGGTGCACTGTAAAAGTGTCATTATACTGTGTGAGAGAAATGAGTACTTTGATTTTTGAAAGGATTAATAATAAAGGATTATTCCAAGTGCAGGTGTGTTTTTGAGGAGGGAACACTGTAAAACCACTTACAGCTAGAGTCACTAGAGTCAATTTAGTGTAATATAGGATCTTTAAAAATGTATTTCAAGAACAAAAGAACAAAAAATTCTGTTGACAGATTGTGTATTTTGCTTTTCGGTTCAAATTATTTTCAGAAACGGCTCATTGCGTATTGGTTTTTTTGTGTGTGAGTGAATGAGGTGAAGCCATCAGAAGAGTGCGTTCTGTGGTGGAGCTGTGGCAATTTCCCAGCACTATACAGGAGGCCGATTACCCATCAGCCCCGCGCCGTAAAGAGCAGCACAGGGCCCCAACGGAGAGGTAAAAAGCAAATGACGTAATTACCCCAAATAAACGACAAGAAAGCGGCACTAGCAAACGCCATCCAGCTGAATGTTACGATTAGCGCATGCGGCTAACGGCCAGAGCTCAGCTGTGGGCCATATGACGGACAGGAGACGAGGAGAGCGTTATACTACACAAGAGCAGAGCAGAAGGACACTGGAGAGTGGACTGGAGGAGGCATTTAAGAGAAAATACAAACCAAATGAGGAAGGCTGGGTGGAAATTATTTCTTCAAAATCAAATTGCATTGCAATTCATTTTTCAGAACTGTTCAGTTCACAGTCGTGCACAGTCCAGAAAATATTATTTTCCTCAAATGTTCCACAATGTGGCCATTCATCCATTTTCTTCCACATTCCCAGGTCAGCCCAGAGACATCGTCCCTCCAGTGTGTCCTCTGTCCACCCTGGGGCGTCCTCCTGGTGGGACATGGACACCTCCCCAGGGAGGCAGCTAGAAGCTATTAGAACAGATGCCCTCAGCTGCTCCTTTTTCCTTTTGGAGGAGCAGTGGCTCAACTCTGAGCTCCTCCTGTGTGACTGAGCTCCTCACTCTGTCTGTAATGGAGCATCGAGCCACCCTGCAGAGGAGATCACAACACCCTTATGGAGAGAGTAACAAGAGCGTGACATCGCCCGGATGGAGCAACCGAGCCAAACCCTGGAGCAGCTGGACCCTGGAGCCAGGCCTGGGGCTGGGGCTTGTACACGACTGTCTGGGGCCTGTCCAGGCTCAGCCCAAAAGAACATCATGGGTCTGCCCCCTGTGGTGTCAGCACCTGCAGAGGGCATCATAGGGGTCGAGGGGACGGACACAGCATGTGACTGTGGTGATGTGAAACGTGACCACAGTTTGGCACTGCTTATATCCCTCTGACACTTACTGCATTACAGGAGCTTTTGACTAAAAATACATCTTGAGAAATATGGGTTACTGGGTGAAGAGGTCACTCCTCCACAGATCTCTCCACGCTTTAAATGACTGCATGACTGAACACTTAAACGTGCGACACAACATTCATAAACACTGTAATTTTCCATTCATGTGCCACAGCTCCCACAACCCAGCGCATTTAGCCTCTGGATCAAGCTCCACGCTGCACACACCAGCTCTGCTCTGAGGGGCTAATAATAGCATCAACACATGGCTCTGTAACGCCCCTTAAAACAGTCAAATCACAAAACTGAAACTGATATTTAGCACAAATTCCATTGTCTTGTTTGTGTGAATAAACTAATTATGTTTTGTGTCTGCAGTGCAAAAATAACTGTCCGCGCCAACCAGCAAATCCACCGCACAGTACAACACACAACAACACACTGTACATGCAATACACAAAACACACTGTACAACACACAAAACAACACACTGTACATGCAATACACAAAACACACTGTACAACACACAACAACACACTGTACATGCAATACACAAAACACACTGTACAACACACAACAACACACAACAACACACTAAACATACTGTACAACACACAAAACAACACACTTCAACTACCCATGTTCCACTATGTTCTGATTTATGTTCTCATGTCGTTTCCTCGTCACAAACAGAACTTCAGTTGTGTTTTGTTTCATTCACACATGTTTAACACACAAATCAGACATGCACATTGAGTTCTTCTCTCAAACTGAAAACACTCTGATCCACCTTGTGATGTCATGTGCACACCATACAGGATGTGCTCCACCGTGTTTTTTAAACTCCATACACCTTCTCTTGAATCGCTCGGAGGTTTTTAGCCCTTGAATTGCCAATCTCTACTAAACAAAAAGTAAACTGTAGAGATTAACTTTAAAACTACCAGGTTGGAACAGAGCATTTTGAGCTTTGGAGATGTAGACAGACTAATAATACATTTAAACATGTATGAATGAAACAAAACAGAACTCCAGGTCAGTTTTTGATGAAGTAACAACATTATACATGACCTAAATCTCTCAAGAGTCACTTTTGCGTCATATAAAAGCACCAGTTCCTCTCCGTAATAAACATGAACACGGTCCACAATAAGAGCAAAGGCTAAACACGGAGCTTACCCCTCGACCCATGCTGGCTGCAGGCTACAGTGAAGCGGGGTTCTCGTGCGGAGCGGTCCCGAGGGTTTTTTTTTTTGGGACCCGCTCTCCCCGGCTCCGGTGCCTCTGTCCTGGGTAACCTGAGCCGGACACCCCCCCCCCCCTCCAGCTGCTCCCTGCTGCAAATCATGTCAGCACCGCATGACTATTCAGTGTGTCCACAGACAAGTCGAGTTCATTTACAAAAATATAAGTGCCACTTTAAAGCTAATATTACTGATATCAATCAAACTCAATCAATCAAACTTTACTTTCATGGCACCATCCAACAACCAAAGCCGACCAAAGTGCTGTACAACATTAAAACAAGATAAAAAACAATAAACGGTAACACTTCATAATAACTACACCTTATTTAGCCTAAATACACCTGACGGAATTAATGGATTCCGTTACAAACTACATTTTGAGGTATGTAATCTGTAATCTGTAGGGGAATATGTTTTAAAAGTCACCTTCCCAACACTGCATGTAGGGAGGGTGCTGTCTGGGACCGCTGGATTGTCGGTGTGTTCGCAGTCACTCAGTTGTTCAGTTGTGTCTAGAAGTGGCACATTGCGCTCGCTTATTCGGTTCATTTGTCCGTTCCGTTCCTCGTCGGCGTGGAGTGATGAGTGTGTCTGCGGTCTGGATTGTGGGGCGCGTCGAATAACCCGGAAAATACGGTACTCAATAAATCTAAATCAGACTTTATGTTGTTTCAAAAACAAATCTGTCCTTTTTCTGTTAATGACATAAATCTGACATTTACTGATTCATCACCACTTATAGCTGTTGGAAAATGTAAATATCTCGGTTTACGGCTCGACCTGTCACTCTCATTCAGCTCCCATATTCAAACTATTACAAACTAAATTTCATATCGCATAAAATGACTAAGTCCATCAATTGCTTTAGTTTTTCTGTCAGGGAAAAGATTATCTGACAATTCATTTGGGATATCATTTATCAAAATACTACTACTTCTTTCCTCTAACCACTCAACATTATCTACAGCTCTGGAAAAAACGAAGAGACCTTGCTTTCCTTCTGCTCTGACGTGATCTGATGTTCTCCAACTCTGAAGATTGTTTTTTTCCAGTGCTCCATGCCAAACATCTAGGTCAGTCAAGGTGTGGATGAAGGACCACCACAGATCAAGACCATCTCATGTCCAACCCAATCTCCAGACCTGAACCCCACTGAAAACCTCTGGAATGTGATCAAGAAGAAGATGAATGGTCATCAGGGTTATTCTACTAAATATTGATTTCTGAACGAAGTTAAAACATTAGTATTGTTGTTTTAAAATGAATATGATCTTGTTTTCTTCACATTATTTGAAGTCTGAAAACATTGCATCTTTTTTGTTATTTTGAACATTTGTCATTTTCTGCAAATAAACGCTCTAAATGACAATATTTTTATTTGGGATTTGGCAGAAATGTTGTCAGTATTTTATAGAATGAAAGAAAAATGTTACCTATACCTGTATGTAGAGAAACTGATCATTTTGCAGTGGTCTCTTTTTTTTTTTTTTTTCAGAGCTGTATGAGTCTGTGCAGGTTCATCCTCCGCTGTCCCTTGAGAACTCACCACTGTCCTCCCGACGTCAACTTCACTGATTATTATCTAGCTTTAAATGCATACATCTCAGTTATCTTGAATACCTCAAACAGTATTTAATTCCTTTAACTTCTTGGGTTCTTTTTAAAGACATGCAGTAAAGTGTGTTTACCTTCTTGACATGTTTCGGCTGCTGATGGACCTGCAGGTCGCTCAGACTGACCACGCCTCCCGTCGCCCGGTGTCTCTGGAGGGGGGTGTCCCAGGTGTGTGAAAGGAGGAACGCTCCGTCATCACGGTTAATGCTGTCCATGCCTCGTTTCCTGATTTCACTGTCCTCCTTGATCCAGCGTTTGAACTTGTTGTTTTCCGATCCAATGACCCGAGCCCCGTCCCAATCCAGAATGTGGTCGTTCCTTTTACAGTGTCTGATATGGCGGATTTTAGGTTTTCCTGTTCTGCTCTATCTGTTGTGCATTGTCTTTAAAAAGAACCCAAGAAGTTCAAGTATATAAGACGACAAAATGAACATCTTTGGTGTAGTATTTAATTCCATTCAGATCCTCTTACAGTTTACACCACACAGGTCAGACTTTTTTTGTTGTTCCAATAGTTAAAAAACAAACTGGAAAACACTCATTTAAATATAAGACTCCTTCTGATTTGAACAATCTTCATTCATTGATTCAAACGTTAACTTCTGTCCCTTCATTTAAAAACACTTTTGTTCAATATTTACATAATCCATGGAACTGTTTTTGATCATCTTGTTGTATTTGAACACTGTCTTATTTTTTGTTCAGATTTGATTTATTCTGTGTCTAACAAGTGTGAGTGAGTGTGTGTGCGTGTGTGTGTGTGTGTGTGTGTGTGTGTGTGTGTGTGTGTGTGTGGTTGTGCTGATGTTTGAAGTTTATTTGAATGTATGTAGCCTCCTGTCTGCCCTACTGTTTCTGTTTTCTGTTGTTGTGACTATGAGGACCCCTCGAAAACGAGATGACGAGACTCTCAAGAGGCTTATCCTCCAAACAAATACATTCAAAACTGTATTTTACTGCAATAGGAATATGAGTCCATTCCTTCTTGAAATCCACTGGACATTATTTCAATATTTCAACTGATGATTTTTGTAGAAAATCAAAACTAAAAAAATATATATATATATATACCTTTTGTCATTTTTTAAAACAGAGATCTCTCCTCAAGTGTTCCTTTGTAATACTGGGGTCACTGAAAACAATCGCTACAATTTATGGGTAAATTTGGACTCTCATGTTTGTGTAAATATTTCCAAAATAATTTAGCCAGTTCTGCATAAAATAAATCACTAAATATACAGCATTATAAGTATAACTCTTAATTGTAAGATCTGATGTACTTTGAAATCAACATGTAAAACTTACCTAAACCTTTATTATTTTCAAAAAAGGGCCTTGAGAATTATTTTGTATCCAACCCAATATTTGTTTTAAAGTTTGAAAATCAGGATATTGTTGATAAGTCTCCTCAAAGTCATTGTCAAAGTGTAATTTATTACCTGTAAATATTCACTGTTTGAGATGCCACTACAATTTAAAGGAAATGTTTGATTCAAATAGTGTCGCTGTGAAAGGAGTTCACTGGAAAGTCTTGACTGTACAATGGACATTTACATAAAATCGAAACTGTGGTTGCTATGCAATGATTAAACAATGTTTGGACTCTCATGTCTCATGTTTGTGTCAATCTGGGGAGACAGCAGGTAGAGCTCAGGTGACCAGTTCAAACCTTCACAATATCAGCACCACTTAATGAAGTATAAAGAATATAATCCAAGATATAAAGAGGAGCAAATAATATGATTAACTCTCATTGATTTAGCCCTGGACTTGGCTAAGTGAGTCCTGTAGTCTTAGTTTAGTCCTGGTTTAGTCCCAGTTCAGTCCCGGTTCAGTGCTGGTTTAGACTTGGTTTAGACTTGATTTAGTCCTAGTTTAGTCCTGATTGAAGTGCTGGTTCAGACTTAGTTCAGACCTGGTTTAGTCCTGGTTTAGTCTTGGTTTAGTCCTGGTTTAGTCTTTGTTTAGCCCTGGTTTAGTCTTGGTTTAGTCCTGCTTCAGTCCTGGTTTAGTCTTGGTTTTAGTCCTGGTTTAGTCTTTGGTTTAGTCCTGGTTTAGTCTTTGTTTAGTCCTGGTTTAGTCTTGGTTTAGTCCTGCTTCAGTCCTGGTTTAGTCTTGGTTTAGTCCTGGTTTAGTCTTGGTTTAATCCTGGTTTGTCTTAGTTTAGTCCTGGTTTAGTATTTGTTTTAGTCTTGGTTTAGTCCTGGTTTAGTCTTTGTTTAGTCTTGGTTTAGTCTTGGTTTAGTCCTGGTTTAGTATTTTGTTTTAGTCTTGGTTTAGTCCTGCTTCAGTCCTGGTTTAATCTTGTTTTAGTCCTGGTTTAGTCCTGATTCAGTCCTGGTTCTGTGTGTGTGTGTGTGTGTGTGTGTGTGTGTGTGTGTGTGTGTGTGTGTGTGTGTGTGTGTGTGTGCTGTTGTGTTGTTTCAAATCTCTGTGTAAATATCGTGTAAAATGAGAGTGTGTTTAAACAGGCTCCAGCTGAAAACAGGCGCTAATGAGTTTCTGTGCAAACATATGTGAGCGTGAGCCCCGCCCACACAGAGCTGGCACTGTCGCCACGCCAACGCCCACCACACGCCACACACATATGGAGATGGACAGTGCTCGCAGGACGTCACATTTGGGACATTTCACAGATTAAAGAGGCTATATTAAGGCTATTTTCTGATTGATATGACACAGTGATGTTGAGGACAAACTGCACGTGTATTTCACCACACACAGGTGATAAAACTGCACATTCTGAACTCATGTTTCTCAGAATGTATTAAAGGTGAATGGGGAGGGCCACACTGTCGACGATAGGTGTGCACATGGAGCGAAGATGAGTCAAATAAAAATAAAAACAAAAAAAATTCAAGTCATTGTAATCCACGCATCAAGAATCTCAGACTTCCGGTCATCGCGCAATGCACACAGGGAAGGATTTTCCAAAAAAGTGAGCATCAAACCGTCATGTTTGTTTTCCCAGTGGGATGTGTCTATTGACAAAGCCGATCTTTTCAAGTCTTTTGAAACATATCAGTTTTGTTTCTGGTTCTGATATTGTCAATTTCAGTTTTGGGATTCGGACATCGTTAATTGTGTGGTTATTGGATGTTCTAACAGCGGAAAACGGCTCGAGAAACGTGTTTGCAAACTTCATAGATGCACAAGGGAATCAGATGTGTGTGACTGCAAACCTCCGTTCAAACTGTTTCCCTTCCCAACGGAATTGAAAAATGTTGAAAGGCGAAGGTGATGGGCAGGACTGATCCACGGGGAGGACGAAAAAGGAAACCTTTGGCTGCCTAAATCATCCCAAGTTTGCAGCGAACATTTTGTATGTGGAGCACCAACAAAGCAAAACCCCGATCCCTCACTCAACCTCGGTTACAAAGTCAACACCAAAGCAAAAGGCACCAACTGTTCACCAAGAAACACCTTCCACTACAAAGTGACCAAGACGTGATGTTGCTGTAAAACTACAAGAACAAGAAAGTGCAGCTCAGCCTGTTTCGTCTTCTGCACCTCTCATTTAACAAACAGGATCCCGCTTTGATCCACATACAAAAAGTTCTCTGCAAACTCAGGATGATTTAGGCAGTCAAAGGTTTTCTTTTTGGTCCTTCCTGTGGATCAATTCTGCCCATCGCCTTCACCTTTCAATATTTTTCACTTTCGCTGGGAAGGGAAACAGTTTGAACAGAGGTTTGCAGTCACACACATCTGATTCCCTTTTGCATCTATGGAGTTTGCAAACAAATTTCTTGAGCCGTTTTCTGCTGTTAGGATCCAACAACCACACAATTAACGATGTCCGAATCCCCAAACTAAAATATGACAATATCAGAACCAGAAACAAAAGTGATATGGTTCAAAAGACTTGAAAAGATCAGCTTTGTCAGTAGACACATCCCACTGGGAAAACAAACATGGAGGTTTAATGCTCACTTTTTGGAAAATCCTTCCCAGTCTGCATTGGGTAATGACCGGAAGTCCGAGATTCTTGATGCGTGTATTCAAGTCTGACTCAAAGTCTCCATCCTCAAAGAGATAAAATTGGAAAAGAAACAATCATACTAAGAGTTTCCAGGTGCTTTTGTGCACAGAGGATATTCCCTCCCTGAGCTGCAGAGGCTGCACTAGCACTGACTCATGATCCATGCTGGTGCTGGAGTTTAGGGAGCGAGAGACTCATGTGAGGCTCATTCTGCTTTCTGATTGGATAATCATTAATGGTTTTGTATTTAAGAGTAAATCAGCATTAGAGGAGTTATCAGTAGCAGCTTTATTAGATGTACTTCTTGTTTAGTTCATATCTGGAGACACAGTTTGTTCATGTTTCTGAAATTTCAAACCACATCTCACACACAGTCCCTTTACACACTGATTATACCAGTGCACCTCTTAGTTTGTCAGCAAGGCTCTGGATTTGAGCCGCTTTAGCCCAGTCTGCCGTGAGTCGAGGCACCGTCTTCACTTGACTGGGTTGTTTTGCATGTAGATTAAAGGCCTACGAGTCGGAGAAAATTACAGAAATGAAGAAAAATCTATAATTGCACCAATCAGAGCCTATCACATCCAATCTCCTGTGGAAGAGGAGAGGGCAGAGGGGGAACAGGACACCAGAGCTCAGCTTCTTCACTCTTAAACCAGCCATAGTGTTGTAATTATAAACTGTATATAGAAGTGGACATAGGTAACACGCTAGCCGCCGTGTGCCAAATAGGAAGTGAGCGTGGAGGCGCTTTACTTAAATAGTCACCCCCCCTTTCTCTACATGCTTTGTTTTAAAATGTTTGTTTTAACGTGCTCTACATGATCCTGGGGTTTTTACTTTACAATTTTGTCCATAAATCAAGATATGAACATTAATAACAGACCAATCAGGTGACTCACTACTACTAGTCTAGAGTGACCAGACGTCCCTATTAACCCGGGACAGTCCCAGTTTTGAGCTCTGTGTCCCCTGTCCCATCAAATTTGTACAAAACCACTGATTTGTCCCAGTTTTATACAATAATGTCCCAGGTGTCCCTATTTTTGACCAATTTGATCTAAACCAGGACTAAACTAAGACTCAACCATGACTACAGTCCTCTCCAAACGTACTGGAACAACAAGGCAAGTTTTTGTTGTTCCCTGAAGACATTTGGGCTGAAGATCAAAAGAAGAGCATGAGACAAGAGTTCAGAATGTCAGCTTTAGTTTCCTGGTATTTACAGTACATGTAGATGTGTTAATCAACTTAGGATACATCACCATTTGTATTACATCACAGTATTTTCAGGTGAGCAGAAATAAAGGAACAAAAAATCTTCAAGTAAATAAAATGGAATATTTGGTGGCAAAACCCTTGTTTGCAATAACTGCCTCAGGCCTGCGACCCATCGACATGACCAAACTCTTGCACTCTTCATTTGTGATGCTGTTCCAGGCTTTTACCGTTGCTTCCTTCAGTTATTGTTTGTTTCTGGGGTTTTTCTCTGCAGTCTCTTCAGGTGAAATGCATGTTCTATCAGGTTAAGGTCAGGTGACTGACTTGGCCAGTCTAAAACCTTCCACTTTTTTCCCCTGATGAAGTCCTTTGTTTTGTTTGCAGTGCGCTGAGGGTCATTGTCCTGCTGCATGATCAAATTCCTCCCACATATCCTACGTTCAGACTGCAGGGTTTAACGCTCAATTCCGATTATTTTGTGAAATCCCATTTTTTTGCGAGGTTGTTCACATTTCCAATTAAGTGTGACTTGTATGTGACTCCAGTGTGAACATTAAACGGCCCAAAAGTGTCCCGCATGTGCACTTGAGACACGACGACGTCAACCACAGCGAGCGTCTCTGTGTTTACGGAAGTTGTCCAAACATGGACGCAGCATTGAGCACCTGGAGATTTTAAAGTTCCTCTTGTACCGGAGCCAGAACATGAACAACTTACTTGTTTTAAGGAGGAGATTGAGAAGGAGAAGGACGAGGTTTTTGGCCGTGGTGTTTTGTGGGACAGCGGCAGCGACGTCCGTTGAAAGGAACGTGTGGATGTGGAGACGGAGCCAAGAGTGGTGAGTGGTGATGTGCTTCGCTTCAGTGACACGGAGTTCATTAACAATTTTTCACCTACTTCAGCGCAGAATAGTGACATTTGTGGCTTGTTGATGACGTGTAGGTGGATGAATGCACTTTGACCGTTCAGACTGAAGTCACATGTCCAAAGATCAGATATGTATCAGTTTCAGGAGCACATATCCAAGTGTCCTGGGTTGCATTTGAAAAAAATCGGATCTGTGTCGTTCAGACTGTCATTAAAAGATCAGATACAGGTCACAGAGAGGCCAAAAAATGGGATTTGGGTCACTTCAGGCTGCAGTCTGAACGCAGCCTTAGTTTGGACACATTTCTCCGTACATTGGCAGACAAAATATTTCTGTACACGTCTGAATTCATTCTGCTGCTACCAACATCAATTACATCGTCAATAAAAGTTAATGAGCCTGTTCCAAAAGCGGCCGTGCACACCCAAGCCCTGACATTACCACCGCCATGCTTCACAGATGAGCTTGTATGCTTCATGTTACAATTGGGTGCAGTCTAACTCTTGGTTAGCGGTGACATTAGTCAATCTATAAGAGCGCTCCCTTTCTGTCCTCTGACCTCACGCTCTTACTTCCGGTTTTCCCGTTGTTGACACAGCTTGTTCACCGCGCTCAGTGCTTGCTGCCATGGGCCTATATTGCCACAGCATCTGTGTGTGCCAGTCATGCCGGCGAGTGGGTGGCCTGGCTGTTTGGGTTCTTCCCTTCGCCGCACTCGTCCAGCGACTAATACAGATTGTCGGCTTTTCCAGACGTGACTTACGAGTAACTTAAGAAAGAACAAGAAAGTTCACAGACATATTGATCAGCTTGTTTTGCAGGATACTTCGCAGACATATGGATCAGGCTACTAGGTTCATGTACGCCCCCTTTTGGACCTTGATTTGGGGCAGCAACCAAAAAAAAAACATAACAAAGAACATTTTGATATGATTCAAATAACAGTGAAGCATCAACAAAAGAAAATAATTCCCACAAGATCTTGAGCCATGGAGTTGAGTGCCTTGTCTTGCAGTTTCTGTGTACTGGTGTTTTCCAGAGATCTGAGCTTGGACTGGATTTACGAACAAACCGTCAAACATCATTCAGTGAACTGTGAACCCAATTGTCCTAACACATGGAAACATTACTGTCACAATGAAGTAATTTACGGAAAATGTATAAATAAATTGCATACGTTTGATATATGTGAATTATGCCTCTGTTCATCAACAATGAACCTACGTGCCTTTTATAGGAGCTGGTCCTGGGACGACTCCCAGGTGGCGCTGTTGGTTCTTTTCCTCTATGACGAGTTGTGTTAATGTAATTGTTAACTATTGGTTCAGTCAGTAGTTACCACGAGACATCAAGGTAGACCCACTCGGACATGCCACATTCAGATCATGAGCAGTTCCTTTCTTCCTCCACACTTTGGCCTTTCTGTCACTTTGGGAAAGATTCATCTCATCAGTCCATAAGATTGTGTTCCACAACTTTTGAGGCTCATCTCTGTACTTCTTTGCCAATTCCAATCTGGCCTTCCATTTCTTACTGCTGATGAGTGGTTTGCATCTTATGGTATGGCCTCTATACTTCTGCTCTCTGAGTCTTCTTCGAACAGTGAACTGTGATCCATCCACCTGCACTGTGGAGGTCGTTGGTGATTTGACTTACTGTTGTTTTGGGCTTTTTCTTCACAGCTCGCACAATATATCTGTCATCAACTTCTGTTGTTTTCCTGTCAAACTGCAAACAAAAAAACACAACATTTTTGGTCCACTTTCTGTGATGTCGTCTGGCTTTCCCAGAGTCACCATGAGCACACAAAGCTCAGCCTAAACTTCAGGCCTGAATTAACTTTGGTTAGACCCAGGTTTATTTCTGCAATGACTGGGGCTTAAGCTAAAGATGGCGATAGATTCAGCTCAGGATTTCAGGCTAAGCCTGGATTTGTTAAACCACTTTGATGGAATCCCCCACAGGAAAGTTCTGCACATCACATCAGGTTTGTCAGGCTGTAGTGTGCAGTTTTGAATCCTGCTTTTGTATATTTATGAAGAATTGCCATGCAGGTGAAATGAAATGACGCAGGCTTAGAGAAAGCTCAAACAGTTGTTCCCTGAAATGTTCCATGATATGACTTTAAACATTTCCATCTGCCCTGTATTCATTACAGGTGTTTCTGTTGCTCAAAAATACAATCACTCCTTCTGTGACTCTCCACAGATCTGAACTGTAATGTAGCCTAGTGCCTGCCCATCTTCCTTTTGCTAGATAGGTTTAAATCTGTAATGTGGAACATTCTAGACAAAGCAATGACATCTCCATGGAGACGAACATTTGACAGACCCTCAACCAGAAAAATTACACAATGCACCTTTAACAAAAGATAGAAAATAAAAGTGATGCTCTGTACGTCCTGGCGTCTGTGTGGACAGCCTCTTCATTCTGTATTTTGCGTTTTCCACAGACACTGTGGTAATTGTCCCATTACTATAACCATGTTCCCAGAGTAATCGCATGGACGTAATCAGCAAAGGTCAAACTGCGCTCGCTCCCACTCAAATTATACCTCTCTGAAAATTATCCACCATTTTGTGAAAACACCAACAGGTAATTTCTTCTATTTGGCCAACACACACATGCAGATGTATTACTGACATCACAACATTCTATAGGCCAATATTATTAAATACAGATGGGGACAGCTAAAATGAATATTGTTCACCTGCAGATTTCTGCCGTAATACAGCATGGTCCTGGGTCTAGTTCAGACCTGGGCATAGTCCAGCTCCTGGACCACATACGGCCCTTTGGTTTAAGCAATTTGGAAACTAAAAAATGTTATAATTTTACCTCAAGCATGGACTAAAGCTAGTCTGATTCATCAGCCAGTTTCACTTCATGGAAACCGTCTGCCCTCGCAGCATTAGGATTCATTCGCTCCACGGTAGGCAGGTACTTTTATTTAACCTATCGCTGCTATTTGGTTGTGATGTATGTCATGCGCCGATAACTGGTATATTAAGCTTTTCTCAAATCCTGTAGGAAGAAGGGCAATAACGTCTTTCCCCTTGATGAAATTCACCAAACATTCTCTTTGTTACGGCTTTAAATCCTCGATCTCAGGAATCGTTGCCAACACAGAATGTCTGGCTTCGTCTACATCCATCTCGACCACTTTGTTTACTGTTGTGCTGTGCACAAAAGGGACCTAGACAGGGGCTTGAGTTTGACATCATGGCTTCACAGCTCTTCACTGATTGGCTGGTGCACAGTCTACAACTTCTGGGGTTCTTGCAAACCATCTAATGTATTCTGATTCCTGACCTAGTCGCTGGAGAGAAATGAAATTGAGCGGACGCACTAGGTGGCAACAGCCTGGCTAGACTAAAGCTACATTGCTTTTATTTTAGAGGTGTTTTTTTTTTTTTTTAATTACAGTTTTTGTAAGGCAGCCTCACTTTTTCATTGCTTAGTCATAACAACCTTACCAAACTTACCAGTCTGACCAGCTCATCAAAACAATGCTGTTTACTGCTTAACTGAGTTATGCGGCCCTCCACAATATTTTCTGTTTCTCATGTGGCCCCATGGAAAAAAGAATTGCCCACCCTGGTCTAGTCAATAATAGAAATGCATTTCCAATATTTCATGGCAAAGTACAGTGTGATCAACAGGAAAATCTATCTCTTGCCCCCCGTCTGGAAGTATGATGTCATCTGAAAATCGCAGTGACATCACACTGGGGGTGTTCTGCGTATATTTCTATTGGCGGAATGGTGCTCATTTATCATAGTGACACAACACATACACATTAGCAAACACATCCAAAAAAATTTAACATTGTCTGAAAACTTACAAAAAAATAGAAAATGGACATAAATTTATTTTCAGGAGCCTGTGATCAGTCCGAGCGTTTATGAATCGAGCATAAATCAGATCACCTGTTGTAGTTCCACCCAAGTCACCTCTTTCTGGTCAGATTTAGTAAAAATAAAGCATTAAATGTAATTTGAGAGCTTGCAACAGAGCAGAGCCTACAGTTAGCCTCACACCCCAGCAAATGTTAATGACATCAGCTGCAAAGTATCAACAAAATATTATTTATTTCCGTGCTTGTTGCTTACCGTCTGGAGAGCTCTGGACACATCAGCTGCTGTTGACCGACGGATCGTCCACTGAAAGCTCTTTGTTCAAAAACTCTTCAAAATCTGCAAAAGATTCAAGATCAGTTTCAAATTTTACCACATGATGAAAAATTTAAAGGTCCTATATTACAAAAAATGTCCCTGTGTGAGCTTTAAGTCACGTTAGAATGTTTTACCTCCTCAAAAACAGACCTAGAGTTGTGTTTTTTGTTGAGTAACTGTTTATTATTAGTCTGTCCATATCCCCAAAGCTCAAAATGCTCTACTCCAACTTGTGATGTCATGAAGTGGTAGTTTAAGTGAACATCTCCTTTTACCTTTAGTTGTGTAGAGATTCCAATTCCAGATCTGAAATCGTACACGTGATTCTAGAGTGTATGAACTTTAAAAACACAATTTCTGTATCACTGCATGACATCACAAGGTGGAACAAGTGTTTTCTCTTTTTCTTTCAGCCTAAATGCTCAGGTTTGTGTGTTAAACTAAACATGTGAATGAAACAAAACACAACTCCAGGTCTGTTTGTGATGAGGAAATATTAGAACACAGATCAGAGTAATAAGAGCTACATCAAATTCGGACTCATTTGTTGCATTTTAGGAGAATGTTTTTCCACAGACCAGTGTTTTTTTTATTGTTGCACATATTTCTGGTTGTACTATCCATCCTAAATGACGTGGATTTTCAACGCTTTTTGCTCCACTCTGAGGCAGACCCGCTCACTCTCCGCCCCGGGGAAGTGCCTCCGTTTTGGGGTGATTCGTGTGGATCTGTGGCCTGGCTTTGCACCTCCAGCTCTCCTCCATCTTTCATATCTTCTTTCTTTCATGTTTTTATTCTGAGCTAAATCTGAGCTCAGGCCAGTTCTTATCTGAATACATCTGCTGTCTCCACGCTGCTCTGTGTCTCGGAGAATAACAAAAAGTGTGCCAGAAAATACCACAATGCAACAGAGATGAGGTTTCCAATACAACTGTGAATGTAGGTTGGAATTTTGGTTTAATATGGTAAAACTTTTTTGTTTGTTTGCTTGTTTGTTTGTTAGAATGTTTGGTAGCATTTAAAAATAACTATACCTTAATTAGTCTTACAGGTCCTGTATTATGCAAAACTGACTCTTGAGCTTTCTTCTCCTGGACCAACACAGCATCACTGGTGAAGAAAGCCCAGCAGCACCTCTCCTTCCTCTGGAGACTCAAGCGAGCAAGTGCCTCACCACCATCATGACAATATTGTACAGAGGAAACACTGAGAGCGTCCACCAGCTGCATGACTGTGTGGGGCGGAAGCTGCACTGACCACGACAGGAGAGTCCTGCAGTGCAGAGTGAACTTTGTGTTAGGATGCAGAGTGAACACTTCTGCTCAACGGGAGGAGGTACAGGAGCATCCACTCCCGCACCATCAGACTCACTAACAGCTTCATCCACCAGGCTGTAAGGATGCTGAACTCTCTCCCCTCTCTAACCACCAGCTGCCAGGAAGCAAGAATCTGTGTCTCCCCAAAGAAGAACACTTGGAACTTTTCCATTTATTATTCTAAATATTTATTTAGAAGATCAGAAATGAGGAACACAATTTACATTCTTCATATGTTTCATATGAAAATTGACAAGAAACTTGATGAATTGAATTGAAGCCATATATAATATTGTTGATTCATCAAAATTATACCTACAGTTATGTTTTGTTTCATTCACACATGTTTGAGTAACATTTTATTGTTAGTCTGTCTACATCTCCAAATCTCCAAACGCTCTGTTACAAATTTTGTTAGCATGAAATGTTGTTTAAGTGAACAGCTCCTTTCACCTTCAGTTCAGTGGAGATTGGCAAACTGGCTGAAATCATCCAAATGATTCTCGTAAAGGTGTATGGTAAGTAAGTTTTGTATTTATACAGCGTTTTTCACAGACATTTGTCACAAAGACTCTCTCCAGACCCGGTGGGGGTAAGCTACAGTTGTAGCCACAGCTGTCTTGGGGCAGACTGACTGAACCGCGGCTGCCAATCGACGCCATCAGCCCCTCCAACCACCACACACATGCACGCACACCTTTCATACTGGGCAATGTGGGTGAAGTGTCTTGCCCAAGGACACAATGACTTCTGATTTCTGTGACTGGCGGCTCACTGTGGCATCTGATTTTCCCAGAGGTTTTCCATGAAAGTCCTAACCAGGCCCAACCCTGCTTAGCTTCTGAGATCTGACAGGACCAGGCTTTGACAAACTGGTATGTCCACAATGAGTATAGAGTTTAAAACCACAGTGGAGCACCTCCTGTATCACCACATGACATTACAAGGTGGCATTTTCCGTTTGAGAGAAGAACTCAGCTTAAATGTGTAGGGTTTGTGTGTTAAACATGTGAATGAAACAAAACACAACTCCAGGTCTGTTTGTGATGAGGAAAAAACAGACCAAAGATCAGATTAATCGTGTTATTGGACGCTTTTAGAAATAAAACACGTAAAACAAAGTAGATATGATTAATGCCATACTGTGGAATGTTCTAGAAAAGTTACATAGTGCACATTTAAATCAAACCATAATAATGATATTACTTTGTCAAGAATGTTTCACAGTATGGCATTAAACTTATCTATCTCCAAGGAAACAAGCCAATTTTCTTAGCAATTGAAAAAATGCAAGTTTAATGCCCTACTGTGGAACAATAGCATCTCCTCATCTCCATGGTGACGAGCAGGTACCAGACCCCCCCACCGAGAAGTGACAGAGTGATCTTTAAAGTGAAAGAGCACTTGAGCCTCTGCTGTCTCGAGTCCGTCGCCGCTCAGAGGGTCGGAGCGTCTGCCCCACAGTGGCATTTGAAGGACGAGCGAGGAACGGACAGAACGCTGAGGAGGAGGAGGAGAAGAGCCGGAGAACGAGTGAGAGACGGAGGATTGGACATCGAGCGGTGGGTCTGCAGGACTGATAAGAAGAAGCTTAGAAAGAGGCGGGGGAGAGGAGGAGAGAGAGAGAGGAAGAGGAGAGAAAGGGGGATAGCAGGAGAGAGAGGAGAGAGAGAGAGGAAGAAAGGAGAGAGAGGAGGATAGGAGGTGGAGGGAGAAGAAGAGGAGGAGGTAGAGTGGAAGAGGAGGAGACGAGAGAGGAAGAAGCGAGAGAGAGGAGGATAGGAGGAGGAGGGAGAAGAGGAGGAGGAGGAGGAGAGAGAGATAGGAAGAGGAGAGAGGGATGAGAGGAGGAGTGAGAGGAAGAGGAGGAGACGAGAAAGAGGAGCGAGAGAGGAAGAAGGGAGAGAGAGGACGATAGGAGGAGGAGGGAGAGGAAGAGGAGGAGGAGAGAGAGATAGGAAGAGGAGAGAGAGGGGATAGCAGGAGGGGGGAGAGAGAGGAATAAGGAGGAGGGGGGAGAGAGAGGAGGATAGGAGAAGGAGGGAGAAGAAGAGGAGGAGGGGAGAGAGAGAGGAGGATAGGAGGAGGGTAGAGAGGAGGAGGGAGAGAGAGGAGGATAGGAGGAGGGGAGAGAGGAGGAGGGAGAGAGGGGGAGGAAGAGTAAGAGGAGGAGGAGAGACAGAGGAAGAGGGGGGAGAGGGGGATAGGAGGAGAAAGAGAGGAGAGGGGAGGAGAAATCGAGAGTTATATTAAAGTTTTGAGAGTAAACGGATAACATCACGAGAGAGAGAGAGAAAAGGGAGGAGAAGAGAGATAGAGACTGACAGAGGGAGGAGACAAACAGACACAGAGAGATAGAGGGAGAGAGAGACAGACAGATGGAGAGAGAGAGAAAGGGAGGAGAGAAGAGAGAGACAGAGAGGGGGAGAGAAGAGACAAACAGAGACGGAGAGAGAGGGAGACAGTCAGACAGAGATGAAAAGAGAGAGAGACAGACGAAGGGGCAGACAGAAATAGAGACAGAGAGAGAGAGAAAGAGAGGAGAGAACAGAGAGAGACAGACAGAGGGAGGAGAGAGAGAGACATCGTAGTCGTCTGTTGTGGTAAAGTGGAGAGTGTGATGAGGCTTACTGAGCGCGTGCAAACTCCTGTCCGGCTCCTGCACCTGTCTGTCAATGGCTTTGACCTTTGACCTCCTTCCTCTCGTTTATTAAAGGAGACACATCACACTTTCCTCTGGCTCCTTCATCCTATAAACACCAAATCAAAGTGTCACCAGTGGCAAAGACTGTCTTTGCGTCCTCAGGTAAGACACTTCACCCACATTGCCGAGTATGAAAGTGGAGTGTGCAGTGGAGGTCAGAAGGGCAGATGGCACCAACTGGCAGCCTCACTTCCATCAGTCTGTCCCAGGGCAGCTGTGGCTACAGTAGTAGTTTACCATCACTGAGTGTTGAGTGAATGAATAATGAACTGTAAAGCGCTTTGGGTATAAATAATAATAAATAAATAAAAATGTATTAATTCATTCTGCTCCTCTGGCTCCATCTGTAGGCACTTCTCCCTGAAGGACTCCAACCATGGCCTAGGATTCCAAAGTTTATCTTGCTTCTGTTCATCTGTAACACTGACGTTGTCCACAATGTGGATGGATGAAAGCAAAGCATTGAAAACAGTTATGACTATCACTGTTCTCTGATTCTGTTTCAAAATGATACACTTTTATATAGTACATAACTATAAACACACACACCTATCCATCTGTTCTATAGAGGCTTTACACCGTCACGTGACCCCTATAGCAACGGTACCTACGCCGCCATGACACCGGGCAACACTATGTCATTGACTTCAGCAGCATCGGAGAAACATGGGCAGGTGTTGTTGTGTATTTGGTTGTTCTAGACGCTCTTAACGGGAAAAAACGATTAATTTCTTCACTGTTCCTCTAGAAATGACTCATCAGGATCAAACAAGGGAATTATTGGAAAAAAATGGGAATTATGGCTAAAGAACATAAACCTCGAAGAGATTTCCTGTGGTACCATCAAGACACACTCACGTCACTTTCATCAAGGTATTTGCTATTTAAATTGTTTCATAGTTTATTTAATGAGAGAAGCACATTTACTGAACTAAAATGTAAAAAGAAAACATTTGCAGTGTGAGTGGCAGTAGAAACTGGATCTTCCAGCGCACATATAAACATGTCACTCGTCGTAGGACCATGTTTTCTTTATTGTCTTGTTTATCCACAACTTTGTCTTCTAGAATGAATCACTTTTTGTGAGTGGATCTTTCTAATGTTCGCGAGGATCTTTTCATGGCCGATTCTTTCGAGGTTCGGCTCACAGACTCTTCGACTCGTGCGTCATGTTGATCACAGGAGCCCAGTGTGGGTTCGTTGAATCGTAAACTAGTGCGGGTTTTCCTGGATAAATTAATGACATTTTAGTTCAGTAAATGTGCTTCTTTCATTAAATAAACTATGAAACAATTTAAATAGCAAATTCCTTGATGAAACTTCGGGTGTCTTGATGGTAACATTAGAAATCTCTTCGTGGTTTATTTTTACTAGCTATAATCCTCGTCTTTTTTTTTTGATAATTCCCTTGTTTGATCCTGATGAGTCATTTCCAGAGGAATATTGAAGAAATGATTCCTTTTATCCTGTTCAGAGCGTCTAGAACAACCAAATACACAACAACACCTGCCCATGTTTCTCCGATGCTGCTGAAGTCAATGACATAGTGTTGCCCGGTGTCATGGCGGCGTAGGTACCGTTGCTATAGGGGTCACATGACGGTGTAAAGCCTCTACTGGCTCAACACTCAGGGCTGAGGGATTCTCTGTGTAAAAAGGGCACCCTTTATAACCGAGCATTGCGTTTTTGCAACATTTACATAAATCACTCTAAATCATGTGTAGTATACTTTTAAAAATTAACTTATCTAACACTAAACATGTTACAAATGAAAGAAAAAAATATCACAGATTGTTTACTTACTTCTACAATTGTTCAGATTGATCCAGAAAAGAGAGCTGGGTGCTCAGTAGAAGGCAGCCCTGTCGTTTGACTTTGGAATGTGATATTCACTCCAATATTCATATTTTCCCTCCAAAAATGTTGTGTGATGTAAGACAGAGTGTTGGCTGCTGGGATATGCAGTTTTTGTTATATTCAGTCAATGTGAGCCACTACTAGACAAATCTAAGTAAATGTTGCAATTCTGCAGCTGTGGGCAGTTTACTCTTCTGTCCTCAGGTCCTGAACTGAATACACATGATCATAAAAAATAGAATAAAATATAATAGAATTGAATAGAATAACACAGAATAGAATAAAATAAAATATAATAGAAGAATAAAACAGAATAAAACAAAATAGAATAGAATACAATAAAAAACAGAATAAAATAAAAATGAATAGAATAAAATAAAATAGAATAGAACAGAATAAAACAGAATAAAATAAAAATGAATAGAATAAAATAAAATAAAATAGAACAGAATAAACAGAATAAAATAAAACAAAATAGAATAAAATTAAATATAATAGAAGAATAAAACAGAATAAAAAAAAATATAATACAATAGAATAAAACAGAATAAAATAAAAATGAATAGAATAAAATAAAATAGAATAGAACAGAATAAAACAGAATAAAATTAAACTAAATCGAATAAAATAAAATATAATAGAAGAATAAAACAGAATAAAACAAAATAGAATACAATAGAATAAAACAGAATAAAATAAAAATGAATAGAATAAAATAAAATAAATAGAACAGAATAAACAGAATAAAATAAAATAAAATAAAATAAATAGAACAGAAAAAACAGAATAAAATAAACAAAATAGAATAAAAATAAAATAATAGAATAGAATAGAATAAAACAGAATAGAATAAAACAAATAGAATACAATAGAATAAAACAGAATAAAAAGAATAAAATAGAATAAAATAAAAATGAATAGAATAAAATAAAAAATAGAAAAGAACAGAATAAAACAGAATAAAACAAAATAGAATACAATAGAATAAAACAGAATAAAATAGAATAAAACTGCACAGCTGTATTCCTTTTTGCGGCGCTCACTCTTTGTTGAAGCACATCGTCATAAACAGTTGTACTTTTATTTTCATCCTCTGTTCTTTGTGTCTCGTCCCTCAGCTGTTGCAGTAAGTCCACTCACTCTGTCTGTGTCCAGGAATAACCACAGGCCACAGGGCGGAGACGAGAACACACTCCATCACTCCATCCCAACAGAGGAAGAGGACAGGAATCACATCTCTCCTCCTCCTCGCTCTCTTCTTCTGACACAAACGAGCACATCACGTTCAGACTTGGAGAATGTCAATGAAGAGTCTTGCCAAAGGACACAACATGACAGAACGTGGTCCAAGCGGGAATCGATCCTCTGACCTTTGGGTTGCCGTCGGGTGCCACTGCTCTAACCACCGGGCCTCTGTCGCTCCTGTTCTCTTCTTCCTCTACCTCCTTGCTTCCTCCCCTCCTTGAGTTTTCATCCTCCACCTCTTCTCCATTTTCTTTCTCTTCTCCTGTAGTCTTCATCCTCTGCCTCTCCCTCCTCTTCTCTTCTCCTCTTCCCCTCCACTTTTTCCCTTCTCTCCTTTAGTCTTCATCCTCCGCCTCTCCTCTTCCTCCCCTCCACTTTTCCTCCCTCTCCTTCAGTCTTCATCCTCACCTTTAATAATCGTCTGCCTCTCCTCTTCCTCCTCTCCTTTGTCTCCTCCTCCACTCTCCTCTTCCTCCCCTCCACTTTCTTCCTCCTCTCCTTTAGTCTCTTCCTCTCTCCTCTCCTCTTCCTCCCCTCCACTGTTTTCCTCCTCTCCTTTAGTCTTCATCATTACATTTAGTAATCCTCTGCCTCTTCTCTTCTTCCTGTACCTCCTCTCCTCTTCCTCCTCTCCTTTAGTCTTCATCCTCTTCCTCTTTTTCCTCTCCTTCCTCTCCTCTTCCTACCCTCCGCTTTTTCCCTTCTCCCCTTTAGTCTTCATCATCCGCCTCTCCTCTCCTTCCTCGTTCCTCTCCGCTTCCTCCCTTCCTTTAGTCGTCATCCTCAGCTTTAGTAATCCTCCACCTCTCCTCTTCCTCCTCTCCTTTAATCTTCATCCTCCACCTCTCTACTTCCTTTCCCTTCTCTCCTCTTCTTCCCCTCCACTTTCTTCCTCCTCTCCTTTAGTCTTCATCATCACCTTTAGTAACCCTCCACCTCTCTGCTCCTCCTCTCCCTCCTCTCCTTTAGTCTTCAGCCTCTGCCGCTCCTCTTCTTCCTCTCTCCTTTTCCTCTTCCTAACCTCTAGTTTTTCCTCCTCTCCTTCCGTCTTCATCCTCACCTTTAGTAATCCTCTGCCTCTACTCTTCTTCCTTTACCTCCTCTTCCTCCTCTCCTCTTCATCCCCTCCACTTTTTCCCTTCTCCTCTTTAGTCTTCATCATCCACCTCTCCTCTTCCTCCCCTCCAC
Organism: Boleophthalmus pectinirostris; assembly: GCF_026225935.1. Taxonomy (NCBI): domain Eukaryota; kingdom Metazoa; phylum Chordata; class Actinopteri; order Gobiiformes; family Gobiidae; genus Boleophthalmus; species Boleophthalmus pectinirostris. Next base: position 1,295,374 of record NW_026571095.1, read on the forward strand.
TGTTTTCCTCCTCTCCTTTAGTCTTCATCCTCAGCTTTAGTAATCCTCCACCTCCCCTCTTCCTCCTCTTCCCTTTTCTTTCTCCTCTCCACTTTTTTTCCTCCTCTCCTTCAGTCTTCATCATCACATTTAGTAATCCTCTGCCTCTCCTCTCTTCTTCCTGTACCTCCTCTCCTCTTCCTCCTCTCCTTTTGTCTTCATCCTCACCTTTAGTAATCCTCCGCCTCTCCTTCCTTCCTTCCTTCCTTCCTTGCTCTCTCTGCCATCTCCTCTTCCCTACTTTCTTACTCCTCTCCTTTAGTCTTCTTAATCTCCTATTTTTCCTCCTCTCCTCTTCCTCCTCTTCCTCCTCGTCGTGTCTCTCAATCTGAAGTCCTTTAAGCTCTTAACCCCGGTCCATGTTCTGGATACAGACGTAAACACTACACACACACACACACACACACACTGGATCCACTGCACAACTGTTTTGGGCTTAAGTGTTTAAAGTTGCACTGTGGCACTTTTCTGTTATTGCTTTGCCTCAAATGTTCCGCAGTTTGGCATTAAACTTAAACATAAGACACTATTTTCTAATCTACTGTATGTTCTAATGTCATTTCCTCATCACAAACAGAGCTGGAGTTGTGTTTTGTTTCATTCACACATGTTTAACACACAAACCTTGCAGATTTAGACCGAGTTCTTCTCTCAAATGGAAAACACACTGTTCCACCTTGTGATGTCATGTGGAGGTGCTCTACTGTGTTTTTAAACTCCTTACACCTTCATTAGAATCATGTGGATCATTTCAGTCCCAGATTTGCAGCAGAACTCTGGTCCCGTCCACACTAGTATGTATTCAAGTGTTTTTTGTTGTGGATGCAGTGTTCGTCCACACTAATCCGACTGAAAACAGCTCCAGAGACATAATGATCTGGTGCCTCCAGCTCCCACGAATTCATCGGAGTACAGATCTGATCCGGCACCGTGTGGACGCCTGAAAACGCTGATACGCTCATGTAGGTCTATGTGCTGTGAAGTAAATCACCGCCAAAATGCTAAGAGGCTAGAATATATGTCCATTCATATATACGGTCTGTGTGTTCGACCTGCAGACGTATAATCTCTGAAAAGTTTAACATGAACCACCTCCAACGCGATAGAAGCACAGAACAGACTCACCATCAGCAGAACACCCCTCTGTCACAGAAAGAACACTCATATTCCACTAGGGAAGGATTGTGGACACAGAAACGACGTGTCTGGACGCAGATCGTTTCCGATACTATGATACGGTGATAAACGTAGTCTAAATGTAAAAGGAGCTGTTCATGTGAAAACTCCTGCTTCATGACATCACAAGGTGGAACAGAGTTTTGAGCTTTGGAGATGTAGACAGACTAATAATAAAGGGTTACTGTATTTTTGGACTATAAGGTGCACTTGGATTATAAGGTGCATTAAGCAAAACAAATGGACGACACTTGAGACGTGGTGTAATTCCCCCGCTGTTTCCTCCCTGTCTTGGTGAATGTGGATTATGAATGTGAATGTGGGTGGATCATTTAAGTTTGTTTATTATTTCCTACAAAGGACTCAAATACACATTGAGTAATAATGTGTTTAATGCAGCTCTGTGCACATTTGTTTATGTTTTACAGAAACAAAACTTAAAAGCACATGGACCATTTGCATAAACTAGAAGCCTGAAAAAACAGCTCCTTGCGCTGAGGCAGTTCAGCTTCTGTTGGACTAACTTACTCCGCGAGGCTCCTCACTATGTGTAAAATAGTTAGTCCATTACATCAGCCTGGTGCTAACAGGTGATGTAAGGACAGAAACAAATGCAAAGTTCTTAAAATGTTAATTGATTGAAACTGTGTTGGAGTGAACTGACCAGTTGTGGTGTGAATCCTGATCTCAACATAAACATCACAGGTTGAGTGGTCAGATCCACTGACCCACAGGTTGGTGGTGTGATTCCAGCTCCCACAGATGAATGCTGTTGTTGGGTCCTTGGGCAAGACGCTTAACCCACCTTGCCCACAGTGTCTGCGTACACTGGTGTGTGAGTGTGTGAGTGAATTGGTGAGTGGTTCCTTGTTGTAAAGTGTTTTGAGAGCCTTACATAAGTGCATTTAAGAAACTGTGGTTAAAATGAATTGTACTTACCCTCTGGTGTTGTCTGCCTCAGGTGTTCCGGCTAAAAGAGTCCCCTGTGTAGCTGGAGCACCTGAAGATGGTTCCAGGGCAGGCAGCCATTTTGTTAGAAGGAGGGGAGCACAGATATTTTAACTCTTTTCTATTTAGAGTTTTTAAATTAATAATAAAACACTGCTAAATTAATAAAGATATATATATTTCTGTATTTTGATGTAATTGAAGATTTGAGCACTGTTTTTGATAGCTAACTTTTGAAATATTGAATTGAAATGATCTGAAGTTACCTGCAGTTTGAGATGAGCTCACCCAGTTAAAGGAGATGGCCTAAAAAAGGAGCCAGCCTCACCTTTGTCTAGAGAGAGGTGCTGTGTGTGTGCAACTTACTGTCATGCCTATTTTTTACTTTTGTACTTTTTTGTAAATATTTTAGATTTTTTATATTTTTCTTTGGTTATGGAATAAATTCACTTTGGGTCTGCACTAAAAACTAATTAACTCGACTCTGTTCCTCTCAGGTTGCTCCAACAATCCGGTGCGGCTTCGTAGTTTACCAAAGTCGTCCTAAAACAGATATTTTGACACATTTTTGAGCGCCGTGTACCACATAAAATCAGTTCGAGGTCAGTAAACACAACCAGAATTAATACATAAAGTGCACGGGATTATAAGGCGCACTGTTGATTTTTGAGAAAGTGGAACGATTTTAAGTAAATGGTCACGTTTTTCTATAGCGCTTCAACACACTCCAAATCGCTTTACAACAAGGAACCTCACACATTCATACACCAGTGTACACAGACACTGTGGGCGAGGTGGGTTAAGTGTCTTGCCTAAGGACACAACAACAGCATTCATCTGTGGGAGCTGGAATCACACCAGCCAACCTGTGAGTCAGTGGATCTGACCACTCAACCCATAATGTTTTTGGGGTTTTTTTTATGTCAAGAGCGGGATTCAAACCGTCAACCTTCACATCAGTGGACAAACGCTCTACCAACTGAGCTACTATTTCACAAGTGCGCCTTATAGTCTGAAAAATACGGTACTCAAACATGTGCGAATGAAACAAAACACAACTCCAGGTCTGTTTTTGAGGAGGAAACAACATTAGAACATGACTCAAGAAGAACACATGAACATAGATCTGTTGTAACTCTCTGGTTGAGGTATGGATGACTTTAAACAGCTCAACTTTACATTTATTCAATTACAGGTGGATTTATAGCTCAAAAATACATAGAAAAACAAACATTCTGACCTGTAAGGTTTAAAGCCATACTGTGAAACATTCCAGATAAAGAAATTACATTCCTCCCCCAGAAAAGTTACACCTTTAGTGAACAGTTACACACTCAGTTCTTTATGCAAAACACACCACCAGTTGTGTTTAATTAACGTCAGGCTTGGCAGAGTGGCTCACCTAACAGCAAGAAGGTTCCTGGTTTGATTCCAGTGCAGTGTAGCCATCTTTCTGTGTGGAGTTTGCATGTTCTCTGTGTATCTGTGTGGGTTTCCTCTGGGCAATGCTGTTTCCCCCATCGACCCAAAGCACGCACAAAAGATACTCTGCAACTGATGTCATCAACATTTACTGAGGGTCTGAAGATGTTGCTCAAGTTGGACTTCAATCTGAGCTTTGTTTTAACACAATCTGACCAGAAAGAATGAACTAAAGGCCGCTATACACTATAGGAGGATTTGTCCGAATTTGGCTGCGATTTGTTTCTCCCTGAGTTCGGGGAGGCGAGACCTGACGGTGTGTCTTTGTACATGATTTTGAAGCCACTGCCCTCCTCATGTGTGATTTTGAGCTGCTCTTTCAGGTCGTAACCACCAAGCATCTTCAGTGCTATGGAAATAAAACAGAACCTCTCAAAAAGTTGTACATTTTAACTGCAGCATCTCATCCACATTATCCATAGAATTTGTCCTCCGTAAATATTAACATCCAGTCCACAAAACAGCGCTGTGAATCCAGTTTGAGGTGTTCTTTGAAAGAAAAATGATGAGAATAGTTCCTCACATGCGTCTGTTTACATCCACACAGCGCACAGATCGATTAGTGATAGTGACTCTACTTCCTGCATCTGAAGTTTTGCTGCACATTTCACAAATCATAACACACTTTTGACTTGTATCTTGTATCTTGCAGATCTCTGAACTTTTAAACACTTCAGAGTCTCAGAATGAGTGGTTTTACTGTAGACAGGAAACAGCTGACGTGTTCACACTCACAACTTGATATCCTGTGGTCCGCAGACAGATCCTGCTGCAGTCTTTGCGACAGGAGATTTTAAATCTCTTAAGATTCTCCTCTTGTTTGTGGTGAGCACTCTTTGTCACACATTTAAAAATCGTTTAAGACTGAAAAATCCTGTGGTGCATAGAGGCCTTTAATTGGAACTATAACAGTTAACAACTATTTGTGCTGTTAAACAATTCTCTCAAACATTACATTAGAGTCACACTAACTAGAATTAGTAAGTTTTTCAGTTTGTCACTCTCACCTTTCTGTTGAAAATCTAACTCTTAAAGAGAGCCATGAACACTCGTAATGATCTGTGCTGGGGAAGTTCATATTCTACATGAACTAGTTCAAAATTCAGTTCAAATTTCAAAATGAACTTGTTCATTCATAATTCCTAATTGTTTATAGTTAATATTTCGTTCATAGAATAAACTAGTTCATCTTTCTTTTTTTTTCCAATACATTCCTGTGTGCTATTATTTTTCAATATCATTGTCAAAGCCCAAATAAAACCACACACAGCAATTATTTGATCAGTTTTAACAATGAAACTGTGTGTTAGATTTTATCTTTCATACCATTTTGAATCCTTCTCCAACCAGAATTGAGCACTTAGGGAGCAGCATTTCCCCACTGTTGTGTTCGTTCAGTCACACGAGGAGCAGCTGCAGCTTTCACCTCGACAGTACGTACAGATTATTAGTTTATCAGCACAGTGGATGTGTGCAGAGTCTGAGTGCAGAAAGCACCGCTGTCTGTGCGGTTCACATGAAGTTACAGTGTTGGCTCACGCTGTCGTCAGCACTAAAACAGTTTATCACCCTGTAATAAAATAAGTTCTGATGCTAAATGAACATTAGTGAGTGGGATACAACTTAATGACCTGTATGAGTTAAATGCAGGTGAATGTGTAAATAACGAGAGGAAATGTCTCAAACTTTAGAAGCTGGACATCCACTCCTGATCAATACACCTATCCCCGCCCCCTGGAGAGCCTGAAATCTGTTCACATTTCCTGAAATCTCACAATGTGACTACAGACGCTACGTTTCAGAACTGCAGGGCTTAACAGGCTCAATTCAGATTTTTTGTGTGTGAAATCCGTGATGTTTTTGGCCGTTCACACTGAAGTCACATGTCAAAAGATCAGATATGTATCGGTTTCAGGAGCACATATCCAAGTGGCCTGGGTCACATTTGAAAAAATTTGGATCTGTGTCATTAAGACTGTCATTAAAAGATCAGATACAGGTCAAAAAATCAGATTTGGGTCACTTCAGGCTGCAGTCTGAACGCAGACTAAGACATGATCCAGACAGAACAGAGGCTCAGAACAGAGGACCAAGTGACCTAGTCCGATAATCCCTCTATATTCTTTTTTGTTTTGTCTTGTTTCGATGACACATGTGGCGATGTGACGCTGGTGGCTCGTGCTGTTGCCAGATTGAATGTTTTTCTTCTAAATATCGCGTGCTCTTTTCGGAGTGTTTAGCCTGGTTTTCTCCTGGAACACTACAGAAATCTGGCACCTACTGAACAAAACGTGTCAACACCGGGAATGATCACAGACTCCTGAAAATGTCAAAATGTTAAAAGCTTTCGACGGCGTTTGTGTGAACAGGGTCTCCGTGGCAACTGCTGAACATTCAACCGCAGGCGCAGCGTACATGTAGAACCCCCCCCTCCCCAGTGACAGATCAAGTCTCGGTAATGGAAGTCAAGTTTTATTTATTAGGCAGTATTTACATCGCTATGGTTACAGTCAGATCATTTTGGTTTTCCATTAGAGACGTACATAAGTGCAATGCTTTCGAGGAGGACGAGGTTAATATTATACTCAATACATCTGAACATACATGATCTCAAAGCTGTATTCTCAAGGTCAAATGTTACGCAGTGTTGCTTTAAGCTCCATCGTGCCGTCTGTATTGTACATGATTACAGAGAATGCAGTGTCCTAAAAAGAGGTGGAGTCTGGAGAGAGGGATGAACTTCAGAACTATCAGGGCTGCATCAGGCGGGCGGGAAAAAGAAGGGAGCGCAGACAGGAGGGCGGAAGTCAAGCCTTTGTCTAGAAGAGAGAGAAAGAAGAGGAGGAAGACGGAGAGAAAGAGAGGAGAGGAAAGGAGCGGGAAAAGGACGGAGAAGTCCGGAGAGAGACAAACAGCGAAGAGCGAGAAAGAGAAGAAAGAGGAGATGGCAAAAAGTGAAGAGAAAGAGGAAAATGTTGGGAGGGAGAGAGGGAAAGACAGAAACAGAGAAAGGAAGAAAGAGAGAGGAGAATGTGGTTAGCTTACACATCACACTTGCAATTTGAATTAACACAATAAAATCCAGAAATTGGAAGAAGAAACTAGAGAGAAAGAGGGAAAAAAAGGGAGGAGGGAGGAGAGAGAGAGAGAGAGTTAGCGGTTGACACATTGAAAGGACAAAAAGCAAATTGGCTTGTCCCCGTGGCGACTGGAGAGGTGATGCGTATCAGATGCACTCGGAAAATAGGATAGAATCGAAATGAAAGAGAGAGAGAGACCGAGAGAGGGAGGGAGAGAAAGAAAGAAAGAAAGCAGAAACCAAATCAACAAAAATACAGGCTTTTGTGGGAGATTCTGTTTGTCAAATACGTACAAACATGTCCGTGAAATCGTATGGAAAAGCTGCAGTTTTCTATCAAGTGCCTATGACAGTTCAGACTACTTATATTTAAAGCTGTATTGTGTAACTTTTCGGTTCGTCTTTTTGTTTCTACGGAGATGACATTGCTCTGTTTGGAATGTTCCACAGTGTGACATTAAACGCCTCTACCTTATGTAAATTTATGGAGTTACAGGTGGTTTTATCGCTCGAAAATACCAAGAAAAACATGCGTTCTGACTGCGAGCGGGGTCGCCTCTCCGCAGATCTGACCTGTTACTTGGTCTGGTTTGGTTAGTGTTCAAGTCAAGGCCGCAGTAATCGAGACCGAGACAAGACCAAGACCTCTGAGAGTCGAGACCAGACCAGACCGAGACCAGACTGAGACCAAACCGAAACCAAATCGAGGTCAAATCAAGACCATCTTTGTAAATTTTTGACATTTGTATTTTCATTTATTTTAAAACATATATAATCAATGTTTTTTAATAAATTTATCTCCATTTCATCCCTTGTCGAGTGTCAGACCTCGAGCCCGAGACAAGACCGACTCCAAATGCGGTTGAGTCCAAGCCGAGACCAAGACACGACCAAGACCACGGCCCATCGAGACTAAATCGAGATCATCTTTGGAATTTTTCGACATTTATTTGTAGTTTTATTTATTTTGGATCATAAATAATCAATGTTTTTGATGTCTCCGTTTTATCACTTGTTGAGGGTCAGACCTCAAGACTGAGATAAGCCCGAATCTAAACGCGATTGAGTCCAAGACGAGACCAAGACTCGACCACAGTCCATCGAGACCAAATCGAGACTATCTTTGTAATTTTTTGACATTTATTTGTATTTTTATTTATTTTGGCACATATTTATTGATGTTTTTTAATAAATCTATCTCCATTTTACTACTGGCTGAGTGTCAGACTAGACCAAGACTTCTGAGGATCAAGATCAAGATACGACCAAGACCATGGCCCATTGAGTCCAAATCGAGACCATCTTTGTAATTTTTCCACATTTATTTGCATTTTAGAGTTATTTTGGCACATATATATCAACATTTTTAATAAATCTATCTCCATTTTTTCCCTTGTCGAGTGTCAGAGCTCAAGACCGAGACAAGACCAAGTCCAAACGCGGTCGAGTCCGACACGAGCCCAAGTCCTCTGAGGGTCGAGATCAAAACACGACCAAGACCCCAGTCCATCGAGACCAAATCGAGACCATCTTTGTCATTTTTCGACATTTATTTGTATCTTACAGTTATTTTGGCACATATTTACCAATGTTTTTTAGAAATCTATCTCCATTTTATAACTTGTTGAATGAATCGAGACAAAACCGAACCAAATGCAGGGTCGAGACCGAGACGAGACCAAGACCACGGCCAACAGAGACCAAATTTGCAACATTTATTTGTATTTTTGGCACATTTTTTGTTTTTATTTATCACTTGTTGAGTGTCAAGTCAGTCCGAGCATGGCTGAGTCCGAGACGAAACCAAGACCGCAAAAAAAAAAAAAAAAAAAAAAGTCTCGAGGCCGATCTCAAAACCAAGACTGGTCTCGAATACTATAACACTAGTTTCCATGAAGATACAAAGGTTTAATGCCACACTGTGAAACATTCCAGACAAAGCAATAACATCTCCAAGAAGAAAAGCATTTGATGGACCCTCAAACAGAAAAGTTACATAAAAAGTTTGAATATTCTCTCTGTTTCAGCCCATTTTTTAGGTTTCAGATTTTCAGATCACACCTGGTAGTTCAATAATTGTTACCTAGCAACCATGATGTACAAAGGGCCCAAACTTCTTTTATGTACTGAAATTATGGTTTGACAAATAAAAAAATAAGAAAACACCTTTATTTTGTTGGAATCATGTTAAATTTTTGAGTTTTGGATAGAATTCTTGATAGCGTGACATCTAAAATAAAACTCTAGGTCTATTTCCTGTAAATTTCCACATATTTTTCAAATTTCTTTCACAAATTGTTTCCTGATTCATGTGGAACTCTACTTTAGATTCACAACAGGTATTATCCAACCAAATGAAGCAGAAAAAACGAGAGAATCATTCAAAACTTGTCATACACACTTTAAGCGTTTTGCAAAATTGACAATAAAAATAAATAAACCAAAACTTATAATCGCAAAAAACAGACATCTGCAAACCACAAAATGAGATTCAATAATGCGTCGTGGTTAAAAGCTTTCTAGAAACAACGCTCATGTTTGATTTTCTCATGGTAATTTAAGTGTAAAAGTTGAATGAATTATGAAAATGATCACAAAACTAGAATTTAAATCCAAACTGTGCTGATGTTAACTGGAAATGCAAACGTTTATTATGATTAGAAACCTGCTGATAGTTTCCACCCCTTCAACTTTTGTAGAAAAACTGATATTAGAGTGAAACGTTTGATTTATTGATACTTTGCAGCCGATGTCGTCAACGATCTCCGAGGGTGTGACGCCAACTGTAGGCACTGCTCTGTCTGAGGCGCTGTTACTCAAGTTAGACTTTAATCTGAATTTTCGTTTTAACACCACTGCCACGTTTACATGAGAGCTTTCATTTTGAATAAAAATAAATTCTGCTTTGAAAAGACGATGTAAACACTTAATTCCTAATGAAAATGATTATTCAGAATTTAACTTCGGAATGAAACTTCTGAACTTCTGAAGTAAGTGGGTGGTTTATTCCGATTTTAACGCCGAATTAATTTATTTCTCGATCATGTTTCACGTTTATTCTTCTTAAAATTAATTCTGGTCGTTCGCCGCATGCTCGTTGTGTCGCATTTCTATCCGGCTCCACCAGTCCCGGCTTCGGACTTTCATCCACGTCTCTTTGGATTTGTGAGCGGGATGTGGGAGTGGGTTGAGGTAGAGCAGCCGTTCAGACTCAGTTTGTCTTCTTCCTCGTTTCTCCGACACTCTTCCCTTCTCCTCCTCAGCTGACAGACGTAAAGTGTGATGAGAGAATTCTCCAGCTGCTGCACAATTATCATCGGAACCACTGTGGGAAAAGTTTGGATCGTGTTTGAGTCCGTGGTGTAACGACAAACCGAGACGACAAAAAAGCCGGTAGCAGCTGAAGTGTGTGTTTTCTTCCGGTCGACGTAAATACTTCGTGTCATGTTCCAATCAGCAGAGATGGGACCAAGTCTTTGTTTTGCAAGTCTCAAGTAAGTCTCAAGTAAGTCTCAAGTTTTTAATCTCAAGTCCGAGTCAAGTCCCAAGTCTAATCCAGGCAAGTCCAAGTCGAGTGTCAAGTCACTGGCCCATAACTCCAAGTCAAGTCAAAGTCGTCTGCTTTGAGCTTCAAGTCAAAATAGAAAGAATTCAGATTTAAAAGTGCTTCTCAAGTCTTCTCAAGTCACAGGCCTCAAGTCTGAGTCAAGTCCCAAGTCAAATACAGGCAAGTCCAAGTTGAGTCTCGAGTCAATGGCCCATAAGTCCAAGTCAAGTCCAAGTCGTCTGCTTTGAGCTTCAAGTCATTTCAAGTCTTTAAACTAAAGTACCAAATTTAGGTTAGATTTTTGCAATTTCTATGAATTTTAAACTAAATTGTACTTAAAAAAATCATAGTCACAGTTAAAAAATCATTTATATATGAGTATTTATAGAGTATATTAGAGTTGTAGAAATTAATTTTGTTAGGTTTTTTTTGTTTTTAAATGTTTTGACAAGATCTTAGTGTGAATCATTAGGGTCAAAATAGAAAGAATTCAGATTTAAAAGTGCTTCTCAAGTCTTCTCAAGTCACAGGCCTCAAGTCTCAAGTCATTGACCTTCAAGTCCCAAGTCTTAGTCCATTTTATCAAGTCAAGTTTGAAGTCCTAAAAATAATAACTCAAGTCTGACTCGAGTCCAAGTCACGACCTCTGCCAATCAGAACCCTTCCCGACCCCCAGACGTTGAGCGGAATTAAATAAAGACGATTTACATACGTGTTTTACATTTCAATTCGGAATTATTATTTCCATGTAAATTTGAAGAATATTTTAATTCCGAACTATTTAATAAATAAAAAAAAATCATGTAAACGTGGCCACTGTGATGTTTAAATCCATTTTGTGTTTTGTCTTATCTTAAAACTTTTCTATCAGTGTTCGGTAACGCGTGCATGGTGTCGCCATGGTAACTGCCGAACATTCCGTCACACATCCATCCGTATCGAACACCCTCACCGTGATGTCTCCGGCTGCAAAGTATCAACATGGATTCTACAGTGCTGCGATGTCACGTGCGTTTTTTTCTTGCACGTTATTTAAGACGGAGGAGGTGAGCGAGGTGAGAGAGGAGATTGGGTTCTGGTTCTTTTCGCTTTCCCCGAGTTTGTGCCTCATCTTGGTCCGATTCTCCATTTTTTCGGATCATCTCCAGCTCAATGGTCATAAGCACGCGCCCGGGACCCTCTCCTCCTCCTCCTCCTCCTCCTCCCCTCCTCTCTCCCGTCTTTTTCACCCCTCCTCCCCCCGTCTCCTCCCAGGGCCAGAGCAGACCGAGCGCGGGCAGCCTACCCCAGCCCGACTCCCAATCCTATTTCTTATCCTTGCGCGATTCCTGCTGGTGTTTCTTCTTTTCCGAGGAAGAGGAGAAGGAGGAGGTGGGCGCGGAAGAGGAGGAGCCGGAGGTGGCGGCCTTCACTCGGGAGGGGTCGGCCTGAGACGCGGGGCCCTGTGTGGGGGGGGAGGAAGAGGAAGAGGAGGAGGAGGAGGAGGAAGAAGGGGTGGAGGGGAGGGGAGGAGAGGGGGGAGAATGGGTCAGTCAGGAGTATAGGGATGTCAAGATGAACTGATTTGTCTTTGATTTTTTACAATTAATGACGAGAAATGTCAGGAAATAATTAACAAATCAACTGGACTTTATCGGGCGTTTGATTCGTTAAAAGTCGAGTTGATATGTTAAGTATTTGCTTTGAAAAAATGTTAAAGAAGCAACAATATATGATTTTAAAGGTGCACTATGGAACTTTTCTGGAGTGGGGTCCTGTACGTGCTTGTTTCCGTGGAGATGTGAATGCTTACTCTGCAATGTATGACTACATAATCTGTTCAAATATGTACCTACAGAAGTAATAATATATGATTTAAAGGTGCAATATGGAACTTTTCTGGTGTAGGGCTTGTTTCCATGGAGATGTGAATGTTTAGTCTGGAATATGAGGCTAAACTAATCTATAGAATCAAAATTTAAGTCAAAAGTGTTAAAAAAGTACCTACACAGACTATATAAATGAAATATTATATGATTTTAAAAGGTGCACTGCGGAACTTTTCTGGTGAACTACATGTGTGTGTTTCCATGGCGATTGTGAATGTTTAGTCTGGAATGTTTGGCTAAACTAATCTATAGAATCTAAACTTAAGTATGTGTTCAATTATGTACCTACAGAAGCAACAATATATGATTTAAAAGTGCATTATGGAACTTTTCCGGAGTGTGGTTCTACACATGCTTGTTTCCATGGAGATGTGAATGCTTTGCCAGGAATATATGGTGTTAAACTTGGAATCTAAACTCTAAGTATTTGTATTAAAAAGTGTTTAAAAAGTACCTACACAGACTATATAAATGTAATAATATATGATTTAAAGGTGCACTGTGGAACTTTTCATGCACGTTCTACACGTGCTTGTTTCCATGGTGATGTGAATGTTTAGTCTGGAATATAAGGCTAAACTAAACTATAAGTATTTGTTTTCAAAAGTACCTACACAGACCATATCAATTAACAATACATGATTTAAAGGTGCACTGTGGAACTTTTCTGGAGTGTGGTCCTACACTTGCTTGTTTCCATGGAGATGTGAATGCTGTGATATTAAACTTGCAATCTAAACTAATCTATAAGTATTTGACAATATAATTTACTATTTGTATAAATATTTGACTATATTAGACTATATAAATGTAACAATATATGATTTAAAGGTGCACTATGGAACTTTTCTGGGGTGCGGTTCTAGCATGCTTGTTTCCATGGAGATGTTAATGCTTTGCAAGTAATATAATGGAAAGTATTAGTTTTCAAAAGTGTTAAAGTATCTACACTGACTATATAAATGTAATAATATATGATTTAAAAGGTGCATTATGGAACTTTTCTAATGTGGGGTCCTACACTTGCTTGTTTCCATGGTGACGTGAATGTTTAGTTTGGAATATAAGGCTAAACTAATCTATATACTTTAAAGTTAAGTAGACATTTAAATATGTACCTACAGAAGCAACAGTTTATGATATAAAAGGCGCAATATGAAACTTTTCTGGTGTGGGGTCCAGGGTTTCCATGGAGATGTTAATGCTTTGCCAGGAATATATTGCATTAAACTTCTATTCTAAACTAATCTATATATAATGTAATAATATATGGTATTAAACTTCTAATCTATATAGTCTAGAGTGAAGTATTTGTTTTGAAAGGTGTTAAAGTACCAGAAACAATTGTGATTTAAAGGTGCACTGCGTAACTTTACTGGTGTGGGGTCCTATACATGCTTGTTTCTATGGCAACGTGAATGTTTAGTCTGGAATATAAGGCTAAACTAATCTATATAGTTAAAAGTTAAGTATGAGTTTAAATATGTACCTACAGAATTAAAGGTGTACCGTGGAACTTTTCTGGTGTGGGGTCCTACACGAGCTTGTTTCCATGGCGATGTGAATGCTTTGCCAGGAATATATGGCATTAAACTTCTATTCTAAACTAATCTATGTAGTCTATAGTTTAGTATTTGTTTTGAAAGGTGTTAAAGTACCAGACACAATTGTGATTTAAAGATGCATTGCGTAACTTTTCTGATGTGGAGTCGTATACATACTTGTTTCCATGGCGACGTGAATGCTTAATCTAGAATGTATGGCTAAAGTAATATATAGTGTTAAATAAGTCCCTACACAAACTATCCCAAAGCATTAATATATGATTTAAAGGTACATTACGTAACTTTCTGGTCCATTATTGCTTTGCCTGGAATGTTCCGCAGTGTGGTTTTACTTATACCTTGCATTCATTCAATTACAGGTTTTCTATTGCGATAAAAAATAAAAAAACACATTAAAAATACTTGGCCTGGCGGCGTCGCATGATTGTCTCCATGGAGATAGACAATGCCGTACTGCGGAACATTCCAGGCAAAGCATCGACATATCCATGGAAACAAGCAGATGCCGAAGCCTCCACTAGAAAAAGTAACATAGTGCAGCTTTAATTCGCTCAGTAGCGGACAACAGGAAAAGTCTCACGTTAATTCAGAATATTAGAATTTGGCATCGTGACATCCCTATTCAGGAGGAAAGAGTGAAAACGGAAGAGTCAGCGGAGGAGGCACCTAAGGACGGAGAGAAAGATGGAGGGATAAACGGAGGAGCAGTAGAAGAAGAGATGTTATTGGGACGGACTTAAGAACAGATACAGAAGAGACAGTTGTGTTTCCCGTTGAAGCCATAAAACAAAATCAAAATAAGAAATCTGATTGTCCATTGAAAATAATGTTGGGTTGTTGTTGTTTTTTTTGGTTTTTGTCGTCTTTTTTTTCTATCTGGCCTCTGTGATTCCAATTTTTTTGGTACAATCATATTTAAATAAAATGCAGTTAAGATCATTATATTTCACAAAAAAATATAAAATAAATATCCAACTTTGTCTTTTTTATTTGGTTTGGTTTGGTTTAAAATTTTACTTTCTTTCATAACACTGGGGAATTCTATAACTGTTACCAAGCAACGATATTGTACAGTCCTCGAATGCACACAGAAATGATTGTTTGGCAAATAAAAATATAAGAAATCAAATTTATTTTGCTGAAATCAGGTTTGAAGTTTCCGTAAAATGTGTTTAAGCTGAAATTGAACAGAAATTTTCCCCCACAGTGACCCATCCATTTGGAACTCTCATTTGAGTCTTTTTTATTTATTTTTTTTCAACATATTTTTCAACTTTTCAAATTTCTCTTTGACGCGTTTTGTTTCATTTTGAACCTAAGAGCCGCTTTTTCGATCTATCAGTACTACGATTTTGAGTGTCTGTCGCGATTGTCTTTGTTAAATGAATTCTAAAACGTCGAAACTAGTTTACGTTAGTGTTCTTAAAATTCTTATCGACATCAAGAGTTCGGATCGTTGTCGAGGGAAACACAACCTCGGCTGCGCGTTTGGAGAGAGGGGGGAGGGGGTGAAGAGGGGGAGGTAGCGGGGGCGGGGCTCATGGGATTGGCGAGATGGTGAGAGGGGGCGGAGTCCAGAGCTGTGGGCGGAGACAAACGGGGGTCAGATCCCAAATACACTGAAGTCCTGTGAACAACGAGCTGTCAGTCAAACCTGGAAATATTCAATGAACAGCGTGAGACAACACACATCACATTCAAGCCTCAAAACATTAGTCCGATTCTGTGGAAAACGGTTAGAAAGAGAAAGAAGGGACTTTTATTGGAGTCATTTTCTTAAAGAGGGAGTATTTGACTTCTATGGGATTAATTGAAACACAGAAGATATTTAGAACACCATGTTACTTTTTAGTGTTTGGAAAATGTCATATTCGCCCAAAACAATGTCTTAACAAGTTTCAGTTTTGTTTTTGACGTTTTGAGACCCTGCTCCTTCTGCTCCTGCTATCACAACACAATCAGCTTAGCCGCTCTATTTCATTTCTCTCCAACGACTAGGTCAGGAATCAGAATACACTAGACGGTTTGCAAGAATCCGAGAAGTGCGAGTTCAGGCACCAACCAATTCCGGAGATTGAGGATTTAAAGCCGAAACAAAGAGAATGTTTGGTGAATTTTATCAAAGGGGAAAGACGTTATTGCCCTTCTTCCTACGGGAATTGAGAAAAGCTTAATATACCAGTTAGCCCCATTAGTGTCATGACCAAATAGCAGCGATTGGTTAAATAAAAAAAGTACCTGCCTACCGTCGAGCAAATGAATTCTAATGCTGCGAGGTCAGACGGTTTCCATGAAGTGAAACCGGCTGATGAATCAGGCTAATGAAACTACTGCACATCACATCAAGTTTGTGAAGTTGTTTTGTATGTTTTTGTACATTTATTTAGAATTGTCATGTGGGAGCCTGGGTGATGCAGCATTGTGGGATATTTTCGTTCATTTTCTCAGCTCCAGCTCAAACTGTACGACCAATTTGCAGGGTTTAAAAGTTCACAGCTCACGATTCATGTTGTTACACGATACAAACGACTTCAACAGTGCAATATGAGAGGCGACTGGATTTCAAACAGGTTTGATATTCTTGCGACCTACGATTGCCGATCGGGAGCTGGTCGTGAGGGATTAGTTGGTTCTCGTTATCTCATGTTCACTAGATGAAGCACGACACATGATCAAGCCAAAACTTCACCTGATACCAAAAACAATTACAAGAGTAAAAAAATCACCCCAAGAAGGACCAAAAATCGCACAGTGTACGCCCAGTTTAAGGAGGGTTTGGAACAGGGCCCGGGAGAGATCACTAAATTACTCAAACACAGATAACCATGTTCTAAAACCTCTTCATGCATGATTTTGATGAGGAAATGTTAGTTTTTAAATTGTCCATTACTTCTCCCACCTTCTTTACTTTTATTGTCTTATAATCAGGAAGTGTGCGTTAGAAAACTAGTTATTAGCTTTAGTGTGATGGCAAAAGCTAATCTAAAACTCATCGCAGTTATATAATAACAGGCCTCAAGTCTGAGTCAAGTCCCGAGTCAGTGACCCTGAAGTCCAAGTCGAGTCCCGAGTCTTAGTCCATTTTATCAAGTCAAGTCTCAAGTCATAAAAACAGTGACTCAAGTCTGACTTGAGTCCAAGTCAAGGCTCGCAAGTCCCCATCTCTGATATGTTGTACGTGCCTGATTATTGTTTCTTTCTTGGCACAAAATCGGGAAAAAAAATAAATAAATTACCAAGCATGGCTGAAAACTCACAAGAGTCCATTTTGTGTCATATAGGCCCAACTTAACTTTGCTAGATTTGACTCTTTGCGGTGTAATTTTGTCTCTTTGCTGTGTTTACTCTTGTTCAAACTGCCAAATACTGTAAACCAAGAATATCTGAAGTTTATTTCTGTGAAAACCTGGGCTTAGTGAGCCCTGAAAAGCGTCTCAGACTGTGTTATTGTGCTGTGATGGCCCCCCGCTGATCACAATAGAAAATGTATCATCTTTAATTACACGAAAACAAACGCGCTACACGACAGCCTCTTGATGCCAGGCTGCTACGCTAGCCCCCTCCGCTGTCATTAGCATCCATCAGGACCTAGCGCGCTCATAGATCACTGTATTGTTTACCGTCCGGACGCCCACGCTCCGTTGGCTAGGCTAGGTTTATGCTAATCGCCGCGAACCACCTCCGCCATGGCAACGAGCAATCAACTTCAAAGAAAAACGGAAGGGGAAAAAAACGCTACGGAATTTAAACATGGGCTCTCCGGGGACCGTGTGTGTGTCTGTGTGTGTTTATAATGATTTGCAGTGAAATTGTGTGTTTTACATGTAAACTGGTCATTTGAATGTGTGGGTGTGGACAGTGAAAACCATGAGGCGGACGAGCGAACAGTGGAATCGATAAAGATATGTTTACATTCAGTCACGAATCAAAGATAACAAGATGCATTTCAATTAGTTTTAGGGGTTAATCTAAGAAAAAAATGGTCTCAAAACATACGTAGAGCGCAGTGGTGAAAGAAGTAGGAATATTGTTATGGAAAGTGCTTATGAACATTTTGACTCAACATTTTAATAAAATACGGTTAAGATCATTATATTTAAGATTTCACTTTTCTTCTCCCAATTTGGCCATTTTTTTAGGTTTAAAATTTTACTTTCTGGCTGGAAATCGTTAGCCAGGCTGGCGCCATCTAGTGCCTCCACTCAATTTCATTTCTCTCCAGTAACTCGGTCAGGAATCAGAATACTCTAGATGGTTTGCAAAAAAAACAACAAAAAAAAAACAAAAACGGGAGTGCAAGTTCGGGCACCAGCGAATCAGCGAAGACGAATATATTCAGTGTTGGCAACGATTCCCGAGATCGAGGATTTAAAGCCGGAACAAAGAGAATGTTTGGGGAATTTTATCATGAGGAAAGATGTGATTGTCCTTCTTCCTACGGGATTTGGGAAAAGCTGAATACACCAGTTTGACCCATTAGCGGAGCATTACATACGTCACGACCAAATAGCAGCGATTGGTTAAATTAAAAAAGTACCCGCCTACTGTCGAGCGAATGAATCCTAATGCTGCGAGGTCAGACAATCAATGTTTTTATAAATCCATCTCCATTTTATGTTATGATATTTTAATGCCAATTTTTGCATAAAATAAGCCAAACAAACTGTACTGCACTGAAACTCTCTCTTTTTTGGACCCTCACCCACAGGTTGAGAACCTCTTCTTTAAGAGAACTTCCACTGGAACTTTACACAAAACTGAAGAAAGTGAAGAAGTATGTAGGATTTTTAAACCTGTTTTTTCAAGTTTCTATCTGGAGTTCCATTCTCTTAGTGGTTTTGCAGTGGGATTTACCTCTGCACATTTAACAAATGCACAAGTGACAAATACAGATGCATATGGCATTTTATTAGACAAACTTCAACCACATGTCGCGGTTTGGTCTGTTCTGTGTTGTGTGTCTGTGTTGTGTGTCTGTGTTGTGTGTCTGTGTTGTGTGTCTGTGTTGTGTGTCTGTGTTGTGTGTCTGTGTGTGTGTGTGTCTGTGTCTGTGTGTCTGCGTTGTGTGTCTGCGTTGTGTGTTCTGCGTGTGTGTCTGTCTGTGTTGTGTGTCTGCTCTGTGTTGTGTGTCTGCTCTGTGTTGTGTGTCTGTGTTGTGTGTCTGTGTTGTGTGTCTGTGTTGTGTGTCTGTGTTGTGTGTGTCTGTGTCTGTGTTGTGTGTCTGTGTTGTGTGTCTGTGTTGTGTGTCTGCTCTGTGTTGTGTGTCTGCTCTGTGTTGTGTGTCTGCTCTGTGTTTGTGTGTCTGCTCTGTGTTGTGTGTCTGTGTTGTGTGTCTGTGTTGTGTGTCTGTGTTGTGTGTCTGTGTTGTGTGTCTGTGTTGTGTGTCTGTCTGTGTTGTGTGTCTGTGTTGTGTGTCTGTGTTGTGTGTCTGTGTTGTGTGTCTGTGTTGTGTGTCTGTGTTGTGTGTCTGTCTGTGTTGTGTGTCTGTGTGTGTGTCTGTGTCTGTTGTGTGTCTGTGTGTGTGTGTCTGTGTTGTGTGTCTGTGTTGTGTGTCTGTGTTGTGTGTCTGTCTGTGTTGTGTGTCTGTGTTGTGTGTCTGTGTTGTGTGTGTGTGTGTGTGTCTGTGTTGTGTGTCTGTGTTGTGTGTCTGTCTGTGTGTGTGTCTGTGTTGTGTGTCTGTCTGTGTGTGTGTCTGTGTGTTGTGTGTGTTGTGTGTGTCTGTGTTGTGTGTCTGTGTTGTGTGTCTGTGTTGTGTGTCTGTGTTGTGTGTCTGTGTTGTGTGTCTGTGTTGTGTGTCTGCTCTGTGTTGTGTGTCTGTGTTGTGTGTCTGTGTTGTGTGTCTGTGTTGTATGTCTGTGTTGTGTGTCTGTGTTGTGTGTCTGTGTTGTGTGTCTGCTCTGTGTTGTGTGTCTGTGTTGTGTGTCTGTGTTGTGTGTCTGTCTGTGTTGTGTGTCTGTTTTGTGTGTCTGTGTTGTGTGTCTGTGTTGTGTGTCTGTGTTGTGTGTCTGCTCTGTGTTGTGTGTCTGTGTTGTGTGTCTGTGTTGTGTCTGTGTTGTGGTGTCTGTGTTGTGTGTCTGTGTTGTGTGTCTGCTCTGTGTTGTGTGTCTGTGTGTTGTGTGTCTGTCTGTGTGTCTGTGTCTGTGTTGTGTGTCTGTGTGTTGTGTGTCTGTGTTGTGTGTCTGTGTTGTGTGTCTGTGTTGTGTGTCTGTGTTGTGTGTTTGTGTTGTATGTTTGCTTTGTGCTTTGTCACTGTAACATAAATTTGGATTCGTTTTTGCCTCACATTTGGTCTCACTCTCTCTAAAACAAAACTCTGTACTTCCTGTAATTTTCAACCTTTCTTCACAAATTTGCTTCTTGATTTGTGTGAAACTATTTATATTCACAACAGGTTTTAGCCCAACAAATTAAGTAGAAATTAGAAAATCTAAAATCTGTCACACACATTTAAAAGTACAGATACCAAAAAAAAAAAAAAACCAAAAACTCAGCAAATGTAAGTCAAAGTAATAAGTCTCACAGTTGGAAAAAATCTACTTAAGTACAATGATTAAAGTACCTGTTTAAAAATGTACTTAGAGTAAAAAGTACTTGGTGCAGATTTGAGGTCTCACAAAGCTTTAAATGTAGTGATTTCAATTTCATTTTTTTTGTTTGTCAGAAACTGCTGAAAGTACACATACTCGCAAAAGTCAAAGTATCCACATGACCTACCTAAAATGTTTAATTAAGTACAGTACTTTTACTTTGTTATGCTCCACCACTGCTGGAGTAAAGTCTGAATCTCTCAAAGAAATAATTTAAGACAAACATGTTGAGAAATATCTGGGTATTTTGTGTTACTTTAGAAGCTGATGTCAGTTTTCTCCAACATTTTGACACAAGATAAAAGAAATTACACATCAAACTTTTGTTTTTACATCAAACTTTCAGACGTATTCCCAGTTTAAAGAGCTCATTTTATGCTACTCTCTGATCTATGTTACAATGTATGTTTAATATTTTGCTGAAATAAGTCAATATTTCAGTTGTGAATGTTGTAACCAGCAAACTGGCTACAACATTCACAACTACATCTTAATATATCAAAGTCTGCTGGTGTGTTTTTCTCAAAAAAACCTGGTCCATGAAGTGAAGTATCTGGGAGTCACACTGGACCCACAACTATCGTTCAAACAACACGTCAAAAGAACAATGAATCAAACATAATTTATCAAATTTTCATCATATAAGAAATAATCCAATGACAAACTCGGCAATTATGTATTTAAATTCAATGATTTTGCCGCACCTAAATTATTGCAGTACTAGTTGGTACTCTGACAAACAAAACTACTCTTAAATTAGTTGAAACTATCTAGAATACTTGACAAATACAAATTCCTAAATTGGGACAACACAATCAAATATACAGATTTAATTTTGGTTTACAAAGTTTTTAATCATCTTGCTCCACCTCCTCTAAGGGAGTTTGTGAAAAGAAATTCAAATCGAACAACAAGAGCAGCTCTAGAGGCGACTGCTCTGTGCCGTTTAGGAAAAGTACTTTTGGACAAATCTCTTTTGCTTATCGAGCAGCTCAAACATGGAATACAGCGCCTACTCATGTACGAGAGCTTTCCACATTGGCAGCATTTTCTAAAGCTTTAAAACAGTGGTTGTTCAATGGTCAAATATGTTGCCATGTTTAACCAATTAACATTTTCTTTATTTTGAGGGGTTGTTGGTTTAACTCTTAAACTTTTGACTTTGAACTTCAAATGAACTGTTTGAAACTAAGGCTCAATTCAGATTTTTTGTGAAATCCGATGTTTTTGCGAGGTCGTTCACATTTCCAATTAAATGTGACTTGTATGTGACAGTGTGAACGTTAAATGGCCTAAAGTGTCCCGCATGTGCACTGGAGACACGATGACGTCAACCTCAGCGAGCGTGCTCTGTGTTTACAGAAGTTGTCCAAACATGGACGCGAGCATTGAGCACCTGGAGATTTTAAAGTTCCTCTCTAACAACTTACTTGTTTTAAGGAGGAGATTGAGAAGGAGAAGGACGAGGTTTTTGGCCGTGGAGTTTTGTGGGACAGCGGCAGCAACGTCTGTAGAAAGGAACATGTGGATGTGGAGACGGAGCCAAGAGTGGTGAGTGGTGATGTGCTTCACTTCAGTGACACGGAGTTCATTAACAATTTTCGCCTACTTCAGCGCAGAATAGTGACGTTTGTGGCTTGTTGATAACATCTAATGAAGGTGCTTTGGCCGTTCAGACTGAAGTCGCATGTCAAAAGATCGGATATGTATCAGTTTCAGGACCACATTTTGAAGTGTCCTGGGTCGCATTTGAAAAAAATCTCATCTGTGTCGTTCAGACTGTCATTAAAAGATCAGATACAGGATCACATAGGGGCCAAAAAATCAGATTTGGGTCACTTCAGGCTGCAGTCTGAACGCAGCCTAATTGTACGTATAGTGAGTGTGTCGTGTGTATAGTGAGTGTGTTCGTGTGTATAGTGAGTGTGTTCTGTGTATAGTGAGTGTGTTCTGTGTATAGTGAGTGTGTTCTGTGTATAGTGAGTGTGTTCTGTGTATAGTGAGTGTGTTCTGTGTATAGTGAGTGTGTCGTGTGTATAGTGAGTGTGTTGTGTGTATAGTGAGTGTGTTCTGTGTATAGTGAGTGTGTCGTGTGTATAGTGAGTGTGTGTTGTGTGTATAGTGTGAGTGTGTGTCGTGTGTATAGTGAGTGTGTTCGTGTGTATAGTGAGTGTGTTCTGTGTATAGTGAGTGTGTTGTGTGTATAGTGAGTGTGTTGTGTGTATAGTGAGTGTGTTCTGTGTATAGTGAGTGTGTTGTGTGTGTATAGTGAGTGTGTGTGTGTGTGTATAGTGAGTGTGTTCTGTGTGTATAGTGAGTGTGTCGTGTGTATAGTGAGTGTGTCGTGTGTAGTAGTGAGTGAGTGTGTCGTGTGTATAGTGAGTGTGTTCTGTGTATAGTGAGTGTGTTCTGTGTATAGTGAGTGTGTTCGTGTGTATAGTGAGTGTGTGTGTGTAGTATAGTGAGTGTGTCGTGTGTGTATAGTGAGTGTGTTCTGTGTATAGTGAGTGTGTTCTGTGTATAGTGAGATAGTGAGTGTGTCTGTGTATAGTGAGTGTGTTCTGTGTATAGTGAGTGTGTTCTGTGTATAGTGAGTGTGTTCTGTGTATAGTGAGTGTGTTCTGTGTATAGTGAGTGTGTCGTGTGTATAGTGAGTGTGTCGTGTGTATAGTGAGTGTGTTCTGTGTATAGTGAGTGAGCTGGTGTTGTGTATTTTTGTGTGATTGTTGCTTTGTCCTGTAGATGATTTCACATCAACCTGCCGAAGGACTGAAGATGGAAATGAGCCACGTTGGTCATAATCTTTACATGTTTACATTTTTAATGTTCATTAATATGTACTGTCCCTTTACAAATAAATAAAATAAAAAAATAAGACATTTCTTTTCTTTCTTTTTTTCCTCTCCTTCACAGTGAAATATACGACTAAAGGGAGAGGAGTTAGTATGAAGGGATGAGGAGCAGAGGGGCTGGAGGATGGAGAAAAAGAATGGGTCTTATCAGATCAATATAAGCCAAAAAAAGAAAAAAAAAAAGCAGCTTAAACTACACTAAAAACTACCTCAAATGGGGAGATCACTGCAAAAATAGACTATCTACATAAATGAGTGTAAAAGACTTGAATAGAGAATATTACACTTAATTTGAGTCGTTTACTCGCGGTTATTATTTCAGGCTTCAGTGGTTCTAAGCTTTTAGTCAGTGGCGCAAGAAAACTGCCCTCTAAAATACAAGCCAGAATCAGAAGAAGTGTTAGTGACATTTTCAGTGAACAAAATTCCAGGAAAAAAGTCACCCCCAATTTACGCCAAAGCAGTAATAAAAGAAAGGATTGCATTTCGTTTTATATGGTTGGACAATCTATATCGGCAATGGCAATGTCCAGATGGGGTCGTTACATTAGACGAGCTCAAATTAGGTTGGAGCTCTAATTTTTCTCCGTCAGCGGAACGTCTCCAGGCTTTTAGTAAAAGAAAGACAGGAAATAAGCATGTGGTGTCAAAATAAACTTCCAACGTCCTTTCAAAATACTAAAATCTGTCGCCTAAACAACGTGAGACTTGTGATGGACTATGGAAAGTTTACCGAAAGATAAATATAAAACACTTTACGATGTGAAACAGCAACTTCACAAGAACAACTTCTGAAGGAAAAGGAGTGTGGTGCAGACAACCAAATTTAAATAGTGAGTGTCTTAATTAATGAGAGCCCCAGACACGGATTGTTATCACCGTTTGGTGTTTAAATGTGAGAATATAAAGAGGCTGGCGGCGCAGGAGCAGCTCTCTTGTCTCTGGTGTAAACTGGGGCTTTTAAAAACGTGTGCATATGCAGCTTTGTCTGGTGCTGCATTAAACAAAAAGAATAATGTAAGCAATGGTACAACATAAATAAGGGCGTGTATTCAAATATGACTTTATATGTCGTGATTGTGAGTGATGCAAGTCACCACACACACAATCTGTTCAGCGTCCCACCCTTTGGGAGAAGCTGAAGGAGCCTCCATCCCCACACCACGAGACTTACCGTATTTTCCGGACTATTAGGTGCTCTGGATGATAAGACGCACTGTCATTAAATGGTCTATTTTTGAACTTTTTTCGAAAATAAACCGCACCGCACTTTAAACTAAACACAACAGTTGGATGGGTCAGTGGGACTTTGTTTGTGGCGTTCACGGTGACTCTGGGCTTTGTTCAGTTGTGGCGTGTAGGGAGGGTGCTGTCTGGGACCAACGGATTGTCGGCGTGTTCGCAGTGACTCAGTTGTTCAGTCGTGTCTAGAAGTGGCACATTGCACTCGCTTTTTCGGTTCGTTCCTCCGTTCCGTTCCTCGTCGGCGTGGAGTGATGAATGTGTCTGTGGGTGTTTTTCGCTGCGTGGTCACTGTCTGCTCCGTGCGTGTTTGCGTGTTCTGTGGGTGGTGCATCTTTGTAGTTTACTGTAGTCGTGCTGGGACACTCTAGTGGATTTGTGTATAGGGCGCTCTGGATTGTGGGGCGAGCAGTCGTTTTTTGATGGGGTTGGAGGCTTAAGAGCGCGCCTAGTAGCCCGGAAAATATGGTACTAGCAGTTTCATCCACCAGGCTGTCAGGATGCTGAACTTTCACCCCTCTCCAACCACCAGGGAGCCAGGAAGCAGGAATCTGGGTCTCCCCAATAACAGAACTCCCTAAAGAACTCTTAGACTGAGACCTCCCCTCACTCCCCAAAAAGACTGTCTTGTACCTTGCATCATATACGCCTTTTGCACTATTTACATGTATTATTTATTTATATGCACGGGAGTGAGAAACACAATTTTGATTCTGTAAATAAAACATAAATAAACTTTCTGAATAGGGGTGTAACAATATCCAAGTCTTGTGGAAAAGCTCACGATATGGTGGGGAGGCTCATGATTAGGGATGTAACAATATTCAAATCTCTCGTTAGGATATTTAAACAATACACATCTCACGGTATGATATTTATTGCAATATTTTGAGGAGGCTGCGTAAAAAACTGTTAATATGCTACTTTTTCCTCAAAATGACTTAATCCAAAGAAATAAGACTTAAAAGTGCTTAGAACTGCTGCACCATAACACTTAATTTAAGCAAAGAAATTCAATATAATTCAATATATTGTGATGGTTCATGATATTATGGTGAGAACTTTGACAATACGATATCACGATATTTCGGTTATTGTTTCATCTCTATGTTTGAACTTGAACTATTATCATATTATATTTAGTTTGATTAAATGTCTATACACGACCCTACATAAATACTCTTAAAGCCATGTTTGTTGAGTTTACTGCACTAAAAAACATGTCATTTCTGTGGACTGACTTGCATCTCCATAAACCTGACTCTTATTTTGTCTGAAGGAGAGTCTCCCTGCTTGTTTCCATGGCAATATTCATTTGGCTGTAATATTCCACACAAACCATCCAAAGTGTGGGTTGAACTTTCTGTTTCCATGGAATCCTGCAGGTGACGCGCCAACTCCACAAAGGCTACGTTCAGACCGCAGGGTTTAACGCTCAATTCGGATTTTTTTGTGAAATCCGATGTTTTTGCGAGGTCGTTCACATTTCCAATTAAATGTGACTTGTATGTGACTCCAGTGTGAACATTAAACAGCCCAAAAGTGTCTCGCATGAGCATTGGAGGACATGACGACATCAACCGCAGTGAGCGTGCTCTGTGTTTAAAGAAGTTGTACAAACATGGACGCAGCATTGAGCACCTGGAGATTTTAAAGTTCCTCTCGTACGGAGCCAGTACATGAACAACTTACTTGTTTTAAGGAGGAGATTGAGAAGGAGAAGGACGAGGTTTTTGGTCGTGGTGTTTTGTGGGACAGCGGCAGCGACGTCTGTAGAAAGGAACGTGTGGATGTGGAGCCAAGAGTGGTGAGTGGTGATGTGCTTCACTTCAGTGACACAGAGTTCATTAACAATTTTCGCCTACTTCAGTGCAGAATAGTGACGTTTGTATCTTGTTGATAACGTGTAGGTCGAATGAATGCACTTTGGCCGTTCAGACTGAAGTCGCATGTCAAAAGATCAGATATGTATCAGTTTCAGGAGCACATACATCCAAGTGTCCTGGGTCGCATTTGAAAAAAATCGGATCTGTGTCGTTCAGACTGTCATTAAAAGATCAGATACAGGTCACATAGGGGCCAAAAAATCGGATTTGGGTCACTTCAGGCTGCAGTCTGAACGTAGCCAAAGTTACATAATGTAGCTTTAAAGGTGCAGTATGTAACATTGTCCATCAAATGTTTTTCTCCATGGAGATGTTATTGCTTTGTCTGGAATGTTTCACAGTATGGCATTAAACCTTTCTATCATCATGGAGACCAAACCGGACCAAGTTGATAAACGGTCACATTATGTAACGCCTTTCCACCTTCAAGGCACTCAAAGCTCTTTACAACAACGAACCACTCACCGATTCACACACACATTCACACACCAGTGTACAGAGACACTAGGGGCGCGGTGGGTCAAGTGTCTTGCCCAAGGACACGACAACAGCATTCATTTGTGGGAGCTAGAATCCCACCTCTATGGAACATTCGAAGCAGAGCAAGAGGCATATGGATAGAAACAAACAGTTGGCGGCCCCTACATAAGAAAAGTTACACAGTGCACCTTTAAGTCACGCAGTTGTTAAAAGTGAATCTCTTTTCTTTTTCTTGTGTGCAGTGTGTTTGAGTCTTCCTCTCTTCTTCTGCGGTGCATGTGTGGAGCAGGAGCAGGAGCAGTGGAGCGCAGGAGAGAGTGTGATGTGTCAGCATTGTTTCACTAATAAAAGCGATTTGATCAAACAGGTTTTTAAAGGAGGAGAGCAGGACCCATGGGTGCTCTGTGGGTGGGAGAAACACCGGCCAAAAGAAAGCTTCAGTTTAGCTTCGGGTGCACTGTGTCACTATTTGGTTGGGGTTTCATCATCTGCTTGTTTCTATGGACATGCAACTGCTCTGCTTTGAATGTTCCACAGTCTGACGTTAAACAGTTCTACCTTATATTTATTCAGTTACAGGTGGTTTTAGCTCAAAAATAAAGAGACAAACAGGGATTCTGACTGATTCTCCACAGATCAGACCTGTAACTCAGTCTGGTTTGGTCTGAATCAAGATAGAAAGGTTTAAATCAAGGGTCTCCAAACTTTTTTGAGTTACAGTTTGGCTTCGTTCAGACTGCAGGGCTTTATGCTTAATTCCCAAATTGAAATTTTTTTTGTGAAAATGTGAATGATGAATGCGCTTTGTGCCGTTCAGCTACTGAAAGTGCATGTCAAAAGATCGGATATGTATCGGTTTCAGGAGCACATATCCAAGTGTCCTGGGTCACATTTGAAAAAATCTGATCTATGTCATTCAGACTGTCATTAAAAGATCAGATACAGGTTGCAAAGGGGCAAAAAACATCTGATTTGGGACACTTCAGGCTGCAGATAGATGTAGATACCTAAACATAAACCATTATCCATTTATTAGTGCACAAAGTCAGGCATCAAAATAATATATAAGTACAATGGTCATAGGCTCAAAATCAGTCAAATTTGACTTATTCAGGTCAATATGTGTACTGTAATTCCAAAATCCCTTGGCGAGCTACGAGGAAGGCGATAGAGAGCTACCTGGACCCCTGATTTAATGCCATACTGTGAAACATTTCAGACAAAGCAATAACATCTCAATAAAGAAAAGCACTTGATGGACCCTCCACCGGAAAAGTTCCACATTGCGCCTTTAATGACTTACGCCACTGAAATAAACAAATCTGATTGGACGATAGTGTTTGGTTCAGGCTCCGGGTGCGACAGAGGGCGCGGGGACTCGTCTCTCTCTGTATAAAAGTCGGTCTGGATCTGCCCGGCAACTGCTGCTTCGACCAATCAATAATGCCTAATCCACCTGTCAATCACGCCCATCTGAACCCTGTGACCAGACCCACATCTTCACGAGGCGTCGGAGAAAAACTGCACTGTGACGGCGAATCGACGGGGGACTACATCACCCACAATCCTCCGGTTTTGTGTGTGAAGATGTGTCTGTAATAAAGCGTGTGTGTGTAGTGCGGGTTTGGAGTGACAGCGGCGGCGTCTCTCTGCTCCGTTCTGGCTCTGGCTTCGTCTGGTTTATTTATTCATTTATACAGTGTCACCGCCCAAGGATCCAAAAGAACTGTCTGCTGCACACACACAGCCTGGCAATCACACGCAGAAGAGGAGAGGAGAGAGATGGAGAGAGAGAGAGAGACAGGGAGAGAAGAGGAGAGAGAAAGAGAAGAGGAGAGGCTTTCAATCACATGAAGGAGGAGAGAGGGAGAGGAGGAGGAGAGGGAGAGAGAGAGAAAGAGGAGGAGGAGAGAGAGATGGGGATGGATATCACATGGAGAGAGAGAGAGACAGGGAAGGAGAGAGAGAGGAGGAGAGAGAGAGGAGATGCTGGCAATCGCATGGAGAGGAGAGAGAGAGAAGAGGAGAGAGAGAAGAGAGCCTTGCAGTCACATGGAGAAGAGAGAGACAGGGAGAGACAGGGAGAGAGGAGGAGAGGCTGGCAATCACATGGAGTAGAGAGAGAGAGAAGGAGAAGAAGAGAGAGAGGAGTGAGAGAGGAGAGGCTTTCAATCACATGGAGAGGAGAGAGGGAGAGGAGGAGAGGCTGGTAATCACATGGTGAGGAAAGAGGGAGAGGAGGAGAAGAGGGGGAGAGGATAGAGAGAGAGAGAGAGAGGGCAGGCTGGCAATCACATGGGGATTAGAGAGAGAGAGACAGGGAGAGAAGAGGAGAGAGAGAGAAGAGGAGAGGCTTTCAATCACATGGAGGAGGAGAGAGAGAGAGACAGGGAGAGAAGAGGAGAGGCTTTCAATCACATGGAGGAGGAGAGAGAGAGAGACAGGGAGAGAAGAGAGAGGCTTTCAATCACATGGAGGAGGAGAGAGGGAGAGACAGGGAGAGAAGAGGGAGAGCTTTCAATCACATGGAGGAGGAGAGAGAGAGAGAGGAGAGAGAGAGGAGAGAGAGAGAGAAGAGGAGAGGCTTTCAATCACATGGAGGAGGAGAGAGGAGAGACAGGGAGAGAAGAGGAGAGGCTTTCAATCACATGGAGAGAGAGAGAGAGAGAGAGAGAGGAGAGGCTTTCAATCACATGGAGGAGGAGAGAGAGAGAGGAGAGAGGCTGGCAATCACATGGAGAGAAGAGACGGAGAGGAGGAGGAGAGGGGGAGAGGATAGAGAGAAAGAGAGAGAGAAGAGAGAGGGGTTGGCAATCACACGGAGAAGAGAGAGGAGAGACGGAGAGGAGGAGAGAGAGAGATGGAGAGGAGAGAGGGAGAGAGAGAGAAAGAAAGAGGACAAGGAGAGAGAGATGGGGATGGCCATCACATGGAGAGAGAGAGAGAGAGACAGGGAAGGAAGAGGAAAGAGAGAGGAGGAGAGAGAGAGGAGATGCTGGCAATTGCATGGAGAGGACAGAGAGAGGAGGAGAGAGAGAGAGAAGAGGAGAGGCTTTCAATCACATGGAGAGGAGAGAGGGAGAGGAGAGGAGAGGAGGAAGGGAGGGAGGGAGAGGGAGAGGAGAGGCTGGAAATCACATGGAGAGGAGAGAGGTAGGGGAGGAGGAGAAGGAGGAGGAGAGGAGGTGAGGGGGAGGAAAGGAGAGGCTGGCAATCGCATGGGGAGGAGAGACGGAGAGAAGGAGGGAGGAGAGAGAGGAAAGAGAGAGGAGAGCCTGGCCATCACATGGAGAAGAGAGACAGGGAGAGAAGAGAAGAGGAACAGAGCAGAGAGGAGAGATAGAGAGGAAAGGAGAGGAGAGGAGAGAGGAGAGGTTGGTAATCACATGGAAAGGAGAGAGGGAGGAGAGGATAGATAGAGAGAAAGCAAGAGAGAAGAGAGAGAGGCTGGCCATCACATGGAGAGGAGAGAGGGAGAGAGGAGTCGAGGAGAGAAGGAGGGTAGGAGGAGAGGGGGAGAGGAGTAGGAGAGAGAAGAGAGGAGAGGAGAGGCTGGCAATCACATGGAGAGGAGGAGAGACATAGAGGAGGAGGAGAGACAGAGAGAGGAGGAGAAGAGGGGGAGAAAAGGAGAGAGAGAGGAGAGACTGGCAATCACATAGAAAGGAGAGAAGAGAGAGACGGAGAGAAGAGAAGAGGAGAGAGGGTGGAGAGAGCGAGGAGAGCCTGGCAAACACATGGAGAGGAAAGACAGCGAGGAAGAGAGAGAGGAATCACATGGAGAGAAGAGAGAGACACGGAGAGGAGAGAAGAGAAGAGAAGAGAAGAGAAGAGAGAGAGGAGAGCCTGGCAATCCCATGGAGAGGAGAGGGGAAAAGAGGAGAAGGAGAGGAGAGAACAGAGGAGAGAAAGAGGAGAGCCTGGCAATCCCATGGAGAGGAGAGATGGAAAGGAGGCGAGAGAGAGGGAGAGAGAGAGTAGAGAGAGAGGAGCCTGGCAATCACATGGAAGAAACACTATGAGGAGGAGAGAGGGCCGAGAGGGCGAGAGGAAAGAGGGGAGGAGGATAGAGGAGAGCCTGACAATCACATGGAAGAAACACACCAGAGGAGGAGAAGGAAGAGAGGGAGAGGAGGAGAGCAGGAGAAAAGAGAGAGAAGAAGAGAGAGGAGGCAATCACATGTACCAACATAGTGGTGGAGGAGAGAGGGAGAGAGGAGACAAGGAACTAAGAGAAACAGAGAGAGAAGAGAGGGGAGAAGAGAGGAGGATAATCATACACACACGAATGATGAAAGAGGGAAAGAGAGGAGAGGAGAGGGGGAGGAGTCCGCCAATTAAGAAGGGAAAAAGGAGGCGAGGATACAAGCAGAAACTGAAGCGAAGGAGAGAAGGAGGCGGCAAAGGGAGGAGGAGAGATGAGAGGTTCCGCTGACGCCGGCGGTTCCAAGATGGCCGCCGCCTTTGCCGCCGTCTTTGAGTTAGTTTGTGCCTGTAGGTCTCTCGGTCCCGGAGTGCGCGCTGGACACATCCAATAATTTATACAGTGTCAGAAATGAGCTTTGGTGCTCGGAGAGAAAAAGGCCGGTGTGAATTATTACAGATAAAATAGAAGAACGGGGCCGGAGTGCAGAGCCGGGCACAAAGTGAAACGCTCGCTCGGTTTAGCCTAAAGCTCCTGGTGAGATTTTTACAGAAGGAAAAGAAACTCGGCAAAATTCAGAATAAATGATGATGGCTTCAGGTCTCCGGACAGAATCTGAATCAAATTTTAATCTTATTTATTTGACCCCGAGACAAGTCCTGGCAAGAAATCATTAAACCCACTGTGCGCGAAAAACCAAATGTGGAATTTAGAAAAACGTTTCACTGTAGTTTTACTTTTCTATGTGCGCGCGAATATATGCTGATGACAACTTTTTATGTGCTTCTAATTATACTTGGGCTGGTGGAGAGTGCTTAAGCTGAACGGTTATCTCCCTCCACTGAAACAAAAGACATGACTGAACACTAAGGCTGGCTGCTGCAGATGTAACTGTATCTATTGTGAACACGGACAACGGACTAACTCTTTCATGGACATTACATTAATTCATTAATACATGCATGACGAATTTCAGGCTTCCGGTCATCGCGCAATGCATACTGGGAAGGATCCTCAGAAAAAGTGAGCATCAAACCGCCATGTTTGTTTGTTGTTGCATCTATTGACAAAGGTGATCTTTTCAAGTCTTTTGAACCATATCACTTTTGTTTCTGGTTCTGATATTGTCATATTTTAGTAATGGGATTGGGACATCATAATTTTGTGGTTGTTGGATGTCCTAACAGCCGAAAACTGCTTGAGAAATGGGCTTCGAAAGACTGCGAAGTGCATAACTACAAAAGGGAATCAGATGTGTGTGGCTGCAAACCTCTGTTCAAACTGTTTCCCTTCCCAACGGAATTGAAAAATAGTGAAAAGCGAAGGCGATGGGCAGGATTGATACACAGTAAGAACCAAAAAGGAAACCTTTGGCTGCCTAAATCATCCTGAGTTTGCAGGGAACATTTTGTATGTGGAGCGCCAACAAAGCAAAATCCCGATCCCTCACTCAACCTTTGTTACGAATTTAAAAAGTCAACGCCAAAGTGAAAGGCACCAACTGTTCACCAAGAAACACCTTCCACTGTAAAGCGACCAAGACGTGATGTTGCTGTAAAACCACAAGAACAAGAAAATCTTTGTCTTCTGTACCTCTCGCTTAACAAACAGCATAGGGCTTTGATGGAGCTCCACATACAAAATGTTCACTGCAAACTCGAGATGATTTCTTAGGCAGCCAAAGGTTTCCTTTTTCATCCTTCCTGTGTATCAATACTGCCCACCGCCTTCACCTCTCACTATTTTTCTACTCCATTGGGAAGGGAAACAGTTTGATCGGAGGTTTGCAGTCACTATTCACTTTCTATTGAAAAAAACTCTCCAAGTTCACTTCTGTCATAGTCTATGTCTAAAATACCTCTACCTACGTCATAGGGACTGAACGGTATTGGCGATATCACAATAACAAAACTGCATCTTTTCGGTCTTAAACGGCATGATTTTGTGCCAAAATAACAGCTCTGAGTTTGTGCCAGAGGAACAAACTAAAACGAATGACATGTCTGCAGATCACACACTGAGCGCTTTCCACTCTCAACAACGTTTATGAAGACAGGAGAACGAAAAGAGGCAAGCAGAGACACTCCAGGTCCCCCATGATGCCCCCACTGCTTTAAAGTCCCTGGTACATTTCAGTAGCACTCATGGTCTTGGCGAAAAAGAAGAAAAGGAGACCATCAAAAACAACACAGCAAGAGCAAAGGAGAAATTCAATTTGTCAACTGGGCAAAAGTTTATTTCGGTCGAAAACGTTTTGCATCTCATTGAAGCTGCTTCTTCAGTTCTGGTCAGATGCTGGTGGACACTTCCTTATATCTGCCTGAAGGGAGGAGCTAACTACACTGAAACTACTCTGAAACTAAAACACCTACTTGTTTATAGTTTCTGTGTGTTAATTAGGACTTTTCATCTGTATCTTCCTTCACACCAGGAGTCTCCAACCTTTTTCCTCCTGTGAGCTACTGTTACAAATGGAAACACAGAGAGCTACTGGTTTTAGAGTTTGGAATTTTGGACATAGGACCTCGGGATTTCCTAGTGAGCGAGAGTTTTGGAGACGTGTGGAGACACTTTTTGAAATATTCCATCCAGTCCTTGTATTTGCAGAGGTCGCTGGTGCTAGGCTAGTGCATGTCAATGGCCATAGTTAGCCTGTCACTAAAAACAGTCTTATCCACTCCACAAAACACCTGAAGCAAATCTGTTATTACACCAGACTGTCCATGTGAATGTCTGTGTAGATAGAATAATTTTAGAAGTAAAACTAACCTTGCATTTGGATTTATGTCTGAGCAGGAGCAACAATTTGTACTTCCTGATAGAAAGCTTGGCAGCGGTAGACTGATATCACCTAGCACCTTTCTTGCCAGCAAAGTAAAATTTCGCTGCTGCTGAGAAAATAGTCCTTCAACATGCGACGATTCATGTGATGCAAGGTTAGTTTTATTTCTAAAATTATTCTATCAACACAGACATTCACATGGACAGTCTGGTGTAATAATAGATTTGTTTCGGGTGTTTTGTGGAGTGGGTAAGACTGTTTTTAGTGGCAGGATAACTATGGCCATTGACATGCACTAGCCTAGCACCAGCGACCTCTGCAAATACAAGGACTGGATGGAATATTTCAAAAAACTACTGGAGACCCCTGGTTTATGCTTTAACTGTAGATGATGTCGACAGAATCAGCTAATTCCTAAGACTCCGCAGAAGAAAGCACCAGAACCAGGGCATAGGGCAGCCATGTTAACCCAATGTTACCTAAGGGGGATACTCAACTTTAGAATTAGCTACCTCAAACAAATAGGCCTTGCTAACAAACAGAAAATGTGACCAAGTAGGTGTGTTAGTTTCAGAGTAGTTTCAGTGTGGTTACCTCCTCCCTGTAGGCAGATATAAGGCAGTGTCCTCCAGAACTGAAGAAGAATGTTTTCAACCTAAATAAACATTTATAATCTGTGTATAATTCGTTCATTCGTTTTTCAATATAAAACCAAAAATTAAAAAACAAAAAAAACAACAGTTTTCTTTGTTATTTGTCTCCAAAACCAAAATGAAAAACGGATAACGATTCATTTGTGTTTAAATGAAGAATGGAAAAAACGGATAAGGGGCGTTTCCCGTTTGGGTGATTTCCGTTACTGTGATGCCGGACTTTTGTGCTGCATACAGACTGAATCAGGACTGATCCGGGTCCGGGACCAGAGCGGGACCTGAGCAGGACCAGACCGGGACCAGAGCGGGATCAGAGCGGACTCTGAGCTTTGACTCCGAGCCTCCGGCGGATCCGAGCCTCAGCTTCCAGCTCCGGCCCTGCCGTTTGCTCTGAGCCTCCGATCTGGTCCCGGCCTGGTCTCGGTCTCAGTCCTGGGCTCAGTCTCTGTCTCAGTCTTGATCTAGTCCTGGTCTGGTCTCAGTCTCGGTCTGGTCCCGGTTTCAGTTCTGATCTCAGTCTCGGTCTGGTCAAGGTCTGGTCTCCGTCTGGTCTCGGCCTCAGTCCTGCTCTGGTCCCGATCTGGTCCCGGTCTCAGTCCCGCTCTGATCCATCAGTCCTGGTTCAGTCCATATGCAGCACAAAAGTTCGGAATCGCCGTCACAGAAGTCACGGAAACGGGAAACGACCGTTATCCATTTTTTACATTCTTCATTTAAACACAAAATCGAAAACTGAAAAAACAAATCATTATCCGTTTTTTCATTTTGGTTTTGGAGACAAATAATGAAGAAAAAAGTTTGTTTTTTCACTTTCTTATTTTTGGTTTTATATTGAAAAATGAATGAACGAATGACAGGGATTGTTTGTCCAGTTGACATATTGAAGTTCTTCTTTGCCCTGGATTCTACCTGGACGACTGAGGGATTTTACACAACACAGCAGTAGCGTATTAGCACTCGCTCTGCAGAGACGGCCTCCATATCCTCTGGAAATACAAGCACCATGAGGACTCGCCTGGAAAAATGACACTCTGAAAAGTTCCACAAATCCATCAAAATCGGGTCCAGTCCAAGTTAAAGACTTCAGAGCAACAGCACGAGGGACGCCGACGGGCACCTGCAGCCACAAAGCGCTGATTCTATATTTGCAGGTCATAAACTTTTTCTCACTTGTCTTAAAAACAACTTTGTGCACATGCTCAGTGGGCAGGAGAGCCATCAGACTTAGCCGCTAAAGGCTAATCCAGAGACACGCACCATTGAGCTCGGCCCATTCACTTAAAAAGGCGGCCATGTTTAGGCCCCGGGACTTGGACCGACCAAGAAAAGTGAGATAGAGCCTCTCTTTACCTCAGACTCTCTCAGGATTTTGTGTTTGGAATTATTATTTTCTGATTTCGATGTAGAATGGCCCTTCCTGTTCATTGTAGTGGCACAGCTGGGGATTTGCATGAAAAAAACCAAACATCCAGCTCCATCCTTGTGCGTTTCTATGGAGACTTAATTCAGTTCTGTGTGTGTATCAATAACCATTTTTGCTCAGTTTCCAGGAGTTTGTGTTCATCAGTGACTGACAGATACTTTGGATTTGATTTGTTTCTGAAATATGCTAAACAGAAATCCACGTGTTATAAATCGGGTCCACGAACTAGACAGTGTTGGGGAGTAACAGATTACATGTACTGGAGTTACATAATCAGAGTACAAGTTATTGTTTCAGTGAGTGGTAATTGGATTACAGTTACTTTGTTGAAATAAATAGATTAAACAGCGGCATTTTTCTGTTTTCACATTATTTTTATTTTTATTTTTTTCTATAATTCCACTCATTGCTGGAAACTAAACCAGGCATAAACCAGGACTAAACCAGGACTAAAACCAGGTCTAAACTAGATCTAAACCAGGACTAAAACCAGGTCTAAACTAGATCTAAACCAGGACTAAAACCAGGTCTAAACCAGGTCCAAACTAGATCTAAACCAGGACTAAAACCAGGTCTAAACAAGATCTAAACCAGGACTAAAACCAGGTCTAAACAAGATCTAAACCAGGACTAAAACCAGATCTAAACTAGATCTAAACCAGGACTAAAACCAGGTCTAAGATCTAAACAGGACTAAACAGGTCTAAACAGATCTAAACCAGACTCTACTAAACCAGGTCTAAATCAGGACTAAACCAGGACTAAAACCAGGTCTAAACTAAGTCTAAACCAGGTCTAAACCAGGACTAAACCAGGACTAAACCAGGTTTAAACCAGGACTAAAACCAGGTCTAAACTAGATCTAAACCAGGACTAAAACAGGATTTAACAGGACTAAACCATGCTGCGCGGACGTATCTCCTCCTCTTCTATCAAAAATATTTTTAATATGGTTGAGTATCCTCGTCTTTGCTTCTCTACAGCAAATCAAGTAATCCAAAGTATTCAGATTACGTTACTCACTTTAAGTAATTTAATGGATTACGTTACAAACTACATTTTGGGGTATGTAATCTGTAATCTGTAGGGGAATACATTTTAAAAGTCACCTTCCCCACACTGGAACTAGAGATAGACAGATATCTGTGGGCCGATATATCCAGCCGATATTTGGTCTTTTTAGCATATCGGTTATCAGCCTTAAATCTCCAGCACAGGTCATCAGAATCAGAATCTCCATGGAGACTTGCAAGCCAAATTACAGGTTAGATTTGTGGAAAGGCGAGCCCACTCACAGTAAGAATGGACACTTTTAAGATATTTTTGTGCAAATAATAACATTTGTAGTTGGTTTAATGCCATGCTGTGGATACTTTAAACCAAAGCATTCATAGGGTGACCAGATTTTCAAAATTCTAAACTTGGACACACGTGGGTTGGGATGGTTGGCGTAAATAAAGTAGTGAAAAGAGTGAGGAACATTGTGCATTCTCCTGTCAGTCATAATCTGAGGAACTTCAGATGCTGCATTTTTGGTTTGTTTTATGGTCATTTGCAAACACGATTTTCTGTATTTTGGTAAAACAAATGACAATTTATGCTCCTCTTTACGGTTAGCGGGGATCAGATTAGTCAAAAATGTTGATAGTCCTGTTTGAGTCCCGGTTTAGACCTGGTGTAATCCTGTTTTAGTTTCAGTTTAGTCACGGTTTAAATCAAATTGGTCAGCACAGCAAAAAGTGAAGTATTAAAACTGACTCTCACAGAATCAATTTAAACATTTTCTCAGGGTTTATATGAGTTCAATCTGTTCTAGAGTTAATTTAACATTTTTGGAAAATTATTTATGTAACACTGGACCAAAGTTCCTGTTTAACCCTGAAGTCAAATGTTACTGTATATTAACATTTTGAGAGTAAACAGATAACACACTTTAGGGTTATCCTGATTTAGCTAAACGACACAGAGGTGTTTTATTTTTACACTTTATTTTAGTTAATTTAATGATGATGAAATTATGTAGAAAACTGGTTCAAACTGGTCTTCTCTCACGGGAGTTTGAAGTGGTGGGTGGGAGGAGCCAAATTAACACTGAGGGAAGGTGAATGAACAATAAGGGAAGTTGAATTCTTAATGTTAATTCAACTTCCCCTAGTGTTAATTCAACTTGCCTTAGTGTTAATTCACTAAGGCAAGTTGAGTTAACACAAGGCAAAGTTGAATTAACACTAAGGCAAGTTGAGTTAACACTAGGGGAAGTTGAATTGACATGAATGGAAAATGAATTAACACTAAGGGAAGTTGAATTGAACACTAAAGGAAGTTGAATTAACACTAAAGGAAGTTGAATTAACACTAAGGGAAGTTGAATTAACACTAAGGAAGTTGAATTAACACTAAGGGAAGTTGAATTAACACTAAGGGAAGTTGAATCTACACCAAGGGAAGTTGAATGAACACTAGAGGAAGTTGAATTAATTTCAACCATATCAACTCTGGCAAATAACCCCAACTCAAACCCCCATTTAACTTTCAAATAGTTAAAATAACACTTTTGGTGTTAAAAACAACTTTGAAATATTTTACCCTGAAATTTTAACTCTCCACATCCGGTGACCTTAAGCATTAACATCTCCATGGAGACAAGCAGGTTGTGGACCCTCTTCAGAAAAGTGACACAGTGTATGTTTAATATTTGGATTTTTCTACGGGGAAAATGAACAGAAGAAAAAAAAAAAAAACAGTCCCAGGGCAGAGCGGGGCGGTGTCTGCTCATCTCCAGCTTCTCGAATCACAATAGAATCTGAGCCACCAAAACGTGTGATTAAACCAGAACTGGAGGCGATCCTGCTCCCACGAGAGGGAAAAAAAAACGTGGAAGACGCGAGAGCTGTGTGTGGGGGAGTCCTTGGACAGCAGCTGGGTGGGGATAATAGGCCCAGTGATTTCATTTGACTCCCAGTGAGACACATCAGCAGTCAGTGTGGGTTTTCCCCAAAGCGAACGGCCACAATGCTTTACAATGGGACTTAGCATTAGCGGCGTGACCGTAACCGCGGCAACACAGCGCCTAGCCCGGCTCCAGCCCCCGGGATGTTTACATGTGCCACGCTGTTTGGACATCGCCCCCTGGAGGAGTGAGAGCGACCGGAGAGACAGGGAAAGAGAGGGAGAGGAAGGAGAAAGAGGGAGGAAGGAGAAAGAGGGAGGAGGAGAGGGATGAAAGAGAGAGAGGAAGGAAGGAAGGAAGGAAGGAGAAGAGGAGAGGGATGAAAGAGAGAGAGGAAGGAAGGAGAAGACAGATGGCAGAGGAGGAGGAGAGAGAGGGAGGAGGAGAGGGACGAAAAGAGAGGGAGAGAGGGGAAGGAGAAGAGGGAGGGAGGGGGGTGAAAAAGAGAGAGAGAAGAAGAAGAGAGAGAAGAGAGAGAGAAGAAGAAAGAGAGGAGAAGAGGGAGAGAGACGGGAAGGAGGAGGAGGGGGGAGAGGAGAGAGAGGGTAGAGGAGAGGAATGAAAAAGAGGGAGGGAGGAGAAGAGGGAGGAAGGGGAGAGGAGAGGTAGAGAGAAGAGGGATGTAAAAGAGAGAGAGGGAGGGAGGAGGAGGAGACGGAGCGAGGAGGAGGAGAGGGATGAAAAAGAAAGAGAGGAGAAGAGGGAGGAGGGAGAGAGGAGAGGGATGCAAAAGAAAGAGAGGAGAAGAGAGGAGGAGAGAGGAGAGGGATGCAAAAGAGAGAGAGGGAGGGAGGAGGAGAGGGATGAAAAAGAGAGAGAGGAGAGGAGGAGAGGGATGCAAAAGAGAGAGAGGAGAAGAGGGAGAGAGGGAGGAGGAGAAGAGGGGAGGTGGAGAAGGATGAAAAAGAGAGAGAGGGAGGGGTAAAGGGAGGGAGAGATAGGGAGGGAGAAAGGAGGAGAGGGAGAGAGGGAGGAGGAGGAGGAGAGGGGAGGAGGAGAGGGATGCAAGAGAAAGAGGGAGGGAGGGAGGAGAGGGATGAAAAAGAGAGAGGGGGGAGAAGAGGAAGAGACCGAGGAGGAGGAGAGGGATGCAAAAGAGGGAGGGAGGAGGAGAGGGAGGGAGAAGGGATGGAGAGGGAGAAAGGAAAAGAGGGAGAAAGGGAGGAGGATAGAGATGAAAAGAGAGAGAGGAATGGAGGGAGGAGAAGAGGGAGCAAGGGAGGGAGAAATGGAGGACAGGGAGCGTTCCTTCTCTTCCTCCTCTTCCTTCTCCTCCTTCTCCTCCTCTTCCTTCTCCATCTCTCTTCCTCCTCCACCTCCTCCTGTTCTTCTTCCTTCGTCTACTCATCCTCCCCCGGCTTCACTTCCTCTTCCTTCCTCCTCCTCCCCCTCTTCTTCCTCCTCTCCTCTGTTGTGAGCCGGCGCGTGTCTCTCTTGTGAATGGCATGTTTATTTGTTTGGTGGATGTGGAGTTGGGGGAGTGAGCGCTCGTTTGGAGTCTGACACGTGTTTGGCGATAGTGAAAGTGCGCTGTCAGGGTTTTCAAACGAGACGCGGCCACCACAAAACGGACAAGTATATTTTCATGACAAGAGCTATTGATTTTTTTATTCTTAAGGCTATTGTAGTGACGGTCAAAAAAGCATGAGATTTTAAGCTTTAGGAACGTAAGACAAAAAACAAAATAATACAAAATACAAAATGATATGCACTGGACGAGCTGATTTTATTTTTTTCAGCAGACAGGCAGGTGAGCTGGAAACTTGGTATGTCCCACGGGAAATAAAGCCGACCAAAAGAATAAAATAAAATAAAAATCAATACCAGATACAAATACTGAAAACTTGTACTAATGTAATGTGAACAAGTGCCTATCATCACATTTAGACCAGAACTAGAGCAGAACTAGAAGCAGAACTAGACCAGAACTAGAGCAGAACTAGAGCAGAACTAGACCAGAACTAGACCAGAACTAGACCAGAACTAGAGCAGAACTAAAGCAGAACTAGACAGAACTAGACCAGAACTAAAGCAGAACTAGACCAGAACTAAAGCAGAACTAGACCAGAACTAGACCAGAACTAGACCAGAACTAGACCAGAACTAGAGCAGAACTAGAGCAGAACTAGAGCAGAACTAAAGCAGAACTAGACCAGAACTAGAGACCAGAACTAGAGCAGAACTAGAGCAGAACTAGAGCAGAACTAGAGGAGAACTAGAGCAGAACTAACTAGACCAGAACTAGAACTAGACCAGAACTAGAGCAGAGACAGAACTAGAACTAGACCAGAACTAGAGCAGAACTAGACCAGAACTAGAGCAGAACTAGAGCAGAACTAGACCAGAACTAGAGCAGAACTAGAGCAGAACTAGACCAGAACTAGACAGAACTAGAGCAGAACTAGACCAGACAGAGACTAGAGCAGAACTAACCAGAACTAGAGCAGAGAACTAGACCAGAACTAGACCAAACTAAAGCAGAACTAGTAGGGTCTGGGAACTAAGGACCAAGACACCTCCCTACGTACCAGAACTAGGAATCAAGGAAACATACACCCCTTGATGCCTGAAAACCTGAGCGGTCCTCTGTATAGCCAGATGCAAGCGAATGTTGCCACTGTAGGACGAACTGTAACTCGACTTCGCATGTGCAATGGTGAAGACATTCCAGTTTCTCCAGCTGTCCCTCTCTGATATATCACCACAGAGCAAATCCCCTCATCAGCAAACTCGACAAAAGACTGGTCTGAGCAGTCCTCCAACGACACCTTGCGCACTTGGGCTCTGGACTTCCTCAGCCAGAGAGGATCACTGCTAAGGCAGGGAGACGTGATAAACGAACCCCTCCTAGTCAGACCCACACACATTAACCCTACTCAGACGACAAAGAGACCTCCCAAGTGCCCCTCATAACGCTTCTAAGTCCTACTGCCCTACGTCACTCACTTCTTCTCACTCATGAGAATCGTATTTTCGTGTCATGCCCCCCCTAGATGAATAAAACATTCTCCGGAGCGCCCCCCCCTACTGCCCAGCCCAACTCACGCTTGTAGAAGTTCTGCTACAGAATGCAGGTATTGCAGGTGTGTAGTCACAATACAAACATTGTATATTAAGTAACACCTGTGCGTAAACACTGCCATCTTTTCCTCTATATGAACCGCCAACGAACGCATCACAGTCTCGGTTTTACTAGTAACAAGGTTGAAGCAGTCAGGCATAGAAGCTCTCTCTGGAGCGTATTTGGTGCAGAGAACAACAACCTCCAGGCTGACTGATTTGAGTCTCCAGACGCAATAGATTACTCAGCACGGTGATGATTGCTCTCTCAGACCTTACCAGTAGAGAAGCCACCAACTCCATCAAGCCCGTTCCATTCCGAATCCAGACATGATCGATTGGGGTTGGCTTAAATAGTGTGAGTATGATGAAGTGTGAGCACTATAAAATTTTTTCATGTGAGGTGTGCGCCATTAGCTTGCAGTGCTCGAGAACTCTTCCTGCTCGCCAACACTTCATTTCGACAAACACATTCAAGATCAACCTAGCGTGGAAGGGATCGAGTCTCCCGTGTCTAACCTATACCGTTCAACGACATCCAGAGTTGGAGATATCAGGAGAGTGGCCCAAGAGCTGGTCCTATCACCACCATACATTGTGAAGGCATTCAGTCTATCTTAAGTATTGCGACAGTCAGTTTCCATCTAGACATCCTCTTTCTCTCGAGGCTGCGTAAGGAGCACTCTCTGTCGGTTGGTGCTGGTAGCCTCACAGACTTTTATCGTACCAGGGAGTATGCCTCTCTCTCCGTGCATGCCGTCGCACTCCCTCACTCTTGCATCCACCTTTGATAACACAATAACTCCACTCTACCTCACATAAACCCACACACCTCCGCAGTGTCTCTACCCCACCCATTGCAACCGTGCGATTCTGACACCACTCCACACCTTATATCCTGTGCTCTATACAACCATTCCACCATCATCACTCGTCACTAAATACACACTACTTCGTCACTGTGTGCAAAAGCACTCGCACCCTGCATATACACCACCCCACTCACGTGCATTATACACCACCCATCATCACCCGCATATCAACCATCCAGCTCACCCGCATACTTAACACGTAGCGCCCACTACACCAAAACCT
Source organism: Boleophthalmus pectinirostris (assembly GCF_026225935.1). Taxonomy (NCBI): domain Eukaryota; kingdom Metazoa; phylum Chordata; class Actinopteri; order Gobiiformes; family Gobiidae; genus Boleophthalmus; species Boleophthalmus pectinirostris. The sequence continues at coordinate 1,338,232 of NW_026571095.1, forward strand.
CATCCTTACACCACCCAATCTCGAACCTGGCATATACTTACAATCACACATCAACTCACATGCCTTGACATATATCCACCACGTCCACCTCACTTGTCGACTTATACACACCCAACGCGCTCCATACCGTGTCAATAGTACCTTCCAGGCCATCCTCAACTCCGGACTCGTATGGTCACTCACTTGGTGAAACTACCTACCCCACTGCCACTAGCGAAAGCATTCCCGTGAGCACCCGCAGAGAGACGATACAGTCGATTTTATCTTGGAGTTTCCAGAGGCTCCAAGAGTACAGAACTGATCAATCATACAACACTAGCAATCTATCTTAGTTGGCTAAAGCGATCATGAAACATATCCGCGAGCGTGCTAGCACCAATAATAGCGCCGCTCTTCAAAAAACATTATTGACCGATGTCTATGTGATGCGCAAGGGATTATTTTTTATTTATCACAATAACTTATTTTAGATATCTACTACTAAAAACACAAACATTTTTACTCGCTTTCAAAATCCCTTTAGAGTTGTTCTTAACAAGAGTCTGGCTGTTCTATATAATAGCATTTTAGTAATCGTTAGCTTCGTGGCTGACGTGCTTGTTCGTCTCGACTTCTAGTTCCTCTCGCGTCTGAGTAAGACTTGGTTCTTAGTAGAGCGAGGCTACAGCACTACATGGCTCCATACTCAGACAGATCTCCGCGCTCCTGCGTGTGGTCGCATGCACCTTTAGCCCGCAGCGCTCTCAGGCTGACGCTCGTGGCGTAGGCAAAAATACAAGGAGTGGAAGTGCAGCTAAGTATTTTGAGACAAAGTGTCATTCCAGCACCGTTCTCGAGAGTCGGCTCCTGCCCAATACACTAGGAACCAATCGCACGACCCTATGTCCAAGAATTCACCAAACTCTAGTGCCCTCTAAGTGTGCTTAGGCTAAGCTTGCACTGTCATGTCACCTATTGGTTGAGAGGTCTCAGCGTCACCCTCAAGCCTCTGACTGGCTGCCAATCGAGAAATTGGGTCCACAAGGTCCATTTCATGAAATACTTTATAATTGAGCAGCTCTCGGAACCTTTACACTTATTTCAATGTGTGACCACGGTAGTTTGATATATCACGGTCTATAATAAGATTTCCCTAGACCAAATATAGCACGACATATTCTGAGCTAGTCGTAGCGGTATGCATTCACATCTAGACTGCGTGTGAGCCGTCGTCATACTTGTTGGTGGTTTTGCCTGATTCTCCGTGAAGACTAGTAAGGCCGGAGGCTTATGCTCGACTTAATGCCAAATATGTGAAACATTCCAGACAAAGAAATAACATCTCCATGATGAAAATAATTTGACAGACCCTCCACCAGAAAGGTTACACAATACACTTTTAACTGTATTGATACTTTGCAGATGACGCCAACATTCCCCAGTGGTGTGAATTAACTGTAGGCACTGCTCTGTCTGAAGCTTTATTAACACAATCTGACCAGAAAGAACTACAACAGTTGAAATTAAAGTTATGTCAGATCCTGATTCTTGTATTTTTCCTTGAGCTATCTTAAACTACTATCTTACAACCCTTTTTGTCAATTTTTACTCTCACACACCTGAGATTATTGTCCTTGAGGAAGCTCGGACTTCACTGGTAGAGAGACAGATTGCGCCGAGAAACCTCTTGCATAACTAAAGTCAAAGATCGCTTGACCCAATCCAGCGTGAGCCATGTCAGAGAGGAGCACACATATCACTGGGAAGCGGCTGAGGAAGAGCAACGATATGGAGCTCGAGCTCGAAACTGTCAGGTTCGAAAACAGAAAACTCATTCTAGTATAGAAGAGAGCGCTCTGATTATTCTCAAAAGAACACAATACCAATTCTTCTCTCCAAGAGAGTATACCAATGAAACCTCTATTGCAAGGACGTATTTGGATATTTGACAGAAGTTTATTGATCTAATTTACTATATAAATCAGAGTGTCTCTTATGTATCATACCTGGCCAACAATCAGATAATTTGACAAGCTGTACGAGTGGACCTGTCAGACGAACACGAAAGCAGTTCTTGAATCATTCGTCCTGTCAAATACATGCAATAGTCTCGAACAATCCTACTCTCAGTCTGTAAAGGTGGTCAATGTGTCAATAGTTCTCGGCCCACGGGACAAGTTATTCAATTCTGACCTTTGTTGGGTATTTCAACACAAATATTATCCAAAGTTTGAGGCCACACACATTTAAGTCACCATTAACCATGGCAGCACCCTTATGGTTAAAAGGTGCAAGCCTCTAAGCAGCAGCTCCATTTGTCACAGTAACTCTACACGACTGATTCCAATTATAACTATTGAATGAACTGAAACATAAATAAATAGGTAAACAATACATGCCTTGTATACATTGTTTAGAAGTGCATATCATTGCGAAGGACAAATGTTTAAAACAGTCACTTGACTTGAACTATATGAGCGACCCAGAAGCACGATCTATGTGAGTGTCTCTGTGGAACCTTGTTGAATGGTTGTTCCCACTCCTCGAGAGAAACTCAGACCTCAGGTAGTTGCCTGTTTTGTTTTCATTCACACATGTTGAGTATCATCCTGTATCATCCGTATAGTGCGAGCATGGCTTTCTCGCGCCTGTACGCATCACTCCTCATACAGCCTCAAAATGTTCTGTGTCATACCTGTGTATAATCAAGCACAACTCTTTAGTAGCCTCCTTAATTAATGTTAGTGTTAACAGCGTCTGCCTTATATAAATGCTATTCTTCAGTTTTCAATTCTAAAGAAAGAGTCTGCTAAAGCTCTAGTGCAAGTGAAATAACGTACAAGCTACGTCTCCTGTTATAGGTTGTATATTGCAGAACTTTTTCCCGATATAGGAACGACGATTATACTCCTATGTCAGCAGATCTGCTTTGTGTCTCGGTTTTTCAAAATGGCTCTGCGCATGGTTTGGAACAACCACCCCCCTCTCCACGACTAGGCAGCCTGTTCCCCTGTACGGTTTTGCGGCGCGGCAGCCGGAGGACAGGAGCAGGAAAGGGGTGTCTCATGTGCAGAAGGAGTGACGTGCCAGAAGTGTCAGTCGCGAGCTGCAATGAACTAGCTACAACAACGCAGCATCAAGCGGACTCTTTCTGTTGCCTTGAAGATATACTGTTTTCAGAGGCTGTAACTCCATCTGCGGCTGTCCATGAAAGCAACGTTTCTTTCAGCGTTTTTCTCTGTCTAGCTCGTTGTGGCAAATTTAAATACAGTTTTCATAAAAGCAGAAGTGGACCTGTCCTCGGAGTAATTTGTGGACCAGCTCGTCAGGGTCTAAGTGTAGACCTGGCGGCTCTGCTTCTCACAGTCCGGCGCCATCGCTGCGAATGAATCTTCAAAAGAATCACCTAGTTTTGCAGCTCCATAATACACTGTGCTTTTGTGCCACCTATGTCTTCTTCTATGTTTCAGCTGACCTTCTAAATTACGACCGGACTTTCTCCTTGCTTCAGCGAACACTGCTGCCCTGGATGTCTCGATATCCTCGCACCATTAGTGCCAAACAAACTTAGGGACGAGTGTATTCGCTGAGGAAGAACTGCGAGGACGACAGGCAGTACAGTTATTTGTCAAAATCAGAAAGGGCGCGCAATAAGAACCAGGAACTGTTGCTTGTGAGTAAACAGCCGTCTGTGTGTCGTGCATCTGTGACTGCGGAGTGAACACAGATGCGTAACGAGTAAACCACAGCAAAACAATGACACGCGGACGTTGTACAGGACAAACGCTATGCAAAGTCACGCTCATACCACTAAAGACCAGTAGGCGAGAGTCCGTTGAGTTATCTGACAGCGCGCGCTGTTCAGCTCACAGGATAACGAGGCAGAATGTCGTTATCTATTGGCAAATGTTTATCTGGCCCCACCACGTTCCAGATGTTGGATGAATTTTGTATTCTCTTTTTTGCGTCATCATAATTACAAGGCGACTGGACATCATTCGGTATAATGCTATCATTACGACATACTTGAGAAACAACAAAACGAGAAGATCCCCCTGCGCATAGGAACCTCTTTAAGACCAGACACTCCATTAATCATCTGTAGTTTGTAACACCGCATGAAATTAGTAGTCTCGGGTCACTCTAGATTGAGTCCTCTTATCAGGAGACTAGAGCCGAGACTTGAGTAATCACCAGATATATAAGCTGAATCCATAAACATCTAGAGGACTGTTTTTAACCAGACCTTTAGATATTCCCACTTAAATGAAAATTAAGACCAACATCGCACCTATCTATGCGGGCGGAAAACCACCAGAATCCAGTTCTAAAATGACCATTACCACTGCTTAAATAACAGAAAATAAGTTTAGTATTAAAATCTCATTCAGATTTATTATTATAGTAGTAGGCACAGCTTTCTAAATGGCCCAAAAAATCATTTATAAACAGTAACTAAGTTATTGTTTGCACACACTCCAAAATTAGATGTTCATTCACGTTATTATGATTTTCACTTTTTTTTTTCTGTTAGTTAGTTTGTTTGTTATTACTACAAGCCCGGGTTGAGTTTACAAAAAATAGGGCTTAATTGAAATTTTAAGACCTTTCTGAAAAAAGTAAGACTTGGACAACATAATTTAAGACTTTTTTGATGATTATAGACGAGGACTAGACCGGGACTAGACCGGGACCAGACCGGGACTGGTTATAGTATAACTCTCTAGGAACTCATATGAATATGTATACCACCTTTTTAAGACGATCTAATACCGCGCGAGCCGGGATACACCCTGGTGTGTAATAAATCCGTTATTTTTAATTTAAGTACCTACTAGGCGACCCAGACCGTGAGTTTTATAATTTTTATAGCTTATGGCATTACCTCAATTTGATCCTCTCTCGCTAGGCCTCTTGAGTTTGTTATAGACCAGTTAGACACTTGTAGTAACTCGACAAATGTTAGACAATTTTACCTGGTGTATCGTTGTGATCTTCTATTTCTAGGTTAGTAAACATTAGCCGAAGATCCTCTGTATTATGCAAGCATACTTTATTGTGAAACTATCTTCGTGCTCTTGCTCAAAATGTGCTGTAGTACGAATTTAAAGTGATTCTCGTAGCTCGAAGGTGCCGATTTCTCCTTCGCGTGAGTAGTTAAAATGTATTTACGCTATGTCATAAAAACACTCTCAGGTATGTGGTGTGCGCTCTGATGGATCATATGTTATGCGAACAGAGGGAGGAGGAACAGGAAGAGAGACCAGTCGAGGAACTGCTTGGCTCGTCATATCAGTTTTCCTCGAAATGGGTCTCTTATTCACGAACTAGAGGCACTATACTCGAAGGAGTAAGTAAAGTATCAGAATGTAAAGCGAGCAGAGTTCACCTTCACAAGCTAGATGTGTTCGTATTCACGCGTTTCAGTACCCCCTACTCACGGCGTTACTCTCATATATATCAAGTTGATGCTCGTGCGAACAAAATTTTTTAAACTTGGCAAGTGTCGCGGTCTAAAAATCAAAGAAAAGGCTCCAAATTAAGCGCGTCAAGGGCGTTTTTTTTGACGCTTTGGTATGGTAACCATGGGATGAAATGAAATTTGCAGTACCCAGGCCTCCTTTAAACAGTTATATGGAACATCTAAAATAAAAAATCAACAAAAAAGCCAGTGATACTCTTGGGTTTGCTCCCCCTCGAAGGGCTTACTAATACCGTCTCACCCCCCATAGACGCTGAGGGCTTTCTCGACGGCATACTTTCGCCCCCCAGTCTCGGCAGCTTCACGTTTTCTCACTTAACTTTTACAAGAAGTATAGCTACGTAGATTAGCTGTAATGACAAGATTATTTCAACCGTCTTACTTTTGGATAAGTCCGAGGTGAGATTTCATTGTATTAAAGAAAGGTCATTAGCGTTTATGATCGCTTTGCGGAAATAGACAAGTTACAATTCCTAGGAAGTCGAGGAGATAAGAATTTGTCAAAACAAGTTTAGAAGGTGCAGGATTTTGTATATTTGTCACTTTTTTGTTAATATCCTCAAATACCTTTAGAATATTTTACTTTTCAAGATTTGAATACTTATGAAAGAAAGCTTTTTCAGCACTAAACTATATATAGATAAGCTGTAACAGTTCATCTATCTCCAATACCAAAAATTTTTGTCAAAGCATTATTAAAAATACAATATTTTATTAACAATAAAATGAAAAAAAAAATAATATACTAAAGAAGATAAAAAGAATAAATTAAAAGTATACTCACTTTTGAAAATAAACCTTCTAATATCTTCTCAACAAATGTGGCAAATAGTGCGAAAATAACGAGCAAGATATTTATTGAAAAGTAAGTAATTCCTACATGAATTATATTGAGACTATTGTATTGTGCAAGGGATCTCTTTGAGAGATTGTATATTGGGAAAATATTTTTCAATGATGCGCTATGATTTTATGACATATAAGGTCTCGTGTCTCTCAAAAATCTTAATTTTTAGAGACTCTCAAACAGAGAAAAATAGAAAGGTTACTAGATATATATATATATACTCGCGTGCACCAAGTCTTTCTTTTATATTATAATACGTAAAGTATTCCCTTCACATACAGAAAACCTGTTCTGTACAATATGCTACGGGAAGTAAAAGTAAAAAGTAGTCCACTTAAAATAGTTATAGCTATCTCATATGCGAATACATATATTTTAGTTATTTTGACATTAGCTCATTTAATATCACTCTTTGTGTGTATATTTCCTGGGCCCTTAGCTTGTGTTTTATAGTTGCTGCATTACTGACAATTATTCACTCCGAGCCCAGTGGTTTGAACAAGCATTCCTTCTTAGTATATATATTTGCGTTTTCAGTCTGATTGACGAGAGAGTTTATGAAAGCTAATACACCAGATCCTAAAATGGTGCATGCCGTTTTGAATGTGAGTGTTGAAATAAAAACCTATGTAATAGTTGGGAATTGAATAACTATTTAACAGCAACACACAGGATCATGCTTGTCTGATGAGGAAACAACATATTTGACTTACCGTAATATCAGAAAATTAGTGGTCATATGGACCCTTTAAAAGGAGGATTCCAAACCTCCGCCATAGTCACATTCATATTCGTTAGGGCGTTAAAACCGCATCCTATTTTGTATCCTTAAAATCTACGAGACGATTTGCAAATAGGCAGGAATAGGAGAGTCTAGATAGGCTAGGAGGTAAGAGGCGAAGGTTAAGGACACTGCTGTCTCTGTTTGCGTTCTCCTTCTTTTCTCCATGTTATTATTATAGAAGGGAGCAACCAAAAACTCAAAGACTCAATGTGGTGGCAGGAATGTCGCATCTAATATGTCCCACCTAATCGTAGAGAATCTGATGGTGGTTCAAGTCCAGCGAAATGGACACTTAGCGGAGCCGTCTTCACCATAATATATCAATATACTACTATAGCGTCTCTTCCAGTCCTTCCACGGAGAGTGTCCCCATAGTTGCTACTCTCAGATTCACATAGCTACCCACTCTCATCATAAGTACTCGCTACAGTTTAAAGGCTCTAAAGGAGTGACGAGCGCGAGTGTTCCAATTTAGGCAAGAGAAATCGGCATATTTCAGGAGTCAAACCTAAACAAATAGAATTTGTCTGCAAGCACTGGGGGCATACAAGTCAGGGAACAACTGTTGTACTTCTGAGATGACATGATAAAGAGCGAGCATGGAAATAACGACCTTAGGCTTACGTTGCGGACTGGCAGGCTAAAGCTTTCAAATTCGATTTTTGCGGTATGTCGTTCAGGATTTCTCACGAATTAATAAGAGTAGCGAATCGTGTTTTAAGCTAGTGGATCTTCAGTGTGAACTTTAAACGCCCCAAAAGTGTCTCGCATGCGCAATGAGGGACACAACGACATCAGACCCAGTGAGCATGCTCAGTGTTTACAGAAGTCGCCTAAACATGGACGCAGCATTGAGCATCTGGAGATTTTAAAGTCGCTGTCATAGAGGAGCCAGAACACAAACAGCTTATTTGTTTTAAAGGGACAGTCTGGAGTTTTGGACATAAGACCTAATTTCCTAGTGAGTCAGAGTGTTGGAGACGTGTGGAGACACTTTTTGAAATATTCCATCCAGTCCTTGTATTTGCAGAGGTCGCTGGTGCTAGGCTAGTGCATGTCAATGGCCATAGTTATCCTGCCACTAAAAACAGTCTTACCCACTCCACAAAACACCTGAAACAAATCTATTATTAATGTCTGTGTTGGTAGAATAATGTTTGAAATAAAACTAACCTTGCATCGCATGAATCTTTGCACGCTGATGGACTATTTTATTTTACTTTGCTGGTAAGATGGGTGATCGGTGATATCAGTCCGCCACTACAACTCACTGCTTCTCAGACATAAATCCTTCAAATGTAAGGTTGGTTTTACTTCTAAAATGATTCTATCAACACAGACATTCACATGGACAGTCTGGTGTAATAATAGATTTGTTTCGGGTGTTTTGTGGAGTGGGTAAGACTGTTTTTAGTGGCAGGATAATTATGGCCATTGACATGCACTAGCCTAGCACCAGCGACCTCTGCAAATACAAGGACTGGATGGAATATTTTAAAAAGTGTCTCTACATGTCTCCAACACTCTGACTCACTAGGAAATGAGGTACTATGTCCAAAATTCCGGACCGTTCTTTTAAGGAGGAGATTGAGAAGGAGAAGGACAAAGTTTTTGGCCATGGTGTTTTGTGGGGCAGTGGCAGCAACTTCTGTAGAAACGAACGGCGTGAGTGCGGCGTCACAACCGAGAGTGGTAGGATTGACATGTACTTCATTGCTTCACTGACACAGAGTTCAGACACAATTTTCATATGACAAAAAGAGCATTTGTGTCTATTTGTGAGCGCTTACTTGTACCACTCTCACTGGAGGAAACACGTCTTCAGCGGCCTATTTCATTGAGCAAATGCATCGGTCTTGGGCTGTATTGGCTTGCAACAAGTGCCTGTTACCATGTTGTTATGACGTGTAGGTGGGATGAATGCGACCTGGCATGTCAAAAGATCAGATATATAACAATTTTAGGAGCACATATCCAAGTGGCCTGGGTCACATTTGAAAAAATTGGATCTGTGTCGGATACAGATCAGATACAGGTCGCATAGTGACGAAAAAATTGGTTTTGGGTCACTTCAGGCTGCAGTCTGAACGTCGCCTTAAAATGCCTATGACAGGTGGAACAAAACATTTCACTATCATTATATTTAAGATTTTACTAAAGATTTACTGGCAATTTTACTTCCTGGTTGGGAATCATGGCATCATACTAGGGAATTCCATAACGGTTACCTAGCAACCATAAAGTTACACAAATCACAACTGAAATTCAGAATAAAAGCATATTAAACATGTTTTTGCGTTCAAAAATTTAAATTGAGAAATTCAGCGGCATTTAAAATCCAAAATCTGATTAAACAAACAATTTTCTATGTATTTCTTATTGCTCATGTTCTTAAACAAAGTGAAATCATATTATATACATATTATGAGCATTAACACAGTGCATCATTTGGCCTCCCCTTTGGCCACGCACGTCTCGGTGCCCGGGATGGGCTCAGGTTTGACTTCGATTCCGTGACACAGAGCCCATGAGCAAGGCACTGACCTGACGTTGAGGCTGAAGACGCGGCGAGCCACCAGGAACCTCATGAGGTAATAAATGACCACGATGAGAATCAGCAGCCCCAGAACTGTGCCGATGATGGAGCCGGTGATCACTCCGGCCTGGATGGGGACTGTGGACAGAGGAGACGGGTTAGGATCTCAACCACATTCACATTTAAAGACGCACTGTGTAACTTTTCTGGTGGAGGGTCCATCACCTTCTTGTTTGATATGTCATTGCTCTGCTCTGCTTAGAATGTCCCACAATATGACATTAAACAGCTCTACTTTACATTTATTCAATTACAGGTGGTTTTATAGCTCAAAAACACCTAGAAAAACAGGCATTCTGACTGAGAGCGAGGTCGCCTCTCCACAGATCTGATCTCCCACAGAACATTAGACATCTTTTGGATGATCATGATTATAATGCGTTCATTGGTCCAAGACCAATTCTGGACTAAATGATGTGCAAATTATGATCACTATTTGGACGTGTAACTATGACTGCACTTGGACATCAGTCTGCAGTTAAACATTTGAACCGTGGACTAGGGGACTTCTTCTGGCCGTCATGGGGACGTCTAACACAGGTGCAGGAAAATGATTATATTATTAATGAATACAATACTTTTATTTTGTATTTATGACAAAGAGCAACATTGTTGTTATCAGTATTATTCATTAATATTAATTTTGATTATTTGTGATTAAACATTTATTATTATTATTATATAAATATTTTTATTTGAGTACATGATATTTTATTGTCTGTTTAATTAACAAATTTAGGTATTTATGTGTATTTTTTTATTTATTTGGGAATGCAGTTTGTGAAATATTATGGCCTACTCATACAAAAATAATTATAATTCTATGGGCCTATGAGTTCAACCTAAAAGGGCGACACTGGTGGAGCTGTAGTGTAGCTCATTTCATGTTCATAGAACGTTTGTTCACTGATCTGAAGGTCGGTGGCTTGAATCCTGCTCTCGACATAAAACATCATGGGTTGAACGTCAGATCCACCGACCCACAGACATGAACATTCACACAGACGGTGGCTCCACTTTTTTCTGCATCACTGTAGGAAAAATAAACAGCAATACTGGACGTTCAGAAGATGTTGGAACAAAGCCATCATCTGGTGTCACAGTCTGCTCCTTCACTGGACCGAGATCACACGTACAAAAATGACACTAACAAGACACATTGATTAAACATTTCTGTAACTTGGTCTGGTTTGGTCTCCATGAAGATAGAAAGGTTTAATGCCATACTTTGAAACATTCCAGATAAAGCAATAGCATCTCCATGGAGAAAAGCATCTGATGAATCCTCCACCAGAAAAGTTACACAGTGCAGCTTTAATGTTACCATATGACACTATTTTCTGATCCAGTGTAGTTTCCTCATCACAAACAGACCTGGAGTTGTGTTTTGTTTCATTCACACATGTTTAACACACAAACTCTGCAGATTGAGGCTGAGATCTTCTCTCAAACACAAAACACTCTGTTCCACCTTGTGATGTCATGTGGTGATACAGGAAGTGTTATGTACAGGTGATGTGGACACAGAGACACAGGAATAACGTGCAAACATTACACAGATGTTCTTCCCTCAATCTGGGAATCAAACCTGTGACCCTCCTGCCACGGGGCGAGACCCAGACGAGTATGTATCAGGACTCCACAGTTTGTCACATAATAAATGATCAGAGGACAGAAAGAGGAGGAAGAGGAGGAGGAGGAAGGAGGAGGAAGAGCTCTGAGCAAAACTCTGACATGAAAGAAACACAGACAGAGGTGAGAGAGAGGTGAAGACAGGAAACAGGAAGAAGAGAGAGAGAGAAAGAGAGGGCAGAGACATGGGAGAGAGAGAGAGAGGAGGGGAGGAAAGAGGGGAGAAAGGGGAGAGGGAGGGAAGGTGAAAGGGAGGAGAGGGGAAACAGAAGAGAGAGAGTGAGGAAGGGAGGAAACAGAAAGGGGAGACAGAAGGGAGAGAGAGAGAGAAAGAGAGAGAGAGGGAGGAAGGAAGGAAGAAGAGAGGGGAGACAGAGAGAGAGAGAGAGGGAGAGAGACGGAGAGAGGAGAAGAGAGAGAGGAGAGAGAGGGAGAGGAGAGGGAGGAGAGGAGAGAGAGAGGAGAGAAGAGAGAGAGAAAGAGAGAGAAAGGAAGAGAGAGGAGGAGAGAGAGAGAGAGAGAGAGAGAGAGAGAGAGAGAGAGAGAGAGGAAGGAGAAGGAGAGGAGAGAGAGAGAGAGGGAGGAGGAGAGAGGAGAGAGGAGGAGAGGGAGAGAGAGGAGAGAGAGAGAGGAGAAGAGGAGAGAGAGAGAGAGAAGAGAGAGAAGAGGAGAGAGGAGGAGAGAGAAGAGAGAGGAGAGAGAGGAGAGGGAGGACAGGGAGACAGACAGAAGAGAGGGCGGGAAGGAGGAGAGACAGAAGGGAGGAAAGAAAGAGAGGAGAGAGAGAAAGGGAGGGAAGAAAGGAGGAAGGGGGAGAGGGGAGAGAGAGAATGGAGAGAGAGAGAGAGACAGAGGGAGGAAGGGAGGAGCTAGGGGAGGTAGAAGAGAGAAAAAGAGAGGGAGGAAGGGAAGAGAGAGAAACAAAAGAGAGAGGGAAGGAGGAGAGACAGAAGAGAGGAAAGAGAGAGAGAGAGAAAGGGAGGGAAGAAAGGAGGAAGGGGAGAGGGGAGAGAGAGGGTGGAAGAAGGAGAGAGGGGAGACCGAGAGAGAGAGAGAGAGAGAGGGGGGGGGGGGGGGAGGAGGGGACAAAAGAGAGAGGGAGAGAAAGGAAGGGAGGAAAGAGGGGAGACGGAAAAGAGCGAGAGACGAGGAAGGGAGAGGAGGAGAGAGGCGAGGAGACAGAAGAAAGAGTGAGAAAGAGGGAAGAAGAGAGGAGAGAGAGCATAGGCGTGATAACACATTGTAAAGCACATATTTACATTTACACATATATAAAGACGTGACTCCAGTCAAATGAAGCTCATAGAGGCCAGCAGATATAGGGGCGAATTTGGTGCCATGTTCCATATTAAAGACGTGCACTGTGTAACTTTTTGGGTGTGAGTTCATCACCTGCTCGTTTCCATGGATACATCATTGCTCTGCCTGACATTAAACATCTCTACTTCACATTTAATTCAACTACAGGTGGTTTTAAAGCTCAAAAACACCTAGAAAAACCGACATTCTGACTGTGAGCGGGGTCTTCTCTCCACCAGAAAAGTTACACAATGCACCTTTAAGGAACAGGAATGGATTTAAGGACAAAATAGTGAAATAAAAAACACCAGGATCACGTAGAGCGGGTTAATATGAACATTTTTAAACCAAAATGACGACGCTCACAGCAGCAGTTACAGAGAAAGGAGTGACAATTTTGTAAAGTAAGAGTCGATGGAGCCAGAAACGCTCCCATGAACACTTCCTATTTGGAACGCAGCGCCTACAAAGAAGTAAACCATTTTTAAATAAACCGTTTCATTAAAAGGTATGAGCTGCAACAAATTTACAGCAGAATGAACCAATATTTACCCACAGAAGCTATTTATCTACAGCTCCGATCTTACTTTTCTTGATAAAAATGGCTAAAATATCTCCAGTTTTGCAAAGAAAACGAACACTCCACATGATAAATCCTGAAGCCCCGACACACAGAGACAGAGAGACAGGAAACACACCATAGACCGCACACACAAACGCACACGGCTAACCTGCGAGCCACAACGTTCCGCATTCGAAGTGAGCCTGGGCGCGCTTCTGCTCCATCGACTCTGGCTCCGGTTCGCTTTGTTTTGAAAAACCGTCTCCAGTCTCTCTGTAACTGCCGCTGTGAGCCTTGTCATTTTGGTCTTAAAATATAAGAAAGATAAGAAATGACTCTGCGTGATCCTGGGGTTTTGAGTTCACCATTTGGTCAAATCAAGATGAGCGTTAATAAAAAAAAAAGACCAACACGGCGCTTTCTGTATTCAGGACGTGGCTGCTTGTGTATTTCTGAAGCTGTGGCGGTTCTGCGGGAGATAGAGGGCAAATGAAAGTCAAAGTTTACAGTGAGCAGAGGAAGGAGGAGAGATAAGATACAAGGGATAAAAGCTTGGAGATAGAACGGAGTAGGAGGAGGCACAGATCCTAATCTCAAACACATGAAATTATAATTGATTTTATTTCACTGCACAGCGGATGCACTGCTCGGGGTGGGCACTAGGGGGCGGGATGGAGGGGAGGGGATGTTTGATACAGTCTGAAGCACAAACAGATGAATTTTTACTTGAGTATGGAATAATGTGTACAATCCGGAACAGTTGTTTTTTTCATGAAATGTTTGAGTAATCCTTTATTTCCTTCCTTTAGTTCAGTAGAGATTGGTAATTCCAGGACTGAAATTATCCAAATAATTCTAGTGAAGGTGTATGGAGTTTAAAAACACAGTGGAGCACTTCCTGTATCACATGTTGAAACAAAACACAACTCCAGGTCTGTTTGTGATGAGGAAACAACAACAGTAGATCAGGAGGTAGTGTAATATGGGTCATTTAAAGGTGCACCTCGATGAATTCTCTGATATTTGTGAGAATCCATCTTGACCGGCTCCAGATGTTGTGATTCAGAAGTTCAGACCAATCACAGAGCAGTGCTGTAGTTTGGGTGGAGCCAAATATGAAGTGGTTAAAAGAACCAAAACAAAAGGTGAGGTACTTCAAGCGCCAATATTCCATTATTTTCTGATCTGTTCTAATGTAGTTTAATCATCACAAACAGACCTGGAGTTGTGTTTTGTTTCATTCACACGTTTAAAACACAAACCCTGTAGATTCACCCTGCGTTCGATTATCTTCTGACTCCCACTTGGACCTCGGATTTGACATCACGTCCGAGTTTGAAGTGTATTATTTTGTTTGGCGTGTCAGACTACATGGATTATGATTATGACTGTTCCCTCATCTTATGCTGACACTTTAATTTTTGAAATTTGGCACTTCATTTTATGTTATGATTTCTCTTCCATTACAACCTTAGGGATGCTAACGCCCGTTAAATCAAGTATTTGTTCAATATTGGCCTCACCACAACACCGACTACCAAACCCACAGGCAGTGATACAGACGCGGTAAAGTATTGCAGTAACACGAGTGACTGAAATTGTCATTTAAACCTCCAAAGTGTCCGAACACAATGAAAACACTTCATATTTACACGTCACATTGGACAGAATCTTTGCTTGGTCTACTTTTTCTGCCTCCGCCATTCAAGTCGAACTGTCCCAGGAAAAGGGGCGTGTCACATGTGTCACTAGGCAACTTCCTCAGAAAACCGATTCGGAAGAAGAATCGAATGCAAGGTTAGTCTTTCTTGCAAACAGAAAACGCCTTGTGATGTCATGTGGTAATAAGGCAAGTGCTCCACTGTGTTTCTAAACTACATACACCTTCAGTAGAATCATTTGGGTGATTTCAGCCCTTGCAGAGGTGCATGTGGGCTCTGTGGGAACCGCAAAGCAGGACAATAATGGCACCAAAGAAATCAAGTGCTATGAAAGAAGAATGCAGGCAATCCAAAAATCCCTAAACTTTATTATATCGGGGGAGTTCATTAAAGTGGCTGATAAGCAGTTCATCTCTCTCATCTGAACTCAAGGTAAAAGGAGCTGTTCATTTGAAAACTACTGCTTCATGACATCACAAGGTGGAGCAGAACATTTACACTTTGGTGATGTAGACAGACTAATAATAACGTGTGACTCAAATATGTGTGAATGAAACAAACCACAACTCCAGGTGTGTGTTTGAGGAGGTAATAACATTCTAACCGGGCTAAAAGCTCTCAAGAGTCCATTTTGCGTAATATAGGACCTTTAAGAGGTTTTAGCAACACCAAAATCAACCAGAATGAATCCTAACTTTTCTTTTTCTTCTTCCTCACCTTTCTCAAACACGAGCAGGCGCACACTGGAGGGGCGCCCGCTGATGTCTGGGGGGTTCTTGGCGTCGCAGGTGAAGGTTCCGTTGTCTCCGAAGTCCACGTTCTTCAGCAGAATGGACCCGTCCCGTCGGCTGGGGTTACCAACAAACTCCAGTCTGTCTCTGAAGGGGCCCTTGTTGTCCAGGTACGGCACCCCACCAGTGTAATGAAAGATCTGGAACCAAGAACATCTGCTTTAACTGGGTTCTTTTGGTATTGGTTCAAGAAATGGTGATCAAAATCATAGAGTGCATTCCTGGCTCCATCGACTCGAACTGTGGCCCCTCTCTCTGTAGCTGCTGATGTGAGCCTCGACATTTTGGTCTTAAATGTTCATATTAATCCGCGACACATGATCCTGGGGTTTTGATTTCAATATTTTGTTTGTAAATCAAGATTTGAACATTAATAATTGGTCAAATCAGGTGCCTTCGATCCCAGAGGTCACTCCCGCTAGTGTTAGTAACAGGTTTGATTGACAGTGTTGCCAGGACTAAACCAGAACTAAACTAGGGCTAAACTCACAGCAAAAAGAGGAGTAATTGACTCTCACAGATTCAATTTTTACATTTTCTCAGGGTTTATATGAGTCCAATCTGTTCTAGAGTTATTTTTTAACATTTTTGGAAATGTTAATCAAGTAACACTGGACCAAAGTTCCTGTTTAACCCCAAAATCAAGAATTATATTAACATTTTGAGAGTAAACAGCTAAACGACACACAGAGGTGTTTTATTTTTACACTTTATTTTCGTTAATTTAAGATGAAATTATGAACAAAACTGATTTAAACTGGTCTTTTCTTGCTGAAGTTTGAAGTGGTGGGTGGGAGGAGCCAAATTAACACTGAGGGAAGTTGAATTAACACTAAAGGAAGTTGAATTAACACTAAGGGAAGCTGAATTAAAACTAAGGAATGTTGAATTAAAACTAAGGAATGTTGAATTAACACTACGGGAAGTTGAATTAACACGAGGGAAAGTTAAATTAACACGAAGGGACGCTGAATTAACACTAGGGAAAGTTAAATTAACGTCAACCATATCAACTCTGGCAAATAACCCCAACTCAAACCCCCATTTAACTTTCAAATACTTAAAATAACACTTTTTGTGTTAAAAACGACTCATATCATCAAAATATTTTACCCTGAAATTGTAACCCTCCAGTTTTGCTGTGTATGACAGAAAGACTAAACCAGGTCTAAACTAAGAAAGAAGGACTAAAGAAGGACTGAACCAGGACTAAACCAGGACTATCAGCATTGGTAAAAGAAAGGGCATTACTTTCAATAGCCTCACTCTGGATTGGCTGGTTGGTTGCTATGAAACTTGAGGTCACAATTCCAAATATGGAACTGTGCTCCAAATTAGCCGCTGTAACTGCTTTCCTCCACAAGCTTCATTTAATTGGAGACACTTTTTTAAACAGTCTGTGATCAAAACCAAACATCTTTTCAACCTTTTCACATCTTTTCATGGTAGGGCTGCGAGATGAAAAGTGCTGTACCTGATGTTTTCTGTCTTAAAAACATGAAAAACTGAACTATTTCATTTGAAACAGTTTGCAGTGGTTCAAAGTTCTTCCTCACTTACTTTATCCATTCAGAGCGTCCTCATTATTCACCTTGGTGAGTTTAGAAACACTTTTAACAACTTTCAGAGATCATCACGGAAAGCTCACAACTACAAGCATGCCAACGCTCACTTCCTGATTCTCGGACAATAAATCCTCTATAACTACGCCTTTCTCCATTTAAATATTGTACAGAATCTGAAGGTGAAACAGTGACTCCTTACAGCTGAGTCTGCCCATTGAAAAAGTCCTAACGTGTTATAATTTTTGAACTCATAATTAATTTGACCAAATACTGGACAATTATAACGTGAACAATGTGTGTTAATAAAGGACAGAGCTCAGCTGTGATCAGATACACCCCTCTCCTCTAAAGGACAAGAGAGTTTTTATGAGAGTCGGACTTCAGGCTTTTGAAGGAGTCCAAGAGTGAAAATGAATGAATATGTGGGTTATAAGAACTAAACCAGGTCTAAACCCAGGTCTAAACCAGGTCTAAATTAGGTCTAAGATAGGTTTAAACAAAAAAAAAAAAAAAAGCATAACTAAACTAGGACTAAACCAGGTCTAAACCAGGTCTAAACTAGGTCTACACCAGGACTAAACCCGGTCTAAACCAGGACTAAACTAGGTCTAAATTAGGTCTAGGTCTAACTAGGTCTAACCTAGGTCTAAACTAGGTCTAAACCAGGTCTAAACTAGGTGTAAACCAGGTCTCATCAAACAAACAAAACTGGACTAAACCGGGTCTAAACTAAAAATCCAGGACTAAATTAAGAAGTCAGGACTAACCCAGGTCTAAACTAGGACTAAACAAAGAAAGCACAACTAAACCAGGAATAAACTAAGAAACCAGAACTAAACCAGGTCTAACCTAGGATTAAGCTAGGTCTAAACTAAAAATCCAGGACTAAATTAAGAAGCCAGGACTAAACCAGGACTAAAACCAGGTCTAAACAAAGAAAGTAGAACTAAACCAGGTCTAAACTAACATAGCACAACTAAACCAGGACTAAACTAGGGAACTGGGAATAAACCAGGACTAATCAGATCTAAACAAAGAAAGCAGGACTAAACCAAGACTAAACCAGTCTAACTAGAACTAACCAGGTCTAAACTAAGAACCAGAACTAAACAGTCTAAACTAAGAAGAACAAACTAAACCAGGTCTAAACTAAGAAACCAGAACAAAAAAAATCTAAACTAAGAAACCAGAACTAAACAAATCTAAACTAAGAAACCAGAACTAAACCAGGTCTAAACTAAGAAAGCAGAACTAAAACAAGATCTAAACTAAGAAACCAGAACAAAAAAAAACTAAACTAAAAACCAGAACTAAAAAATCTAAACTAAGAAACCAGAACTAAACAGGTCTAAACTAAGAAACCAGAACTAAACCAGGTCTAAACTAAGAAAGCAGAACTAAACAAAATCTAAACTAAGAAAGCAGAACTAAACAAAAATCTAAACTAAGAAACCAGAACTAAACAAAATCTAAACTAAGAAAGCAGAACTAAACCAGGTCTAAACTAAGAAACCAGAACTAAACCAGGTCTAAACTAAGAAAGCAGAACTAAACAAAATCTAAACTAAGAAACCAGAACTAAACCAGATCTAAACTAAGAAACCAGAACTAAACCAGGTCTAAACTAAGAAAGCAGAACTAAACCAGGATTAAACCAGGACTATACCAGGACAAAACCAGGTTTAAGATAAGAAAGCAGGACTAAACCAGGACTAAACAGGTCTAAACGATGAAAAGAGTTTCTATTTGTAACAGTGATCCCTCCTTTTTGATAGCAGTGATATCATCTTATTGCAGTTAAATCTGAATGTTCAATAGTATTTGACAAATGCACCATGAAAAAGCGTGTGCAGAGATGAGGAGATGGGTCACACAGCCAGGCTCCAAATGAAAGCAAAGGATTAGGCTGGTCTGGACTCTGGGAGGGCATCCGGAGTAACAGATAAAGACATGAGAGAGATGTGGAGCTGATAGGGCGACTGAAGCACAGCACAGTTTAGGAGATATGGCCACTTTAAAGAAATACTGCGTTTTTTAGATTTAGCCACTGATCAGAATCTCACAGTTTCATAGAAAGAGGAGAGCGGGTTTTTAAGGTTGGGTTATCTGTTGGTCAAAATCTAGCCTGTTATACTTTGTTATGAAGCATAGGCTCTTTATTACAGCCATTTAATTCAGTTTACAGTTACCATTATAATGATAATTGTAAACTGAATTAAATTGAACTAAAAATCACTGAGCTAAATGATAAACCATATTGAGATTGCAATGTTTATCAGAAACACAACCTTTTCCCCCAAATTGCACAGTCATAAAACCAACTAATTCAAATGCTGTCAAAATAATCACGAAATGCTTCCCTGACGCTGGAGGATGTTGTTTGGACAGAAACATTAGACTCGCTTACTTCCCTCTCTCTTGTGTCCTCCTCATTTGGACCATTTTCATATTCTTCTCTGTGATTTTCACAAAACTTGTGAAGAGTGCAGCACATGATATTGTTGATTTTGGAGATATGAGTCATATCTTTTCATGAGGCACCTTCCCTTTAGCTGACCAAAGGCCCTCTTCACGGTCATCCATGCCCGGCTCAGACGATGATTAAATGAAGCTTGTGCTGGATTGATGTGGTTCTCAGGGTAGGGCTTCATTAATCAGGGGAGTAAGGGGTTTGCTGCGTCTCCAAGAGTTAGGACGGGCACATCCACCTCTCCTAAGCTCTCTGTTAAGTTGGAGAACAGAGTACCAGACTAGCTACACTCAAACAAGGACACCCTGAAATCATGCACTCGTCCTGCCCAACTCAAACTGATATCCCAAAATCAGAGGCGATGGTCTACCACTCCCTGCAGGATGACAAAACAGAATCCTTTGCAGTTGTAGTAGTCCTCTGGGCTGTCAAGAGGGGCTAAAATGCTCATGTGGGTGCCATGTACAGCCCCAGCACATTGTGGGAAAACCCCACTGATCCTGGAAGTTTTGCATGATTGCTCCAAGTTCAAGTTCAGGTGGAGTTTTGATGGTGGAATGTAACAGGATTTTTACGATTATGTAGACTACATGATTAACAAAGGTGATAGCAGTTGACTGAACTATACCAAATAAATGTGACATAGTGTGGAGCTCAACATTAGTTGAGTCTGGTGACACGACCGGGCCTCAGCACACTTCATTTGGCCCAGTGTGAGTGTGATAGAACCCTGCGCAATTGTGCTTGAGCACGGCACAGTTGTAAAGTCCTAGTGTGAGTGCTCTTAGTGGAACTAATTGGAGCACAGGATGTTGTCATATGTGGCCACAAGCTGCAGATCAAACTGTGTGATGGAATGAATACTCCCTGCCATAGACCTCTTGTCTCAACCCTCATGATGTTAACTGAATGATGCATTAAGTCATCACTAATTTGTACCCTTTGTATCATGTTGTTAGACATACGTACCTCAGACCACATCACATTTTACTCTAATGTAAATGTAATGTAACGTTAATATAATGTAATGTTAATGTTAATGTAATGTTAATGTAATGTTAATGTGTAATGTTAATGTAATGTTAATGTAATGTACTGTGTTGACTACTGAGATTCGCAGCACGTGGGCAGTAGAGCCGGTGTTCTGTCTGTGGAGCTCTGTATTCTTTTTTTAAACCTACTGAAAACCATTCTGTGGCCTTCACCTCTTTTCTTCTACAGTAACCAGAACCTCATGATATCCTGATCTAAATGTGTCATGTATTAGTAGTTAATATCTCACTGAAGTTCTCAAACCTTAAACATAAAACACCATCAATTAGCAGATAGTTTCTACATGTTTAGGTTCCATATTAGGAATAGAAATTTACTTACGGACAAAATAGCAAAATAAAAACCCCAGGATCATTTAGATCAGGCATATCCAAAGTATGGCCCAGGGGTCAAATGCGGCCCTCAGGCAAATATTTCTTGGCCCTCAGGCCTCAGGTGAATTGGCCCAAATGATCTTGCATCAATTAAAAATTAACGTTTTACTGCAATTTTTTTTGAAAATTTACCTTGATAAAGCTAATATTTCATATTTAGTGTGTGGTTTTAAGGATCTTAGCAAAATAAAGACTGATGGCTCATTCTAACGTGTTAAACATCTACATATTGCAATTATTCACTGTACTGAGCACCAGTCCATGGCCCACAATCAGCTCTCTGCTTCTTCTGTGTTTAGATATGTGGCCCTTGATGAAAAAAGTTTGAACACCCCTGATTTAGATCCTGATTAAGATGAATATGAACATGTTAAGGCCAAAATGACGAGGTTCACAGCAGAGGTGACAGTTTTTCAATGTAAAGTGAACTGAAGCTAAAGTCGATGGAGCTGGAACTGCGCACATGTTCACTTCCTATTTGGAACATGGCTCGCAGATTAACTATGTCCATTCACACTCTGTGGGTTTCCATCTGTACTTTAACCCTGTTTTGTCCAACTCAAATGAATCTTGTGGCCGTTTTCTCTGGAGCGAGGGACACAGGGTGAAGTGTCTTGCCCGAGGACACAGCGTCAGTGTGGTTTGTGTGGTGTTACCGAGACGGTGTCCCTGGATCCGTCCGGTCTGTAGGTCCACGAGAAGGTCACGTCATCAGAGGTCCAACGCCACGAGAAGAAGGAGCACGAGAGCCGGACGTCCGAGCCCACCAGGGCGTGCCTCTCCCAGCCCGTGTAGATCACTATGGCCTCCGTCTGCTCCGGGACTGACGGACGGAGAGAGAGAACAGAGGGAGGGGGTGGAGGAGGGAGAGAAGAGGGAGTAAAGAAAGAGGGGATGAAGGAGGAGAGAGGGGGAAGAGGAGGAGGGTGGAGTGGAGGAAGGAGGAGGAAGAGGGAGCGAAAACAGAGGGAGGAATGATGACAGAAAGAGGGGGAGGAGGGAAGGAGGGAGGGAGGAGAAAAGAGAGAGAAGAGGTGGAGGAGGAGGAGGGATGGGTGGCAAAGATAGGGAAAAAAGGGAGAAGAAGGGGGAGGGGTGAGAGAGGCAAAAGAGAGAAAAAGAGAGGGGAGAAGGAGGAGAGAGGGTGGAATGGTGGAGAGAAAAAAAGAAAAGAGGGAGGAGGATGGAGGTGAAGAAGAGAGAGACAGAGAGAAAGGAGGGGTGAAGTGGGGTAAACACAGAGACATGTATGAGTGTAAACAGTCACCAGAAAATACCCCGTACTAAAGCACTGCCACATGTTACTTAGCAACCAAACTAAACATTAAAAGCCCCATCAGATTTACCTGAGACCTGGGGCCTACAGTTTTGCAAGAAGTTTAAGCTCCCAGCACACCATGTCTCCATACTTTACAGCGACATTAGAGTGGGGACATTTTACATCTAGCAGTTACCATGGCAACACAATGCACACATTTGAAAACACTGATAATAAGTTTGAAGATAGTCTGAAAACTCACTCAAGAAAACTGATGTATTGATTTGTGTTAGATTAGAAGAGTGGGGGTGAGTTTAAATAAGTTTTCCTTTTTGGGCAGATTTTTTGTTGTTATTTCTGTTTCGATTTTACTAATGTGACATGTTCCACTGTAAAAGAATGTACATTGTTTATTTGCGCAAAATAACTCACTAAATTATGTAACTTTTCTGGTAGAGCAGGAGTGTCAAACTCAAATTCACAAAGGGCCAAAATTAAAAACTGGGACTAAGTCGTGGGCCAAACTAAAAATTTACTGAAAGATTTCACCCACATCTGCATGTTTTCTGTTCTTTTGAGATAATGTTAAACCTTTTCTTGTTAAAATAAATGTTTAATAATAGTTTTGCTTAAACATTGAATCTAGAAAAAGCAGAATATAAAATAATAACAACATTTTAAAGAAATAATGTCTCTATAGTCGATCTGTAGCTGGCGGGCAGCTCCAATTAGAAATGCGCGGATGGCGGTTACAGCCGCGGACTCCGCTGAAAAATAATATTTTAATTAAATTCGGGGGGGTGGCGGTTTCACTACTCAAATAAAAAACTCTGAACTCAGAGCAACTGGGAGGAGATCGAGCGGATGGCGGGCGGGTGCAGTTTTGAAAACTGGTCAAAAACTGTGGTGCAAATGGATAGCGGGCGGATGATGAGTTTTGCGATGCGGTTGAAAAAGTAGCCCATCCGCGCACCTCTAGCTCTAATACATATTTAATATGATCTCACAGGCCAAATATAATTATATCACAGGCCAAATTTGGTAGCCAGGCTGACGCCACCTAGTGCCTCCGCTCAATTTCATTTCTCTCCAGCGACTAGGTCAGGGCTCAGAATACACTAGACAGAAGTGTGAATCCAGGTTCTGGCCAATTAGCGAAGAGCCAGACATTGCATGTTGGCAATGATTCCTGAGATTGAGGATTTAAAACCGGAACAAAGAGAATGTTTGGTGAATTTTGTCAAGAGGAAAGACTTTATTGTCCTTCTTC
Organism: Boleophthalmus pectinirostris; assembly: GCF_026225935.1. Taxonomy (NCBI): domain Eukaryota; kingdom Metazoa; phylum Chordata; class Actinopteri; order Gobiiformes; family Gobiidae; genus Boleophthalmus; species Boleophthalmus pectinirostris. The sequence continues at coordinate 1,361,855 of NW_026571095.1, forward strand.
CTACAGGATTTGGGAAAAGCTTAATATACCAGTTAGCCCCGTTAATGGCGCATTACATACGTCACGACCAAATAGCAGCGATTGGTTAAAATTTTTAAAAAAGTACATGCCTACCATCGAATTAACGAATCCTAATGCTACGAGGTCAGATGGTTTCTACGAAGTGAAACCGGCTAGAAATTTGGCCCCCGGGCGTGAGTTTGACATGTCTGTGATAGAGGGTCCATCAGATGCTTTTCTCCCTGGAGACTGACATTAAACCTTTCTGTCTTCATGGAGACCAAACCAGACCAAGTTACAGGTCAGATCTGTGGAGAGGCGACAGTCAGAATGTCTGTTTTTCTAGGTATTTTTGAGCTCTAAAACCACCTGCAATTGAATAAATGTAAGTCAAGCTGTTTAATGTCATACTGTGGAACATTCCAGGTAGAGCAATGACATATCCATAGAAACAAGCAGGTGATGGACACATTTTCAGGAGTCTGTGATCAGTCTAAGCGTTCAGGAGTTTGTTCAGGAGTGTTTAGGAGCTTGATTTTCAACAAAAAGGTTAGAGTGACCAACTGAAAAATGCTACTTAAAAACTTCAGACAGAGAGGTGCCCCTAGTTAGCTCCACACCTCCAGGGAAAGAGTGTGCATGTCCTCCTTAAAAGTGCACAGAAATTAGGAATCTAACCAACAACCTCCTCACTGAAAGAAGACAGGGAAAACATGCAAACTCCACTGATAATCCAACCAAACTTTCCCCGTGTAAAGTGCGTAAGAGTCTGAAGCGGAGGGCGTGTGTGCGGTGAAATAACAGTGCAGTTCTTTTCTGTTTTTTTTAAATGACAATTATGAATTCAGAATTTCAATTTCAGCCTCAAAAATCTTGTAAAAATTCTACAACAGATCCATTGTGTTGTGAATGGTCCATTGTTTCGTTGAGCATCTGAAACCCTCATGAGAGATTCACTTGTTCTGCTCGTTAATGACCGTATTGTATTTGTCCTGTCTACACTTAAAGGTGCACTGTGGAGCATTTCAGGTCAAGAGCATCGCGCTTCCATTGTCTCCATGGAGATGTCTGGAATGTCCCACAGAGGAGCATTTAAAGGGCTCGTATTAGACGATTACGCAACTTCACGGTGATTTTAAAAAGTCCAAATTATAACAGTATTGATACTTCTCGTCAACGTTCCCTGGGAGTGTGAAGCTAACTGGAAGCACTGCTCTGTTTGAAGCTCGTTACTCAAACTAGACTTAACTCTCGTGAACACAATCTGACCATAAAGAACTGACTTGATTGGAAGTACAACAGGTGAAGTGATTTGTGCTGTAAAACAAGTCTCTCAGCCAGGATTAGCCCACAGTTTTTCAGTTAGTCACTCTCAAATTTTAGTTGAAAACGATTGTATTCAGGTGAAATACAAACCCAGAGAGACTCATTTAAGAGGAACTGGTATATATCAACAAAATAAGGTCAGGACTAACTAGACAGGCTGGCGTCACCTAGTGCCTCCGCTCAATTTCATTTCTCTCCAGCGACTAGGTCAGGAATCGAAAATACACTAAACAATTTGTAAAAACATCGGAAGTATGAGTTCAGGCACCAGCGAAGAACCATACATTCTGTTTTGGCAACGATCGAGGATTTAAAGCCGAAACAAAGAGAATGTTTGGTGAATTTTGTCAATGGGAAAGACGTTATTGTCCTTCTTCCTACGGGATTTGGCGCATTACATACGTCACGACCAAATAGCAGCGATTGTTTAAATAAAAAAAAGTACCCGCCTACTGTCGAGCGAACGAATTCAGACTGTTTCTATGAAGTGAAACCAGCTGATGAATCAGGCTAAGGACTAACATCAAAAGTAGATGTTTATCAGTTAGAGGAGTAGCTCTATGGAATAGTCTGGATGACGATTAAAAGGATCGACATCAGTAAAGACATTTTAAAAATATACAAATTTAATTCTGCAAACAAATACAGAGCGCTAATGAATGAATGATTTAAAGACATATTCTTACTACACAGAGACACAATAAGATAATAATGTAGACTCTGTAGACTACAGAAGCAGGTTAGTGTAAAATGAGGGTCATCAAACTAAGGCCCGCGGGCTGACTCCGGTCCTCCACGCCCCTTTGACTGGCCCCCAAGCCCCTCTGCCCCCACCACTTGAACTGTCCCTATGAGGCAATCCTCAAAAGTTGACATGGCCTACTTTTTAAATTTACTTTTTGGCAAATAATAACGCGTTGGCACCTTGTATTTTGTTGCTTTTTCAGTTTAAATAATTATATTTATAAGAAGTATTTTATTTTAATAATAATATGACGTATTTACATTTGCCGCCAAATTTTCCCCACATGACAAGCTGGAGATCAAACAGTGAGAGTCGGACGTGCAGAGTTCTGTAGTGCAGTTAAGGACAGCAAAATGACGAGTGTTAGAACAGTTGACAGAGAGTGCAGAGTTTTTGAAGAACAGTGGATGACTGATTACTTTTTTGTTTTGTGTGGCGTTTTTCAAAGAATATAATCTGTGTCGTCAGGGTCATACACCCCGACCCCCATCACAGTCAGGAGCGATAATGTGGCACAGAGAGAAAATGTTTTGGTGACCCCCGGTGTAAAAGATAAATGTTGATGATTTTGAAGTAAAAACTTGTTTTTTTTTTCTTTAGGTGTAGGAAGAGGAATAGAGTTTACTCAAAAGAACTGCTGTACTGAACTCATGAGTGCTGTTATTACTACTGTTGTATATATACTTTTTTTTCTCTGTTCAGTCCAAGTTGTTGCTTAGTTTTTTTGCTGACAGTCGTATTCTTGGCATTGTCATTTGTAAACAGGGTCAGACATTCATACGTGATTTCACTTCAGCCTTAACCCCTTTGGTCATAGTTTTATGTGAAATGTTTTTAACAGTGTGAAAGAATTTCTGTGTTATTTTAAATATTATGAATCATTTCAAATCATAATCATTTGTGTGTGTGATTAAAGTTATCAACAATTGTGTTTTTGGGTTTTTCCATATGTATATCATATGTCCTAAGTTAAAGAACTCCTGACTCATCAAGCTAATCTACTGAGTCGCCCATGAGAAGACAGCTAAGGGTTTTTTCCCTCATGTGGTTAGCATAAGTTTTTGGGAGAAAACTGACCTAATTGTTTATCACCTGGAGCCTGTAATCAAGTGTGAGATGGGGGGGTGGTTTAGCCTAAAGATTGTTGGCATGTGATCATTGTAACCATCGTGTGATATAACATAATGTACTGTATTGTTATCTGTGAAATGACAGCAATAAAAGCTGCTGTTGGGGAGTAGCTGTCAGAAGAGTAGGGGTCAGACAGTGTTACGGACAGACTCGGACAAGTATAACTAAACTGTCGCGTTTTGGTGTATCTTATTTAATGTAATTTGATGTCTTAGGGTAAATTCCCTGACAAACAGTCTATTAAGTACATGATGAAGTACATGTCTGAAGAAAATATACTACTACTACTACTACTACTAAAATCAAACTCGTAAACAGGACCATGAACATTTGGACTGACCACAGGCTCCTGAAATTACACTCTATAAATACATTTTATATTTTTTCTTGAGTTTTCAGACTATATTAAAACTTCTTCGACAGTGTCTACTAATGTGCACATTGTGTTTCCATGGTAACTGCGGAACATTCTGCCAATAAATAGTGAGCGTGCAGTAGTGTACAGTAGTTAGTCTGTTATAATAAATATTACAGACCTTGTATAAATGGTTGCAAAGGAAGAAGTGTTTAAAATTTGATGAAGTCATAATTTCAGATGGAGAGCAGGGGCCTGTGTAATAAGAATCATTTGGATGATTTTTCACTCTGGAATTTCTCATCTCTGCTAAATTAAAGCTAAAAGGTCATTGTTAACTTGAAAACTACCACTACATGACATCACAAGGTGCAACAGAGCATCATGAGTTTTGAAAATGTAGTCAGATTAACAAACCAGGATTACTCCAACATGTGTGAATGAAACAAAACACAACTCCAGGTCTGTTCTGAAGGAGAGAACATGGTGTAAAGCTCAACTCTCTATCATCCATTTTGTGTAATACAGAATCTTTAAAATCTACAATAACTAAAAACTTCTGATCCACAAATGTTTCTCTTTCTCTTTATTTGTTTGGGATATTCTCCACAAACTTGCCACATTAATCTTAAATTTTAAAGTCCTTTCATCTGACAACACTCACGCCTTGATATGAACCATAAACCAGGTCAACAAATCACAGCGAATCCCACCATAGAGTTCTGACCTGTCACTTTAAACTACATCGTTTCAGCAATCTTGTGTTGTCATGGGAACGCGACCCATTTACATTTTAATAATTACACTTTGCGTTCCATCATCTTCCGACTCCCACTTGGACCTCGGCTCGGACGTCACATCCGAGCTTGAAGCGTATTATTATGTTTCGCGTGTCGGACTACGTGGATGATGATTATGACTATTTCCTCGTCTTATGAAAACGCCGCCGCTTTAATTCATTTAATTTTTGATTCATTTTATGTTATGATTTCTCTTCTGTTACAACCTTAGGGAGGTTAAAGCCCATTAAATCAAACACACCGACTCCCAAACCCACAGGCAGTAATATGAGTGAAACTGTCATTTAAACCGCCAAAGTGTTCAGTAACAGTAATCGAAATATCGTGATATTGTATCGTTAAAGTTCTCATAACAATATCATGGACCATCACAGTATATCGAATTACAAGTCTCTTTGCTTAAATTAAGAGTTATGACGCAGAAAAAAAAAGAAAAAAAAAAGAACTACATAGACCATGATCCTTTGCTGCATTTCAGTGCAGACTACAAGAAGAAATAACAGTTGTAGTACTTTTAAATCTTAGTTCTTTGGATTAAGTCTTGTCGAGGCATTTTAAGAGAAAAAAGTATCATATAAACAGTTTTGTTCACTTCCACGAAATATCGCATTAAATATCGTACCGTGAGATGTATATCGTGTAAATATCGTAGCGAGAGATTTGGATATTGTTACATCCCTAATCGTGAACCTCCCCACCATATCATGAGCTTTCCCGCGATATCGCAATAAATATCGTACCGCGAGGTTCATACCGTGACGATATCGTATTGTCAGACTTGGATATCGTTACACATCTAGTCCAAACATAATGAAAACACTACATATTTACACGTCACAGTGGGCGGAGTCATCTTGAATTTCGACTCCTTGCTCTGTCTACTTTTTCCGGCACCGAGGAAAACGGGCGCGTCGTTAGGCAACTTCCTCGGAAAACCAATTCGGAAGGATAATCGAAGGCAGGGTTAATATCAGTAGTATTGCCATGTTTATTTTTTATTTTTACGATCATTGATGCTATTATGTCAGTGTGCACCAATGTATGCGTCGAAATGGGGTGGGGAAAGTATGTAGAGGTTATCAAGCAAAATTGATATTTCTTCAGCTTTCATAAATGTTATAAAGGCATTCCTCGTCAAAAACATGTCTGAAGAGGTTTTGAGTCATTTAGCGATCTCTCCCGGGCCCTATTCAAACCCTCCTCATGGCTAACTGTAAGATTCTGTCCAAGGCTCCTCCCACAAGCCTAAATCCCCCATGCTCCCACACGGCAATTCTCCATAAATATACAAAAACATGATCCAAAAGTGTACACTACGACTTCACAAACCTGATATGATGTGCAGCAGTTTCATTAGCGGAATAGAGCATTTCCAACATTAAAGGAAACATGGTGATCTAAAAGAAGTCAAATACCTCTTCTTTAAGACAATGGCAGATTCAGATGTTTTGCATGGATGTCTATGGCAGAATGTTCATCGGTTACCATGGTGACACAATGCAAAGATTACAAAACACAGCCAAAAAAAACAAAAAAGAAAGTATTAAGATCGACAGAATACTCAAAAAACATTAGCTCTCAAACTCCTTCTGGTCAAACTGCGTTAAAAACAAAGCTCAGTTTAAAATCTAATTTGAGTAACAGAGCTTCAGACTTAGCAGTGCCTACAGTTAGCGTCATATCTCCATGGGATGTTGCAAAGTATGAATACAGTCCCAAACAACGTGTGCAGAAGTATGTATATAAATTAAAGTACATGAAGTAAGTTTGAGTGTTAAACTTTGAGAGTCAAGAAAGAACAAATCTTATTCCACTTAAAACTGCAATGTGGAAATTGTGGTCATGGGCCACCTACTCGTCTCCATGGTGATATTACTGTATTGTCTGGAAGGTTCCACACTATGGTATTAAACTTATCTATCTCCATGGACAAGCAAAGTGTTAAGGTTCCAACATTTGTCAATTTAAAAATGTCTGTAACTAAACAAAATCCACTCAAATCAAACCAAAAGTCCTGAGTTGTTTTCCAGTGTGCACTTCAGGTGAATACAGAAAAAAATAAATAAAAAATAAAAAAATAGAGCAATCCATTTGAAACTTTACTGTAGTTTGCTCAAATAAATGTAAGAGAAAAATGTATTACAAGTTTTTAATAATTTTATGTTTCCATACAAAAATTTGGTATTTCATGTGTAAAAAAAATGCCGAAACTGAAAATTTGGGGGATTTTCAAAACAGAAACATGGAAAGACCCTGGTTTAAATTTCTTGCTTCATTTTATTGTCATATTTTATACAAAAAAATATACAGAGAGGATTTAGAATTTTATTAGTATTTGGCTAAACTAGATCAGGTGGTAGAAAGAAGTAATAAATTTTGATACTTATGTAAAAGTACAGGCACCTGAGCAAACAAATACTCAACTAAAAGTACTACATGAAAAACTCCTACTCCTACTCCTATAAAAATGTATTTCAAGAGTAAAAAGTAAAAGTATTCTGAGCAGATTTTGAGATCTTATAAAGCCTCATATGTAGAGATTTTGATTAATTCTGGCTGAAATTTGCTCAAGAGAAACAAGATCTTTTTTATTCTTGCTGTTTTTATTTGCTATATTTTAGTTTGCTCATATTATGAATGTGTTCAAAATAAACCCTCAGCTTTTTCAGCAGGTCTCAGACAATAATAAAAAGTACTTTAACTTCTCGGTGTTGTTCAGAAGTACAGATACTTGCTGTCAAATGTAGTGAAGTAAAAATAATTAATTTAAAATCTACTTAAGTAATGTACAAATACCTACAAATTTTACTTAAGTACAGTGCTTAATTACTTTTATTTCATTATGTTCCACCACTGAAGAGTTCTGACTGAAAAATTTTGTCTCATTTTTTGGAATTTTCCATCAAAATCAAAGTCTGAGGTTGTAAAGTTCGATGTTTAGGAGCCGTTTCTGTACAGGCTGATCTTTACGTCTCTTCGGGAGAAATGTATTTGCAGAAACAGCTTTTGAAGTACAACGTGCAGAATTCTAAGTTCACTGAATTAAATATTAAAACATCTTTCAGTGCAGAGCGAACGATTTCAGTGAGCGCTTATAAGTTACGAAAAAACTCAAAATTGGCGAAAAAAGTAGTGTCTCCTTAGAGCGCGTTTCACGGATTCATATATTTTTCTAACTCTGACTTAGTTTGATGGAACTTGTGGTCAATATTTATCAGTTTTATATCAGTTAAGTCTCAGTCTGTCGGAAAAAAAGTAGATAAAACAAACAAAAAGTTGGAAAATACAGGAAGGAGCAGCGAGTTCTAAAACAAAATCCTTTTCTCCATTAAAATACAGACAATTTACGCACAAGGAAGCCATTTTTTGACATTTTAAACACTGAATCAACAAAATTAAGTTGTAATTTACGTTTATTTGTGAAATCAAAACTATTGTGGAATCAGTTTTGACCCTTGTTAATGTTTTGGTCGCTTAACTAAAATTGCACGAAACTAGAAAAGCGTAGAGTTAGGGTTAAGATTTTGAAATATAATGATGTTAACTGCGATTTAAAGAAACAAGTCATCTAATCTGTCAAATTCTTCAAGAAAAAACGACAAAAAAGGAGCAAAAATGTATATCATATTCCATTCAAGAGTGACAAGCTGAAATCAAAATCGAAGTGAGGTGAACTGTTGTAATTTTTCGTAAAGTTTCGAGCATTTGTGTGACTCTACTCTACCAAAAATAGCGGGTTATTTTGTGCTATAAGTGTGAGTTTTTGGTTCCAGAAATGTATTAGTCCGTACTTTCGATCTAACAGTAGATGGAGCTGAGTTTTACCTGTTCCCAGGAATAGAACTGAAGCTAGCGCGAGGATGGTCAGCATGGTGGAGGTCTTCGGTCAACTGCCCAAACTGAACACAAGTTTAGAGAACAGCAGAGAGGAGTGAAGGAAAGGGGCGGAGAGCAGAGAGAGGGAGAGAGGAGAGGGATGGGGAGGAGAGGAGAGGAGAGAGGGAGGAGATAGATGAGGAGTGAGGAGAGTTAGAGAGAGAGAAAGAGAAAAAGGGGGGGGGTTCGCAGAGTGGACTGGAGACAAGAGGAGCGAAGGAGGTGGAGAGAAAGAGCAGAGAGAGGAGAAGGAAGAGGGAGAAAAAGAGGAGAGGAGCAAAGGGATGAGAGAGAGGACAGAGTGGGAAGAGAGCGCAGAAAGAAAAGTGAAGAGGAGAGAGAGAGAGAGAGAGAGAGAGAGAGAAAGAGACCGCACCCTTGAACTGTCCTGACCCCGGCTCGGAGAATCACACGAGATCATTATTTCAACATTTATCCATTTCATCCGCTCATACAAGGACTTCCTCTCCCCAGACACTTCTCCAACTCCCAAGAAAAAAAAGAGTCCCTCCAGTGTTTCCCTACTTATACTGAGGGAGTGATACTCACCGACGGCACTGCTCTGTCAGATTTGAATCTGGGTTTTACTTTAACACAATTTGACCAGAGAGAAGTGACTTAGCTGGAACTCCAACAGGGAGATGATTTGTGCCTAGTGTAACCCGGGCGATTTTCAGTGTTGTGTTATGGTGGTCGGTGTTGTGGTGGTCAGTGTGTTGTGGTTGGTGTCGAGGTGCTCAGTGTTGTGATAGTTGGTGTCGGTGTTGTGGTGGTCGGTGTTGAGGCGGTCGGTGTTGAGGCGGTCGGTGTTGAGGCGGTCGGTGTTGAGGCGGTCGGTGTTGAGGCGGTCGGTGTTGAGGCGGTCGGTGTTGTGGTGGTCGGTGTTGAGGCGGTCAGTGTTGAGGTGGTCGGTATCGTTGTGGTCGGTGTTGTGATACTCGGTGTTGAGGTGGTCGGTGTTGAGGTGGTCGGTGTTGAGGTCGGTATCGCTGTGGTCGGTGTTGTGATACTCGGTGTTGAGGTGGTCGGTGTTGAGGTCAGTATCGCTGTGGTCGGTGTTGCGATACTTGGTGTTGAGGTGGTCGGTGTTGTGGTGGTTGGTGTTGCGGTGGTCGGTGTTTTGATTGATGTCAGTATTGCGGTGGTTGGTGTTGCGGTGGTCAGTGTCGGTGTTGCAGTGGTCGGTGTTGCGGTGGTCAGTGTCGGTGTTGTAGTGGTTAGTGTTGCGGTCGGTGTTGGTGTCGATGTTGTGGTCAATGTTGGTGTTGTGGTGGTCGGTGTTGCGGTGGTCAGTGTCGGTGTTACGCTGGTCAGTGTTGATGTTGTGGACGGTGTGGTGTGTTGGTGTTACGGTGGTCGGTGTTACGGTGGTCAGTGTCGGTGTTTTGCAGACGGTTTGTCGGTGTTGCGGTGTTCAGTGTCGGTGTTGTGCCCGGTGTTGCGTGTGGTCAGTGTCGGTGTTCGGTGTTGCAGACGTTGTCGGTGTTGCGGTGTTCAGTGTCGGTGTTGTGCCCGGTGTTGCGGTGGTCAGTGTCGGTGTTGCGCAGACGTGTCGGTGTTGCGGTGTTCAGTGTCGGTGTTGTGTCGGTGTTGCGGTGGTTCAGTGTCGGTGTTGCGGACGTGTGTCGGTGTCGGTGTTGCGGTGTTCAGTGTCGGTGTTGTCGGTGTGTTCGGTGTCGCATGTTGTTTGACGGTGTCTGTGTTCAGTGTCGGTGTTGTGGTCGGTGTTGCGGTGGTCAGTGTTGGTGTTGCGGACGTTGTCGGTGTTTGCGGTGTTCAGTGTCGGTGTTGTGGCCGGTGTTGCGGTGGTCTGTGTTGTAGTGGTTAGTGTTGCGGTCGGTGTTGATGTCGGTGCTGCGGTTGGTGTTGTGGTCAGTGTCGGTGTTGTGGTGGTCGGTGTTGCAGTCGTTCATGTTATGGGGATCACTCACTTAGCTAGAACTCCAACAGGGAAATGATCTGTGCTTAGTGTGATTTTTGGGGTTCTCTGCGCCTCTCTGCCTGAGTGGTTTTGCAGTCAAATATCGCGGTACTTCGTCGCGAGTTCCTGCTGAGCCTCCGTGGGATTACTTCCATTTAATATGGCGCGCTCTGCATATGGTGGTGTGTGTGTGGTGATGCTCAATGCAAAGTTGTCAACTTTTATGCATGAAAAACAAAGAGGGAACTGATGAGTCCATTCATTGCTATTCCTCTCAGAGCTAATAAGCTCGTGCTAGCCTCCGAGCTTATGAATGGTTCGCTTTTATTTATAAATGCCGCCTTGTATTATCATGACATTTATACGGATATTTATCCAGTGCTTTGTATTAGCTGCTATGTAGTTTATCCACCAATCATACATGGTACATTAGGATGACCAGATGTCCCAATTTCCTCGGGACAGTCAGTTTTGAGCCCTGTGTCCCCTGTTGTATACAAGAAATGTCCCAGGTGTCTCTGTTTTTGACCAATCTGATCCCTGACAACAGTAACGAAACGCATACATTGTCATTTGTTTAGGTCAAATAGAGAAAATCCGCTTAAAAATGACCAAAACACACAAAAAATGTGACTATACTGACTCAAATGTTGGTCACGAATGAGCCAAATGCAACAGTTTTACTAAATTCCACACTTGTTTCACAATTTTATTATTACCAACCACTACAAACCTAGAGTGTCCCAGTTTTTGATTTTGAAAATCTGGTCACTGTGTTTGTGCTGTGAAACACGTCCCTCTCAAATAACATCACAGTCACTCTCACCTTTTTGTTGAAAATCAGACTCAGAGTTTTGCCGCTGTTTACATTACGGTTATTATGTGAGCATCTGTTTTTTTGTGTTCCTCCTCCCTTTGTGTTTTCTTTTGTGCAGGGCTGGTGTGTGACGGGGCGTGGTTGGCAGAGTGGCACCTGCAGCTCATTCCAAATCAGCTCGCGTATAAAGACCCCACTCTGACTTCTCTTTGCTACTAGATAATTCCATCTCAAGTGGTGGTGCTCTCCGCTTTCTGTTCAAGTGTCAATTCTTACCTGTGCGTTTACTTACCTGCAAATCTGTCTCCAGGTCGTCTTGCCGGTGCCACTGCTGCTGATCTTGGACCAGCCCGCCCCCAGCCTGCCTCCATCACCACAGCCTGCAACTATCCTGTAAACAAAACTGTTAAAACTTTCCAGTCTTCGCCTCTGCTTTGGGGTCCTCATTACAAAAAGCATAACATGTTAGGTTAGGCAACATTTATGGAATACCCTAGTGCAGGGGTGGGCAAACTACGGCCCAGGGGCCGTATGCGGCCCTTTAAACCTTTTAATCCAGCCCGCCGAACTGGAATAAATTACAATAATAAACCTTGTTGATGTTTTATTTGTCATGCATTTCCAGCGTTTCCCAGTAGATGGCGCACTATATATACATTGAGTTGCGGCGTGTTATGTTGGCCGCAATGCTTTATGGGAAAGTGTTCTTACAGGAGTTATTCGGACCATGAGTGAAGTAGTTGGTGTTTAAGATATAAGACTGCACTGCTTTCAGTTCAAGTTGGTAAAAATTAATCAAAGAAATCTGTGGACTCTGAGTCATAATTATGAATATGTGCAACATTTTGGAGTCAAGTATTACCATACTTATAGTTTGCGGTTTAGGGGCGTGAGCATTGCTTTTGAGCTGTTACCAGTCATACCCGAAAAAGGTGAGCTCACGATATAAATTCACTCGTGGTGTGAAGTGGAACAGGTCTTAACAGTTTTATGTGTTCACAGTAGTGATGAGACGTGTAGCGCCCGTCTGAAGTCCTAGATAAATGTGAATCAGAATGTAATGAATCTGAGCTTTTAACAGTTATGTCCTGTCTTCTGTCCGGCCCTTCAGTCATACTTTAGGACCCTATGTGGCCCGTGAGCGAGAAAGTTTGCCCACCCCTGCCCTAGTGTCATGATTTTCAACCAGGAAGTAAATTTGAAACTTAAAAAATGGCCAAACTGGGGAAAAAAAAAAGTTTAAAACTGTTAATAAAATCTTAAATATAAAGATCTCAGGTGTGTTTTAGTCCAATCTGTCATAGGCACGTTAAAAGCTGGGACCTCCCATAGATCCGTCATCATGACAAGTTTAACCCAACAACATTGAAGGATGGGTCAAATGTTCAACAAATATAATATTCCTTTGAGTTCCTCTTTAGACTCCAAAATGGCCTCTTCTCTTTTCCTCCCGATCACAGTCCTTGTGAAATAAAGAAGTGTTTTTACTAGCACGTCGCTCCATGCCAAGTGTTGATTAACTTGGGTCTCGGCTCATATCACAGTTCAGGTGAAACTTTTCCTTTTAACTGCAGTGTAATGTCGCAAAATTATTTATAAATTCACCTTAAGTTCTCACGTGTTTGACTGAAAATAAGTGTGATCCGTTATAAAGGTCGATGTACTTTTACATTCTCAATTAAAAAGACTGTACCTGATCTGTTCCATGAAGTAAAGCAAACGGACCCCAAGACAGTACACATATATTTTACAAGCAGCTCCTGAGGTCAAAATAAATCAGCTGTGAACTGTCTGCATCGTATTATAAAGCTCTTTAGTGCCCAAGAATCAGTAAGTGCACATTAGCATGCTAATGGTAATAATGTCATAGTAATCGTTGTTAAAATCGTTAAAAATCAAACTCAGATGAACATTTAGCACAATCAGCCAGAAAGATGAACTGGTTGAGATGGAACTACAACATTTAGGCTGATTTGTGCTGTTAAACAAGTTCCTCTCAAATAACATTACAGTCACATGTTAGTTAGCATTAGCAGTGGTCGGTGTTGCTGTGGTCGGTGTTGCTGTGGTCGGAGTTGCTGTGGTCGGTGTTGCTGTGGTCGGAGTTGCTGTGGTCGGAGTTGCGATGGTCGGTGTTATGGATGGTGTGTAGTCGGTGTTGAGGTAGTCAGTGTTGCATTAGTGGGTGTTGTGGTGGTCAGTGTTGCGGTACTCAGTGTTGTGATCATTGGTGTTGTGGTGGTCAGTGCAGTGGTGGTCGGTGTTGTGATAATCATTGTTGCACTAGTAAGTGTTATGGTGGTCGGTGTTGCGGTGGTCTGTGTTGTGATAATCGGTGTTGCGGTGGTCGGTGATGCGGTGGTCGGTGTTGCGGTGGTCGGTGTTGTGATAATCGGTGATGCGGTGGTCGGTGTTGTGATAATCGGTGTTGCGGTGGTCGGTGTTGCGGTGGTCGGTGTTGCGGTGGTCTGTGTTGTGATAATCGGTGTTGCGGTGGTCGGTGTTGTGATAATCGGTGTTGCGGTGGTCGGTGTTGCGGTGGTCGGTGTTGTGGTAGTCGGTGTTGCGGTGGTCTGTGTTGTGATAATCGGTGTTGCGGTGGTCGGTGTTGTGATAATCGGTGTTGCGGTGGTGAATGGTTGAACGTTGCCTTGATCTAAAGTGCTTTGAATGTGAAAAAGCTCTGTATAAAAACATGACCAGTTACTACGCCGACTGCTGAACATTCCACCAGAGATGTGCATGTAGAACACCTCCAGTGTAATGTCACTGCAAAATATCCATTAAAACTCACTGTACATGTACAAGTTTTTAATAATCGAGACTTGAGTCGAGAAAAGCAGACCACCAACCGAGCGACGACTGTCAGGGTGAAGTGTCTTGCTCAAGGGCACAACAACAACAGTCTGTGCTGGGATGCCCTCTGCCCTTTTATGAGGCCATTAGCTCAAACAAGGACCTCTCTCTCTCTCCTTCTCTCTTCTGTCTCTCGTCTCCAAGGACAATGGGTCAGTGGAGTGTCTGAAGGCATCTTTCTCTCTCTCTTTCTCTCTCCCTCTCTCCTCTCCTCCTCTCGCCTCCTTTGCTTTTCTTTTTGCACACGGCCCAAACAAAGCGCGCATTGACAGCAGGACCCGCCCACTCCTGTGTTTAGTTTTTTCCAGTACAGCAGACAGACTGGGAGTGGGAGAGCGCTTTAAATAGAGGAAGAGTGGAACTGAGGACAACGGGACACAGGGACAGAGAGAGGGAGAGGAGGAAGAGGGATAGAGAGCGACAGAGGGACAGAGAGAGAGAAGAGGGAAGGAGCGAGACAGAGAGATGAGAAAGAGGGGGAGAAAGGAAAGGAGAGACACAAGGAAAGAGAGAGGAACGGAGGACCTACAGAGGAAAAGAGAGACACACAAAACAATCCTAAAAATATTAATGGAGTTGAGTTTGTTTCATTCACACATTCACCCCTTTATTTTTAGTCCGTCTACATCTTCAGTGCTCAAAATGCTCTGCTGCACCTTGTGATGTCATGAAGTGGTACTTGAAGTGAGCAGCTCCTTTTACCTTTAGTTCAGTACAAATTGGCAATTCCAGGGCTGAAATCATCCAAATGATTCTAGTAAAGGTGTGTGGAGTTTAAAAACACAGTGGAGCACTTCCTGTATTACCACATGACATCACAAGGTGGAACAGAATGTTTTATTTCTTTTTCTTTTAGTCTAAATCTGCGGTTACATGTTGCTTTTTTGACAGGCCGCTATTTATAGATTGACGTCTAATTGTCGGAGTAGCGGCACTTTACAACTTTTCAGACATTCCACTTTTCCGACATGAATAATATTAAAGGAACAGTCTGGAATTTTGGACATAGGACCTCATTTCCTAGTGAGCCAGAGTGCTGAAGACATGTGGAGACACTTTTTAAAATATTCCACCCAGTCCTTGTATTTGCAGAGGTCGCTGGTGCTAGGCTAGTGCATGTCAATGGCCATAGTTATCCTGCCACTAAAAACAGTCTTACCCACTCCACAAAACACCTGAAACAAATCTATTATTACACCAGACTGTCCATGTGAATGTCTGTGTTGATAGAATAATTTTAAAAGTAAAACTAATCTTGCATTTGAAGGATTTATGTCTGAGCAGCAGCAGAGAGTTGTACTTCCTGATAGAAAGCTTGGCTGCGGCGGACTGATATATGAGAAAATAGTCCCTCAAAACATGCGTCAATTCATGTGATGCAAAATTAGTTTTATTTCAAACCTTTGTGATGTCATCATGTAGGTTATCTGCGGAGAGCACCATATATGACATGTCGGAATAGCGATACTAAAAAGTGTTGGAAAACTGGCTCATCTAAATAGAGGCATTTCGTAATATTGGCATGTCGAAATAGAGACATGTTGTAATGAAGGGATGTCGGAATGCAGCCTGATTCATCAGCCGGTTTCACTTTGTAGAAACTGTCTGACCTCGCAGCATTAGGATTTGTTCACTCGATGGTAGGCGGGTACTTTTTAAATTTAACCAATCACTGCTATTTGGTCATGACGTATGTAATGCGCTGCTAACAGGTCTAACTGGTATATTGACCTTTTCTCAAATCCCGTAGGAAGAAGGGCAATAACGTCTTTCCCCTTGATAAAATTCACCAAACATTCTCTTTGTTCTGGCTTTAAATCCTCAATATCGGGAATCATTGCCAACACAGAATGTCTGTCTTCGTCTACATCCATCTCGACGCTTTGGTTACTGTTGTGCTGAACCACAAAAGGGACCCAGACAGACGAGACGAGTTTGATGTCATGTCTTCACAGCTCTTCACTGATTGGCCGATGCGCGGTCTACAACTTCTGGGGTTCCTGCAAACCGTCTAGTGCAGGCATGTCCAAACTACGGCCCGTGGGTCAAATGCGGCCCTCAGACAAATTTTTCTTGGCCCTCAGGCTTCCAGGTGAATTGGCCCAAATTATCTTGCATCAATTAAAAATTAACTTCTTACTGCAAGTTTTTGGAAAATGTACCTTAATAAAGCCAATATTTAATATTTAGTGTTTGGTTTTAAGGATCTTAGCATGAGCCATCAGTCTTTATTCATGCTAAAGTGTTAAACATGCACATATTTCAATTATTCTCTGTACTGAGCACCAGTTTACGGCCCTCGATCGGCCCTCTGCTTCATCTGTGTTTAGAGATGTGGCCCTTGATGAAAAAAGTTTGGACACCCCTGGTCTTGTGTATTCCGATTCCTGACCTAGTCACATGTGTGAATGAAACAAAACACAACTCCAGGTCTGTTTGTGATGAGGAAACATTAGAAGATAGATCAGAAAAAGGTGTAATATAGGCCCATTAACATGTCACGCATAAATACATTCAGGTAAACAAACAAATACTTCCCATACTTTCATACCTCTTTTCCTCTGTCACTCTCTCCATCTCTTCTCTCTTTCTTGACATAAATATGCACTTATTCATGGTTCTGAAACATACACATATTCCTGGACAGCTCTCTCACCTGGGCCTGCGCTGCGCTCATGTAAATCAGATCCATGTTCCAGAGGCCCCCAGGGACCCGCACGCCGACTGACAGACTGAAAGAAGGCATACAGACAGTCAATACCAAATATATGAAATGTCCATAGTGTGATATTTTCTGATCTCTGTTCTGATGGAGTTTCCTCATCACAAACAGACCTGGAGTTGTGTTTTGTGTGTTAAATGTCAAATTAACACACAAACCCTGCAGATTTAGGCTTTAGGAGTTCACTAGAATCATTTTGGATCATTTCAGCACTGGAATTTCCAAACTCTACTGGATTAAACATAAAAGGAGCTGTTCTAAATCCAAATCCACTTTATTTCTACAGCACATTTTACAATTTTACAGTTTCCAAAGTGCACAAAGATCATAAAACGAAGACAACAAAAAGGTCAATTGCTAAAATGTGATCATACCAGTCCAAAAACAATAAAACCAGTAAAATCACATAAAAGCAAATCCACAAAAAGCATAAAATAGCAGTAAATAAGTAAAATAAATAAAAGACACAGATGATCACACAACTCACAGTGTTAAAAGCCACAGAACAGTCCAGAATTTTGGACATAGGACCTCATTTCCTAGTGAGCCAGAGTGTTGGAGACGTGTGGAGACACTTTTTGAAATATTCCATCCAGTCCTTGTATTTGCAGAGGTCACTGGTGCTAGGCTAGTGCATGTCAATGGCCACAGTTCTCCTGCCACTAAAAACAGTCTTACCCACTCCACAAAACACCCAAAACAAATCTATTATTACACCAGACTGTCCATGTAAATGTCTGTGTTGATAGAAAAAGGTTTGAAATAAAACTAAATGATGTGTATTGCATGAATCGTTGCATGTTGAGGGACTATTTTCTCAGCAGCAGCGGAATTTTACTTTGCCGGTAAGTTAGGTGCTAGGTCATATCAGTCCACCACTGCCAAACTTTCTATCAGGAAGTACATGTAACGCGGGTGACAAAACCGTATTGGCAATAAACTCTCTTGCCTTGCTCCTGCTCTCTCATTTTATATCTCCCTGCGTGCGCTCCATCACGTGACCGCGAGCGACCAATCAGTAAGCTATATTAGCGTGAACCAGACGTGAGAAACAGACAAAACGAATGCATGCTGCAGGAGCCAAGTACCATCGCCCTTCAAGTGCCTCGAGCGAGCCGTGTATTGATGAATTTTACGGAATTGGTCAGGTTTCGATGGCGAGCAAAGCCCAGGTTCTAGTTTACTGAATCCACCGACATTCAACTCACTCCTGCCAGGAACCCTGACACCTCCACTCCCTTTGTCCGGGCCAGTAGGGGGCTCTTGTAGCTGGCAATCGAACTCTCGCACTTCCACGCACTTCACTCAAACTTGTTCAACCACTCACTCACACTCCTCACAGACACTTCCCCTCTGAACTCACCCTTGGGTCGTATGAGCCACTACTACCACCGTGCATGATGAACTGTGTTTATTAAATCGATCTTTGTGTCCAGATCGATTTCCTTTTTTTTTTTTGGACAAACAAACTTTGATTGTTCCAGCTTTTTGAATTGTAAATATATCATCTACCTCACTGCACTTATACATATATTGTAAATACTGGGAAATATGCTCATTTATTCACTCATTTATTGTCTTTTGTTTATTCTATAAAACATGGTACCATCAAAGCAGTTCAGTCTCTGCCTCCTCTCTCCCTGAGCCGCACCTACTCTTCTGGTTACTAGCCCGCGGTTATTACACTGCATTATTAACTCGTAATTACACCATTATTACATAGTATAAAGGTTAATACACTAGCCTACATCATTTATTATTATCTTACGCAGCCTACTTGCTACATACAACTCGCTGCTGCTGCTCAGACAAATCCTTCAAATGCAAGGTTGGTTTTACTTCTAAACATTATTCTATCAACACAGACATTTACTTGAACAGTCTGGTGGAATAATAGATTTGTTTTGGGTGTTTTGTGAAGTGGGTAAGACTGTTTTTAGTGGCAGGCTAACTATGGCCATTGACATGCACTAGCCTAGCACCAGCGACCTCTGCAAATACAAGGACTGGATGGAATATTTCAAAAAGTGTCTCCACACGTCTCCAACACTCTGGCAAATGAGACTGTATGTCCAAAATTCCGAACTATCCCTTTAAGACGAGACTTAAAACTCTCCACAGTGACATGACATCACAAGGTGGAACAGAGTGTTTTGAGCTTTATAGATGTGGACAGACTAATAATTAAAAGTTACTCAAACGTGTGAATGAAACCAAATGACTCCAGGTCTGTTTTTGAGGACATAACATTATAACATGAGTCAGTTTTGTGTCATATCCCTTTAAGTCCATGTGTTGTATGTTTAGTATTCAGTCAAATACACGGGTGAAGATAAAACTCTCTCAGGTATCGTATCAGTGTAATTGCCTGGCATCCAGAATACACACTTCTCCAGCACTCCATATGAAGATGTGAGTCTGAAGAGGTTTTTCCAGTGTGTAATGTTTAATGTTTAAGCGTTTATGGATCATATCTCAACAGAATCTCTCCAAAATACCAATAAACAATAATAGATGGAACCTCTCTCTGTCTGGACTCCACTCATGTTATTTCTACAAACTACCAAAGCATAACCTTCCATTTTTTCCCCCACTTCTCCCTAGAAATGACATTATTTCACTTACATCTCTATTTTTGAAGACGGCTTAGGTTATATGGAGTGGATACAAGCGTAACACTGATGTTTTACAGAGCATGTCTGGAATCAATTTTACGTTATGGCATGTCATTATGGTTTGGTATCCTGTCAGTCAAACTTAATCACAGATTTTTACCTTGACTAAAAGAGCGGGTAAAATAATGGGTGTGGCTCCAAGCTCACCTCAGGACATTTTTTAGGAAGCTTGGCAGGAAGGAGGCCAGTGATCCAACCCAAGTTCTTCACTGTCAGTCTGAGCTGATTGTGTCAGGCAGAAGGTTCAGGGTCCCAAACTGTAAACTGAACACATTCAAACATTATTTTGTGTCATTAACCGTTAATCTGCTAAACTCAGAGAATGCAGATAAAAAATAAAAGTAAAAGGCTTAGGGCAGGCGTCTCCAACCTGCAGCTCAGGAGTTACCAGTTGTTCTCCACTCCCTTCCAAGTAGCTCACCAAGGGAATTCTGAATTATACGTATTTGTGCTGAATAAGTAAAATTTGATTAATTTCCATTGTAAATCTATCATTTTAATGTCCAGTTTTTTGCACTAATAAATGAATAATGGTATATATTTTATAAGCATCTAACTGTACCCAATCCAAGGCTCTCATTTTTGCAACTGTTAAAATAAGTAGCACTTTGGCATTTTTGTTTTATAAAGGT
The DNA here is from genome assembly GCF_026225935.1 of Boleophthalmus pectinirostris. Taxonomy (NCBI): domain Eukaryota; kingdom Metazoa; phylum Chordata; class Actinopteri; order Gobiiformes; family Gobiidae; genus Boleophthalmus; species Boleophthalmus pectinirostris. The sequence continues at coordinate 1,381,711 of NW_026571095.1, forward strand.
AGCTCACCAGAGGAAAAAATGTTGGAGACTCCTGGCTTTGGGAATGTGAAATCAAAACTGCACATAGGCCTAGGGAATGTGCAAAAAAACAAAACAAAAACAAAAACAAGGACATATCCCATTCCTCATGCACCCAGATCTCTCCTTTTTTAATGCACTACACAAAGCTATACACACAGTGTCTTAGGCTACGTTCAGACTGCAGGGTTTAATGCTCAATTCAGATTTTTTGGTGAAATCCGATGTTTTTGCGAGGTCGTTCACATTTCCAATTAAATGCGACTTGTATGTGACTCCAGTGTGAACATTAAACGGCCCAAAAGTGTCCCACATGTGACACTGGAGACACGACGACGTCAACCACAGCAAGCGTCTCTGTGTTTACGGAAGTTGTCCAAACATGGAAGCGAGCACTGAGCACCTGGAGATTTTAAAGTTTCTCTCTTACAGTTCATTAACAATTTTCTCCTACTTCAGCGCAGAATAGTGACGTTTGTGGCTTGTTGATAACGTGTAGGTGGGACAAATGCACTTTGGCCGTTCACACTGAAGTCGCATGTCAAAAGATCAGATATGTATCGGTTTCAGGAGCACATATCCAAGTGGCCTGGGTCGCATTTGAAAAAAATCGGATCTGTGTCATTCAGACTGTCATTAAAAGATCAGATACAGGTCACATAGGGGTCAAAAAATCAGATTTGGGTCACTTCAGGCTGCAGTCTGAACGCAGCCTTGGATATGTGGTCCTAAAACCGATACATATCTGATCTTTTGACATGTGACTTCAGTGTGAACGGTCAAAGCGCATTCATCTGATGTACACGTTATCACCAAGCCACAAACGTCACTATTCTGCACTGAAGTAGGTGAAAATTGTTAATGAACTCCGTGTCACTGAAGTGAAGCACATCACCACTCACCACTCTTGTCTACGTCTCCACATCCACACGTTCCTTTCAACGGACGTTGCTGCTGCTGTCCCACAAAACACCACGGCCAAAAACCTCGTCCTTCTCCTTCTCAGTCTCCTCCTTAAAACCATGTAAGTTGTTCATGTTCTGGCTCCGGTACGAGAGGAACTTTAAAATCTCCAGGTGCTCAATGCTGCGTCCATGTTTGGACAACTTCTGTAAACACAGAGCACACTCACTGTGGTTGACGTCGTCGTGTCTCCAGTGTCACATGTGGGACACTTTTGGGCCGTTTAATGTTCACACTGGAGTCACATACAAGTCACACTTAATTGGAAATGTGAACGACCTCGCAAAAACATCGGATTTCACAAAAAAATCTGAATTGAGCATTAAGCCCTGCAGTCTGAACATAGCTAAAATGTGCAATTTTTCAAACAATTTTATCAGTATTTGCATTTGTGTGCATTGTGTCACCATGGTAACAACTGAACATCCCACATTAGCGATCCATGTAAAGGCCCGGGGTGTGAAGAGGATGAACACCAAACAGCAGCTCTACTCCACTTTAAATTAATTGCTTTCTTTCTGTTTCTTTCTTTAAAAAAAAAACAACAACAACAACAAACAAATCCTCCTCCAGTACTTTCTCTTTTCTCTTTCCCAACAACAAGCACAAAACTGTCAGACTCGACTGTTACAAATGACCACTTGACTTTTGAATCGAGTTTCTTTGTTTCGCTCCTTTTTGAAACTTCACAATTATCCCAAAACAAGCCACGAAACGCCGCTTTTTATGTCATTTTCTTGTCAAACGTCGACATCGTCCCCGTCTCTCTGTATCTGCTCCCGCGTTTGGACTAGTTTTTGTGATTGGCCGCTGAAAATCACTGGGGAAAAGCGTTTTTTTGTCTTATTTTTTCCTTTTTAATCTCAGTGTGATCACAGCGGGTTTTGTCTGTTTTCCCTTTTCCTTGTCTCTCAGGCTGATCCCAAAACATGCACCGCTTTAATATTTCATGGAAGAGAAAGTGTGAAAAACAGCTCGCTCACAGGTACGAACTGAGACTTTCGCGCTGGGGGTGTTCTGCGCGTGTGTCTATGGTGGGATGTTCGGCGGCTGGATGGAGACGTAACGCTGCCAAAAAAAGGTTTAAGATTGTCTGAAAAGTTAAGAAACTGTCTACACGTCTTTCTCCCATTCTCTCTCTTTTCTTCGTCTTCGCCAGTAGTCTCTCTCTTCTCCTCTTCACTCATCTTTTCTCCCTCTCTCCTTCTGTTTCATCCTGCGCTCTCTCTGATCTCCTCTCCAAACTTCATTTTGAGTTTAGTGTTTAGTATTTCTCCATCTCTCCTTTCCTTCCTCTCCATTTCTTCTTTCCTCCCTCTCTTCTCCTCTTCACTGATCTTTTCTCCCTCTCTTCCTCCTCTCCTCTCTCTCTTCTGACCTGTACTCCCTTTCTCATCCCTCTCTTCTCCCCTGTTCTCCTCTCCTTCCACTCCTTCTCTTCTCCTCCCTCTGTTCTATCCTGCACTCTCTCCATTCCTCACTCACTCTCTTCACTCCTCCCTCTCCTCCTCTGTCCTCCTCTCCTCCATTTCTCCTCCCTCTCTTTCCTCTCCTCTCCAAAGTCCTCCATCTTGAGTAGAGAGTATTTCATATTTCTCCTTCTCTCGATCTCCTCTCTCCTTTCCTCTCCTCCTCTTCATTCCTCCCTCTCTTCTCTCCCCTCTACTTTCTCTTCTCATCTTCACTCATCATTTCCCCCACTCTTCCTCCTCTCCTGTCTCTCCTCCCTCTCTTCTCTCCTTCCACTCCTTTCATCTCTTCTCCTCCCTCTGTTCTATCCCGCGCTCTCTCTTTTCTCTCCTCTCCAAACGTTTTCATCCTGAGTTTAGAGTCTTTAGTATTTCTCTTTATCTTCTCTCTCTCCTCCCTCCCTCAACAATCCTCACCTCTCCTCTCCTGTCTCTCCTATTTCCTCCCTCCTTCTTCGCTCTCTCTTCACTCCTCCCTTTCCTCCATCTCCCTCTCTTTTCCTCTTTTGTCCTTATCTCTTCCCTCTCCTCTCCTTTCTTCTTCTGTCTCTTCGTTCCTCCCTCTCTCTCTCCTCTCCGCTCTCCTCCACTCTCCTTTCCTCACTCACTCTCTCTTCACTCCTCCCTCCTCTCTGCTTTCCCTCTCCTCCTCTCACCTTTTCTCCTTCTCCCTCTTCTCTCTCTCATCTCCTCCCTCTTTCCTCCTCTCCTTCATTTCTCCTCCCTCTCCTCTCCACGTCTTTCTCCCATTCTCTCTCTGTTCTTCATCTTCGACAATCCTCTCTTCTCCTCTTCACTCTCTCCCTCTCTTCCTCCTCTCTCCCTCTGTTCTATCCTGCACTCTCTCTTTCCTCTCCTCTCCAAACTTCTCCGTCTTGAGTTTAGAGTTATTTCTTCTCATCTCCTCTCTTCTCCTCTGTCTCTTCTTTCCTCCCTCTCTCCTCCACTCTCCTTTCCTCATTCACTCTCTCCTCCCTCCTCTCTGCTTTCCCTCTCCTCCTCTCACCTCTTCTCCTTCTCCCTCTCCTCTCTCTCCCCATCTCTCTTCTCTCCAAACTTCTTCATCTTGAGTTTAGAGTATTTCTCCTTCACTCCTTCCTCTCTTCTTTCCTCCTCTTTACTCTCTTTTCCTCTTCACTCACCTTTTCTCCCTCTCTTCCTCCTCTCGGTCTCTCCTCCCACTCCTTCTTCTCCTCTCCTCTCTCCATCTGTTCTATCCTGCACTCTTTCCTTTCCTCTCCAAACTCCTCCGTCTTGAGTTGAGTATTTAGTATTTCTTCTTATCTCCTCCCTCTTTCTTCTCTTCTTCTTTCCTCTTTTCTCCTCACTCTTTCCTCCTCCTCCCTCTCTCCTTTCTTCTCTCCCTCTCCTCTTCTCCTTTATCCTCCTCTCCTCTCCACACTTCTTCATCTTGAGTTTAGAGTATTTAGTATTTCTCCTTGTCTCCTTCCTCTCTCCTTTCCTCCCTCTCCTCTCCTCTGTCTCTTCTTTCCTCCCTCTTTTCTCCCCTCTCCTCCTCTCTTTCCTCTCCTCTCCACACTTCTCTCCATCTCGAGTATTTAGTGTCAGATTCTCTTCTCCTCCAGAACCTCCTCAGATAGGATGTGCACGAGGATGAAGAAGAGGAGGATGAAGAGAATGAGGAGGAAGAGGAGGAGGAGGAGGAGAGTAACAGGCGCCATCTGGCAGGTACGAGGCGGCTCTGCGATCACGGCGAGCGGGGCCAAAACGACACATCTTTAACAATTAGACCTGATTCTGCCCGGGGCCCCGAGGAGCCGCCGACAGGGACACAGACAGACACAGACAGGTGCAACGTGTGGCAGGCGACCAAATACTACTCTACTACGGAACGACAGAAAGAGAGAGGGGGGGAGAGAGAGAAGGAGAGAGGGAGAGAGATCGATAGAGAGACAGGGAGACTAGGGAGAGAGGGAGAGAAAGAGGGAGAGTGAGGGACGAGGCGAGCAAGGGTGGGGGAGAGAGGGAGAGAGAAGGAGACAGGGAGATTGGGAGCGAGAGAGGGAGAGAGTGGGGGAGAGAAAGAGAGAGTGTAAGGGAGAAGGAGAGGGAGGGAGGGAGAAGGAGACAGGGAAATTGGAAGAGAGAGACAGAGGGAGAGAAAGAGGGAGAGCAAGGGAGAAGGAGAGGGAGGGAGAGACTAAGAGAGAGAGCAAGAGACAGGGAGAGAGAGGGAGGGAGAGAGGAGGGAGAGGGAAAGAGGTAGAGAGAGAGGAAGAAAGAAAGTGAGAGGAGGAAGAGAGAAAGAGAGGAGGGAGAGACGAAGGGAGAGAGCGAGAGCTATGGAGAGAGAGAGAGAGAGAGGGAGGGAGGAAGAGAAAGAGAGAGAGAGGGACAGAGAGAAAGGGAGAAGGAGAGCGGGAGAAAGACGGAGAGAGGGAAAAAGGAGGAATACCAGACATTAAAAGGCCCATATTATACTCTGTTCCACCTTGTGATGTCATGTGGTGATACAGGAAGTGCTCCACTGTGTTTTTAAACTCCAAACACCTTCACTAGAATCGTTTCAGTCCTGGAATTTGCCAATCTCCACTGAACTAAAGGAGCTGTTCACTTGAAAACTACCACTTCATGACATCACAATGTAGAACAGAACATTTAGAGCTTTGGAGATGTAGACAGACTAATAATAGGCGAGTTTCAGCTGACGTCATTGTTATTAAAAGCCCGCGTTGCATGCTGGGAAATATTTTGGTCGGAGGCAAGAAATAGGATAGTGGTCAAACACAGTGTGTAACGTCGCGTATTTCTCCCCGATGGTAAATTCCTGTTGCATTATCGGATGCACAAATAGAAGCACGGAAGAAGGAAAATGTCTTTTTCGTATTCTGAGTGAAAAGAACCACTAACAGTGAATTAAACGACTTTCAAACATTCGCAGAGCAAACGTAGAAGATCCTAGCAAACCGTGGACTCCAACAGGTTCAACAACTCATCGAGACTCTTGGAGGTTTTCATCTTTTCTGCTGTGAATGGCCCAGGAGTTTCCACCAAGTCATTGTGGATATCACCCAAGTGAATATTTGTCCAGGTAGTTGGCGATTCTGACCAGAAATTTGGTTTGGTCCAGGCTTTTGTCGGGGTTGAAAAGGGTGATTTGGCTCCGTCGATGCTTATGACCAATTTCTGGTCAAATGGTCTTGGGTCCTCTGCCGTTAGAGTGGATAAATAACCGGGATCAATACCCTTTACGTGCTTTCTCGCTCCGTCCGTCATGTTGAATTAGTGTTTATTGCCGCCGACCAAAATAATTCCCAGCATGCAACGCGCGCTTTTGTCAACAATGAAACTCGCCTATAAAGAGTTACTCAAACAAAACACAACTCCAGGTCTGTTTTTGAGGAGGTAACAACATAATAACACGACTTAAAGCTCAAGAATCCATTTTGTGTAATCCAGGACGTTTTTCAGGAGGTGCACATGAGCATGCTAGTTGTCGTCGTTGCCAATCTCCACTGTGGCTTCCGAAAGTCGTGAAAAACTCTTACACACTCATCGCGGTGAATAACGAGGACGCTCTGAACGCAGAAGTGAGGAACGACTTTAGACGACCGCAAACCGTTTACAGTGAACTCGTTTTGTTTTTCACGTTTTTAAAAACAGTAAAAATCAGGTACAGCTCCTTTAAGCAGCCGCCTTCTCCATGGAGACGAGCAGATGGCCCACACAATACCAAAGTCCTTTCACGTGTCGGTAATATTCTGGAGCTAAATAAACCCCTGGAGTTTCTGAGATGGTGGAAAATAAACACGATTACAACTCTTAGACGACTTTTGAAAATTACAACACGAGCAGCTCCGTCTCTGTCGTATGGAAATAAGTGTTATAAAAGAAATCCTCCTCTCTCTTCCCTCTCTATTCTCGTCCCTTCACTCTATTCTCACTCCTCCATCTTCTGTTTAGAGTGTCTTTTCTTTGTCGTATGTAAATAAGTGTTACAAAAGGACCGGGCAGTAAAAGCTCACATTACATTTGCAGATCTCTCTCTTTGTTCCGACACAAAAATAAATCACAGGAGGTCGTTCATCTCCAGGATTAAACCGGAGAATCTTATTTTAGAAGCCAGAAAACACAGAGCGCTGGAGTCACTGGTAAAAACATAAAAGAAATAAAAAAAAACACACCCAGATAAAGTGTAAACGCTTCAGACTTTGAGCACAGGAAAGGACACAACTCAACCTGGTTTAGTCCTGGTTTAGTCTTGGTTTAGTCCTGGTTTAGTCCTGGTTTAGTCCTGGTTTAGTCCTGGTTTAGTCCTGGTCTAGTCCTGGTTTATTGCAGTTCTTGTGGGCTACACCTGGTCTGCTGTGGTGAGTGTTCAGTCCTGCTTCAGTCCTGGTTCAGAGCTGATTTAAACTTGGTTTAGTCCTGGTTTAGTCCTGGTGTGGACTTGGTGAAGTTAAGGTTCAATTTATTGTCCCAGTAGAGAAATGAGTCCCGTGCATTTGACCCGTCCTTCGGTGTCTCTGGGTTGAGTCTGTCAGGAGCAGTGCGACCCATCTCCAGATCTTGAGTTAGTCTTGGTCAGGACTATCTTCGCTAGAGGATTTGATCCACCCAGACAAACTCCACACAGAAAGGCTTGAGTGACCCATGATCAAACCTGGAACCTTGGCTGGGTCTAGACCATCAAGTCAGTTCAGGTCTTGGTTTAGTCCTGGTTTAGTCCTGGGTTAGACTTGATCCAGTGCAGCGGTTTTCAATAGGTGAGGCCCGCCTCCCCTGGGGGTGCCCAAGAACCACAGGGGAGGTGCAACACACACTAAACCAGGACTGAACCAGGACTGAACCAGGACTGAACCAGGACTGAACCAAGACTGAACCAAGACTGAACCAAGACTGAACCAGGACTAAAACAGGACTGAACAAGGACTAAACCAGGACTGAGGAGAGTCCCTGGTTGCTCTGTAATTAGATGCAGACAAATCACAGAGGCCCAACGTTAACCTGAAGAGCTGAGGACAAACAATGTGTACAAAAACAAAATATAAGAGTGTACACAAGTTTTATCTCAGTATCTCTGTTGGACGGCTCTGATTTGTGCTTTGGCTCAGACACAGCTCTTCTCTGTGATAAATGATGGTTTAGTCCTGGTTCAGTGCAGTTCTTATGGGCTTCACCTGGACTACAGTGGTCAGAGTCTGTCAACGGTATCTAGACCTGGTTTAGACCTGGTTTAGACCTGGTTTGGACCTGGTTTAGACCTGGTTTAGACCTGGTTTAGACCTGGTTGAGTCCTGATAAACAATCTGCATATTCCGTGTGCATATTCCATGATAACTGTGGTACAGCCCCTTTAATCAAACAGCCTATAAAAGTGTCCTCGTTCAGGGTTTATCTCTGTGTCTCTGCTGGACTGATCTGATTGGTGCTTTGGCTCGGACACAGCTCTTCTCTGTGATAATAACAACGTGGGACACACAACAAAAGCTCAAACATTACATCAGCACTTCCAAAGGTTAGGGGCAGCCTTCGCACTGCGCTGCCCCAATCAGGTCCACTGTCCTGGGACAAAGAGGACGCCTGTGCCTGCCTCTGGGCTCCGGCCTGGAGGAGACATCCCAGAGAGCGCGAGACCACGGCGGACGGAGAGAGAGAGTGATGGAGGGAGGATGGAGAGAGGGAGGAGGAGGAGAAGAAAGGCTCTGTTTGAGTGATCTGAGAGAGGCCTATTGTGAAAAGACGAGCAGATGGGGTCAAGAGGAGTCGGGGCAAACAAGGACACAAGATTGAAAATGTAAATGGATTGTTTTAGATTAAAGCTGTAGCATGTCACTTTTCTGGTGGAGGGTACACTGTTTGCATGTCTCCATGGAGATATGTTGAGCTTGGAATGTTGCACAGTGTGGTTTTAAACATACATCTTACATTTATTCAATTCTGTGTATTTTCATTGCAAAAGAAATTTTAGGAAACATACATTTCTACAACGAGCAAAGTCGCCTTTCCACAGATCTGACTTACAACCTGCTGCCTGCTTGTCTCCATAGAGACATCTATTCAATGTAGATACTAAAATTGTATTTAAAGCTACAATGTGTAACTTTTTGGAGAAGGTATGTCACCTGACATGAAACACGTCCAAATCATTTTTTGAGTCTAGTTTGTCTGAGTCTAAACCATGGAAACAGAAAGTTAAAGCCATACTCTGGAACATTCTCATGGAGATGTTTAATGCATTAATGTGGAATATTGTAAATATTGTAGCCAAAGGAATATTTCCATGGAAACAAGCAGGAGCAGGCCCTCCTCCAGGACAAATAAGAGTTTGGTTTTTAGGTGCAAAATCAAAATTTGAGTCTATTCAAGGCTAAAACATGACTGAGGCTTTAAATTTGTAATAATTTGTAAGAAGCAGTAATGTTATTTATCATTATTGCTTAGTTTTATTCTCCCATAATAATTTGCCCATTAACAGAACAGATAAAGATTCTCCTATTTTATTTAATGCCAGTCAAAACAACGACGTCTCCATGGAGACGAGCAGGAGGCGGAGCTGTCTGTTTCCTCACACACAAAAACAAGATGGCCTCTCAGATTTGCATTTTTAATATTTCACGCTCCACTGGCTCTGGGGTTTCCATCAGGACTCTGTCCCTCACACACACACACACTCACACACACACACACACACACACACACACACACACTCACCCATGCAGACACCAGCTCCACCAGGCCTCTGTCCCTCACACACACACTCACACACACACTCACACACACACTCACCCATGCAGACACCAGCTCCACCAGGCCTCTGTCCCTCACACACACACTCACACACACACACACTCACACTCTCTCACACACACACACACGTACACACGCACACTCACACGCACACTCACACACACGCACGCACACACGCACGCACACTCACACACACACACTCACCCATGCAGACACCAGCTCCACCAGGCCTCTGTCCCTCACACACACACTCACACACACACACACACACACACACTCACAGCTCCACCAGGACTGTAAGGCTATCAAGTGCATGAGTCCTGGTCTAGATCTGAGACCGGGTTTAGTCCTGGTACAGTTCTCGTTTATTCTGGGTTTATTCTGGGTTTAGTCCTGTTTCAGTCGTGTTTCAGTCCTGGTTTAGATCTGGGTTAGTCCTGAGCTATATTGGGTTTAGTCCTAGTTTAGTCTTTGTTTAATCTAGCTTTAGATCAGGGTTAGATCTGGGCTAGTCCTAGTTTAGTCCTGGTTCAGTCTTGGTGATTAGATCTGGTTTAGACTTGGTTTAGTCATAACTCCTAGTACAGTTCTCGTCTAGACCTGGTTTAGTCCTAGTCTAGACCTGATTCAGTCCTAGTCTAGTCCTGGTCTAGTCCTCATTTTTCACTCTTTCTCCGCACATCCACAGGTATCAAATCAGACAGACCCAGTGTGACTCCCGTCTACAAATACGGGACAAATAAGAGACATTTTCTTGTATATTTGGTCAACAGATTCTCATGATTTGAAAGCGTGCGCTGAATGAAAACAAGTCTTGTGTCGGAGTAAAAATGCAGTGAATTTGGTATTTGCGAAATGACCTCTTTGACAAAGGAGTCCTCAGAAGACTCCTCCCACTCCAGCGTCAAAACAAGCAGCAGGCGTCAGGCTCCAGACCGACCACAGAGACCATGGAGAGATGGAAAAATGCACCAACATCTGTGAATGAAAACAAGAGAAATGTGAAAGAAATGCACCGGTTTTAAAGTGGGATTCAGTGGGTTTGACATGAATGTAAATGTAAAAGGAAAAAGAAAAGAAAAAAAAGGAAACAATAGAACATAGTTCAGAAAATAGTGTCATGGAGAATTGTGTGTGAGCATGGCTGATTTAGGCTTGTGGGCGGAGCTTTGGACAGAATCTTTCAGTAAGGAGGGTATGAAAGAGATCACTAAATTACTCAAACATGCCTGGCTGACATCTACAACCTCTTCAGGCAGGTTTTTGATGAACATGGTTAAAAGCTTTAAACATACCTTTTTATTCTGCAGTCTTAGTTTCCTGACATCAGGTGGAACAGATGATGTCACAAGGTGACACAAGATTTTCTTCATGACAAGCTCCTCCGTGTTTTTAAGATCCACACACTGGTCCATCTTCTGTGTGGAATTTTCATGTTCTCCCTGTGTAGTTAGCCTGATTCATCTGATGGTTTCACTTTGTAGAAACCATCTGACCTTGCAGTATTGGGATTCATTCGCTCGACGGTAGACAGGTATTTTTTTATTTAACCAATTTGTTTGTGACGTATGTAATGCGCCGCTAAGAGGGCTAACTGGTTTATTAAGCTTTTCCCAAATCCCACAGGAAGAAGGGCAACAACATCTTTTCCCTTGATAAAACTCAAACATTCTCTTTGTTCTCGTTCCAGCTTTAAATCCTCGATTCCTCTTCGCTGATTGGCTGGTGCCCAGACTCACACTTCCAGGGTTGTTGGAAACCGTCTAGACCAGGGGTGTCAAACTCATTTTGTCCAGGGGCCGTATCCAACCTCCTTTAATCCCAAAGGGGCCGGATCAGAAAACTCATGTCATAAATACCCCAGAAATAACAATAAGTTCTAATATTTGTGCAGAGAAACACAAATCTATTACAGAAATCTTTTTTAATTGATGAACTCTTTCTTTAAAAAAATGCAATTTCAACACAATGTTTTAACATTAACTTGTATGTAAATAGGAATAAGTCAATTTTTCTTGGAAAATTTTGCACTCGGAGTCCACTTTTCTCATGTTGGACATTTTGCTGATGAGGGTGTCACGGTCAACAGTCAAAACGATCGTCCTTTAAGAGCGTTTGGAAAGAGACAAGTCTTCATTTGTGCTGCTCTGGTGGGAGGGGCCACGTACAGAGGCACTGGAGACGCTGCTGTGATAAACACCACAGAAAATTAACAATATTTAAAGAGAAAATATAATTAAAATATTTTAGTAGAAAATCAGCCAAGGGCCAGATTAAAGGTCTTGGAGGGCCGGATCTGGCCCCCGGGCCATATGTTTGACACCCCTGGTCTAGTGTATTCTGATTCCTGACCTAGTTGCTGGAGAGAAATGAAATTGAGTGAAGGCACGAGGTGGCGCCAGCCTGGTTACTGTAGGGTGCCCAGACGTCCCCATTTCCTCTGGACAGTCCCAGTTTTGAGCCTGTGTCCCCTGTCCCAGCAGATTTATCCCAAACCAGTGATGTGTCCCAGTTTTATACAAAAAATGTCCCGGTGTCCATATTTTTGACCAATCTGATCCCTGGCAACAGTAAAGAGTAAAGAGGCCTAAACCATAATTTGTTTCGGTAAAATACTGAAAAGCTGCTCAAAAATGACCAAAACCCAAAGAAAATGTGACTATACTGACTCAACAATTTTCCTTAATTACGCACTTTTTACACAATGTTGTTATTACTAGGGGTGTAATGATATCCAAGTCTCACGATAAAATATTGTCATGGTATGAACCTCACGGTACGATATTTATTGCGATATCGTGGGAAAGCTCATGATATGGTGGGTAGGGGTGTGTAAAAATATTGAAATATCGATATACCGTATCATTTAAAGTGATGATACAGTATCAATATATCTCCAAGATTATTTTTTGGTATGTTTTACTACTATTTTCTTACAGCGCTACAGTTTTGTTGCTTGTTTAGTGGAAGGAAACTCACTTATCCAACATATTTAACTTTTTCACTGTTTTGATGAGTAAAATGTTTAAGTTTTGCACATGACGTGTTTTAACAAAGACTTTTAGTATCACAGCCACGAGACTTTATTTTTATTGAACTGTATCGAATCAATTTCCAATATATCGTATCAAATTGAAAGTGCACAGTATCAAGATATGTATTGTATTGTGGCTTATGTATCGAGGTATGTATCGCATTGACAACTTCTTAATGATACCCAGCCCTAATGGTAGAGAGGTTCACGATTAGGGATGTAACAATATCCAAATCTCTTTGTATCATATTTTCAAGACATACATCTCACTGTATGATATTTATTGCGATATTTTGTGGAGGTTAACAAAACTGTTTATATGATACTTTTTCCTCTTAAAATGCCTTGACAAGACTTAATCCAAAGAACTAAGACTTAAAAGTGTTAGAACTGTTATTTCTTCTTGTAGTCTGTACTGAAATGGAGCAAAGGATCATGGTCTATGTAGTTCCCTCTGTCTTTTTTCACGATTGCTGCACCATAACTCTTCATTTAAGAAAAGAGACTTGTAATTCGATATATTGTGATGGTCCATGATATTATTGTGAGAACTATGACAATACAATATCACAATATTTCAGTTATTGTTACATCCCTAGTTATTACCAACCACCACAAACCAAGAGTGTCCCAGTTTTTGATTTTGAAAATCTGGTCACGCTATCCCCGTGTCAAGCTGCTCTGGTGTTCCCATCAACTCAAAACATGCACAACGAATATTTTTTTACAGATAGAATTGATACTTACTGCATCAACATTCCCTGGAAGTGTGATGCCAGCTGTAGGCACTGCTCTGTCTGAAGCAGTTCCTCAAGTTTAGATCTTTGTTTTACACAGTCTGACCAAAAATAACTGATTTAGCTGGAACTTCAACAGATGAGCTGGTTTGTGCTGTTAAACAAGTATTAGTTGTTACTTCCTGTATTTTTTTTTTTTTTTACCTTTTATACCACAAACCAAACCAAGACATTTAACAAAGTCGAACTGATTTAAAACTATGATTAAATATTCAAAACAACTACCTCAGAATTGGAAAAGCATGTCATATGCATTGTGTAACTTCTAAGGTGGAGGGTCTGCTACTTTTTTGTCTCCATGGAGATGCAGTTTCTTTGCCTGGAATGTTCCACAGTAGAGCATTAAACCTATCTCCCTTGAATTTGTTCAGTTGTAGATGTTTTATAGCTGAAAAATCCCTTAAAAACAACACACTTTTACCATGTGCAGGCTTGCTTCTCCATAGATCTGACCATTTACTGACCATCTGACCTTTGGAATAATCTCCATGGAGACAAGTAGGTGGCGGACCTTCAACAGAAAAGTGAAATAAATAAAAAACATCACTTTGTTCATTACAGACTGAACAAAGAAAACAGAAAAAACAATCCAGTCCCAATCTTAAAACTCGTCTTTATTTTCTTCAGAATTACAAAAACATTGAAGCTATTTACAATTACACTGATTGGTATCATTACTGTGGGCGTTACGGGAGGGCATCAGTAGTAATCCTCCGGGTCCGCCTTCTCTCCCTGATTCTGGATCTGCTGCTGCTTCCTGTACAAATCTGCAATCTGCGAAATGAGAGAGGGAGGAGGAAAGAAAAGTTAGAGAGATTAGGAGAGAAAACAAGGAGTGTGAAAGGGAGAGAGAAAGATGTTGGGAGAGAAGAAGAAAGGAGCGACAGACAGAACGAGAGAGGAGAGAGATGACGGGAAAAAGAGGAGAGAGCGAGGGAGAGAAGTGATCAGGTGAGTAACAATCAGAGTAAAGAGAAACGTGTGTCGAGATTGACCCAAACCCGACATTATCATCTGTGTAACTCCACGTTTGTGACACGAGAAAGAACAGATCAGCGCTGAAAGAGTTGAACGCAGAGGGCTGTGAGGGGGCGGGGCTTCAGGTTTTATTTTAGCTTTAAGATTACACATTTCTTCATGTTTTTCTGCTGTTCACGGTTCACATCTAAATATAAAACTATGTATTTCAAAGCCAGAAGAAAGAGACTAAACTCAAGTGTTTTTGATAACACTTTAGAGTTTAGAGACCACATATTAAGTTAGTTACTAGTAAAATGCATAATAAGTGCTTAATTACATCTTTGGTTTTTGTATTTCTAAAGTACTTTCAATGCTTATTTGTCTAAGACTGTATATTTTGCAAGAATTATGCAACTATTTTTGTTCCCATTGAAGTAGTGGGGAATACAATAGATGTTTCTGTACATTAAAATCTTAATAAGCATTAATAAATGTTTGATAAATACCAACTAATAGTTAAGTAACAGCTAATTAGTATAAGTAACAGCTAATTAGTACACCTTCACTAGAATCATTTGGATAATTTCAGATCTGGAATTGTCAATCTCTAAATGGAGCTCTTCATTTGAAAACTTCCACTTCATGACATCACAAGTTGGAACAGAGCATTTTGAGCTTTGGAGATGTAGACCATTGTTTCCCAAAGACTGGGTCACGACCTTCAGGTGGGTCGCGAGAGATTTATTTGGGGTCACCTTGTCACGATCTGTATGTAGGTCTGTAATATACACTTCTGACACATGAGAGCGAGTGACTGTTTTGTTCTAATATTGCTTTTTCAGTGTGGTCTGATTCATCAGCTGGTTTCACTTTGTGGAAACCGTCTGACCTCGCAACATTAGGATTTGTTCGCTCGACGGTAGGTGGGTACTTTTTATTTTACCAATCGCTGTTATTTGGTCGTGATATATGTAATGCGCCGTTAACAGGGCTAACTGGTATATTAAGCAATAACGACTTTCCCCTTCATAAAATTCATCAAACATTCTCTTTGTTCCAGTTTTAAATCCTTGATCTCGGGAATCGCTGCAAACACAGAATGTATGGCTCTTTACTGTACGGACTCACACTTTCCAGGGTTCTTGCAAACCATCTAGTGTATTCTGATTCCTGACCTAGTCGCTGGAGAGAAATTAAATTGAGCGGAGGCACTAGGTGGTGCCAGCCTGGCTAGGTTCAGTTGAATGTTGAAAAGAAATAGATCTACATTTAATGTCCAAATAGGTGACTTATGGATCCTTTTATTGCAGCTTCAATGACTGTTTTTTATTGTTTAAAACTTGAGTAATATCAATTGTTCAGAGAGACACGATCACTCAGTAAACAATAAAATATCCTCATTAACGTTCAGTTATGCTCAAATCCACCTTTATTGTTTAGTGTATGAATACCGTCTATTGACTTGGGTCGCAACAGTTTGTGACTTTTAAAGTATGGGTCCCAAGAAAAAAGTAAAATACACTGTAAAAATACTGACGTAGACAGATTAATAATAAAGAGATACTCAAGCATGTGTGAATGAAACAACTCCCAGTCTGTTTTTGAGAAGGAAACGACATTATATCCTGGCCTAAAGCTCACAAGAATCCATTTTATGTGATATAGGACCTTTAAGTATTTATCCACGCTTTATTAAGACAGATAATCCAAAATTCCTCTTTGAAAATGCATTCTGTTCCACTTCACTATGGCCTCCAGACTGGATTTCATAAAGGATTTTGTTTGGAAACTTTTAAAGGGCCTATAGAAGCCAGGTTTGAATATTCTCCACATGTGGTCACTGGCAGCAGCAGCAGTGAAGTGAATATCCTTCCAGCAGGGGGCCTCGCAGAGCGCCACATTAAAGTCCACTCGAATCAGCCCACTGAGCCCGGCTCTGAGTCCCAGTCCAAGTCCGGGCAGCAAATATTGATTCGGACTTGAGCTGGATTTCAATGATCCACTGCAGAGCCAATACTGCTGCTGTTTAACCAGCAGGGGGCGCATTAACATAGAGCGCAACACAGCTAATGACTCCGAGCAAATGTACTCAAAGACCCCGACCAGGACTGGACCAGGACTAATCCAGGTCTGGACTAAGACTAAACAAAGTCTGAGCAAGAACTAAACCAGGTCTGAACCAGGACTAAACCAGGACTAAACCAGGACTAAACCAGGTCTGAACTAGGACTAAACCAGGCCTGGACTAGGACTAAACCAGGTCTGGAGAAGGACTAAACCAGGTCTGGACCAAGTCTAAACCAGGCCTGGGCTAAGTCTAAAACAGGTCTGGACCAGGACTAAACCAGGTCTGGACTAGGCCTAAATCAGGTTTAAACTAAGACTAAACCAGGTCTGGACCAGGACTAAACCAGGTCTGAACGAGGCCTGAACTAGAAGAAAACCAAGTCTGGACTCTGATTAAACCAGGCCTGGGCTAGAACTAAACTAGGTCTGAACTAGGACTAAACCAGGCCTGGACTAGGACTAGACCAGGTCTGGACTAGGACTAAACCAGGTCTGGAGAAGGACTAAACCAGGTCTGGACCAAGTCTAAACCAGGCCTGGGCTAAGTCTAAAACAGGTCTGGACCAGGACTAAACCAGGTCTGAACGAGGCCTGAACTAGAAGAAAACCAAGTCTGGACTCTGATTAAACCAGGCCTGGGCTAGAACTAAACTAGGTCTGAACTAGGACTAAACCAGGTCTAAACTAGAACTAAACAAGGTCTGAACGAGGACTAAACCAGTTCTAAACTACGACTAAACCAGATCTGAACGAGGACTAAACCATGTTTAAACCAAGTCTGAAATAGGATTAAACCAAGTCTAAACTAGGACTATATCTATTTATCTTGACAAAAACTGAACCTTAAATAAACCAGAAACCAAAACTTAAACAGAAATTTTAAAAAAGGGCCAAACTAAACCAGGACTAAGCCAGGACTAAACCTCTGTTCTGGGGCAAGACAATACAAATACTGCCCCTTTAATCATTTCATGAATCTTAAAGACTTGTGTTCACAACCAGAATGGAGAAGCTCCATCTCCATTACACCATTTCCCTTACACCATTCTAATTACAAGTTTGTTTTTCTTTTTAAATCAGAACGATCCCACTAACGTGATTCTCTCTTGTGCAGTATCAGAATGAACTAAGCACAAGATTACCTTAAATCCTCTGTGGCTGCTTCAGGGGAATATTTAAGTCTCACATATTTGGTAACGCTCTAATTGTGTTACGCTGTTTTTCTCGTGGAAAGTTTCTGTTTAAATAAGAAAGAATTATAATATTGTCCAGAGATTTATGAAGTGGTGCATTCCCCACAGAGCCAATAAAAAAGTCAAAGTTATTCTCTGGGACAAAGAACAAAACTGTAAATGTGTTAAAAGTGCACTGTGTAACTTTTCTCTAGGAGGCTCCGTCAGACGCTTTTCTCCCAGAAGATGTTATTGCTTTGCCTGCAATGTTTCACAGTATGGGATTAAACTTTTCTATCTTTATGGAGATCAAACCAGACCAAGTTACAGGTCAGATTAGGGGTGGACGATATCTCGATATTTTAAATATATCGAGATATTTTTTAAACTCAATATGGATTCTGACATATCGTGTATATCGATATAATGCTTATATTCAATTCTGATTTCGCCCCCTGATTTTGCTGCTTGTGTCTCATTCACTCCTCACTGTCGCTGTGAATGCTGAAAGTTGGTGCCAGTGAAAAGCTTTTAGCACCATGAAAACTTTACACCATTTACAGACAAAACCATCAGCAGCACATCCTCATATTCCACCTCGTCGTGTCCTTTAGTCCGAAAGAAGTTGAAAAGCATTAGCAGCAGAAGGAGAGTGCTGTTTATGCAAATTTGGGTAACACTTTATAATCACTACACCTTATTTAGTCTTAATAAAGCATGAACAAAGACTTAATTAATAATGATTCACTCTTAGTAACTACTTAATTACTACCTGAATTAGCACTTAACTTGCACTTAATTCGCCTGTGCTGTAAATAGTTACTCAATACTTCTTAATTACTCTTGAACTAACCATTTGCATGTTTACAAATGCATATTTAAGTTCACATTTGAGCATTTATTAATGATTAGTAAGCTATGAGAGAATGATTTACTAATAATGCAATGCAATGATAATTCAGGCAGCTGTTATCTGTTAGTTAAGTCTTTCTGAGAGCTTTTCTAAAGTGAAGACTAATTATGTTTATTAAGCATTTGTTAAGGTTGGTCAAATTCCAGAGAAACAATAATGCATTAGTAGTAAATCATTCTCTCATGGCTTACTAATCATTAATAAATGCTCAAATTTGTACTTAAATATACATTTACAAATGCACACACAAATGGTTAGTTCATGAGTAATTAAGTAAGAAATACTTATGAGTAACTATTAACACAAGCAAATTAAGTGCAAGTTAAGTGCTAATTCAGGCAGTAATTAAGTCGTTACTAAGCGTGAATCATTATTAATTAAGTCTTTGTTCATGCTTTATTAAGGCTAAATAAGGTGTAGTTATTATAAAGTGTTACCGTAATCTCAAACGGGCTGATGTGGCTCTAGAGTTGTTATGCTTTATATGTTGTAAAGTTTAGTAATGTAAAGTTTATTTATGCAGAAGATTTTAATCAATAATCTGCTGCAGTATAACTTGTAAAATAGTGTTTGGAAATGTTGGGTTTGATCTGCAGTGGATTGTGGGAAACCTCACAGCTCCTTATGCTGGTGAGGAATATGGGTCTGTTAAAATAATGAACCTCCCGAGCTTCCTCTGCTAATGGAGCTCATATTTATGTAATAAGGGATTTTTTGTATTCTTAAATGTGGCAGAAGCACTTTGTTCCTACATGAACTGCCTGCCTCTTGCACTTCACTAAATAAAGACCTTTGTTTGGGGGTTATTTTTTCCTGTACAGATATCGCGATATAGCAAAATATATATATATTTTTTGCTCCATATCGCCCAGCCCTAGATCAGATCTGTGGAGAGGCGACCCCACTCACAGTTCGAATGTCTGTTTTTTTGAGGTATTTTTGAGTGATAAAACCACCTGTAATTAAATAAATGTAAAGTTGAGTTGTTTAATGTCATACTGTGAAACATTTCAGACAGATCAATGATAAATCTGGTGGAGGGTTGGTCACCTGCTTCTTTCTATGGATAAGTTACACAATGCAGCTGTAAGAAATAATAAAAATAAAATAAATAAATAAAAACAAATTGCCAAATGACACTTCTCTGTAACGTCAGACCCGGAGAAACCAAAACAAAGACTCCAACTCCTCCTCGGGGTTTAATTATTCTGAGACGATTCTGATCTAAACTGTGTAATTATTGCTGCTAAAACCTCTTGTTGGTCGCGTCTGAAAACATGATAAGAGCCCCGGTGTGAGTGAAGCACAGCGCCCCCCAGGTTCAGGGGGGATTAAAGGGGAGCGTGTCCGTGTTTGTTGTGGTGGTTTTGTAGATCCGTCTGAAATGGAGAAACAGCCCCCAGCTCTGATTCAAAATACTGTTTACTTTTATCCGAGCGTGGAGGGAAGACGCCATAGTCTGTGTGAAGGAGACGACTAAGGGAGTGTGACGTCATCTATTCGTGATGTTCAGCTCCAGTCAAATGAAGCTCATCGAGGCCGGCAGTTATAGGAGCAAATTTGGAGTACTTTCATATTTGGAATTCAGCAACCAAAGAGCCAATCAGGAGCTAGGCTATTCAATGTAAGATTTACATACAGTTCCTTTAAAAATCCTTTATTACACAAAATGGACTTTTGTTAGCTTTAAAGGGACAGTCGGAACAGTCGGAAGTTTGGACATAGGACCTAATTTCCTAGTGAGCCAGAGTGTTGGAGACGTGTGGAGACACGTTTTAAAATATTCCATCCAGTCCTTGTATTTGCAGAGGTTGCTGGTGCTGCTAGTGCATGTCAATGTCAATGTCTTATCCTCTTCACAAAACACCCGAAACAAATCTATTATTACACCAGACTGTCCATGTGAATGTCTGTGTTGACAGAATCATGTTTGAAATAAAACTAACCTTGCATCACATGAATTGTCGCATGTTAAGGGACTATTTTCTCATATATCAGTCCGCCGCTGCCGAGCTTTCTATCAGGAAGTACAACTCACTGCCACTGCTCAGACATAAATCCTTAAAATCCAAGGTTGATTTTACTTCTAAACTTATTTTATCAACACAGACATTTACATGACAGTCTGGTGTAATAATAGATTTTCTTCAGGTGTTTTGTGGAGTGGGTAAGACTATTTTTAGTGGCAGGATAAGTATGGCCATTGACATGCACTAGCTTTGCACCAGCGACCTCTGCAAATACAAGGACTGGATGGAATATTTCAAAAAGTGTCTCCACACGTCTCCAACACTCTGGCTCACAAGGAAATGAGGTCCCATGTCCAAAATTTGAAACTCTTTAAGTCATGTTATAATGTTTCCTCCTCAAAAACAAACCTAGGGTTGTGCTTGTATCATTCACACGTTTGATTAACACTTTATTATTAGTCTGTCTACATCTCCAAAGCTCATAATGCTCTGTTCCACCTTGTGATGTCATTAAGCGGTAGTTTTCTTTTACCGTAAGCTCAGTAGAGTTTGGCAATTCCAGAGCTGAAATGATAAATTATTATTAAAAACACAGTAGAAAACCTCCTGTATTACAACATGACTTCACAATGTGGTGTGATTTTCAATTTGAGAGAAAAACTAAGCCTCAATGTGCAGGTCTGTTTGTTATAATTTAGTAATAATTTTGTTATAAATTAGTAGTTTCCTCATCACATAGATCAGAAAATAGCATAATATGGGCCCTTTAACTTGACAGATTCCACACATATCGATCAAACATATAATTTTTGTATTCCGCAGTCCCTCCTCTTCCTTTTCCTCCTTAGTTTTCCTTTCATAATTCCTCACTTGTGTTTTGCTGAGTGAAGGACTGTTCCTCAAGTGTCCCCATTGAAAACACAGTGTGCCCTTTCATTGTTCTTATTTAAGTTTTATTGCAAAGCTCTGACCATGAACACAACCGCTATTAAAGTTTTACATGGATTTTACACAAGGCCAAATGAAAGACTAGAATAATAGAGCAGAGGTAGTCCCATTTTATATAATTTATTCAAAGGTGCGTTGTGTAACTTTTCTGGTTCGTCAAAAGCTTTTCTCCATGGAGATGTCACTGCTTTGTCTGGAATGTTTCACAGTCTGGCAAAATTATTATTATTAGGTATTTTTGAGCTATAAAACCAACGGTAATTGAATAAATGTAAGGTAGAGCTGTTTAATGTCATACTATGGAACATTCTAGATCAGGGGTCGGCAACCTGCGGCTCTTTAGCACTCCCCTAGTGGCTCCCTGGAGCTTTTTCAAAAATGAGTGAAAATGGAAAAGGAATGATTTTTTGTTGTTGTTTTAATATGGTTTGTTTAGGGGTAAAATCCTCGTTCATCTCTGGTCATGGATCTGATCCATCAGCTGTGTGTGTAAATGCAAACACATAAAAATGTTTCAGCAGAACAAACAGATGAGCTGAAGCGGGGGGTGGTGTCCGGTGCCTCCACCTGAGAAGCGCTTTCCCCCAATGGGCCAATATGGCTCTTTGAACCTTTTGGGTTGCCGACCCCTGTTCTAGACAGAGCAATGACATCCATAGAAACAAGAAGGTGATGGATCCTCAAACCAAAAAGTTACATAGTGCACCTTTTAAAATACAGAGATGTGGTCACCAAAATTAAATATGATTCTCTTCATTCAAGCAACAACTCATTACAGATTCAAACTAAGGCAAGGGAAGTGACGTGTCTTGCCGAAGAGCACTACAAGACTTGAAAAAATAGGGATTTTTCTGGCAAGCATGAAAAAAAACTACTCTATTTCAATAATAGGATTCTGTTCAAAGTTCACATTTTTAAAGTCCATTATCACACAATGATATCTTGTTCCCTCCTCAAAAACAGATCTAAAGTTGTGTTTTGTTTCATTCACACATGTTTGAGTAACTCTTTATTATTAGTCTGTCTACATCTCCAAAGTTCATAATGCTCTGTTCAACCTCGTGATGTCATGTAGTGGTAGTTTTCAAGTGAACAGCTCCTTTAGCCTTTAGTATAAAAGAGATTGGCAATTCAAAGGCTGAAATTAGAGTTGGGCGATATAGGGAAATAAAAGAATGACAATTAAATGAGGTCTTAAGTTTCACTCATAAATGGTGAGAAAAAAGTCATTTACTTCCAGTAACTTGGATTATAAAGATGAGAAACACCATAGGAGAGAAAGAGGAGAAAAGGTGAGGAGCTGTGGCTGGATCAGAGCGAGAGAGGGAGAGCGGGGCAGTGGTCAGACGGCACTGCACACACAAGGAGGCAGAGGGAGAGAAACACGGGACTTTTAGTCAAATTGTGCAGATTTAAGTCAAAACTTGTGAACATGTGAGGAAACATAAAGAGATGCACTGTGGCTCAGGCTACTGTTTCCTAAACAAGTGGGCGTAAATCCTCGTCATCTCCACGCACTCTTACTGCCACATGATTGGCTGTAGACCGGTCGATTAAATTGCGTTCACTTTATCATCAACATCAACTGAAGTAGAGATCGCAATCTATCAATCTTTTGATTTTAGATGCAGCCCTAGCTGAAGTTATCCAAATGATTCTACTGAATATGTACGGAATTTTAAAAAACAGTGAAGTACTTCCTCTATTACTACATGACATCATAAGGTGGAACAGTGTGTTTTCTATTTGAAAGAAGAACTCAGTCTAAATCTGCAGGGTTGGTGTGTTAAACATGTGTGAATGAAACAAAATAACCCCAGGTCTGTTTGGTGACAAAAAGTGCCAAACTAATACAAGGCTCCCATTTCAGAACATGTTTGTACAAATCTAAACTACAGGGTTAGCAGTTTTTATGCAGAATAAGACAGGAGCTTTTGTTGTTTGTGGAAGAAATTATAGTACTACAAAAGCTGGAGCCTTTGTGATTTGCTAATTGCCTTAGCCAGAGCAAAATCACTTTTTACCCTTATTTAAGATTTCAATACTTTTTCCCCATTTTAATTTTGAATAAGCTCTTTGTGCATCACAAACGATAGATTCAGATTTTGCTTAAATTCAAATCAGACACAGTGCTGCTGCGTCGCTCTTGCCCAGACCCTGCTGTATATATTGCTGTTATAGTTCCGTGTCTCCATGGTTACCTGAGACCCGGTGGTAGCGTCCTCGGGTTTCTTGTCGTCTCTGATTCGAAGGAAACGAGGAAATCTTAAAGAAATTCCCTTTTCTGGATCCACCTGAAGAACACAACAAAACTACTGTTAGTAACCCCACGAAACACTGTTAGTCTACACCAGGACTCCTCAAACCTCTGCTGCACTCAAACTGTAGTATTCAACTAATTATCAATATCAGTGTTATCACAACTTTTGGACAGGTGTGTTGTAATATTCAGTTCCGCTCTAAAACTAAACATTATTTTAAGAATCAATTAAAGCTGCATTAAGTCATTTTTCAGATTAGCGTGGAGCACCTGCTTAAATCTTCCACAGAACTGAAATTAAACTGAGCTACCTTCATGGAGACAGGAGGTTGACGCCGCTAGTTACAGATGTAATTAACTATATGAATGTACAAATACTTCTACTCATACTGGGAGACTATCACAGCATAGCAACAACATCTCCATAGAGACAAGCAGGTGACGAATATGAAAAAGTTACATAAATTACCTTTAATCAGTTTGTATTTTTAGAGTCATTTTTAAGATCACAAATGCTCTGCAAGTTTGTAGATTTTTACTTTTAGATTTAAAGGTGTATTGTGTAACATTTTGGTTGAGGGTCCGTCACCTGCTTGTTTCTATGGAGATGTCATTGCTCTGCCTGGAATGTTCCACAGTATGACATTAAACAGCTCTCTCTACCTTACAGTTCATTTACAGGTGGTTTAAAAAATCCGTGTGTCATTCGTTCATCAATATAAAACCAAAAAGAGGAAAACGAAAAAAAACACAACAATTTTCTTCGTTATTTGTCTCCAAAATCAAAATGAAAAAACAGATAATGATTTGTTTTTTCAGTTTTCCATTTTGTTTTTAATTGAATAATGGATAAAACGGATAACGGACGTTTTCCGTTTCCGCGACTTAAACTTAGATGCCGGACTTTTGCGCCGCGTATGGACTTAACCAGGACCAGATCTTGACCAGATCGGGACTGAGACTGGGACCAGATCATGACTGAAAACGGTTTAGTCCTGCTTTAATCCTGATTCAGTCCTGGGTCAGTCTGGTGTTGCAGTTTTAGTCATGTAAATGGGAAATGGTCGTTATCCGTTTTTCCATTTTTCATTTAAACACAAAATCGAAAACTGAAAAAATTAATCGTTATCCATTTTTTCATTTTGGTTTGGGAGACAAATAAATAAAAATAAATGAAAAATAATGAAGAAAGTTGTTTTTTTTGTTTTCTTATTTTTGGTTTTATTTTGAAAAACGAATGAAGGAATGATACATAGATTTTTATACCCTAGAAACACGGGATCGCCTCTCCACAGATCTGACCTGTAACTTGGCCTGGTTTGGTCTCCATGAAGATAGAAAACTTTAATGCCGTACTGTGAAACATTCCAGACAAAGCAATAACATGTCCATGGAGAAAAGCATTTGACGGACCCTCCACCAGAAATGTTACACAATGCACCATTAAAGCGGATGAAGTTTGATTGATATACAAAAGTAATAATGCAATTTAAAGTTTTTCTATATATTATATGACTTATTTCTGAATTAACTGACAATTAGTTGTATTATTTGAACCCTAGTCCAAACTATACCATAACATATATATAGTACACTCCCAATCCCAGACCAATATGAGCCTTTTTCTAATTACCAATATTGTTAACCACTCTCTTATGACTCCATTAAAATCTGTATTGCACTAAGCACATTTCTTATTATGGGCGCCTACACCTCTTCTTTAATTTCAGTCCCATTTTCCAGCTCCTCTCCCTCCACGGGGACAGCAGTGGTGATTTAACTAGCTTACCTCTCCTTTAACAACAGACGCTTTATGTTTGCGCTGGGATAAACTCCAAATCGCTACAGCAAATTAACGGCGATCCCTCCATTACACCCGGAGTCTTTTACAGCATTTTTAATAACTCAATTAAGACCAGATAATTGTGACTTTTCAGGACTGCCAGTGGAGCGGAACATGGAGGAGCTATCAGAGGAAAACACAGGGAGTACACGGGACAGCTGGGATTGGCTGATGACACTAAGAAGGAGGGTTCAATCATTTGGACAGTTGCGATTGGCTAATAAAACTAATCGTCTACGGACAGCTGGGATTGGCTGACGGAACTAAAAGGGCGGGTTTAATGGTGTACGGACAGCTGTGACTGGCTGATGAAACTAAAAGGGTAAATTTAATCATCTATGGACAACTGAGATTGGACTTTTTTGAAGCATCTGCCACCTGCTTGTCTCCATGGAGATGTAATCCACAGATGAAAATTCCACAGTATGCCATTAAATCACAGGTGACGTAACAAGGCTTTATTACGGGTCAGATCTATGGAAAGGCGACTATGCTTACAGAAAGAAAGAAGGATTTTAAGAGTATTTTTTGTTTTTTGCTAAATAAACTCCAGTAATAGATACAAGATTGTTTAATGTTTAATGTCATACTATGGAACAGGAGGGCATCTGGCATACAGGAGGATGATACGACTTCTGACACAGGAATACAAGAGGATGGGAGGGCATCTGGCACAGGAATACAAGAGGATGGGAGGGCATCTGACACACAGGGATACTGGAGGATGGGAGGGCATCAGACACAAGGAACTCACCAGTCCGAGTCCAGCCTTGTAAACTGGAGAGAGCGAGAGGTCGGCACATTTGACCTCCCAGACCTGCACCGCGTCCAGCCACACGTCAGGCTCCGCCGACGGGTCAAACCTGAAGTACGCTCGGGGCTTTGGCAAGATGTGCTCCTGCAAAACACACCAAGAGACGGGATGTTCTCAAATACTTGCGACAAAATTTAGTTTGTACATTTATATGCTAATCTGATTCATGTTAATTTAGTAATAATTCATAACTTATAACTAAAAATAAAAACTATGACTAAAACCAAATAAATGGATTCATAAAAAATATTTGTATTTATCCATAAAAACAAGGAATCAAACTACAGAACAAGTGCAAAACACAGCCAGTTAAGATAAAAAAAAAAAAAACATGATCTATATAATCCTGGTTTATCCTTAAATTAATTCCTATTTCTAACATGAAACTCGTCTCCACTTTGGCTCTTATAACTACAAGCCTCTGTGAGCTTCATTTGACTGGAGCTGAACGCTGTGGGTGACGTCACATTCCCTTTAGTCCACTTCTGGATACAGAAGACTATGGTCTGCTCTGAGCCACATGTTTTTACTGACAGGCCTGGCTGATGACTGACCATTAAACAGGAATCAATGAATCTGGAGCTTGATTAAAATTGGATAAAGCCTAATCAATCTGAAATCGTTTGTCTTGGGGCGAGCACTGAGTCACGGGAAATAACACTAAGAACAGCACAGACCTCTGCAGAATTAATGAGTTATTTTGAGGTGAGAAGTTTGATTTTTGTTGATTGTTTCCCAACTGGGGGTATGGGGACCTGGAGGTACTAAAAATATTTCAGATTCAAAAGAAAGGTGGTACTGAATTATATTTGAATGTATAATGTAGGGATGGGCATGATTAGTCGATTAATCAATAATTGATCATTAAAAATTTCATCGATTACGTTCATTTTAATCGACAAACGGAATGTAGGTTGCTGTGCGTAGTGTAAGGTGACCAAACGTCCATGTCCGGGGACAAACGGGGGTCTGTACATGTGTCTCTCTGCACTCAGAAGGAGCGAGCAGACACAAACAGTCGGTCAGCCTGCAACGTGCCGAAGCACAAATGCATATTTAACAATGATTGTACAAGGAATTCCACGCTTTCCTTTCTGGTCGGGACAAGTGTGAGGCCATGTGCACAGTGTACAAAGCAGCACATATGTTTCGATGTCCAGTGGGAAAAAGTTTTGCCAGGTGAGAGTTGCGCAATGTTGATGACGAGTCCCCACCTCCCTCCCCCCGTACGGTGTCCTGGTTTTGACAAACGCAAATATGGTCACACTAACCTGTATTCCACTGAGTCATTAATTCGACAAAAGCTGAACCGCATCAGCGCACAAGAGCTGATTTATTTATTTTTTCTTCACTTAGTTTCTGCAAATGAGCGATGCGGTTTTAAGTTTCGTTTCTGTGAGAGTTGCGCAAAACTGAATTAAACACATTATAATAAACGGGCTGATGTGGCTCTAGAGTGGTTACGGTTTATATGTCGTAAAGTTGAATTTATTTATGCAGATTAGTAGTGCAGATAGTAATAATAATGATGATCATTTTAATATAAAAACGTTAATGATTAATCGATCGTTAATTCTCCCGACGATCGATTAAAAACATTTAATTGAATGCCCATCCCTAGAATAATGGTTTTTATACCACAGTCAGTGAGAATTCCAAAGGCTAACTGTGTGTGTTAAAGTAGTTTCGGCAACAGCCACATCCCACATCTCGCACCTACTCATGAGCACAGGCAACATTTTGAGAACTTTGTCTTCTATAGTTAATTGCTTTTTTCATCTCTCTTTCCTGAAACTCATAGATATTCCATCACACAATAACCGTCTCACAATATTGTAGCGTAAGCAGACAGTGACAGAGCCTCTGCTGTCTGTGTGGACTTGGCCTCAGCCTCGCGCTTCCCCAGAGACCCGCAGCTCTGAACCCAAAGTCAAACCATGCTAACGCGCCCGCGGCTAACACGCCAGCTACACATTGTGATGAAAGGTGATCCGGTGACTCTGTGATGGTTGCCCCCGTCGCTCCTGTCGCCCCTGTCTCCTCTGCTCCAGATTAAACCAAACGCGGGACTGAAGCGGGCCAAAGCCGACACCGAGTTGTGCAGTTTGTAGCGTGTGGAGAGCAGTGGGTTTGAAAGGCCAAACGGAGGACATCATCACTCAAACACAGGATAATAGCCAAAAAAGAAGTCCTATTAAAGGGCCAAACTGTGAGTCAGGAACATGTTTCAGTTTGAACTTTTAGCCCCGCCCACTTAGTCCTTTCTGCTGCTGTGACATGTCCTCAAAGTTTTATAATCTCTGCTACTATTTGCTTTTTTGTAAATATTCCTCCTCCCACTCTCTCCATGCTGTTCTCTCCTCTTCTCTTCCTTCTTCACCTTGTTTTCTTTCTACTCCTCTTCTTCCCTGTACTCTCCCTTTCTACTCCTCTTTGCCCTTTCCCCTCTCCTCTTTGCCCCCATCTCATTTCTTTCTCTCCTCCTCTACCCCCCTACTCCTCTCTCTCCATTCTTCTATCCTCTTCATCTCTCTCCTTCTCTCCTCTCCTTGTCACCCCATCTCACCTCCTCTAACCACCCTCTCTTCACCTCATCCCTCCCTGTCCTCCCCCTCCACTTCCTCCCTCTCCTCACTACCACCTGTCTTCATTCCTCCCTCTCTCTCCTCCTCCTCTCTCCTCTGCTTCTCCATTCAATCTTCTCTTCATCCCCCTCCCTCCCTCCCTCTCTCTCTCTTGTACTATGGCCACCCTGCTCGCCACCCTGCACCCCCTAACTCTCCTCTCCCCCGTCCTCGACATCCTTCTCTTTCCTCCTCCTCTACCCCCTCCGATATTCTTCATCCTCTCTCCCCCTCTTCTTTATCCCTCTCTCCTCTTCTCGTCATCCCCATCTCTCCTCCTCTACCCCTTCTCTCTCCCGCTCATCCCTCCTCTTCCCTCTCTCCCTCCTTCTCCTTCAGCAAACCTCTCTCTCGTCTTCGGGCCGCCCTGCTCTCTCCCTTCCTCTCCTCCTCCTCCTCCGCCCTCCTCTCCTTTCCCTTCCCTCTCTCTCTCTCGTCTTCGGGCTGCCCTGCTCTCTCCCTTCCTCTCCTTCTCCTCCTCCACCCTCCTCTCCTTTCCCCTCCTTCCCTCTCTCTCTTGTATTTGGGCCGCCCTGCTTGCTCCCCTTAACTCTCCATCCATCACCCTCACACTGCTTCATTACAGAGCACCACACACACTTTCTATTAGTCCAGTGAACAAAACATTACTATGGCCTCTCAATCAGCCTCTCTGGATTCTGCCTCCCGCAGCATTTCCACACCAAACTTTTAACCTTCTGCTTAAAGAGATCGCCGCCGCCGTCTCTAAAATGGAGGCTGCAGCAGGTACACGGCGCACAAAGGAAAAGCAATTTACGGCGTACAGTGGGAAATTGTAAGTTTGGAAAAAGTGGACAGGAGCAATAATGTAAGATTAGTGTGGAGGTTGGCTACCGTGACCCCGATCTACAGTTAATTCACAGTTGTAAAGGCAGGCGCTGGGGAAAAGAGATGGAGTGTGTTGCTCAAGGACACAACAATAAGCATCAAACTACAAAGCTACTAGTGAGATACTCTCTCTTCTAATTGATCAACATTCATTTGTTGGTCTTTTTTGTAAGGTAGTACAATGAGGTATAATTATCCTAGAGGAATCATAATGTTAACCTATAGATACTTTGCACTGACGTCACGCTGGGGGTGTTCTACATGTACCTCTATTGGCAGAATGTTCAGCGTTACCATGACGACACAATGCACACATGCAATGCAAACAGTTTTAAGATAGTGTGAGTACTCAAGAAAAAAAATAAAATGGGTTTAAACAGCACATTTTCAGGAGCCTGTGATCAGTGCGAGCGGCCAGATTGTGTTGAAGATCAGATTAAAGTGTCTTGAGTAACAGCGCTTCTAACAGAGCAGTGCCTACAGTTAGCATCACACCCCCAGGGAATGTTGGTGACAGCTGCAAAGTATCAATAGTGATCAACATCCAGTTACAGCAGTTCTGACTGTAATATTCAACTCATACAAGAAGAACTGCACTTTAATTACAATTTATATTTCTAATTTTGTTATCATACTAATGAGAATGAGGTACAAATTCATGTCTGAAAACCAGACTGTGCATAAATGGACATAGGTAACCAGCTAGACATCGCGTTCCAAATAGGAAGTGAGCATGGGCGTGATACAGCTACATCGACTCTGGTCCCAGTTCACTTTTTATTGAAAAACCACCACCCTCTCTCTATAACTGCTGCAGTGAGCCTCGTCACTTTGGTCTTAAAATGTTCATATTAACCCTTTCAGACCTAAGGGCAATTTTAATACATTTGTCCTCGCCTGGATTTTTAATTAATTTCGCTATTAAAACTCCCCCTTTAGCCCTAATGAAGTGTTATGCATCTTTTTTTCCAGTACAATCTGTTATTTCACAACCTGCATGCACTAGTCGTCACTACATTCACCTTCTGCATTTCCATGGTGTATGTTACATTTGGATTTGTACATTTTGAGTGAAATAAATCTTTCAAATAAGAACAGCAAGGGATGCCCAATTACAGAGCCCAAGATGCTTAATTAGCTATTTATTTGAGAAATAACTGCACTTAGAGTGGCTTTTTCACCCATTACAAACACAGAGCATTCGACGCTCTGACCATCTTGACTCACTACACTCTTTGGCACAATTTGGGGCAAATTCAAAACGGATGGAGGGCATGCATTTGGTGGAAAACAAAGTTCCTATTGGACACACGTTTTCCCTGCGCCATCACGCAGTGTGCGTGTGACAGAGGATAATGCTGGAAATATGCTCAGAAAGCCGCAACTCTCAGTTTTTCAAGGAAAAATAAAATGTTTCTCTTTTATGGTTGGAAAGTTATGAACGGATAAATAAAACATGTAGGTATCATATACAATACTGTTGGGCTGGAAGAGTTACTTCTTCTCATGATCCTGGGTTTTTTATTTTCATTATTTTGTCCGTAAATCAAGATATGAACATTAATATCAGACAGGTCACTCCCACAACAGTGAGCAACAGGTTTGACTGACAGTGTTGTCAAGCACCCGCCCCCTGCTAAAGGTGTAAATACCGCTTCAACAAACTCAATCTGGATTGGCTCTTATTCACGATATTCGCGGTCAGATTTCCAAATATGAACTTTCACCTCTATAACTGCTAGCCTCAAGAAACTTCATTTGACTGGAGCTGAACACTATGGGTGTCATCACACGGACTCCCTTATTCCACTTCTTTATACAGGCTATGGATAAAACCAATATTTAAAAAAAAAATCCACCAAAACCTTAAATTATAACGTACGAAACATTGTGCAGACATGATAATAATAACTGAATTACCACACCCCAGATTTTAAACACTGGCATTTTCAAATCTCTTCAAACTCGCTTTCATGAACCTCGTCTCTACTTCTCCAAACAAAATGTACTCCTCATCGCAAACAAGCCCCCAAAACACTGCAACAACGAAATGCCAAAAAAACAATGTTAATTATACCGAATACACGCCTTCATTCTGTCAATCAAACCTCAAATTGAAAACGGTTTGAGGAAAAAAGTCCCCCGCTCACTACCTCTGCTATCATTTTCAGAGCGCGTTGTCAATTTGTTGAACATTGGAACAGACCTCTTCAGAAGTAAATTGAAAAAGCTATTCATTATCCCCCAACGGTGCTGACGCCTCCTACACCGGTTTTCCAAATGCGCATTGTTAAGATAGGAAACACAAGTAGAGACGCATTTCCTATGCTTAAAACAGTCAATATGTCTGTTCAGAAGGGCTGATTTAGTTGACTTGTTGAGGAATTATTCAAAGGTGTGTTGATTACAGACACTTGGACGCTACTGGAATCAGCGGTGGAAGGTAACAAAGTATAAAAGTAAAAGTACTAATTTTATTTTTTATTATTTTATTAGGTCCTATATTACTCTTGTGAGCTTTAAGATGTTAAAATGTTGTTGCCTCATCATAAACATAACTGGAATTGTTTTGTTTCATTTATAAATGCTTGAGTAATCCTTTAATATTTGCCTCCTTTAATATTATCTCCAAACCTCAAAATGCTCTGTTCCACCTAATGATGTCATGAAGCGGTGGTTTTCATATTAACAGCTCTTTTTAGTTTTAGTTCAGTAGAGATTTGCAATTCCAGGGCTGAAATTATCCAAATGATTCTAGTGAAGGTATTTGGAGTTTAAAAACACAGAGGAGCACATCTTGTATTAAGCATGACATCACAAGGTGGAACAGAGTGTTTTCTGTTTGAGAGAAGAACTCCTAAAGCCTAAATATGCAGGATTTGTATGTTAAATATGTGTGAATGAAACAAAACAACTTGTTATGAGGAAACTACATTAGAACATAGATCAGAAAACAGCGCAACATGGGCCCTTTAAGTACATTTTAAATGGTAAATGGTCACATTTTTCTATAGCGCTTTTCCACCTTCAAGGCACTCAAAGCACTTTACAACAAGGAACCACTCACTCATTCACTCACACATTCACACACACATTCATTCACCAGTGTATGCAGACACTGGGGGTGAGGTGGGTTTAGTGTCATGCCCAAGGACACAACGACAGCATTCATCTGTGGGAGCTAGAATGGCACCAGCCAACATGTGGATCAGTGGATCTGACCGCTCAACCAATGATGTTTTTTATGTGAAGGGCGGGATTCGAACCGCCAACCTTCAGATCAGTGGACGAACGCTCTACCAACTGTCTGTACTTTCTACTCCACTACATCTTTGACGTGAACTGAAAAGTCAAAAGTGCTTTTCTTTACAGTGTGAAACCTGCTGAAATGGCTAAGATTTATTTATTTATTTTCACATTTAATTTTACATTTTTGCATTTCAGTAAACCAAATACACAAATACAGCTACAAAAATGTATAAATCAATTGCATCACTTAAAATCATCTAAATTATTTTTCAAAATCGCTACATTTCATCCTCAAATTGTTGTAAAATCTAAATACATACTTATTTTTTACTTTTTAAAATACATTTTTCATTGGGTACTTTAATACTTTTACTTCTAGATTTTCTCACGTGAAACATGTCATTTTTTGCCTCTGTATCTGTACTTTTACTTAAAGGTGCATTGTGTAACTTTTCTGGTGGAGGGTCCGTCAAATGCTTTTCTTCATGGAGATGTTATTGCTTTGTCTGGAATGTTTCACGGTCTGGTTTGGTTTGGTTTCCATGATGATAGAAAAGTCTAATGCCATACTAAGTTACAGGTCAGATCTGTGGAAAAGTGACCCCGCTCACAGTTAGAATGTCTGTTTTTCTAGGTATTTTTGAGCTATAAAACCACCTGTAATTGAATAAATGTGAACTATAGCTGTTAATGTCATACTGTGGAACATTCCAGGAAGAGCAATGACATGTCATAGAAACAAGCCAAACAAAAAGTTACATAGTGCACCTTTAAGTACCAATATTGAGTACTCCATCCACCACAGATAGGAATACACCAGTTGCTCTTTTTTTTAAGTTGCTTTAGTCATTTCCGATAAAGACAAATAGTGGAAAACCCCAGGAGGAGACATGTCCAAAGTAATGGCGGTATTTAAAATTGCACAGGGCACATTTGGGAGGTGGCCGTCTCATTTCAAAGTTGGACATTTCATTTATGTCAAACAAAACGAAATGAAAACGAGAATTAAATGAAAGATGGATGATTGTGAGAGTGGAAATGGCCCCATGAGAGAGAGACCGCGGCTCTATTCAGCTCCAAAAATGAGACCATTTATTTTGGAAATTAGAATGTGTTTGATATGTGCGCAAAAGGGGGAATGTGGAGTTACAATTCACACTTTTAAATGACAGTTTATGGAGGAAAAATAAAATATAACATTGAAAAAACATAAATATAAAAAGAACATATTGATAGTTAATGGACAAATAATTTGTGTTTTGAATAATTGATTCTTTACAAGTGATGTCAGTAACATTCTCTGGGGGTGTGATGTTAACTAGAGACACTGCTCTGTCTGAGGTTTGTCAGACTTTAATTTGTGCTTTGTTTTAACACAATCTGTCCATAAAGAACTGACTTCAACTGACAACAACTAAAGCAGAGGAGCTGATTTGTGCTGTTAAACAAGTCACTCCCACCTTTTTGTGGCTATTTTCTGATCTATGTTCTGATGTTGTTTCCTAGAGATGTAACAATAATCGAAATATCGAAGTTCTCAGAATAATATCGTGGACCATCCCAATATATCGATTTACAAGTCACTTTGCTTAAATGAAGAGTTATGGTGCAGTAATAGCTAAAAAAAAGACAGAGGGAACTACATAGACCATGATCCTTTGCTCCATTTCAGTGCAGACTACAAGAAGAAATAACAGTTCTAACACTTTTAAGTCTTAGTTCTTTGGATTAAGTCTTGTCAAGGCATTTTAAGAGGAAAAAGTAGCATAATAGTATCCACAAAATATTGCAATAAATATCGTACTGTGAGATGTATAATGTGAAAATATCGTACAGACAGATTTGGATATTGTTACAGCCCTAACTGTGCCCCTCCCCACCATATTGTGAGCTTTACCACGATATTGCAAAAAATATTGTACTGGCGGGTTCATACCGTGTCAATATCGTATCGTGAGACTTGGATATTGTTACACTCCTATTGTTTCCTCACCAAAAACAGACCGAAGGTTGTGTTTCATACACATGTTTAACACACACACCCTGCAGATTTAGGCTGAGTTATTCTCTCAAAAAGACAAAAACACTCTTTTCCACCTTGTGATATCACTGTGTCTTTAAACTTCATACACCTTCACTAGAATCGCCTGGATAATTTCAGCCCTGGAATTATCAATGTCTACTAAAAATGGTAAAAATGGAAAAAAACAAACAAACAAATTATCTGTTTTTGATGAGATAACAACATCAGAACCTGGCTTAAAGTGCAAAAGAGTCAGTTGTGCTAATATACGACCACAGATAGGAGAAACTGATGCCTTATATGGGCCTATTAAACTCTCTCTTTACCTTCAGAAACTTGTAGTGCTGCTCCAGGTCTTCGTCTTTGAACCCCGTCCCGATCTGAAAAAGACAGAGGAGATAAACAGCTCTTTAGATCAAAACTGTACATAACATTTACTGCAGAGGGAGAGAGGGAGAGGTGCGGAGAGAGAAAGAGAAAGTGAGAAAAAGAGGCAAAGAGAGATATAAATAAAGATACAGAGTGAGAACTTCACTGCAGTCTAGTTTAATGTCACCTCTGCTCTACTCGACATAGATGTAAAACTACAAGATACGAAGAGACTGACACTAAACTCAAAATAACATGTAAAAGTGGATTTGAAAACAGCACTAGAGTCTACAGAGCGTACAGAGTGTACAGAGCAAGGGAAGGAGAAGAGAGGTGAGAAAAGACAGTTTAAAGGCAGATACAAGATAAGAAACAGGAATGTCACCATGTCAAATATTAGAGAGGACCAACTGATACTCTGCAACAACATTCCCTGGGGGTGTGATGCTAACTTAAGGCACTACTCTGTCAGATGTTCTGTTACTCAAGTTAGCTGATTTGTGCATTGAGGCTATGTTTATATGATAATGGTCTGAACAGAAGACGCAAAAGTGGCATCACGTCTTTACTTTTTATTACGCTTTTAAGTAAGTGTTATCAGGAGTAAATCTGCATGCATACAGTCACGCAAAAGTGTGTGGAATTGGATTGAGTATGCATGCCAGGCGGCTAGGTGATGATATGTGTGACGTAAACATGTACACGATGTGAGCAGATCTATCTTGAGCAGTGTAGATGGAAACACTACGGCGAAGTGTATTCAACTCTTCCAATCTGGAGGGTGGTTTCAGATTTTTGCGTTTTTAAGCCTCAAAAACGCCGTCACCTTCTAAACGAAAGGTACTTCCGATAAAATATTTTGTCGTTCTTATCCGCAAGCGTTCTCGTGTAAACAGTAGTGATGGTGAGATGAAGCCCCATGAAGCACTGAAGCGTTCTGTCCATTTGCTCGACGCTTGAGCCGATGCTTCAAGGTGCTTCATTTGCTCCACTGCGCCATCAAGTGGCCAAAAAAATGTATAACAGGCAGAGTGAAAATAGAACAATCAACATGATCGTCGTGGTTCTGATGGAAAGATTTATATTTAACAAATGTATGATTAACTATTTGAATGTTTGTGATACCAACATAAATTGTGAATTTATTAACATGGAGTCTGGATTCATGATATAATGGTCGGGTTAAAAGAAAAAGTAGACACTTCACCTGAACTTATAGAAATATATTAGACTACGGGAAACACTGTGTTATCAAATTTGTGTATTTAGTAATATTGTTTATTTAATGACGTCATTATTACTATATACCTTATTAGGAGATATCAGCTCAAAATGTTCCTAAAAGGGGAAAATATTCTTTTCTTGCTGGCTCCATCACAAAAAAAAAAAAGAATCTCAAATAGAATGTACCAAACTCACAATACCCCAAAACCACAAAATGTGAGGGGGAA
Organism: Boleophthalmus pectinirostris; assembly: GCF_026225935.1. Taxonomy (NCBI): domain Eukaryota; kingdom Metazoa; phylum Chordata; class Actinopteri; order Gobiiformes; family Gobiidae; genus Boleophthalmus; species Boleophthalmus pectinirostris. The sequence continues at coordinate 1,418,215 of NW_026571095.1, forward strand.
TCTGTTGCGTTTCTTTGGCCCTTATGTTTCGAATCGCGCGCCAAATCTGCAAACCACTTCCTGAACCGGTCACGTGGTACGGGCGGCTCGCGAGGCTTCGAAAGTCACCACATACGTCACCGATACAAGCCTCGATACACACTTCACCAAAGCCTTCCTGGATTACTCGGCCCACGCTTCAAAGCCTCGACAGGAGGGCACATCACTAGTAAACAGGCCCTTAGACAAGTCTCTCACAATGATAACTCGCTTGTGACAACAGCTTTTCAGTTTGTCTCCATTAACTCTTGTTGCTCCTGATAATTTGTTGTTAAATCCATTTTGCATTTTAAGTAATCCTGGTTTATTATTCTGTCTACATCTCAAAAGTTCAAAATGCTCAGTTCCACTTTGTGATGTTATGATGTGGCAGTTTTAACAGCTACCTATTACCTTTAGGAAACATTATAACAGATCAGAAAATAGCATAATATGGGCCTAAGGCATATTTAAAAGGTGTATTATGTAACTTTTCTGTTTTTGTTTCTAAGGATATGTCGTTGCTCTTCTTGAATGTTCCACAGTATGGCATTAAACAGCTCAACCTTACATTTATTCAATTGCAGATGGTTTTATAGCTCAGACACATACATTCTGACCTGTAACTTGGTCCTGTTTGGTCTCCATGAAGATAGAAAGGTCTAATGCCATACTGTGAAACATTCCAGACAAAGATATAACATCTCCACCAGAAAAGATACACAATGCACCTAAACCTTAACACTTTTCATTCCAAATGTATGTTACAATCTTGAGGAGGAGGAGATGCTTTCTGTTCTGCTCTCGTCTACTTTGTTTCTCAGACTTAACTCTATTCCCTTTCCAATATCAAGTTAAAGATTTTCAATAAGAATCGCCGGGAGCAACACGGTGCACTTCCAGCCTGGCATTCTGGGAAGTCTGTTTGTAACACACCGCACTGGATCAATGATGAAAATGTGAGGGGATCGAAACCTAGATTTATGCTAACGCTGCTGTAGTCGACTGTGAGGATAATTTGTAAGAAAAACTAGAAAATCTGGAGTAATTATAATATGAGAACCAACTCTCTATGCAACAACCAAGGCTGTTCCATTTTATTGTATTATATGACCGAGCCTGGAACAGTTTCTCCAGATAGGGCTGCCAAAAAAATCGAAAATCAAATACTGAAAACTAGAATCTAAACTGGATACTCATTTATGCAGGTGTAGATATTACCAGCATGTTAACTGCTCTACTTCCTGGTTCTTGGAGGATAAAAATGCTTTGTAATCAGACACACGCAGTACACAGTGATCTCATTTTGTTCATTTTCTCCATGGAGATGTTATTGCTTTGTCTGGAATATTTCACAGTAAACCTTTCTATCTTCATGGAGACCAAAACCAAGCAAGTTACAGGCCAGATCAGTGGAGAGGCGACCCCGCGCACAGTCGGAATGTCTGTTTTTCTAAGTATTTTTGAGCTATAAAACCACCTGTATTTGAATAAATGTAAAGCAGAACTGTTTAATGTCATACTGTGGAACATTTAACATCTTCACAAAGAAAAGCATTTGATGGACTTTACAGCAGAAAAGTTACACAATGCACCTTTAACTGTTGTCTTTACTACATGTTGTAATTCCATATATCTTGTTTCATATATTTGATGTCTTCCATGTGGATAAAATGTAGAAAGTACTATTGTACTTTAGTACTATCATACTATGGAACATTCCAAGCAGAGCAATGACATATCCATAGAAACAAGCAGTTGACGGACCCTCCAGAAAAGTTACACAATGCACCTTTAAAGGGCCCATATTACACCATTCTCTGATCTATGTTCTAATGTAGTTTCCTTATCACAAACAGACCTGGAGTTGTGTTTTGTTTCATTTACATGTTTAACACACAAACCCTGTAGATTTAGGATGAGTTCTTCTCTCAAACAGAAAACATTCAGGTGCTGTATTGCTCCACTGTGTTTTTAAACAGATTTCAGCACTTGAATTGTCAATCTCTATTGAAGTAAAGGTTAAAGGAGTTGTTAACTTGACTACTAGTAACTACTGCTTCATGACATCACAATGTGAAAGAGCACATTTTGAATAATGAAGGATTACTCAAACATGTGTGAACTCCAGGTCTGTTTTTGAAAAGGTAACCGAATTATAACATATCTTAAAGCTCACAAGAGTTAGTTTTGTGTAATATAGGATCTTTAAAACAGACTGACCGGTCTCATGGTGGACCCAGCAGCAGACGGACAAACAGGACCAGACGTGGTTCAAGGACACAGTGAGGTTTGAGTTTCAGAGGGAGAATCACAGCAACGTGTCAAGGACGAGAGCAGGTCTCACAGATTTGGGGCATTATTTCACTTTGTAAACTCCAGTCCTCATTTAACTTTACTTTTACTTCTGTGCATCCACTGGGGAGAAGAACTGCACGATTTTGAAAAGTCTAAATCTGCTTTTTCTGACAGGTATTTTGCAAAGAAGAACCATTATGCAAAACAGACTTTTCAGAGCTTTTAACCATGTTGTTTTCTGAGTTTATTTACCTTCTGAAGTTGTATTTAGTGATTCGTGCATGTTTGAGTAATCTTTATACATTGTTATGTAAGCACTTCGAGCTCCCATTTTATTTTTGCACAAACACGATTTGAAGATTTAAACAAATCCTGCATATTTAGGCAAAGAGAAAACACTTGTGATGTCATGTGATAATACAGGAAGTGCTCCACTGTGTTTTTAAACTCCATACACCTTCACTAGAGTCATTTTGATGAACTGTAAATCTCTGGAACAAAAGGTAAATTTTAGCCAGGCTGGGTCACCTAGTGCCTCCACTCATTTTCATTTCTCTCCAGCGACTAGGACAGGAATCGAAATACACTAGATGTTTCGCAAAAAACCCGGAAGTGCGAGTTCAGGCACCAGCCAATCAGCGAAGAGCCATACATTCAGTGTGGGCAACGATTCCCGAGATCGAGGATTTAAAGTCAGAATAAAGAGAATGTTTGGTGAATTTTATCAAGGGGAAAGACGTCATTGCCCTTCTTCCTTTGGGATTTGGGAAAACCTTAATATACCAGTTAGCCCTGTTAGTGGTGCATTACATACGTGACAACAAAATAGCAGTGATTGTTTTTTTAAAGATTGTATTTGACATACAATATTTTAAACTATTTATACTCATTACTATCTGTATTGCTGTTGACCTGGACCTGAGTGAAGTATTTTGTTTCTGTGAATTGTTTTTTATACTGACAAATAAATTGATTCTGAAGCTAGGTAAAGGTAGCCATTAACTTGAAAACTACCACTACATGACATCACAAGGAGGAACAGAGCATTTTGAGCTTTGGAGATGCAGACAGACTAATAATAAAAGGTTACTCAAACATGTGTGAATGAAACAACACAACACCAGGTCTGTTTTTGATGAGGGAACAACATTCTAACATGTCTTAAAGCTCACAGGAGTCAATTTAATGTAATATAGGACCTTCAAGTGCAATAAATTGTTCAGTCATACTGGTGCTGGATAGGTTTAAACTGACCTCTGTATGAACTATGAAAACAGCCTTGTACCCATTATCATTTAGTCGCAATGGATTTTCATCAATAGATTTCAGCCTACGAATGCAAGCGTTAAGTACAGTGAAGGTTGCCAGGTTCATCACATTTGAATAGAAATATGAGTTTAAATGGTCACAGTTATCAAAAGGCAAAGACTGCGGTTATTTAAGTAATAAAATGTTTCTATTCATTTCTATTCAGAACATTATTGTCCTAGTTTGACATTGCTTACATCTAATTTTAAAGAAGAAAATCACACTTACACATTTGAATCTCCTTGTTACCTTATATTGTTTTGAAAATACCATATTTACAATGTATTAAATGCGTAGTTTCAGTTTCGTTTTTGGCACTCTTGAGTCTTGTTTGTGGAGCTGTAGTGTGCAGTTTTGTATCATGTTTTGGTATATTTACGGAAAATTGTCATGTGGAAACATGAGTGAAACGTGAGTGAGGCTTGTGGACAGGGCTTTGCACAAAACTAAAGGTATAGCAAGGAATAACTGGAAGGTCAGTGAAGGGGTCAGGTATTCATGGTATTCTCATTTTACTTTTATAGGCACTATTTTGAGGACTTGGAGTTGTGTTTTGAGGACCACTCAAAAGATGTAATATTTACTCTTGAAATGTTGAATTGAATTGTTCATTTCTATGGCAACAGTTCCGTAGTTCAATTTCAAAATGATTCAAGGTGAAAAATCTTTTTTTCTTTTTTAACACAAACAGTACTTGCATTGAACAGTTTGAGAACCATAGTCAACTCTAGATATAATTCCATTTGTCCTGTAGTGCCATCATACTGTTCTGACCGCTGCTTTTATATACTTCAGAAGATATATATTTAGTTTAGAACTGTTAATTACTGTGATGGAAATGTATATTGTGGAAAGATTTCTCTCAGTCTGCCTTTGTGTAAATGAATGTGATTTCTGAGACCCAGAACAGTCATTAGCATGTGAAAAGGCTCAGCAGACACAATTGTCGTCACTCAGGAAGCCTTTTGTCGTCTTATCTGTCCTCAAATGTAAGTTAAGTTGATTAGCACCAGCCAAACAAGTGTCACTCTGCTTTGATATGTATGTACCTTGTATTTCTGTAGAAATACTCAGAGCTCAAATGCTCTGGGGCAGAGACTAGGAGAAGAAACTCGGGGCAAAATGTGAGACGGACATACTGCTGGTGAGGAGGTAGGTCTGTGGCCTACGCCCTGTCCATATCTGCTGTAACAAAAAGAATAAACCTTGGTCTGTATTCCAAACATGGGTTCATTAGTTTTACTTCAAAATCACTATTTTTTTCCACAACATTACTATGGCAACACTCCACTGTTCACATGACTTAACAGGTGAGAGGAATGAGCATTACATTTCAATATGTCGTCATTCAAGGTGAAGAATCAGGATTTTTTGAACACCAACGTTAAAGGTGCACTGTGCGACTTTTCTAGACGAGGGTCCATCACCACCTTGTTTCCATGGAAATATTATTACTTTGCCTGGAATGTTCCATGGTATGACTTTAAACATATCTAGCTAGCTTTTATTAATTACGGATGTTTCTATAGTTCAATAATACAAACATTCCTTTTGTAAATAGAAGAGACTCCACAGATCTGAACTGTAATGTGGCAGAGTGCTCTAACCTGCTTGTCTCCCTTCTGATAGGTAGGCTTTTCTATACTGTGGTTAAATTCTAGACAAAGCAATAACATTTCTATGGGCGAAATGCAGACAATCCACTAGAAAAGTTACGCAATGCACCTTTAAATACTTGCATTAAAAGGTTTGAGAACCATACAGACTCAAGTCTAAAAATAACCTCGCATTTGTCCTGTAGTACCATCTCGCTGTTCTGATCATTGTTTTACAGACCAACTGCTTTTATATAGTTCTAAAGATATATGTTTAGTTTAGAATTGATAATTACTATGACATCGGTCCATAGTTTACATGACTCAACCCGACGAATGAGAGCAATGAGCATCATGTTTCAATATGATGTCATCCAAAGTGAAAAATCAGGACATATTTCTCGAACGTCTAAATTACTTGCATTGAAAAGTTTGAGAAGCATCCAGACTCAACTCTAAAAATACCCCCCTATTTGCACTGTAGTACCGTCACACTGTTCTGATCACTGCTTCACGGACCATCTCCTTTTATACAGGGGTTTAAAGTGCGAGTGTCGTCATTGATTTGATTGGACATTCTCTGAGCTGAATGCCTCATCAGTCCAATCAGACTCATCACACGAGGCTCCAGCTGTGACCGGAGAGTTTAAAGGAGCTGTACCTGATTCTTACTGTCTTAAAGGGCCCGTATTACGCTATATTCTGATCTATGTTATAATGTTGTTTCCTCATCAAAAGAATACCTAGAGTTCAATTCTAAACTAAATATATCAGTCGGTTTCACTTCGTAGAAACCATCTGACCTCACACCATTAGGATTCGTTCGCTCAACAGTAGGCAGCTACTTTTTTCATTTAACCAATCGCTGCTATTTGGTTGTGATGTATGTAATGCTCCATTTACGGGGCTAACTGGTATATAAAGCTTTTCCCAAATCCTGTAGGAAGAAGGGCAATATTGTCTTTACCCCTGATAAAATTCACCAAACATCCTCTTTGTTCTTCTCTTTGCTTTAAATCCTCGATTTCGGGAATCGTTGCCAACCCAAATGTATGGCTATTCACTGATTGGCTGATGCCTGAACTCGTACGTCCGGAGTTTTTGCGAACCATCTTCTATTTTCCAGTTCCTGACCTCGTCACTGGAGAGAAATTAAATTGTGTGAAGGTACTAGGTGGCACCAGCCTGGTTAGGCGTCGGACCCTTCCTCCAGGAAAGTTGCACAGTGCACCTTTAACTCTTTGCCCTTTGGACGCCTACTTGGAACAACTCATACGTATATTTGTATGTATGGGTTGTAGTGGCCCCCACCTATCACAGCCTCTGTTTACATGTGAAAAACCGAGCCATTTGTAATGGTCGTCAAATCACGTCTTTAGTGATACAGCGGAGGTGTCAAAAGACATCATTAAGGAAACAAGGGAGAGTCGTCAAATGTCGTCTTCATGGGGGAAAGAGTTAATGTTGCTGTTCAAAAAATCCTGCTTCTTCACCCTGAATGACATCATATTGAAATGCAATACTCATTCCTCTCACCTACTGAGTCATGTAAACTATGGACCATTGCCATAATAATTCACAATTCTAAACTAAATATATATCTTCTGAACTATATAAAAGATCTGTAAATCAACAATCAACACAGTGCATCATTCACTCCACACTCGCTGGTGGTAAAATACTATTGTAGCCAGAGCTGCCCTGGGACAGACTAATGAAATGAGGCTGCCAATCTGCACCATCCCACCGTCCCACCACCAACACACATCACTTCCATTAGGGATGCACCGATCCGATACTGTTATCAGATATTATTGCAGATCCTGAAACATTTGCTAGATTGGATATTGGCTTCCAAATAACAGTTCAGCCGATGTCCTGGTTGTACGTACAAATAGATGCAATAAGACTTTACTGGTCATAATCAGCCCAGAAAGTCTCATAATCTTTGAACTTTTACTTTCCTTGTTCCGTAGTTACTCAAGAGATATATAACAGCTCCTTAACACATTTGGATCAGTTCTGTCTTTAGTTTTAAGTTTAGTTTTAAATCTACGATAGTTATTGCGATACTTTGAAGAGGCTAATATAATTGTAGATGGGACATGTTTCTGCTTTTAAAATAACTTGACAAGATTTTGGTGTGAATTATTTGTGTCATAATCCCAAGAATTCAAGTAAAAAACATATTTCTTCATATTGTCTGCACTGAAATGAATCATGGGATATGTAGTTCCCTATATTTATAAGATGCTCCTTCTATAAAACCATGCATTTAAGCAAAGAAACTTGTAATTCGATATATTGCAACAGCCCACGATATTATTGTGAGACTTTTGACGATACAATATCATGATATTTTGGTTATTGTCTCATCCCTAGTTTTAAGGAAATAAAATCAACAGCTACTTGGGACTGAAAAAGTTGGATCAGTGCATCTCTAACTATACTAAGCAATGTGGAAATGTGTGAAATGTCTTGCCTAAGAGCACAACAGTTTTTGTCACTGGCTCCCCACTGTGGCACCTTGTATTCCCAGTGGTCCCCCATCCAAGTACTGACCAGGACCGCCCCTGCTTAGCTTCTGAGAGCAGACTTTGACCTTCTGGTATGGCCACTGGTCTAAAGCTCCTCTGATGGCTACTAACCACTGCAGAAACTAGGGATGGGCATGATTAGTCAATTAATCAATAATTGATCATTAAGAATTTCATCGATTACGTTAATTTTAATCGACAAACGGAATGTAGGTTGCTGTGCGTAGCGTGACCAAACAGGGGTCCGTACATGTGTCTCTCTGCACTCAGAAGGAGCAAGACACAAACAGTCAGTCAGTCTGCAACGTAACGAAGCACAAATACGTATTTAACGATGACTTGTACAAGAAATTCCACGCTTTCCGTTGCGTTCGGGACAAGTGTGAGGCCATGTGCACAGTGTATAAAGCAGCACATATGTTTCGGTGTCCAGTGGAAAAAAGCTTTGCCAGGTGAGAGTAGCGCAATATCGATGACGAGTCCCCACCTCCCTCCCCCCGTACAGTGTCCTGGTTTTGACAAACGCAAATATGGTCACACTAACCTGTATTCCACTGAGTCATGTCTTTTAATCTGACAGAAGCTGAACGGCATCAGCGCACAAGAGCTGTAGTTTTATCTTCGCTGAGTTTATGCACATTAGCGATGCGGTTTTAAGTTTTGTTTCTGTGAGAGTTGAACAAAACTGAATTAAACACATTATAATGTCAAACGGATTGATGTGGCTCTAGAGTGGTTACGGTTTATATGTCGTAAAGTTGAATTTATTTATGCAGATTAGTAGTGCAGATAGTAATAATAATGATGATCATTTTAATATAAAAATGTTAATGATTAATCGATAATCGATCGTTAATTCTTCCGACAATCGATTAAGAAAATTTCATCGAATGCCCATCCCTAGTCAGAAACACAGGAAGAACATGCACACTCAACTCAGAGAGATCTAGAGTCTAACCCACAACCAGGAGAAGACAAGATAACCACACAACAACACATAAAACCGCCTGTTAAAATTGTTAGAAGAACCCTGTGTGCTTATCTCTGCTCCATGAAGTTAAAAATAGGATGAAAATACGCCACAGCGCAGTCACCAATTATTGAAACACTTCGTCTAGTCACTCTTATGCAACTCTGTTTTACACAGTCTGCCGAATATCTGATCTGCACCGTCAGATACTAAACCACTATTTACTGTCTTCATAAAAGGATAAACCCAGTCACAGAGACCCAGAACACACCTCGAAGTGCAAAGCTGGGGGAAAAAGGGTGAAAATATGTACAGAAATAACTGGTGAGGAATGAGCAGTGCCAAAAATGAAATCCAGAAGCTGCTCAGGCGATGAACAGCAGGAGAGAGGAATCAATAACGGCAGACAAAACAGGAAATCTCAACATTACACGCCACAACTGAGCACGCTCGGAGATGAATGAGACCTCACTATAAACCTGTATGTGAGGAGTCTGTACCTCTAGGACTGTAAACGCAAAGAGCAATGGAGAATAGAGCTGTGCATTAAACTAGGACTAAACAAGTACTAAACTAGAACTAAACCAGGACTAAAGCACTTCATATAAATATTTAGACAGGCTGATTTCACTATAAAAACCTGTATGTGAGGAGCCAGTACCTCCAGGACTAACCTGAAAGAGCAAAGGGGAATAGTGCTTTGCATTAAACTAGGATTAAACAAGTACTAAACTAGAACTAAACAAAGACTAAACCAGGACTAAAGCACATGTAAATATTTAGAGAGGCTGATTTCACTATAAAAACCTGTGTGAGGAGTCAGTAACTCCAGGACTGCAACTAGAGAAGAGCAATGGGGAATAGAGCTGTGTATTAAACTAAGACTAAACTAGGACTAAACAAGGACAAAAGCACTTTATATAAATATTTAGACGAGCTGACTTCACTATAAAAACCTGTAAGTGAAGAGCCAGTACCTCCAGGATTGTAACCTGAAAGGAGTAATGGGGAATAGCATTAAACTAGGACTAAACTAGGACTTAACCAGGGCTAAACCAGGTTTAATCCAGGACTAAACCAGGATTTAAGCACTTCTTATAACTACTTGGATTCACAATACAAACTTGTATGTGAGAATTCTGTACCACTAGGACTGTGTATTGAACTAACACTTAACCAGGACTAAACCAGCTTTGTCTGGAATGTACCACATTATGTATCAAACATACCAATACAGCATTTCTTTAGTTAGTTTATTTATTTATTATTATTATTTTTTAACAGCTGTCTTTGTTTTGGCTTGTTTGAGCAGTTCACTTTGAGCTCCGCCCAAACAACAATGCTGATCTGTGACTGGTCTGTACCACTGGTTAACGAGGCAAGCAATCAGTCACACAAGCGGGGGTCGCCTTTCTACAGATCTGACTTGTAACTTGAGTGGAGTGTGGATGTCCTCTCTGTGTTAGTGTAAAATAGGACATGATCACATTCTTACACGGCACTTTACATCAAGGAACCACTCACACATTCTCACACGAGGAATGTAACGGTATCCAAATCTCACAGTACGATATTATCATGATGTGCCTCTCACGATATGATCATTATTGCGATATTTTGGAGAGGTTAACAGAATTGTACATACGCTATTTTTTCCTTTTTAAATACCTTGACCAGTCTTCAGTGCCAATCATTACTGCCATATTCCAAAGAAATAAGATTTAAAGTGCTTAATAACAGTTTGTTTTTTTTACATAGTTGTGATGGACCACGATATTATTGTGAGCATTCTGACGATACGATATCACGCTATTTTGGTTATGGTTACATCCCTATCTCACACATTATTCATACACCAGCACACATATACACTGGGGGTGAGGGGAGTTAGGAGTCTTGTTCAAGGACACAACAACTGCATTTATCTGTTGGAATTGGAATCGCCCTGCCAACCTGAGGGTCAGCGGATCTTTCCACTCAACCAGTATTTATGTCAAGCGCAAGATTCGAACCGCCAACCCTGACATCAGTGGAAGGGTATTCTACCTATCAAAACTGCCAAAGGGAGAAGTATGAAATGAATAATAGAATCTGAATGATTTTTGAAACGCCTCTCTATCTAAATATTTCACATGTTACGCCTCATCTCTCGTTGCTGTGAAAGTTGAATGAGATCGAGAATGAGATGTAGCTTGTCCTGGAAAGACCGGCCATGTTTTTCCTTTTCAAACTTCCTCGTGTGTGTCCGTAGAAAATGGATTTACTGAAGATCGGGCACATATTTATCCAGCGCCCTCCACCCTTCTATAAACTTAGATGAGTTCTCACTTGGAGCTTGTGCCTCAGAACTGTTTTGTGTTGGGTACAGAGCAGAAGTCTTTTACACCAGTCTATAAATTCAATACAAGTTTATGTAAGAAGAACTATAAAAACAACTGAATAAAAACGCCAGAATTCACAAGCAGAAAGCATAAAACAAGACGTGAATAGAGAGGGACTAGGGACATGCACGCTATACACAAAAAAAATCAGGAGTCTAACCCACAACCTCTTTATAGTGAGAGGAAGAAACAGGCTAACCACTCTGTCTCAGCAACACAGGGGGAATAGACTGTACCCATAGCATTCAGTTCCAGTCAAATGAAGCTCACAGAGGCCGAGGGGTTATAGCGGCAAATTTGGAGCAGAGTCCCATATTTGGAATTACGAAGGTGAGTATCACAGCAACCAAAGAGCCAATCCGGAGCGAGGCTGTTGAAGGTAACATCCCTTTCGTCCACAAAGTTGGTTTGGCAAGAAGTGGGCGCTTAGTAATGCTGTCAATGAAAGCTGTTGCGAAGGCTAGTGGGAGTGACCTCTGGAAAAGAAGATCCCTGATTGGTCTGTTATTAATGTTCCTATCATATTCATATACAGTCGTCCCTTGCTGTATCGCGGATCACTTTTTATAGTCTCGCAGATTTTTTTTAAAGTGCAATTTTACTTGCTTTTTTTACAGCGTATGTAGGCGCATTGCGTTCCTCACCCTGCGTCCTGATTGGATAAGAGACTGCAGATCACTGTCAATCAATCTCCTTCATGCCGTATCTCCTGTACAGTACAGAACGCGTTCAGTTGCCAAATGTACATAAATATTGGATCTCTTGCAGTGTGATTCTGAAGTACTGTTTGTGAGTTTTCTCCCCGACAGTGTCGATGAAACACTCTGCACCGACAAAGGCTCCTGCGCTCACACCCAAAAGGCAGAAGATGAAACCATCACACAAAAAGTTGGACTTCTGGACACGCTGAAAAAAGGTAGTAGTTACCCGGCTGTGGCAGAGTCCTGCACTGGGTTGGGTACCCACGGGCAAACAGCTGCTGAAACGGAACTGAAAACTGAAACTTAACTTTCTAGAATTTTACGGGCGGGTAGGTGAGCAGGTAGTGATTACACAAGGGCGGGTCAGGACTAAACCAGGACTAAACCAGTCTAAATCAGGACTAATCTTGGAGTTAAGAGTGAGAATACCGAAGCAGAGTGTCCACAAAGAGCGATCAGGCGATGGCCGCGTTTACCTCCATGAGGTGCGAAGGTGAGCAGGTCCTTTCTCTTGCGGTCACCTCCGAGCCCATCCCGACAGTGTGTGCTGTTTCAGTTCTGGTTTAGTCCTGGTTTACTCCTGTTTTAGTCCTAGTTCAGTCCTGGTTTAGTCCTCCTGTTTCAGTCCTGGAACCAGTCCTAGGTTAGTCCTGGTTTAGTCTTGGTTCAGTCCATGGTCATAGGCAGTGCAAAAGTTTGATATAATCTCTGGTTAACGGGCCGGTGCGGTGCTCTATTGCGTGGGTGCGAGTCTCCAAAAACCCGTGCAGTACTCTGATCTAGGGCTCCATTACAGAATAAATGAATCTTTGGTTCGTTACATAAAGGACAAAAATAACAAAAGGACGACAGCAGCAATAAGTTTTAAGAAGGATGCAAAAAGGTTAACTGTAATGTGTGAGAAAAGTGTAAATAGTGTGTGGTTTTACAGCCTTAAAACAGATATAATAATTGTAAAATATAATGTTGACTGCGCGGATTTCACCTATCGCGGGTTATTTTTAGAATGTAATTTCAGCACTGGATTTGCCACCTGTGCTGAACAAATGGTAAAAAGTAGCCATTAACTTGAAAACTATCGCTTCATGACATGACATTTTGAGCATTGGAGATCTAGAGTCTAACCCACAACCTCCGTACTGAGAGGAAGAGACAGAACAACCACTCTGCCACTGTTTAAAATGCATTGATTTTCACCACAGTATTAGAGGATTACTTTTTGTATTCCCAATAAAACAAGTTTATAGTTGGCAGTAATAAAAAGAATAAAACATGAAATTGGAAATGCATGTTTTCGGGGACAGGTGCTTCCAAGATTAGAATAGGCCAAACATTGTTGACAGGAGCTATTGTTAAAAAGCACAAAGAAACACAAATCAAAATTAAAACTTAGAAACCCAACAAAAAAAATATCGCCCAATTAACAAAAATCATCTAAAAATCAGACACAAACACTACCAGTTGCCAACAACATACTTTACAACTACTATTACCAACACAGGTATTACTACTACAACTACTATTTCTTATACTTTACTTCAAAATATTACCAGCCACCAACAACATATTTTACAACTATGACCTACCTGGACCACTGAAAGATTACACAGATAAAAGGCAACAGGAAGTAATAAAGAAAGTATTGTGATTTAATGTTGAAAATGACATGTTTTTTGTTTGTTTTTTTTAATCATGGTCATAGTATCAGAATCGGTATAGAGTGTATTCCTTAGTATCGAAATAGACTTTGAAATTTTACACTACACTGTCCCACTATGACTACTCCAACTGCTACACCACCTACTACATGAAACTTTCAACATGTACAACTATTACAAACTACTACTACTATTAACTTTCTGCTACTCTCAATTCTGTTTTGTAATGGCATTTGATACATCAATATTTCATATATTTTATTTCAGAATCCTACAAACCGCCAACAGCACACTTAAGTACTATGAGATACTTCCACTGCCTTACTACTAATACTACAAGCATTACAGTACCCCTACTACAACTACTGCTACTTGTGACAGCTTTGAACTTCTACTATTCCTACAACTACAAATTATTTCCAATTTACACCTACAAATTATTTCCAATTTACACCTACTACTACAGCTACAAGTTATTTCCAATTTAATACTACAACTACAACATATTTTTTCCAATTTAGTACTACTACTTCAAGTTATTTTCAATGTACTATTACTACTTCAAATTATTTCCAATTTACTTTTACCACTACTACTATTATTTCCACTTTACTACTACTTCAAGTTAGTTCCAATTTACTTTTACTACTACTTCAAGTTAGTTCCAATTTACTTTTACTACTACTACAAAGTTAGTTCCAATTTACTTTTACTACTACTACAAGTTAGTTCCAATTTACTTTTACTACTACTCCTACTCTTACTGCTACTGCCATTACTTTTACTATTTTTCATCATACACATATAGTACTACTACCAACGTCTTAACTGTAGTAGGAAGTTGGTAGTAGTATCATTATTACATCATTGTTACATCAGTATTTGATACAAAAACAACAAGACAGATTAAATAACAAAGGTTGACAAATATTTGTCAAACATGGCGGTGCGCATCGGGGCTTGTTATTCAGTCTCTATGTAACTTTAGATCTGAGTCGATGCCTCAGACCAAAAGGGAAAGTCTGGTGACGTATTTCTAACAAACAGAAGGGACACGTAATGGATATTTACTGTTTATGCAAGTTACATTCAAGGTCCGATATCAGGCATTATTCAAGCACTGAAAACACTTTGTTCCACCTTGTGATGTCATGTGGTAAATTCAGGAAGTGCACCACTGTGTTTTTAAACTCCACACACCTTCGCTAGAATCATTTAGATCATTTCAGCCCTGGAATTATCTCTACTCAGTCTCTACTGAACTAAACAACCACTTCATGACATCACACGGTGGAGCAGAGAATTTTCTTACGTTTATGGCTATACTGTGGAACATTCTAGGCACATCACCATGGAGATAAGCAGAAGACGGACCCTTACACAGTGCACCTTTAAACTATTAAAACACAACTCCAGTTTTCTTAAGAAAACAATATTCTAATGCGACTAACTGCTCAGAAAATCAGTTCTATAAGTTATCTAAAGCTACAAAACACGATCCATGGAGAGGTTTCTATATCAAGAGTGAGAAGAAAACATGTATTTTTGAGATCAGGATGAAAAGGAGAGGTCTGATATGAGGTTGTCAAAACAGAGCATTCAGAAAAGTAATAAAACTATTTCTGGTGGAGTTTCTATCGTGTTGTCACAGCAAACATCTAATCAGCAAACTCAAAATACCCCTGCAACTGTCTCAAAGAGAAACTTATCCAGAAATACAGCTTTAATATTTTACTATACGACTCTAATGGAATTTTGATCAGGCGTCCTTTTTCTAACATTTAATGCAGACCTATTATGCAGGATGGATAGAGCTTTTACCCATGCTATAGTTGTTTTCCTTCTCATTGACTGTCTGAAGTTGTATTTGGAGTGATTTATGCATGTTTGAGTCATCTTTAATCACTTACTTTCAAGGCGCCATTTTACTAATCAACTTCTATTTTCATTGCCATCGGTACATGCTCACTGTGACTAATTTTATTTTCTTAATCTGTGATACACCTAGGATTCGTCAGCGTCATGTAGTAATTTTGGTCCAAACATAAAAAAATACTCTGCTCTAGTGTGATGTGCAGCTATCCACAGGAGGAGCCCACTACATGCAGCGCTTTGTTGTGCTGACGTTTACAGTGACGTCAACTCCCATTGGACACCACAGTTTTCTAACGTGGAAGTCACTTGTTTCGGTTATTAAGTTGTTTTAGATCAATATTGTGATTTAAAATATCCAACTTAAAACATAATAATTACCGTATTTCCGGGCTATTAGGCACGCTCTTAAGCCTCTAACCCTACCAAAAAACGACCGCGTGCCCCGCAAACCAGAGCACCCTATACACGAATCCACTCAGGTGTCCCAGCACGACTTCAGTAAACTACAAAGCCGCAAACACACACGGAGCAGACAGAGACCGCGCAGTGAAAAACACCCGCAGCCATCACTCCATGTTGACAAGGAATGGAACGGAGGAACGAACCGAAAAAGCGAGTGCAACGTGCCACTTGTAGACACAACTGAACAACTGAGTCACTGTGAACACGCTGACAATCCAGCGGTCCCAGACAGCACCCTCCCTACACGCCACAACTGAACAAAGCCCAGAGTCTCAGTGAACGCACCAAACAAAGTCCCACTCACCCATCCATCTGTTGTGTTTCCTTTAAAGTCCGGTGCGGTTTATTTGTGAAAAAAGTTTGAAAATAGACCATTTAATGACAGTGCGCCTTATAATCCAGAGCGCCTAACAGGCCGGAAAATACGGTAGTGTTGTTCCGATATCATTTTTTGGGATTCGATCCAATACAGGTACTTGGCCTTGGTGTACTCGCCGATACTGATACTAGTCTGATAGCCTAGTGTGAAGAAGTACTCCTAATTTTTTTATATACAAGGTTATTTTAAAGAAATGCAAGAATAAATAAGATTTTGTGGACTAAAATATTGGTGAAATGTATAATGATCTTGAGGATAAGCAGTGTTGAGTTAAGCTGATTTAAGCAGGTTCACTTTCTATCACAGTGCGGATAAAAACAACAGTGAGGAGTGTAAAAAGCCGCTCATTCTCGGAGCACATGGCTAATCATGCAGAGTCAACAACGTCTGTATTAGCACTGTCGCTGTTGCCGTTGTTCTCTGGCTGCACTCTCCCAGTTATCTTACCAAACTTGGCATCCGCACCAAAGGCTAAATGAAGGCATCAAAGAGTAACAAATGTCTTTTCTGTTATTCTGACTATTATTCAAGTGTTTTACAGAGCCTCCACAGTTTGTATTTAATCTGCCCTGTTCATTAGTGGTCGCATTAGCCACCGACGTAAACAGCAGCTACTCGCATCTACAGCTCCTCATTCATACACAGTGGTATCAGCGCGGTGATTTGGTCTGAGTACTCGGCGATACCAATACCTGAAAAATGTGCAGTATCAGAGCTTTTGGAACAACCCTAATAATAACCTACAGGTGTCATAGATAATAAGTATAGAGCACACACAAGAACAATATGCTTTCTTTAATACTGACTTCCTCTTAAGATCAAGCAAACATGTCCGCAGCATTACTTCTTTTGGGCATCTGTAATTTAAAATGTATGTTCTACAAGTATGAAAACAACAAAGCAGTAGCAGCAAGTAAGCCCAAAATCCATGGCTTCTATTGCCAATTGCAAAACATGACATTTTAAAAACAGTCCCCTTGTGAGCTATGCAATATTTTGCACATAATCTCAGACTGGTACCTTGCAGACAGACTGAAACTCCTCGTTCTCCTCGTCGTAACAGGCCAATAGGAAGCCGCCGTAGGTCCCGGTCCTTTTCCCTTTCCCCAGATATGCTCCAATCACACACAGGTCCACAGTGTCTCCAACGCCGTCCAGGTAGTCCTTCTTCAACTGAGAGAATACAAAACATCACAATCACAGTTACAGAACACAAACGAACCAGCTAAACTTTTTTGAAAATGGAGTTTCTGGAGGGAAACCACAGTAAATGTGACCAGAAACCAGCACAGAGTTTTAGTCAAATACTATCAACTTTTTAAAGTGTTTTGGTCATTCTTTGTATAGACACCAAATATCTGGTTTGACATGCAAAGCGATGTAACATTTGGATCAGTTTAGTCTAGTAATATTTTTGTTTAAAGGAAATAAATGCTCTGCACTTGTAACAGTATCAGTTGATACTGGGTATTGGCAGATTCTTGATCAGAATCATCTGAATTAAGCACATCTCTACTTTTAGTTTGTCCTTTTTATTTTCATTTTTATATATGTGCCATGAGATGGGGGCATTCCTATAAAATAAATTCAAATGTAGGTAATTCTTCAATTATGTTGATCCTACTTTATGCCACAGACACAAAAACAATAAAGCAGGATAATCCCAGTAAACCCTTTTCAAACAGACCGTATAATTAAGCAAATAAAAATAGCTGAATGAAGCAATAGACATCACTCATTCAACCTGTATCACAACTAAAATAACTAAAATATCAAACACTAGAGCAAAGAAACTGCCCACAATAAATACTGAGGCCCAAAATATATAAATATATTGTTACAGCTTTCATATATTAAGATATAGTGATTATCGTGACGATATAGTGATTATTGTGACAGACCGAATGATGCAAAAAACATTGACTCGTCAATATTTATTTAATTTGGAAATGCAGGAGACAAACTTAAGAATAAATGTTTTCCAGCTCCTGAAAGAAAATGTATTCAGTTGAGTCATGTCTCATCACATTTTGGTTGAAAAAAAGTCCATCTGTATTTGTTTGGGATTGGCTCCACAACAATTTTATGACTCACTTTCACTCATTTTTGAGGTTGAATAACGGTACCACTTTATGAAGTTTTTGTGAAAAAGATCCTATATTACACAAAATTGCCTCCAAGTCATGATATAATGTACCTCCTCAAAAACACACCTGTGTGCTTTTCATTCACACATGTTTGAGTAACCCTTTATTATGAATCTGTTTACTTCTCCAAAGCTAGTATGTAACTATAGATTATTGAATATTATGTCACTTATACACATTTTAATTGTCACACAAACTCACCTTGAGCCAGTTATGAGATCTTTTGGCAATTTCATAAGTTGCATCCTTCTCCAGAGTCTTCACCATCAGACCTTCACAGGAATCTGGGGGGAAAAATGTATAGTGTATATATGTAAAACTGTTATGCAAGAAATCTACCTGTGAATGCTGAAAGATGTCCATTCTGAAATAAATGGTTAATGGTAGAATGTGGGGTTGTTGTTAAGCACTTGGTCCCTGTGGAAGGGGGCGTGCACCTTCAACAGTCTCACTCCTGATTGGCTCTTTGGTTTCACAGTGGGATTTCCAAACGTGGTTCCTAGTTGCAGATTAGCCACAATAACTGCTACCCTCAATGGGCTTCATTTGGTTGCGCCTGAACACCATGGATGACGTCACACTCCTTTAATCCACTTCTATAATACGGTCTATGTCTAGCACTATCCATATCAAATTAAACAAAAATTCTTACAAAAAAATTGTACATTATGTGACTTTCTGGAATCTCCATGATTCCATGGAAGTAGAAAGTTAAAACGATACGTCGAAACATTCCACATGGAGACAAATCAGTTTTATGCCATACTGTGGAATATTACAACCAAAGGAACAATTCCACAGAAACAAGCAGAGAGGGATCTTTCTCTAATCCAAATATGAGTTGGGCCCCAAAAACATGTTTCTTTTTGTAGTAAAGTGACATACTGTGGCTTTAAAGGTGTATTGTGTAACTTTTCTGGTGGAGGGTCTATCAAATTCTTTTCTCCATGCAGACATTATTGCTTTGTCTGGAGTGCTTCACAGTTATGGTATTAAACCTTTAAACTCTTCATGGAGACCAAACAAGACTAAGTTACCAGGGATGTAGCGATATCCAAATCTCTCGGTATGTTATTATCTCGATATGCATCTCGCGGTACGATATTTGTTGCGCTATTGATTTGAGGTTAATATAATTGCAGATAGGACACTTTTTTTTGCTTTTAAAATACTTTGATAAGATTTTGGTATGAAATATTTCTGACATAATCCAAAGAATTCAAGTAAAAAATATATCTCTTCATGGGATATGTAGTTTCTGATGTTTATAAGCTGTTGCTACTATAATTAAGCAACATTACATTACATTACATTTAGGGAACTTGTAAAGGTCAAGTTAGCTCTTATCGTCCTTGGCTTTTAATAGTAAGGATACACTTTTATTTTGGTAACTTCCTGTCTGAGCGGAAGTTATGGTAAAAACATTAGCCTGGTATACACAAAAGACGCAAAGTAAACACAGCAATGTTAACGTTGAAAAAACAAAAATTTTGGCTTCAATGTTCCCTTTGACTTCATATATATGTACTTAGGCCAGGAGATCCCAAATGTCACTACGGTAGCAGACAAATACCTATTTTATTATCAGCAAAGTAAACATTGACAAGAAAATGGCTTCAAACTGAGGTACCAGTAATTGAAGAGTTGTAAAACACTGTTTATGAAATATTTCGGATGGAAAGACATACAATGTCACTGAGACTTCAAAATAAAAATATTCATGTGTTTTGGCAGAAGTGGATCCAATATATAACTGTTTTGAGACCCGATTTTGCCTGAATTAGTTGTCTAACAGAAAGGAAGTAAGGAGAGGAGACAAGGTTTTAAAAAAATAATGAGTAAATAATAAGTGTTTTTTGGTTCTTTTGTGTATTTGTTAACTCCTGTGTTTTTATTTAAGAAGGGAGGGGAAAAAAAAAAAAGTCATGTCAAGTAACATAGATTGTGTTTGTACAAAAAGTGCTCTATTTTTCTTAACAATTTGGCTTCCAATGTAATTGACTTGTACAAACCATTAATAAAAATAATAATAATAAAACATTTTTTTTAAAAAAAACAGTGAAAAGTTAGATAAAAAACCTAAAAATAGCAACAGTCAACAGGGGAACAAGGTTTGTTTCATTTGTAAATGTATATTTGAGCTTCTTGTAATTTGTACTGAATTAATGCTAAAATATGGATAACGGTTAAATTGTGTAATGAGCTCGTGATACGGTAATCATGTGGTAATTCCTGTTTTGTTCCTGTCTAGCTCTTACTTTGGTTCTATGACACGGCAAGGAAAAGATGAAAAGTCATTTAACCATCCGTTCTGGCCTTCTCAGTTCGACTGGATGCTACAGAACTTGTAATTCAATATATTGTGACAGCCCACGATATTATTGTGAGACTTTTGACGATACGATATCACGATATTTCGGTTATTGTTACATCCCTACAAGTTACAGGTCAGATCTGTGGAGAGGTGACCCTGCTAACAGTCACAATGCCTGTTTTTGAGCAGTAAAACCTCCTGTATTTTACTAAATGTGAAGTATAGCTGTTTAATATCATAGTGTAGAACATTCCAGTCAGAGCAATGACATCTCCATAGAAACAAGAAGGTGATGGACCCCCAACCAAAAAGTTACATAGTACACCTTTAAATAATCAAGTGTTTGTGTCGCAGATGTCTCTTTAATTCTTTGGGAGGTTCGGACAGTTCTATTTCTGTTGTTCATGTCTGAGGACCAGCTGGTCCTGTGATGTCCCTTTAACAGTCCCATGTGAACGCTGTTATCTGTATTTATTCAGAGGAGAGAGCACACTTATCTGTATGAGTCTCTGCTCTCCTCCTCTTTCCCCTCACCTTTCACAGACTGCTCCAGGAACTCCGCGATGGTGTCAGTATTGTCCGAGTCGATGGACTTGGCGAAAACAAACTCTCCTTCCACTTCAGAAAAACTCTCATGGAGCAGAGCCCGTCGCCGAGACAGCGGCTGCTTCACCAAAGACTGAAAAAAACAGAAATAAAAACATAAAAATACAGAAACAGACCATTTCACCACAGCGGCCCCGAGCCGAACAGTGACAAGGACAAACTAGCATCTGGAGAGGATACGAAAACACTAGAGACACAGCTTAGGATTATAACCAGACTTGGACTTTATTGATCCACAAGGGAAATTATTTGGGCACAGTAGCTCATATTATAATAACAAAGAGTAAAAAATATAAATGTTAATAATAAATTCTAAATAAGCAGCAAAAAAGAGCAAGAGACAGGTGTCAAATAAGACATAATTATATAATGTAAATGTACAAGACAAAATAAAATAGAAAATAAGTCATAAAAAATCTCACGATAAAGATGATATGATGATTGACAGGACGTAGAGTTATCTGCTACATAAATATGAGTTGTAGGGAGTATTATCTGTTCCATAAGGGTGAGTTGTTGTACAGTTGTAGGGAGTATTATCTGTTTACATAAATGTGAGTTGTTGTACAGTTGTAGGGAGTATTATCTGTTCCATAAGGGTGACTTGTTGTACAGTTGTAGGGAGTATTATCTATTACGTAATGGTGAGTTGTTCAGTTGTACGGAGTATTATCTGTTTCATAAGGGTGCGTTGTGCAGTTGTAGGGAGTATTATCTGTTTACATAAATGTGAGTTGTTGTACAGTTGTAGGGAGTATTATCTGTTCCATAAGCGTGAGATGTTGTACAGTTGTAGGGAGTATTATCTGTTTCATAAGAGTGAGTTGTTGTGCAGTTGTAGGGAGTATTATCTGTTCCATAAGGGTGAGTTGTTGTACAGTTGTAGGGAGTATTATCTGTTTACATAAATGTGAGTTGTTGTACAGTTGTAGGGAGTATATCTGTTCCATAAGGGTGACTTGTTGTACAGTTGTAGGGAGTATTATCTATTACGTAATGGTGAGTTGTTCAGTTGTACGGAGTATTATCTGTTTCATAAGGGTGCATTGTGCAGTTGTAGGGAGTATTATCTGTTTACATAAATGTGAGTTGTTGTACAGTTGTAGGGAGTATTATCTGTTCCATAAGCGTGAGATGTTGTACAGTTGTAGGGAGTATTATCTTTTCATAAGAGTGAGTTGTTGTCAGTTGTAGGGAGTATTTCTGTTACATAAGGGTGAGTTGTTGTACAGTTGTAGGGAGTATTATCTGTTCCATAAGCGTGAGATGTTGTACAGTTGTAGGGAGTATTATCTGTTCCATAAGCGTGAGATGTTGTACAGTTGTAGGGAGTATTATCTGTTTCATAAGAGTGAGTTGTTGTGCAGTTTTATGGTGTATTATCGGTTACATAAGGGTGAGTTGTTGTACAGTTGTAGGGAGTATTATAGTATGAAAGTAGTCCTGTATCTCTCACTGTTTGAGTGGAGAATGAGCTCCTCTGTCCATACTACACACATTCACAAAACGGGGAATAGAAGTCTTTAAGAAATGAACAATTATGGAAAAATATGATATCTAATTGTAATTTTTGCACAAAGCATTGGAATAGAGTTAAAACAAATAATCCAAAAATTCTGACTAATAGGCCTGTCGCAATAATTTCTAGGAATGTACTGATACCACTTTTTCCAAAACGAGTACTTTGTTTTGAGTACCAGACATTATTTCTACAGGGGTTGGATTATAGTGGTAAATCTACTTTTTTCATCTTAGAATACTCAGCGGCAATTTGAAATGTCTACTGAATAAATGTATTTAGGTATCAAGGGAGACAAGCAGGTTACAGCACTACGCTACATTACAGTTGTTCAGATCTGTGGAGACGCCCCGATTCACAAAAGGAATTATTGTATTTTTGAGTGACAGAAACACCTGTAATGAATAAATGCTAGATGGATGTGTTTAAAGTCATACCATGGAACATTTCAGGCAAAGCAATAACATCTCCATGGTGAGAGGCAGGCGAAGCGTTCAAACCGCCACCTGCTTGTCCTTGCATAATATATAAGTTACT
The DNA here is from genome assembly GCF_026225935.1 of Boleophthalmus pectinirostris. Taxonomy (NCBI): domain Eukaryota; kingdom Metazoa; phylum Chordata; class Actinopteri; order Gobiiformes; family Gobiidae; genus Boleophthalmus; species Boleophthalmus pectinirostris. Next base: position 1,441,520 of record NW_026571095.1, read on the forward strand.
AAGTGCACCTTTAATTAGATCAATTACACTAGAAGATTATCAAATCCCCTAGCGGCACATAAACCTTGTTGTTTATTCATTAATTACAAACAAATGAAAATGATTTGGCTTTTTGGCTACTTTAATAAATGACTCTGACTCCTCTCCAAATGACTCACAGGCTGGAGAACTCGCCTCTTCCTCCTCCACTGAAACAGGGCCGAGGAAAACAGGATCTCACAAAGAATTATACTTCAGTTTTCTATCCTCTCAGGACCACATTTCTGTTGTGATATGGGTGATTAGGACTATGCAAAGACTAAACCAGGGACTAAACAGGGACTAAACCAGGGACTAAACCAGGGACTAAACCAGGGACTATGCAAAGATTAAATCAGGACTAAAAGACTAAACCTTGGCCTAAACCTTGGCCTACACCACGGACTAAACCAGGACTATGTAAAGACTAAACCTTGACCTAAGCCTTGGCCTAAACCAGGGACTAAACAGGGACTAAACCAGGGACTAAACCAGGACTATGCAAAGACTAAACCTTGGCCTCAACCAGGGACTAAACCAGGACTATGTAAAGACTAAACCTTGGCCTAAACCAGGGACTAAACCAGGACTATGCAAATACTAAATCTTCAACTAAACCAGGGACTAAACCAGGACTATGTAAAGACTCAAACCTTGGCCTAAGCATTGGCCTAAACCAGGGACTAAACCAGGACTATTCAAAGACTAAACCTTGGGCCTAAACCAGGACTATGCAAAGACTAAACCTTGGCCTAAACCAGGGACTAAACCAGAACTATGCAAAGACTAAACCTTGGCCTAAGCATTGGCCTAAACCAGGGACTCAACCAGGACTATTCAAAGACTAAACCTTGGCCTAAACCTTGTCCTAAACCAGGAACTAAACCAGGGACTTAACCAGGACTATTCAAAGACTAAACCTTGGCCTAAACCTTGTCCTAAACCAGGAACTAAACCAGGACTATGCAAAGACAAACTAAACCTTGTCCTAAACCAGGAACTAAATCAGGACTATGCAAAGACTAAACCATGAACAAAACCAGGACTATGAAAGATTAAATCAGGGCTAAACCAGGGACTAAACCTTGAACTACACCTTGTACTAAACCAGAACCTAGCAGGGACTATACAAGGACTTGACTCCTGATTAAACCAGCGATGAACCTTGGACTAAACCAGGATGAGCCCAGAACTGAAACATTACCGAGGAAAACAGAATCTCACTACAGAATTATGCTTCAGATTTATCTCCTCTCGTCAGACACACATTTTACAATCCCACTGTATTCCACCTAATCTATTATGCATTTCAACAGTAAATTTGAGACGATAAAACAGAATTGCTCATTACTTCTGGCCGATTCTCACAAATGCTAAGAGGGCGCGACCTTGACGAATCTGAGCTCATAATGGTCTCGTTTGGGTGAAAAATATAAATACAGACTGCAGGACTTTTGTGGAAAATGTGACGAGGATTCCACCAAGATGACAAGATTAGAAGAGTGTTTAAAGGTGCACTGTGAAACTTTTTGGTTGGGGGTCCACCACCTGCTTGTTTCTATGGATCTGTCACTGCTCTGCCTGGAATGTTCCACAGTATGACATTAAACAGCTCTACCTTACAGTTATTCAGCAAGCGCAATCAGAGATATCAACCTGGTCCCCATGAGGCATCGGTGGGTCAGTTCATCACCACAGAAGCAGCTTATGAGGAGCCCAGCCCATATTACATGATCATTATATCCACAATGTAATGTGTGTATCTGTACAGGCCCATGAACATTTGTGTGATATTGGTCACAATGTCTGTGTTTACTAGTGTGTAACCAAAATGTCATTTTTCATGAGCTGCGTATATGTTAGTTGTGTGACTGTAGATCAGTGTGTTGTGTATCACCAGAAAAACAAGAAATGGAAATTATTTTCATTTCGATTAGAATTTTAACGACACAGAAAGAGAAAGGAACTGTTATAATTAGTGATTATCTGGAAAACTATTAATATTTTACTATACAAATGCATAGAATTATAAATAGATAATAATTTTTCTGAGATTTTGAGACACTCCCGTTGCTCTAGCTCGATCCTTCGCGGACTTATGATCAAAAATGCATTTTTGACCTTGGTTACCTTGACCTTCAAGTGACCTTGACCGGTTTCAACCTGTAACATCCAGTTTACCCTGGTTATGTGTGTGCCAACTTGTGTGATGATTGGGTGAATATTTTAGGCTGCAGATGGTTCAGAATTTGCAGAAATTGCCTATCCTTTATAATCGCGTGACCTTTCAAGTGACCCGTGTGACCTCAAATGACCTTGGATCGTCACCAAACTTTTTTTGCGGCATCTGGCACAGGGGCTTGACCCACGTACCAAATTTGGTGCATAAATGGCTGAATTATTGCGGGTGGACAGACACACGGACACACACAAGCACACAGGGTGAATACAAAACCTGGTCAATCCTTTGGGGACCAGGTAATTACAGGTGGTTTTATAGCTCAATATTACCTAGAAAAAACAGGCATTCTGACAGTGAGCGGGTCGCCTCTTCACAGATCTGACCTGAACTGAGCCATACTGTGAAACATTCCAGTCAAAGCAATAACATCTCCATGGAGAAAACCCTCCTCCAGAAAAGTTTCACAATGCACCTTTAAAACCAAAGTATCCATATTAGTACTGGAACTGAAAAAACTGTCTCTACTATTTAAACTTTTCACCAAATAAAGTGAAAAAGATGATTACAACAGTGCGGCCCCATTTCAGCAACGACGTTAAATTAATATTCGAAAATAAACAATACAGAAAATCAGCATCTTAAGTTGCAACAAATTAGTGCGTCAGATTTACATAAAGAGTCCTATTAGGCCCCAAACCACTCAAATGGGACCACTGTATAGAGTCAATTACTTTTGGTCAATTGGGAAAACTATTATTACCGAGGTCTATGGAAATCCAGCCTCATTTGCATCGTCTGACTTTTAGCAATTCAATGAGGAAATGCTGAAGAGTTGCTTTTTAAACTAGAGACCTTCCAGGACCTGCCGACAACTTCATTTGGATTTGCATAAAGGACATAATATTTGGAGAATAGACTTCACATTATTACAGGCTATTATGAGAACGGTCTGCAGCCTCTGCTCCTCTGACCACTCCATCCTCTGCTCCAGCTGACCCTCTCACTGCACATCCTCTGCTCCTCTGACCTTCTGACCTCTCCTCTGCATCCTCTGCTCCATCTTACCCTCTGATCTCTCCTCTGACCTTTCCTCTGCTCCATGTAACCCTCTCCTTTTCATCCTCACCTCTCTCTAACCCGCTCCTCTGCATTTTACCCTCTCCCCTTCTCCATCTGACCCTTTACTCTTCTCCTCTAACCCTCTCCTTTGCATCATCATCTCCCCTCCTCTGCATCTTCTGTTCCTCTAACACTTTCCTCTGATTTTCCGAACCTCTCCTCAGCATCCTCTACTCCATCTGACCCTCTACTCTTCTCCTCTAACCCTCTCCTCTGCATCTTCTGTTCCTCTAACCCTTTCCTCTGATTCTCTGAAACCTCTCTCCTGCATCCTCTACTTCATCTGACCCTCTCCTCTGCAACCTCTGCTCCATGTGACCCTCTCCTTTTCATCCTCACCTCTCTCTGACCCGCTTCTCTGCATCGTCTTCTGCTCTCCTCCGCATTTTACCCTCTCCCCTTCTCCATCTGACCCTTTACTCTTCTCCTCTAACCCTCTCCTTTGCATCATCATCTCCCCTCCTCTGCATCTTCTGTTCCTCTAACCCTTTCCTCTGATTTTCTGACCCTCTCCTCTTCATAATCTGGTCCATCAGACCCTCTCCTCTGCCTCGCCTGCTCCTTTGACCCATTCCTCCACATCCTCTGCTCCATTTGACCCTCTCCTTCGCATCCTCTTCAACCTCTGACCCTCTGCATTCTCTCCATCCTCTGACCCTCTGCATTCTCTTCATCCTCTGACCCTCTGCATTCTCTCCATCCTCAGCTTCCTCTGACCTCTCTGACCCTCTGCATCTTACCCTCTCCCCTTCTCCATCTGATCCTCTACTCTTCCCCTCTAACTCTCTCCTCTACATCATCATCTTCCCTCCTCTGCATCTTCTGCTCCTCTAACCCTTTCCTCTGATTCTCTGACCCTCTCCTCCACATCCTCTGCTCCATGTGACGCTCTCCTTTTCATCCTCAGCTCCCTCTGACCTACTCTTCTGCATCATCTTCTGCTCTCCTCTGCATCTTACCCTCTCCCATTCTCTATCTGCCTCTTCTCCTCTAACCTTCTCCTCTGCTCTATCTGACCCGCTCCTCTGCTCAATCTAACCCTCTCCTATGCATCCTCTACTCTATCTTACCCTCTCCCCTTCTCTATCGGACTCTTCTCTTTCTCCTCTGCATCATCATCTCCCCTCCTCTGCATCTTCTGTTCCTCTAACCCTTTCCTGATTCTCTGACCCCTCCCTCTGCATCCTCCACTCCTTTTACCCTTTCCTCTTCATCCTCTACTCCACCTGACTCTCTCCTCTGCATCCTCTTCTCCTTTGACCCTCTCCTCTGGTAGTTTTAGCGTTGAGAAGTAGTGGAAATTAAGTTAAGAATTGCTCTACTTTTTGAGAGTTTAAAACATTTTGAACAATACACAAAATATTCAAAATTATATTACACATTTGCCTAATACTTCAAGTCCTAAAAATCTAATTTTCTTACAGATTTTCTTTGGAGACACCTTTTATATTTTGCTTTTAAACTGTACGCAACTGAGCAGCTTGAGTCTACTTCTTCAGACACCGCGGTATCGGTATCAGATCCCAAAAAACTGACACTAAATACAGCACAATGCAGTCATAAGGAGTGTGTATGCAGAGTTTTGAGTCACAGGTTGGTTGAGTGCATGTCTTTTGTATAATATTTGCTGGTTTGGGTGGAGGTGGGTGGATGGTTTTTAGACGTGTTTGGAGCAGCTGTCTCTCTCGCTGCTCACACTGCATAGGCATTTAAATGAGAGCTACAATCAGCCTGCTTCAAACTGAGTCATTGTCATTCACCAACGGATCTCCTCTCATCGGAACGACAGAGAGAGGAGGGCTGTAAACAATAAACAGGAGAGAGGGAGGGGAGGAGGAAGGGAGGGGGAGGGAGGAGAGGAAGAGTACAGAGAAAGGAGAGAAAGATTGGGAGAGGAGAGGAGGAGAAGAGAGAGGAAGAGGGGTAGAGAGGGGTGAAACGAGGATAGAGAAAGAGAGGGGTAAAGACGAGAAGGATGGGGGAGAATGGAGAGAAGGAGAGGGAAAGAATAGAAGAGGAGGAGTTGGAAGAAGGGAGACGGGGAGAGGGAACAGAGGTAAAATAAGAGATATGGGTGACGACGGATGGAAGGGGAGAGGGAAAGAGGAGAGAGAGAAGAGGGGGAAGAGTAGGCAGAAAGAGGGAGGCTAGAAGGATGTAAGAGAAGAGGGTAGGAGGGGGGAGGGGAGAGGAAGAGAGGAGAGAGAGGAGAGACAGAGAGGAGAGAAGGAGAGGAGGGAGCATGAAGAAAAGAGTACGAAATAAGGAGAGAAGGGAAAGTGGGAGAGAGAGCTGGGAGACGGGGAAGGAGAGGGGGAGATAAAAACGGAGAGGGAGAACGGAGGAGTGCGGAGAATGGAGAGGAAAATAAAGAGAGGGAAGGAAGGGGTGAGTAGGAGACAGGAAGACAGGGAGAGAAGAAGGGAGGAAGAAGGACAGAGACAGCGAGGGGTAAAGACTGGAGAAGAAGGGGGAGACTGGGAAGAAGGAGAGGGAAAGAAGAGGAGGGAGAGAAGGAGTTAGAAAAAGGGAGATGGAAGAGAGGTAAAAGAAGAGATATGGGTGAGTTGAGGCAGAGGGGGAGGAAAGAGGAAGAAGAAAGAGGGAGGCTAGAAAGATTTGGGAGAAAGGGGTAGGAGGGAAGAGGAGAGGGGAGAAGAGAGGAAGGGTGAGAAAAATAAAGGCAGGGGAGATAGGGGTGGAGAGTGAAAGGAGAAAAGGAGTGGAGGAGAGGATGAGGCTATGGGGAGGAGAGGAGAGGGAGGAAGGGTAACCGGACTCACCTCTCCGTTCAGGTAGAGCAGGTCAAATGCGTAAACACAAACTTGGACTTTGATTTCAGAGGCATCCACATCCTGCAGAGAGAAACACAAAACAATTATAACATTAAAGTACAATAATTATTATTATTATACAGGCCTGACTCACAGAAGCCATTTACCAGATATATTGTAAAAGCAGCTCTTGTTCAAATAAGTCAGCAAGAAGTACACCATTAGCATGTTAGTTGCACTGGTCTCTGAAGGTTGTGAAAAATGCTTATAAACTCATCATAGTGAATAATCAGAACGCCCTGAATGCACAAGATAAATCAGGAAGAACTTTGGAACACTGATAGACTTTCTGTTCTGTTTTTCACATTTTCTGTCCGGTTCTTCAATTTTTTTCACATTCTGTTCTGTTTTTCACATTTTTAAGGCTTTAAAGGGTCCATATTACACTCTATTTTCTGATCTATGTTACAATTTCCTCATCAAAAGCATACAGCATACAACAGTTGTGTTTTGTTTCATTCACACAAGCTTAACGCACAAACCCTGCATAGTTAGGTTGAGTTCTTCTCTTAGGCCCCATCCACACTAGTACGCATTCAAGCCGTTTTTGTTGTTCGTTTCGTTGCCGAGTGTTCGTCCACACTAATACGACTGAAAATGGCTCCAGAGACGGAACGATCTGGTGTTGCCAGCTCCCACAAATTGATCTGAGCACAGATCTGATCCGGCACTGTGTGGACGCCTGAAAACACTGATACGCTGATGTAGGTCTACGTACCACGAAGTAATTCACCGTCAAAACGCTAAGAGGCTAGAATATATTCATATATACGGTCTATGTGTACGACCTGCAGATGTATAATTTCCGAAAACTTTCACATTAATCATCTCCAACACGACAGAAGCACAGAACAGACTCACCATCAGCAGAACACCCCTCTGTCACAAAAAGAACACTCATATTTGTCGTGTCCTTTAGTCAGTCAGAAGCTGAACCACATCAGTGCACAACAGTGAACTGTTTCTTGAGCGCTCGGTTTATGCAAATTAGCCATGCGGTTTTAAGTTGTGTTTCTGTTAAACGTAAACACATACGCTCAAAGCTGTGTGGAAGCTGTGGAAAGAATTGAGGATATAGAAATGACGTGTGTGGACGCAGATAGTTTCCAATACGGTGATGCGCGGATTCGTTTCAGTGTAAACGGGGTCTAAGACAGAAAACACTAAGACAGAAAACATCCTGTGCTCTCAATACACCTTCACTAGAATCATTTGGATCATTTCAGCCCTGGAATTCCCAACCTCTACTGAATTAAAGGTTATAGGGAGGTGCTGACTTGAAAACTACCGCTTCATGACATCACAAGGTGGAACTGAGCATTTTGAGCTTTGGAGATGTAGACAGACTAATAATAAAAGGTTACTCAAACATGTGAGAATGAAACAAAACAACTCCAGGTGTATTTTGGATGAGGTAACAGCATTATTACATGGCTTAAAGTTTAAAGAGTCAATTTTATGTAATACTGGACTTCAATCAACATAAAAGTACCAAAAACTGCTCATAGTAGATTTAACTAAAATTCGACACGCTCGTTTTTCACTAAAGAACAATAAAGTAATAAGAAAATTTGGTCTTTCAAAACTAAGGTCAAGTATTTTCTGCTAAAATTATGGTCCCATCGACATTCAGACACTTCCCTCGGTCCCTCTCTGAATTACAGCCCTTAAAAGAACAATGGTGTAATCAGTGGCTATCTTTACTCTGTGGTGAAGTAATTAAAAACTTACAAAATCAAAATCACACTTTGAAAACCTTTATCTTTCGCTCTTCTTTCAGTTAGAGTAATTAAACTTAAAATAGGATTCTCTGCTCAGTTTTTAAATGTTTAATACTTCCACATTCGTAACGCTGTTTGTATAACTATAAAAGGACACGCAGCACAATTATAGAAACTTAAAACAGACTAAATTGCAGTAATTTCGTGAAAGAAGAAGAAGAAAAAAAAAAAAAGCACGAAGACTTGAAAAGGAAAAGAATGTTATGATTACTGAAAAGTTTGTATAATTTAGACATCATTTCTCAGACTGAAGCTTGGGTTTATTTCTGATGGTAAACACTTAAAGCTGCATTGTGTAACTTTTCTGGTTGAGGGTCAGTCTGCTTTGTCTAGAATGTTTCACAGTATGGAAATGCCAACCTTTCTATCTTCATGGAGACCGAACCAGACCAAGTTACATGTCAGGTCTGTGGAGAGGCAAGCCCGCTCACAGTCAAAATGCCTGTTTTTCTAGGTATTTTTGAGCTATAAAACCTGCACCTGTGAATGAATAAATATAAGGTCGAGTTGTTTAATGTCATACTGTGGAAAATTCCAGTAAGAGCAAGGACATATCCATAGAAGCAAGCAGGTGAAAAGTTCCACAGTGCAGCTTTAAAGTTACAACAGAAAATCTTAACACTGCCATTATTTGCACAGTGCACCTTTAAATACGGCTTAATGTATGTCTTATTTTTGCATTTCAGGCTACGTTTATATGATGATGGTCTGAACAGAAGACGCAAAAGTGGGGTCGTGTCTTCACTTTTTATTTTTATTTAGACGAGCATTTTCGAAAGGATATCTGCGTGATGACGGTGACGCAAAAGTGTGTGGAATTGGATTGTGTATGCATGCCAGGCGACTAGGTGGTGATGTATGTGACATAAACGCGTGCGTGACGTGAGCAGATCTGACCAGAGTTTAGCGTCTTTGGCAGTGTAGACGGAAACGCAACAGCGGAGCATATTCAACTTTTCCACTCTGGAGGGTGGTTTCAGATTTTTGCATTTTTAAGCCCCAAAAACGCTGTCACTGTCTAAACGAAAGGCATTTCTGATAAAATAGTGCCGTTTTTACCCGCAAGCGTTCACATGTAAACAGGCCCTTACTTGGCTTAGTTCTGGTACTTCTCTCTTTGCCAGGTCCTGATTTTGTCAAATTTCTGAAGCGAAGCAGGGCTGGGTTTGGTTAGTCCTGGGATGGGAATACCAGGAGCCTTAGTGGACTTTTTGGTTTTGGGAAAACTCACGCAGATGAAGGGAGAGGGAGTTATGTTAAAGGTACATTGTGTAACTTTTTGGTTAGGGGTCCATCACCTGCTTGTTTCGATGGAGATGTTGTTGCTCTGCCTGGAATGTTCCACAGTCCCCTCATCCGTCCCTTTCTTTCACTCTCTCCTCCCCTAATCTCTCCACCCTTCCTCTGGCTTCCCCTTTTTTCTCTTTCTCTCCCTCATCTCTCTTCGTCTCTGCTCCCTGTTCTTCATCTCTCCCCCTTCTCATTTCCTCTCTTCTTTATTTTCCTCCCTCTCTCTCTCCTTCCTCTGACCTCCCTTCATCTCTCCAGCCCTCATCTCTCCATCCCTTCCCCTCTCCCTCTTGTTTACACCAGTCTGTCTGAGCTCTGCCTTATTACATCTCTCCTCAGTCTCCTCTGTGGCCTCCATGTTAAAATCAAACACACTTTTTCACAGTTCTGACCTGCTGCCATTCAATTTCAGCTCCATAACAAATAAATGCGTTTCCAATCCGAGTCAGTGACGCTGCGGCCCCACCAGCTACATCTGTTTCATACGAACAATTCACAACAATTCTTGCTTTTGTTTTAATATAATGAGATATTTTTTAGACAACTTATAACCTAATTTATACATGAAATTAAACGAGGGCACGGCCATTTAAACATGCCCCGTGTCACCCCATTTACTTTCACTCCCATTAAATCTTTAGTTTTCACCGATTAGCTCTGAAATAATTACATACAGTACTTGAAGGGCCTATATTACGCAAAATGGACACTTGTGAGCTTTTAGCCATGTTAGACTACGTCCACACGACAACCCTCCTGGATTTTTTTCTTTGCGGGCTGAAAAAAATTTGCGTCCACACACGTACCGGATCAGTAAATATTCACGTCCACAACAACGGAGCACTGAGTGAAAACAAGGTAATACATATGCCACACCTGTATGTGGCGCTGTTAACAATGATAATAATGTTTAATGATGCTTGTCTCATCACCGTTTTTTAACTTTAAGGTAATTTAGCCTATTTTAGATGTATCCCAGAAATATAGCTGTTTTGTTTTGCAAAAGTTAAACATAAGTCACAGAAAGAACTCATATATTCCACTGAGTCGTGTCCTCTAGTCCGACAGAAGCTGAACTGCATCAGTGCATAATAGAGAGCTGTTTTTTAAGCGCTGAGTTTATACAAATTAGCCATGTGGTTTAAAGCTTTGTTTCTGTAAAACAAACAAATATGCTCAAAGCTGTGTGGATAGGGAAGGCTTGCGGACGCAGATCGTTTCTGATATGGTGATACGCGGATTCGTTTCAGTGTAAACGTAGTCTTTGTTATTGATCCGTGTGCATATTCTATGGTGTGTGTTGTTAGTATTGGAGCTAGCAGCGTGTCTCGGCTGCTGGGTGATGGGAGTGGCTCAGTAGGCTACACCTGTCCCATTTCGGCCACACTCTTGCGGTGAGCGGAGGCGAATTCGAGGGCTGCGGGCTTCGCTGCATTAGAGGACCCTGGCGATGACGGAATCGTGATGTAATCGTTTTCCAAAAGCTGCAGTTTGCTTGTCCACATGACAACGTGACGTCGGCATTCTCAGATTTCTCCACTCTGGAACCTGTTCTCAAAAAACTCAGTTTTCGCCGGCCGAAACGCCAGCTCCATGTGGAGGAAAGACCAAAACGAATACGAACTTCTCTGTTTTGACCAAAAGGCGTTGTTGTGTGGACGGCCCCTTAGAATGATGTTACTTCCTCAAAAACAAACCTGGAGTTGTGTTTTATTTCATTCAGACAAGTCTGAGTACACCTGCAAGATTAGTCTGTTTGCATCTCCAAAGTTGCCCTTTTCCACATTGTGATTTCATGAAATGGTAGTTTGAACAGCTCCTTTTACCTTTAGTTTAGTAGAGATTGCCAATTCCAAGGCTGAAATTATCCAGATGATTCTAGTGAAGGTGTGTTTAAAAATGCAGTGGAGCACTTCCTGTATTACCACATGACATCATAAAGTGGAACAGGTAGGTTTGTGATGAGGAAACAACATTACAACACAGATCACAAAATAGCATAATATGGGCCCTTTAAATCAACTAATTATGCTAATGCCATCTTTAATTAAAATAATAAAAACATCATGAAAACTATTACTGTAGATGGATATTTTGGATTCTTATGAACAGACCTGTTATTTCAGTTTTGACTTCACTCTACTGAAAAATGTTATTGCTTCGTCTGTTGCACATTTTGGTGTAAAAAATTTCTAATCTTTCATTTATTCAATTGCGAGTGTTTTTACTGCCAAAATCTGGTGGTGTCACAGACTTGTCTCCATGGAGATCGCCAAGTTTTTCTGCCATTTTGTGGAACACTTCAGGCAAAACAACATCTCCAAGGACGACGTTTCAAACCCTCCAAATGAAAACTTACAGCGTGCCTCTTTAACTCACAAGAGCATAATGAACTATCTAAACAAAACCTATTACCTATGCTATTACCAAAACAATATAAAGAGGCTGTGGCTTATGTGGAAAACTGGTCAGACATTTTTAAAGAGTGGGTGTTATTTTTTTCCTGTGTTAATGACAAAAGGTAGTATATTTGGTTTTAGAAATCACTGTTTCCTGTATTTTTTATCATTTTCTTCTTGATACTTTTTACCATTGACTTCCACTACTATAAAACTATGATAAAAATTGACCACATGTACTAACCACCGAACCACCTCAGAATTAGAAAAACACAAAAACCAGTTATATACACATTTCTGGATCAGTTTGTGTCCTCACCCTTCACATATTCCCAATAGATTTATTTAAAGATTTATTTTTGGAGCTTTCTAATGTGTTATAATGTTGTTCCCTCATCCAAACATGTCTGTGGTTTTAGATGTCATCCATGCATATTTGAGTAATTTAGCAATCTCTCTCAGTCCTCCTTAGCTGTTAGATTCTGTCCAAGACTCCGCCCACAAACCTACGCCACCCATGCTCCCACATGACAATTCTCCATAAATATACAAAAACATAATACAAAATAAACTACAACTCCACAAACGTGACGCGACGGGCAGTAGTTTCATTAGCAAAACGCACTCTGTCATGTGATAGCGCTCTGAAGGGGGAGTGACTTTTGACTGAGAGCGACGAAAAAGGGAAACTTATAAAACATGTTAATACATTGTTTTCGGCGAATACAGCGTTTTCAAAGAAATAACTGCTGACACAGAACATATATAGATCACCATGTTACCTTTTAATACCCCAAGTATTATAAGTATAAGTATACAAGTATATATACAATACCATCTACTTTCAACAAAAAAATTGTTCCTTGTGCCTGTATTTTGTGTAGAACTTTGCATCTTCCTATTTTAAACATGCACTATGAAACTTTTCTGGTGGAGGATTCATCACCTGCTTGTTTCTATGGATACATCATTGCTGTGCCTGGAATGTTCCACAATATGACACTAAACAGCTCTACCTCACATTTATTCAATTACAGTTGGTTTTATAGCTCAGAAATACCTAGAAAAACAGGTGTTCTGACTGAGTGGAGTCACCTATCCACAGCTCTGACATGTAACTTGGTCTGGTTTGGTCTAAATGAATATATAGGTTTAATAACACACAAAGCAAGAACTTCTCCAAGAAGAAAAGCATTTGGCCAGAAAATTTAAAAAATGCTTCTTTACTTGTTTTAGAAGCCAGAACTACAGTACATTTAGTTATGGCAACCAAATGTGCAACATCTACCTACTGCTCCATTTCAGATGACATCACAACATTCTATAGGACAAGAATATTTTATACTAGCCAGACTGGCGCCACCTAGTGTCTCCGCTCAATTTCATTTCTCTCCAGCGAGCGACTAGGTCAGGAATCAGAATACACTAGTAGACGGTTCGCAAAAACCCAGAAAGTGCAAGTTCGGGCACCAGCCAATCAGTGAAGAGCCATACATTCTGTGTTTGCAACGATTCCCGAGATCGAGGATTTAAAGCCGGAACAAAGAGAATGTCTGGTGAATTTTTATCAAGGGGACAGACGTTATTGTCCTTCCTACGGGATCTGGGAAAAGTTTAATATACCAGTTAGCCCTGTTTGCGGCACATTACATATGTCACGAACAAATAGCAGCGATTGGTTAAATTTAAAAAAAGTACCCGCCTACCATCGAGCGAACAAATTCCAACGCTGTGAGGTCAGACGGTTTCTACAAAGTGAAACCGGCTGTTGAAAATGAATAATGTTTAACTGGAGATTTTGTTGAAATCCAATGAGTTCTTGGGTCTAGTCGCTGATAGAAATGATCAGGTTCAACATCTGCGAATTTACCTTTTAAATATTTCATGGTAAAATAGGGTTGTCAAAAGTCAGATCAGATACTAAAACTTTTGAACTATTGAGACTAGATCCTTCTTTGAGCAAGCATCAATACTAAGTCGCATTGACAGTACAGAAATTGGTCTTTCCTGGATGTTTTTAGAATGCTCTTGAGCTGTATCAGAACAAGTATAAAAGCACATAGACTAGTATACGCTCACTGAGGGATGACACAGATATAAGGCCACATAGAAATAGAAAAGAAAGTACTACCATTTAATTTAATGTTGAAAATCGCATTCTATTGTCTAAATGTGTGACTGTGAGTGTTTTTGTTTTCATTGTCGCATAAAATCAGTACTGAGTATCAAGTCTATTCATTAGTATTGACATAGTTTGAAATTTCTGTATCGTGACACACAATTTATTATTTTCTGTGCAAGTTTCTATTAAAAAAACACTATAAATTTGTTCACAAAAATCTCCTCTTTATTCCCAAGACAGTGAAATCTAAAAACCCCAAAAATTATTTCTTCTTCCTCTCGCTAATGTCATAATTAGCTGCATTATCTGGCTCTCCTGCAGGAACAGTGTGTGCTAGTGTGGCTGCCAGAAGCTCAACACAATCACAACAAAGACTCAAACGAGGCTCCTCCACCGAGCTAAACAAATCTGACTCCAAAACCATCGGGAGAATCTGTGTGAATGTGGAGTGGTCAGGAAAAACAGAAGAAAAGAGGAGGACAAGGCTAGTGATTGTTACTGGTTTGTTTCAAAGGTTTTCTATTAATAAAGAACTGTTAGACTACCCAGTTTTGTATTTTTTTCCCTCATGTTTGAGCAAAATATATTTTTTCTCATTACAGATATATTGTTTAGGTCAGAATAAGCCTGCTTTGTGCTGTCTGCATCTAATTATATAGCAGTTTATTGACAGATATTTAGAAAGTGTGTGTTAGCATGATAGTTGTTAACATTACAGTGACAGCAAGCCTTCATTCTGGTGTCTGAAAGTTGTGAAAAGTGCTCATAAACTCATTGCTGTGAATAATTAGGATGCTTAGACCACTGCAAACTGTTAAGAAAGTAAAAAACAGACAGTAAAAATCAGGTACAGCTCCTTTAAGATTTGTTCATTAGTCTGTTAAAACAACAATCTGCGTTTACATCTGCAATGATAGACAGGAAAGTTTTCTATAGTAAAAGGGGCCTCTATCTGATTTTTTCTTCAAACAATTTGCATAAAATCTGTCTTGCCACAGCACAGATCTATTGTATAAGCAGCTCTTGAGGTTAAAATAAGTTTGCTGCTGTTTGTATATCATTATAAAGCATTTTACTGTCAAATAATCAGGAAGTGTACTGTTAGCATGCTAGTTGTTAGCTTTACCGTTACAGCAAAACTCCGCTCTGGTCTGTGAAAGTTGTGAAAAGCACATAAAAACTTAGGGTGAATAATTAGGATGCTCTAAATCAGGGTTTCCCAAACTTTTTTCAGGGGACCCATATTTGAAAAGTCACAAATCTTCGCGACCCAAGTCAATAGACATTATTTGTAAATTATAAAATAAATTGGTGACCATTATTGAACATTAATGAGGATATTTTGTTGTTGACTGAGTGATCGTGTGTCTCTGAACAATTAGTATTACCTTATTTTTCAGACTATAAGGCGCTTTCCATGAAACAAACGAATGACACTTGAGACTTTTTTATTTCCTACAAAGAGGACTCAAATATAGATTGAGTAATAATGTGTTTAATGCAGCTTTGTGCACATTTGTTTACATTTTACAGAAACCAAACTTAAAACCACATGGCTTATTTGCATAAACTATTGCATAAATAGCTCACTCCTTACGCGCTGATGTGGTCAACGTCTGTCAGACTAAAGGACACAATGTAAAAAACGGCTTCAAGATCAGTAAGCGCAACCAAATTAATACATAAGATGCACAAAATTATAAAGGCGCACTGTCAATTTTTCAGGAAATTAAGGGATTTTAAGTGCACCTTATAGTCCGAAAAATACGGTACTCAAGTTTTAAACAAGGAAATACAGTAATCAGTGTTTCCCACAGAAAACTGATTATGTAAGGCAGTGCTGCCAAAAAAGTGAGGATCGGGGGGTGCGTGAACATGTATGCATATGTATATTGCCGATCGACATGCAGATCGTGACAAGGCGACCCCCCCCAAAAAAAATAAAAAATCTCCCAGTCTTTGGGAAACAATGCTCGAAATGCATAAGGTAAGTGAGGAATAACTTTGCAAACTGTTTAATATTAATTATTTCTGATGTTTGTGTTTTCAAGACAATAAAAATCAGGTACAGCATATTCAATAAAGTATTTGTTTACGACTTGCATAAAACTGCATTGTGTAACTTCAGCTCCATGGAGATGTTATTGCTTTGTCTGGAATATTTCACAGTGTGGCATTAAACCTCTCTGTCTTTTCTGTCTGACCAAACCAGACCAAGTTACAGGTCAGATCTGTAGAGAGGCGACCCCAATCACAGTCAGAATGCCTATTTTTTTCTAGGTATTTTTCAGCTATAAACTAATTGAATAAATGTAGAGCTGTATAATGTAATTCTGTGTAACATTCTAGGCAGAGCAATGACATCTCCACAGAAACAAGCAGGTGACAGATCTGGCTCCAAAACCATCAGGATAACATCTGATCTCGCATTTCATCTCTGCGCCTCATTTTGGAGTGGTCAGAAAAAACAGGAGGAAAAGGACGAAGCTAATTATTGTTATTGGTTTGGTTCAAAAGGTTTTCTGCTAATAGAGAAGCGCTGTGAGGATAGAGACAGGGTGCTTTCTGTTAGGAAAAATACAAATGTAATATCACAGTATTCCCCCTCAAGGTGCTATTGCAATTTAGTGAGACAGCAAATGGTACTGTAGAAATAGTGCGCAGTGTAGTCTTTTCTAAAATTGTCCTTCTGTGTTTGGTGGTTTTCAGATTCTAGGATGTGATGATGTCATACTACCACATAAGGAGAAAAGAAGAGAGTTTTCCTTATTGTTTACATTGTACATCGCACAGTGGCTCAGCGGCAAGCATTCACGCTTCACAGTAAGAATGTTCCTGGTTCCATTCCCTATTTCTGTGTGGAGTTTCATGTAATCTCTGTGTCTGGGTGGGGTTCCTCCAGTTTCACCATCAACCCAAAACACGCACAGTAGGTTAAATCCTCCAGCTAAGATCGTCCTGACCAAAACTAGCTCAAGATCTGGTGATGGGTCCAACTGCTCCTGACATGGACAGAGACATGGAAGGACGGGTCAAATGCAGAGGACTAATTTCCCTATAAAATGACAATAAAAGTGTAGCTTAACCTTATATCTCAAAGGTAAAGTCTCAGGTGTTGAACATGAGAATTTTTATATATGTAACTACACCCAAGATCTCACTGAATTACAAAAAAACTCTACCTGCCCCTCATCTATATTAAATATTATTGGTCTATATAATGTTGTGATATTATACTAGTATCAGATATATCATAGAAAATATTGGTAGATGAGACATCATTTGATATCTGTTCAGGTGATATCGCTTTTTGGTCTATAAATTGGTGTAATGAGACGATTACTGGCCAATGTTGGTCCAAAACCATCCATCCATTTTCTTCCGCTTATCTGGGGCTGGGTCGCGGGTGCAGCAGTCTAAGCAGGGACTCCCAGACTTCCTTCACCCCAGACACGTAATTCAGCTTCGCCAATGTTGGTCTAAAACGTCTCATAATATGACTATCTGTATTTTTACAAAGCTGTTCTATGGTTACAAAACACAGATTCTGAAAGTTCGCTCTAATTGGTTGAATCAATCAGGAACATAATGAGTAGAGTGTAAAGATATCCAAATCTCTCGATACGATAGTCACGATATGCATCTCATGGTTCAATATTTATTGCAATATTTTGTGGAGGCTAACGAAACTGTGAATGTACTTCTTTTCTCTCATCATAATCCAAATAAATAAGATTTAAAAGTGCTTAATAATAACATACTGGACTGAAACAGAGCAAAGGATCATGGTATGGGGTTCTGTTTTTAGCTAATGTTGCAACATCACAATGAATCTGAATGAATTTAAGCAAAGAAACCTGTAATTTGATATATTGTGATGGTCCACGATATTATTGAGACTTTTGAAGATACGATGTCACAATATTTTACATCTCTAATGTTATATAGGGATGGTACATGTTCTCGTGCCATGAGATCTCAAAATTACCAGAAGATTGTGAGATTGTCAGGAGATTTTTTTTCCCCAAGTGTTTACATTCGGATTGGACGAAAAAAAAAAAGTTACATATTGGCGAGTTACAGCTCTTACAGTTCCGAAAAGCAGTACTAGAACAGAGCCAAAACAAAAGAAAAATATGAAATCAAATAAATAAACTGTGAGGCCAAAATTGGAACCTAAATCGAGAAATGTATATATTACGAATTATGTTAAAATCTTGTCTTGTCTCGTTCTCGTGAACTCAATCTCATATCCTCTCATTTTGTCATCTCTACTACAAATTATAACTAACATTCCACTAACTGTAATGGGGAAACTGGCAAAAGAAACTGGCAAAAGTGTTTGCACATAGAGCTGTATTACACAAAAGTATCACCAAAATACCCCATCAATAAAAGGGACCAGATCACAAATCCATTTTTATTCCTGGCAATTACTTTTTTCCTAAGGGTCATCTTCAAATCCAGGCATGAAAGCAGAGAGCTGAACCACCATCATTGGCGTAACAGATGCTTCATGGGTTTCACAATGATGAGACTCTAGGACCGTTGCCATAGCGATTAACATTTTAAAACAAAATATTACGTGGAAAAATAAGAGAAAATTTATCAAAATGCTGCACAGAAGAGGAAGCTGAAACCCATAAATAGACTACTGTGATCTATGGTTACGCTACAGTAATTATGATGAAAACTTTTTAACAAGCTGCAGCAACGAAACAATGCTTAGTGATTTTAGAAGTAATATCTCAAGACTTGGGTCAGGCTTATAGAGGATTAGCGCTATAATTCAGATTTTTAGCCTGCTCATGAGAAAATGCCTGTGAAATATAGACTACTGTGATGTATATATACAATAATATACTGTAAAATAATACTCTTGTGAGCTTTAAGCCATGTTAAAATGTTGTTACCTCTTCAAAAACAGACCTGGAGTTTTTTGGAGTGTTTTATTTCATTCACACATGTTTGAGTAACCCTTTATTATTAGTCTGTCTACACCTCCAAAGCTTAAAATGCTCAGTTCCACCTCGTGATGTCATGTAATAGCTACCTTCTACCTTCCGTTCAGTAGAGATCAGCGATTTCAAGGCTGAAATTATACAAATGATTCTAGTGAAGGTGTATGGAGTTTAAAAACACAGTGTAGCACTTCCTGTATGACATGGTGGAACAGAGAGTTTTCAGTTTCAGAGAAGAGCTCAGTCTAAAAATACAGGGTTTGTGTGTAAAACCTTTTAAAACTGAATGAAAAAAAAGACTTAGATGATACTGTTTGGGGCCAGCAGTTACCCTCACTGATGTGGGACACCTCAAAAATGATGTTCGTCCCACAGTCACCAACCTTGGAGTCACCTTAGACAGTGATTTTAAGTTTGACAAGCAGATCAATGGTGTTTAAAATCAAGTTTAGATCATTTGCGACTTTTATCTAAAGTTAAACCTTTTTTATCTTTTAAATTTTTTAAACAAGTTATATACACTGTTATTTCATCACGCCTGGACGACTGTAACGCGCTTTATTCTGACATCTCACAAAACGCACTTTACTGACTACAGTTCGTCCAAAACTCTGCAGCGTGACTTTTAACGGGAACAGAAAGGAGAGAGCACATTACCCCAATCCTTGCGTCTTTGCACTGGCTTCCTGTTAATTTTAGAATTGATTTAAAGATTTTATCGTTTGTTTTTAAAGCCTTGACTGGTCCCACACTATGTCTCGGACCTCATCCAAATTTACACCCCCGCGTGCGCTCTGAAGTCCGAGGTCCTGCTCCAGCTCTTGGTGCCTAAAACAAGACTTAAAACCAGGGGGGACAGGACCTTCTCTGTGGTCGGGCCTAAACTCTGGAACGCTCTGCCACTCCATGTTCGAACAGCCCCCACAGTGGAAAGTTTTAAGTCTCGTCTTAAGACCCACTTTTATTCCATTTCTTTTAACACCGCGTGAGTTGTGTGGTAATCTGTGCTTTTTATTTATTTTTTATGTATTTTTATTGGTTTTATTGCTATTCTATGATTTTGCGCTTATTTTATTTGACTAGTTTTTTATTTTGAGACTAGTATGATTATTTTAGTAGTTTAGTTGATCATTTTATTATTGCTATTATTATGTATTTGTGCAGCACTTTGGAAATTGTGGATTGGATTGGAACAAAACACAACTCCAGGTGTGTTTGCAATGAACATTATAACATAGATCAGAAAATAGTGTAATATAATCTGTTATTTTAAAAGGTATTTGAAGACGTATACAGGATTTGCTCTATAATTCTTTTTAAAGTGACTGGTTTGACCCAGAGAAGCAGTTATTTCAATCAGGTCCTGTGTGACATTTGTAATCTGCTTCAGTCCCCTTCCTCTGTCCATCTGAGCGCTCACTCTGTACGTATCCATCTCCAGGATCATTCTCTTCTATTATCAGTCCCTCCTCAGGCTCCCAGTGTCTAGAGTCTCGTTATTTCCTTTCAACCTTTCCTCGTCTCCTCATCGTCCCTTTTGTCTCCTAGCCCATTTCCTCTCTCCTTGTCGCATCCTCTCCTTTTTTCCAAACCCTTGTTACTTTTGTTGTGTCCCTCACTATTTCTTCTCATCTTTTTGTCCTAGTCTTTTTCCTCTTATCCTTCGCTCCTCATCTTCTCTTTTGTCTCCTACCTCGTTTAAGTCCTTGGATGCATCTGAAAATGGTTAAATGTGCTTAGGAAGTTCCTTTCCTTATCACTGACCCGGACGTACATCATCGTCAGCCATGACAAGGACCATCTGAATTGATCAGTGAAGTTAGGAAGGAGTAAGGAAAGGAGAATTTATGCTTCCTTTCATAGCTCCTTTAGTGTAAGAAGCTCAGAAGGTTCCTAACCAGTGGTAAAGGGTTATGTGGTATCTCACAATTCACTGCGCAGATCAAACCAAATGTTTCCCAACACTACTGTACAAGTTCTACACTGCAGCAGATTATTCATTACAATCTTCTGTATAAATAAACTCAACTTTACTACACAAACCACAACGACTATAGAGCGTCATCAGCCCGTTTGAAATTGTAACGTGTTTAATGCAGCTTTGTGCACATTTGTTTACGTTTTACAGAAATGAAACTTAAAGCCACTTGCCTCATTTGCACAAACTATACGCACTGAAAACAACAGCTTGTTCCTTGTGTCCTGATGCGATTCAGATTCTGTCAGACTTAAGGACACGACTCAGTGGAATATATGTGTCCTCTCTGTGAAAGGTTTAATTCATTCTCATAAGACTCAGCGCAGTACTGGAGGGTGGTACGCTTGTTGTAGTGCATTTTCTGGGAGTTGTAGTTTGACTATTGTTCTCGCCTCTGGTTAGGAGGATCTGGATCCACCTTAACCAGCGATAGCTCCTTCTCCTCACTGCTCCTTCCTCCTCCTTGGTCCTTATAGTTGACTTCATGATGTAGCTCTCATGGGTCAGAGGTCAGCAAAAGGAGAAGGAAGAAGAAAGAAGCACAAGGAAATAAAATGTTTACCCATTTTCAGATGGAGCCACAGTTCCTGTTGTCTCATCTACTCCCTCTCTTCAGCACCTCCCTCATCTTCTCCTTTTTTCAAACCTATGTTTGTTGTCTTATCTCTGTGTCTCCTTCACCATTTCCATTTTTCTTTCTGTCATGGTCTCCTCTGTCCTTCCCTTGTTTCTCATTTTGTCTTTTGTTTCCTACCTCATTTCTTCTCTCCTTCTCTCTTTCCCCCACACACTTGTTCCTTTTGTTGTCTCCACTCTCCTTGTCTTCATCTTTGTTTCCTCTCCATCTCCTTCACCATTTCCTCTCTTGTCTTTTTGTCCCAGTCTCCTCTCTCCTTCCTTCACTAGTTATTTTCTCATTTCTCTCCTTCCTTGTTTCCTCTCCTTGGCTCCTCTCCTTTTTTCAAACCCTTGCTCCTTTATTTGTCTCATCTAGTCCCACTCTTCATCTCCTCCCTTGGTTTCTTTCCTCATCTCCTATCCATTGGCAATTCCAGGGTGGAATTTATCCAAATGATTTTATTGAGGGTGTATGGGCTTTAAAAACACATTGGAGCGCTTCCTCCTTTATCAAATTACATCACAAGGTGGAAGAGAGTGGTTGTCTGTTTGAGAGAAGAACTCAGCCTAAACATGCAGGGTTTGTGTGTTAAATATGTGTGAATGAAACAAAACACAACTCCAAGTCTGTTTGTGATGAGGAAACTACATAATAACAAAATAGTGTAAGATGGGCCTTTTGATATTATTTTAGAAGGTAAATTGTATTAACTCCTCCAAACATTTGTGGCAATAAATGTATAAACTGTCACCTCACTTGTCTTCTATCTCCAATTTTCTCTCTCCCTCTCCTCCTTCTTTCCTCTCCTCGCTTTTTCTTTGTCTCTCCTCCATCTTTTTCCTTTCCTGGTTGTCCATCCTTGTCTCCTTCCCTCTCGACTTGTCTCCTTCCCTCTCGACTTGTCTCCTTCCCTCTCGACTTGTCTCCTTCCCTCTCGACTTGTCTCCTTCCCTCTCGACTTGTCTCCTTCCCTCTCGACTTGTCTCCTTCCCTCTCGACTTGTCTCCTTCCCTCTCGACTTGTCTCCTTCCCTGTCTCCTGGTCTCCTTCCCTGTCTCCTGGTCTCCTTCCCTCTCTCCTGGTCTCCTTCCCTCTCTCCTGGTCTCCTTCCCTCTCTCCTGGTCTCCTTCTTTCTCTCCCCATCTCCTTCCTCCTCTCCCCGCCTCCTCTCCCCATCTCCTTCCTCCTCTCCCCGTCTCCTTCCTCCTCTCCCCGTCTCCTTCCTTCTCTCCCCGTCTCCTTCCTTCTCTCCCCGTCTCCTTCCTTCTCTCCTCGTCTCCTTGCTTCTCCCCTTCCCTCTTTCCTTCTCTCCTCGTCCCCTTCCTTCTCTCCTCGTCTCCTTCCCTCTCTCCTTATCTTCTTCGCTCTCCTTGTATTCATGCTTTTCGAGCTATGATGGCAATCTTCCCCACTGCTTACAGCAATTAAGCAATTCAAATAAATATTTTATCTTTTGAATGAATAAAGCCCCTCTCTGGGTCCTCACAACAGTCCTTCAAAACAGGAAAGAATTGTTTGTCTAAAATCCATGAATACCTTTTGTCTTCAGTTCCTCTCCTCATATTCAAGGCCTTGCTCCTTTTGAGTCTCTTCCTCCTTGTCTCCATCTCCTTTCCTTCCTTGTCCTCTACTCATTTCGTTCTCTTTTCCGTCCTTGTCTAACGTCTAATTTTTTTCCCTTCTCTAATTGTCTCCTCATTTCCCCTCCTTTTTTATGAATCCATCCTTGCTCTTTTCTTTGTATTCTCTCTCCTTCCCCTGATCTCTCTCTTTCCTTGTTTACTTTCTCTTCATCTCTCCTTCCTTGTCTCCTTTCGTCCTATTTTCCGTGTCTTCTCTTTCCTTTTCATATTCCTTCTCTCCTCTGTCTTCTCCCACTTGTCGAACTGTTGTTATTCTGCTTTCTCTCACCGGCTGGAAAACTCTATCCTCATCCACACTATTCATCTTCTTTCCTTCCTTTTTTCCTTTCCTTCTCTTTTCCATCCCTGCCTCCTGTCTACTTTTCCAATTTCTTCTCTCCTCTATCCCATTGTTGTTCTTCCACTGATCTCTCGTCTCCTCTCCTCTCTTAGTTCCTTGTGACTGTCTGTCTCCTCTCTCCTTTTTCTCTTCTGTCCTTTCTTGTCTCCTCTGTTCCTCATCTTTTCCATCCTTGCCTCCTCATCTCCTCTTTTCTATTTCATTGTTCCCGTTTCCACTTTCTTTCCTCTCTTCTCTCCTTCCTTGTCTCCTCTCCTTGTTCCTTCCGTCCTCGTCCTCTTTTTTACTCTATCCTTTATTCTTTTCTTCTCTTTATCTCCTCTCCTCCTTTTCAAATCATTGTTCTTTTCATTGTCCCTCTCTCTCTCTCTCTCTCTCTCTCTCTCCTTGTTTCCTTTTCTGGTCTGCTCTCTCCTTGTCTCCTCATTTCCTCACCCCTTTCTCTTTGTTCCTTTCTTTGTCTCTCCCTCTTTGCTCTCTTCTCTCCTTCCTCGTCTCCTCTCCTCGCTCCTTATCTCCTTCCTCATCTCGTCGTCTCGTCTCCTCTCTCCTCTCCTCATTATCTGTGGCGCTCTACCTTTTTGACTCTCCGCAGATATCAATCATCTTTCACATGAGTGAGGTTCAGCGGGTTCAGTCTGTACAGTAAAAAGAGATTCAGATAAAGCTGCCGTTTGAAGATGGAGGATACAGACGTGCTAGAAACATAAACAAGAATCCTTCACTGGCCATCAACAAAGTATGGAAATAAATATGACCGAAATAATGGTGCAAGTCAGTACTTACTTTTATTATATACACATACTACAGTCAGAAGTTTTAATTCTTTATGTTTATCTTTATTTATTTTTACTACTTTCTCCACTTTATACACATCAAATATTGAAGTACGATAAATGGAATTGTGTAGTAGTGCTTTGCGAAAAAATATTTAGTCTACTTATTTAAAGCTGCATCGTGTAACTTTTCTGTTGGAGGGTCCGCTGAATGCTTTTCTGAGATGCTATTGCTTTGTCTGGAATGTTCCACAGTATGGCATTTAACTTTTCGACCTTCATGGAGACCAAACCAGACTAAGTTACAGGTCAGATCTGCGGAGAAGCGACCCCGCTCAAAGTCAGAATGTCTGTTTTTCTAGGTATTTGTGAGCTATAAAATGACCTGCCATTGAATAAATGTAAAGTAGAGCTGTTTAATGTCATACTGTGGAACATGTAACATCTTCACAGAGAAAAGCATTTGATGGAAAAGTTACACAATGTACCTTTAACTGTTGTCTTTACTACATATTGTAATTCCATATATCTTGCTTCATATATTTGATGTCTTCCATATGGATAAAATGTAGAAAGTAGTAAAGAAATAACTCTAATAAGGGGTGATACTTTGAGAATTTGCATATAAAATAAAAAATAAATATATTTAGTAGTTATCTTTTTTTCCCTTTGCTTCATACATACATACATACCAGACTAAACTAGAACTAAACCAGGACTAAACCAGCACCAAGGCAGGACTACAGGAGGACTACGGCAGGACTACGGCAGGACTACGGCAGGACTACGGCAGGACTACAAGAGGACTACGGCAAGACTACAGCAAAACTAAAGGTAGGACTAACGGCAGGACTACAGGCAAGACTACAGGCAGGACTACAGGCAGGACTACAGGCAAGATGACGGCAAGATGACGGCAAGACTACGGCAGGACTACGGCAGGACTACGGCAGGACTACGGCAGGACTACGGCAGGACTAAACCAGAACCTAGCCAGGACTAAGGCAGGACTACGGCAGGACTACGGCAGGACTACGGCAGGACTAAACCAGAACCTAGCCAGGACTAAGGCAGGACTAAGGCAGGACTAAGGCAGGACTAAGGCAGGACTAAGGCAGGACTAAGTTAGGACTAAGGCAGGACTAAGGCAGAACTAAAACTTTGATTGTGCTTAAATCCAGGCTCAAAACATGACTGTTCGCTGCATATGACTGACAGGTTTTTATTCCTCCCTCTTCTCTTTAATCTCTTTAATGTTTATATTGAGTATTGAGTCTATTCCTCAGTATCAAAATTTGAAAGTTTGAAATTTTACAGTGAAAAAACTCAAATCTAACCAAACTAAGATCACCTGAATTAAGAAAGTTTTATCATGATTTGAGTAGATTATATTGAGTGCATTTTATTATTTTGGAACAAGACTTTCTGTACTTAAAATATAAAAAAAAAGATAAAAGAAACAAGACAACAACAAAATCTAATGTTGTTTGA
The DNA here is from genome assembly GCF_026225935.1 of Boleophthalmus pectinirostris. NCBI lineage: Eukaryota > Metazoa > Chordata > Actinopteri > Gobiiformes > Gobiidae > Boleophthalmus > Boleophthalmus pectinirostris. The sequence goes on from NW_026571095.1 coordinate 1,467,073, forward strand.
ATTAAGAAAAACACTTGTTCCATTGGTAGATCATTTTATCAGGTTGAATCTACTCAAATAAAGTCAAATGATCATAATTTAAATCATTTTAAAGTAGCCAGATATTGCTTTTTACAATGTAGTATCATGACACACTATCTCACACTACATCATTGCCCAAGTAAATGTTCTTACCTTTCTCTTTCTTGTGGTGAGCACCTGAAATGGCTGGATCTGCTTCTTCTCTCTGTCCCAAGCCACAGCCTCGGAATCCAGCACACATGATACCACAGACTCCTTCTTCACCTGCAAAAAAAACCCCGAAAAGAAACACATCAAAATGAAGCAAAAACAGAGAATTAGAGAAGAGTTTACCGACCCAATTATGAATTCCGAGGAGAGCTGAAAAGAGCTTCTAGGATAAACAAGCCGGGCTATATTTTACATGCAGCTGCCGAAGCAATCAGGGAACGCATTGTTAGCTAGCTCCTCTCAAGCCGACTTAGCTAACTGAATTGGATACTTACCTTAGCAATCAAATTAAAAGCTCTCCTCACAAACCGCCAGCTGCCAAATCTGGAGCCAAAATCATTTAAAGACGCCACTTTGACAATTTCCTTTCTCAAATTTGGTGTTCTTGATACAGCCCTACTTCAGTTTCACTGCGTGGTTTAATTAGATGCAGTTTGGTAATGACTGATTAAAGGGTCTATATCACACTATTCTCTCATCTATGTTAGAAAGTCATTTCCTCATCACAAACAGACCTGGAATTGTGTGTTGCTTCATTCACACGCGTTTAACAAACAAACCCTGCAGATTTAAGCTGAGTTTCGAATAAAAAACACTCCAACTTGTTCCAAATTGTGATGTCATGTGGTAATACAGGAAGTGCATCACTGTACTTTTAAAGAGCCCATCACATGCAAAATAACTCTTTTCACATTGTATCTTCTGCACATATATAAGCACAATTTGGGTTTTGGAACATCCATTACACAATAGTTATGAAATCTTACTGATTTCTTGGAGACAGTCACAGACCAGGAACTATGAAAGACCAACTATTGCTCATCCCCCCACCCGTCCTGAGAAAGCACAGGCTCCGCCCTCCAAACGTGACATAGGCTCTGAGTGAGCCGCCCTTCCTCCGCCCATCTCAGGGAGGGAGGGGGAGACAGGTGTGCACCCTGATAGTGGTAGGAATAAACTTTTATTCATCATGGAGATACAGCGCGTTCAGCCGCATGTGCTGGACCCGGAATCAGACGAGGACTTGGAGGTGCATGAAGCTCAAGCACCGTGTTGGCATCAGCTGAACATTACTGATTGGTAAAGTATTAATAAACACTAGTAGATAAACTTATTATATCGTGTACAGTGCAGTATAGAACAATGAGCTTATGCTGTCACTTTGGTTTAGGGGTTCATGTGGGAATTGTCAGCCAATGCAGGGTGGAGGGGAGCGGAGGACGGAGGCGGGTGCGAAGCGTTTTCTGCTACGTCAAACGCGTCATAGGTGTAGCTGCCGCGTCATCGTTGTAGCAGCTGAATCAATCTAAAAAACACTTCAGCGAAATATTCAAGGCTCACACATCACTCTTAGAAGGTAGAAAGCTCTGAAAAGTTGATTTTGCATGAAATGGGCCCTTTAACCTACAGAGATGTTATCATTTTCAGTGTACTACTACAAAATAAAGAAGAACTCTGTGTAAACTCAGGGTATCCCCAGGTTTGACTACCCCAAATTTAAGACTTTTTAAGACCTTTTGAAGACCGCTTAAATGAAAATTAAGACCAACATGGCATCAATTATGCGGGCGAAAAACACCAGATCCAATTTGAATAATGACCAACCAACTACCGTACTATATCTAGAACTGTGGATTAAATCTACACTTCCTCATGATCCATAACATCTTCTTCCACTCTACTGATTGTTTACTCATTGCTGCCGGCACCAGAAACCAAAGTATTGTTTACACATACTCCAAATTAGATGTTCATTCACGTTACAAGATTTTACGTTATTTTCTTCCTCCCTCCGTTTAACATTTCACTGCAGCCCAGTTGAATATATAAAAATAATAGGCTAATGAAATTTAAGACCTTTGTGGAAAAAAATAAGACTTGGACAACATAATTTAACATTTTTTAAGGGCTTAATTTAGGAACATGAAATTTAAGACCATTTTAAGACCCTGCGGCTACCCTGAAACATAATATTATGTCTTGCTAAATTCTACATCCACGAATGTAAAATTCAGAAGTGTCCCCCTAACTTTGCTCGCTTTAAAAATGAACTCAAATTATATATAAAAGCTCTGAAATATATGAATGGATCTAAAGCTCAAAAAGTATATTTCTATATGTGTGAAATTCTCCTGGATTTTATGAACTCAAGTTGAATGAACTCCACTAGAGATGGGCATGATTAATCGATTAATCGATAATTAATCATTAAGAATTTCATCGATTACGTTAATTTTAATCGACAAACCGAATGTAGGTTGCTGTGCGTAGTGTGACCAAACAGGATCCGTACATGTGTCTCTCTGCACTCAGAAGGAGCGTGAGTGAGTCTGCAAGCGTACCGAAGCACAAATGCGTATTTAGCAATGATTTGTACAAGAAATTCCACGCTTTCCGTTGCGTTTGGGACAAGTTGGAGTCCATGTGCACAGTGTATAAAGCAGGAACATATGTTTCGGTGTCAAGTGGGAAAAAGCTTTACCAGGTGAGAGTCGCGCAATGTCGATGACGAGTCCCCACCTCCCTCCCCCCGTACAGTGTCCTGGTTTTGACAAACGCAAATATGGTCACACTAACCTGTATTCCACTGAATCATGTCTTTTAATCCGACAGAAGTTGACCGCATCAGTGCACAAGAGCTGTATTTTTTATCTTCGCTTAGTTTATACAAATTAGCAATGCGGTTTTAAGTTTCGTTTCTGTGAGAGTTGCACAAAACTGAATTAAACACATTATAATCTCAAACGGATTGATGTGGCTCTAGAGTGGTTACGGTTTATATGTCGTAAAGTTGAATTTATTTATGCAGGTTAGTAGTGCAAATAGTAATAATAATGATGATCATTTTAATATAAAAATGTTAATGATTAATCGATAATCGATCGTTAATTCTTCCGACGATCGATTAAGAAAATTTCATCGAATGCTCATCCCTAAACTCCACTTCCCTTCCTATTATCCTTTTCTCTTCCTAAATGCTAAATTATTATTATTATTTTAATGTTGTTTTATTACTATGGTATTGTTACTGTATAATATGCTGTGTTTATGTTCCCTCATCCCGACTCATACCTGCTGACGACACACAGCCATGTTTGTTGTATCAATTTTATGCATCCAGTTGTGAAAAAAAACCAAAAAAAAAACTCAGAGACCTTCACTAGAATCATTTGGATGATTGCGGGCCTAAAATTGCCAAGAACTAAAGGAGCTGTTCACTTGAAAACTCATGCTTCATGACATCAAAAGGTGAAAGGCAGCATTCTGAGCTTTGGAGATGTAGACAATAAAGGGTTACTCCAACATGTGTGAATGAAACAAAACACAAGTCCAGGTCTGTTTTTGAGGAAGAAACAACAGCAACAAAATAACAAGACTTAAAGCTCACAAGAGTACATTTTGTGTAATATAGGATCTTTAAAATAGCTGATGTTATTGTGTGCAACCCATACACTGTCTATAGAAGTGGACTGAATGTGACGTCGCCCTCTAGGGGACTGCAGATGGAGACTCACCATTTTGCTTTAATCTGGAGCTGAACATCTGCTTAATGGCTTAATGTCTCTGTACATTGTCCTTTCAAATAAAGACTAAACAGTGGCGCTCAAACTTTTAACACTGAAGTACCAACAAAGAAAAGATTTGCCTTTCAGAGTGCCACCAGATCTAAACCAGGTCTAAACCAGGATTATTCCAGGTCTAATCTAGGACTAAACCAGGTCTAATCTAGGACTAAACCAGGTCTAAACCAGGATTATTCCAGGTCTAATCTAAGGCTAAACCAGGTCTAAACCAGGCCTATTCTGGTCTAATCTAGGACTAAACTAGGCTCTAATCTAGGACTAAACCGGGTCTAATCTAGGGCTAAACCAGGTCTAAACCAGGATTATTCCAGGTCTAATCTAGGACTAAACCAGGTTTAAACCAGGTCTAATCTAGGGATCATTTTCACTCTAGTAAATTCTTAAATATAACAGCAAAAAACAAATATATATATATATATATATATATATATATATATATAATATTTAAAATAAAATAGGGCCCATATTCTGCTATTTTTCAATGTATGTTGTAATGTTGTTTCCTCATCAAAAATATGGAGTGTTTTATGTAATTCACACGCACACACAACACTCAAATCTTTCATATTTCATATACCGAGTTCTTCTCTCAATTGGAAAATACCAATTGTGATGTCATGTGGTAATACAAGGAAGTGCTCCACTGTGTTTTTATACTTCATACACCTTCACTAGAATCAGTTGGATGATTTCAGCCCTGGAATTTCCAATCTCTACTGAACTAAAGGTAAAGGGTAGATGTCACAAAGCGTTAGTTTTCAAATTAACATCACAGAATCGAACAGAGCATTTTAAGTGTTGGAGATGTAGTCTGGCTAATAAACCAAGACTACTCAAAGGTGTAGACGAAACAAAACACAACTCCAGGTCTGTTTTTGACGAGATAACATTATAACATGACTTAAAGCTCCCAAGACTCCATTTTGTGCCATATAGAACCTTTACGATTATTATGACAACAATGAAGTTTCTATATTGTCAACAGTCACAATACCAGTCCTCTGTTCTCTGCTTTGTTTCCTCTTTATTTTAACAGATCTGTTTTGGCTGGCTGCCCACACTCTGCCAGAAGCTAAGTGTTTAAAAGAAATACCATAGTTTTATCTTTCTTTACAGGTTTAAGTCTGGGGTGCTTTTAACAATCACATTTTACAACAGGGATAACAGCATATATCCACTGTGCACGACTCAAGGCAGGATCTATGGCCCCAGCTGCAGATTCTCCAGATTACACCAAGAGTTTAGTGGTTAATTACGACCTTCGTTCTTAGCGCAGGGGCCAAGGAGCTAAATTTTTGGTTGAAAGATTGTCGATAAGAGAGGACATTTTAAAACACTGGCCAAATGCTGATGGAACCTTTTGTCTTTTGAAGTAAGGACTGAGATCGGCTTAAGTTTACGGGCAAGACTCTATCAGGGAGAGATTAACCTGATTATAAACAAGGGACAAGGATTTAAAATCGATAGCAGGTCATGAACAAATGGGAATGTGTAGCTTATGCTATTTTCAAGCAGCGTACGAGTGGACTAGGCATACAAAATGTAATCATCATCGCAATTAGTAAGGGTAAGAGGCCCTATATTACGCAAAATGTACTTCTGTGCGCTTTAAGCCATGCTATAATGCTGTTATCTCCTTAAAAACACACCTGGAGATGTTTTTTGTTTCATTTACATTTGGCTGAGGAATTCTATATGGTTAGTCTCTCTATACCTACAAAGCTCAAAATGCTCAGATCCACCTTGTGATGTCATGAAGCGTGAGTTTTCAAGTTAATAACTACCATTTACTTTTTGTTCAGTAAAGATTGGTAATTCCAGGGTTGAAATCATCAATGATTCTACTGAAGGTATATGGAGCTAAAAAAAAAAAAGTGGAGCACTTCCTGTATTACCGCATGACATCACAAGGTGGAACAAAGTCTTTTCTGTTTGAGAGAAGAACTCAGTTTAAATCTGCAGGGTTTGTGTGTTAAAGTGTGTGAATGAAAAAAAACACAACTGCAGGTCTCTTTATGATGAGGAAACGACATTAGAACATAAATCAGAGTGTAGTAGTGGTGGTAGTAGTAGTAGTAGCAGTAGTAGTAGTAGTAGTAGTAGCAGTAGCAGTAGCAGCAGTAGTAGCAATAGTAAGAGTAGTAGTGGTAGTTGTAGTAGTAGCAGTAGTAGTGGTGGTAGCAGTGGTAGTAGTGGTAGTAGTGGTAGTAGTAGTAGTGGTAGTAGTGGTGGTGGTAGTAGTGGTGGTAGTAGTGTTAGTAGTAGTGGTAGCAGTAATAGTAGCAGTAGTAGTAGTACTAGTAGTAGCAGCAGTAGCAGTAGCAGCAGTAGTAGTAGTGGTGGTAGTAGTAGTAGTAGTAGTAGTAGTAGTAGTAGTAGTAGCAGTAGTAGTAGTAGTAGTAGTAGTAGTAGTGGTAGTAGTAGTAGTAGTAGTAGTAGTAGTAGTAGCAGTAGCAGCAGTAGTAGTAGTAGTAGTAGTGGTAGTATTAGTAGTAGTAATAGTAGTGGTGGTAGCAGTAGTAGTAGAAGTAGAAGTAGTAGTAGTAGTGGTAGTAGTGGGGGTAATAGTAGTGGTAGTAGTAGTGGTAGTAGTGGTGATAGTAGTAGTAGTAGTAGTGTAGTAGTAGTAGTAGTAGTAGTAGTAGTAGTAGTAGTAGCAGTAGCAGTAGCAGTAGCAGTAGTAGTAGTAGTGGTAGTGGTGGTAGCAGTAGTAGTAGAAGTAGAAGTAGTAGTAGTAGTGGTAGTAGTGAGGGTAATAGTAGTGGTAATAGTAGTGGTGATAGTAGTGGTGGTGGTAGTGGTGGTGGTAGTTGTAGTATCAGTAGTAGTAGTAGTAGTAGTAGTAGTAGTAGTAGTATCAGCAGTAGCAGTAGTAGTAGCAGCAGTTGTAGTATAGCAGTAGCAGTGATAATAGTAGTGCTAAAAACTGCAACTTCTTAAAGTGTATTTGGAAGCTTGGACTGCTTTTTCACTAAAACAAAGCTAAATTAATCATATTTCAGATTTTTAAAAAAGCTGATTATTTTGGTTCTATTTTAGTGAGTTTTATCATTTCAATCAGTCACTTTCTTTTATTATTAATTTTGTATTTATCAGTTGATTTTTTTGCACTTTCAATTCTAACAGAACTGGACAGGGCCCTGTTTTAGAATAATGCTAAAAGTAATTATTTGATTAAATTTTTACCAAAAGTAAAAACCATTGTCAGCGACAAAATTTAGATTTTGATTTATTCTTAAAAAAAAAAAAAAACTTATTAGGGATTGAAATTAAATGCAAACTAACATGGCTTAAATCTTACAAGAGTCAGTTTTGTGTAATATAAGACCTTTGCAACCCACAAAACCAGCCATAATTTATACGATGATTTCTCAATCTACCCTTTGCTTTTGTACATATTTGCATTTTATAGATTAATTTCCGACTGGACTGGGCGTACACCTGCGTCTACACCATCGCGCTCCCATAATCCCACTGGGGTCAAAGGGTTAAGTAAGGCGTTAATTGCCAAATGATGTCGTTTTTATTAGTATTAAACATTCACGTGTTCTGTGCCAATTCCCTATTCAGAGTGCCACAGTGTCATGGCTACAGGAGAAATGACTTTGCTTCATTTAAATGCAAAGTAGTCTCTGTAAAACGTAATCAGGGCTATTCCGCAATGTGGCTGCTGCGGTGTTAGCGTCTTTTGTTAATCTATTTTATGTCTCGGAACATAATTTACATCTTTATTTTTCACATATTTGTAATCATCTGACTCCAGCCTTAATGGTTTAATTGATTCTTCTGACAAGAGTCAATTTAAAGCAGTGACAGCAGATTTAAAAAGGTGCACTGCGTAACTTTCTGGTTGCTATGGAGATGAAGATGCGACATTAAACAGCTCTACCTTACATTTAATCAATTATAGGTGGTTTTAGAGCTCAAAAATCCCTCCACGGAGAAAAGCATTTGACAGATCTCCACCAGAAAAGTTACACAATGTACCTTTAATCTATTAAGTCAACTTTTTTTAAATCACTTGTCCCTAGCCTTAACAGTTTAATTGATTCTTTTGGCACTCATCCAATTGAAATCAACAACAGCAGATTTTCCAAGACCGGAGAGAGTGGCAAGTAGCAATAAAGATATAAAAACATTAGATTAGAACAAGGGCTAGAGAAATTAAAGGATGCATTTCGATTTTATTTCAGCTTTTATAGTTTTATTGTTCAATTAGGACCCCCATTAGCTGCTCATTTCATGGTCACTAGACTCCATGGGGCTGTTGTAAAAATATTCATTACTCAATAGAAATTAGTAACCAAGAATAATATAAAATCCTTACAGTAATGAGGGCGGTGGCTGCATTAAATAATCAAATTGTACTTTTAATGTTGTCTTGAGTTTGTTTTATTTCTGTTGTACAGACAGAGCAATGGAGCTGATTCCAATAAAAAATATGTTGGGGAAGAAGCAGTTTTTGGCCATGTTTGCGTAATTAAGTGATTAAAAAAAAGCACTATATTGATGCTTTACAGTGACATCACGCTTTGGGTGTTCTACATGCATCTCTACTGGCGGAATGTCCAGCAGTTACCATGGTGAGATTTTACATTTTAATTCATACCAAAACTAGTACTGAAACTAGATACTCATTGGAGCAGGTATTTAGTGCGTATTACAGTACCGTATTTTCCGGACTATTGAGCGCATCTGAATATAAGCCGCTTCAACTAAATTTGAACTGTATTGTACATATATAGGCTGCACCTGAATATAAGCCACAGGTGTCCACGTCTTCAAGAACGTTTTCAAGTTCAGGTCAGGTCTGCTTTTATCGTCTCTGAAAGTTTTTGTCATCTTTTTGCATTGAGTCAGTTCGTCACGCTGCCATCGCCAAAATCTCACCATCGACTCACTGATGTCGAGTTCACGTGCAGCAGCTCCATTTCCTTCTTCCACAACCACATCAATCGGCGTTAACTTAAAATCTGCATCATCTGCATTTCTTCGTGTATTTTCCATGAGGAGGGTGGCTGTATGAAGCTCAAAATAACTGTTCAAAACACAATCAAACGAGCATCTTCCTCGGTGCATCAGCCTCGTTTCTCCCCGCGCTCTACTGCTCATGTCTCCTGCAGGAAGAGTCTCTGTTCTGTCTGTATCATGTCAGTGTCAGTGGGGGGGGGTATGAGTGAATGTCCGGCTACTGAAGTTTGAGACGTTTATTCTCGTCATTTAGGCATATGGGTAAGACGTATCCCCCTCACTAATGTTCATTTAGCATCATAACTTATTTTATCACACGGCGATAAACTATCTGACAATATCACTAGCTAGTGTAGCAACTTCATGTTAATCCTAGATCCATGTGTAACCGCACAGACACGGTGTTTTCTGCACTCAGGCTGCGTGTATCTGCTGTTTTCTCAAATCACAGACCGTATATATGAATCGACAATGTGCCAAACAAAGAATCCTTCCATATATTAGCTGCAGGGTTCAAAGTGTGAGAAAAACGTAGCAGCGGAATTAGAGTACAGAATTTAACAGTAGGTAGATACTAAAAAGTCCCATTGACAGGACAGAAACAAACTTTTTCTGAATGTCTTTAGAATGATCTTCAGCTGTATCAGAACAAGTATAAGAGCACATAGACTACTACATGCCCATGGACCACAATGAAACTTACCTGGACCACTGACAAATTACACAGATATAAGGACACTTGGGAATAGAAAAGAAAGTACTATGATTAATAGCTGAAAATCACATGTTTTTTTTTTTTAATTATCATCATGTTATCAAAATCAGTATTGAATCTATTCCTTAGTATCGAAATTAGGGCTGCGAATCAAAGGGTCTCTCATGATACGACACACAGCAAAAACTTGAAACTTGCCAAGTTAAAATGACTTGAATTAAAAACATGTTATACTAATTTGAGTAAATTTCACTTTAGTCAAATGGTCTACCAATGGAACAAGTCTTTTTGCAGTTGAAATAGGAAAAGACAACTAGTTATACAAAAGATAAGAAAAACAACAACTCTCAACACTTAAAATAATAAATTTAATCATATGTTGTTTGAATTGTTGTCCTGGGCTCAAAATTGGAAGATCTGCCTTTAAGTAATATTAGAGGGGGGCTCATGTGAGGCTGCTTGCCCCGGGTCCCCAGACTTCTGTCAACAGGCCTGACGATACTGCATCACCAAATTTAATATCACAATAAATGGATATTTCGATATTTTGGCACACCTGATCGAAAACGTTTTAGTATCGTGAAACAATACCATGAATAAACAGCTGGCATTAAAAGTGCTTTAATTAATGGGAGAAACAAACCAGTGTTCAAACCCGGGACCCTCTAGCTGTGAGGTGACAGTGCTATCCACCCAAACTCCATCCACTCTGCTGCAGCCATAAAAAATAACTTAACCTTTTATGTGACAACTTGAGCTATTCATCCCACACACTAATTTCATTCTGTTTTGTAATGTGCACAATAACTAATCAGGTGTAATGAAAAATGTGGCTCCTCTGATTAATCTGCCCCAGCCCACATCTGTGCCTGTGGTCTGTTTGGTCCAGAACTTTAAAAGTGTTCATGAATAATAGATTATGGACAGAGAAGCAGCCGTAGCTATTAATTGTTAATGTTATTTGGTCATTGACTCCATTTTAAATATTGCAGAGGGGCTTGTCTTTGCTGCTCAAACACAATACAGTCTAATTAGCCCATGTTCAACCAGGCTTTCCGTAAACACCATTATAACACAGTGGATATCGCTTCTGGTTATGCTCTGGAGTCTAAACAGTGAGGGACGATTCTGTGTGGAGTTAAAGGGGAGCTATCCAGGGGTTGACGGAAAAAATATCACTGTTGCCATAGCAATTACAAAATAATAATCAATATTGGTGATTTTCAGATTCTAGAATGTGTTGATGGGGGGCCAGAGATAGATTTCCCTATTGATTACCCTGTACTGTGCCATAAAACCTCCAAAAGGTAAATTCACAAATGTTTAACCTGATTTCTATCAGTGACTAGACCATAGACCGTACATATGAATGGACGTAGCTAATGTGGTAGCAGCCGCGTTCCAAACACACCCTGACCTGACCCTGGCTTCATTTGACTTCCATTGGGACCTTGTGGCTCTGCTCTCTGTATCTGCTGCTGTGAGCCTTGTCATTTTGGTCTTAAATGTTTGTATTAAACCTCTCTACAAGAGCCTGATTTTTTTATTTTGCTATTTTGTCCTTAACTCAAGATATGAACATAAATAACGGGCCAATCAGCTGCCTTCATTCCTCGAGGTTGCTCCCTCCAGCGTTAGCAACAGGTTTGATTGACAGCTAATGCATTTCCTTGCTAAATAAGCTCCCTTCCCATTTTCCGGTAAGAAGGGCGGGCACATTCAATGACCTCAATCATGATTGGCTCTTATGGTTGCTATGATACTCGTGGTTGGATTTCCAAATATGAAGCCTGGCTCCAAACTCGCGCAACTCTCACAGAAACAAAACTTAAAACTGCATCACTAATTTGCATAAACTAAGCGAAGATAAAACTACAGCTCTTGTGCACTGATGCGGTCAGTTTCTGTCGAATTAAAAGACACGACTCAGTGGAATACAGGTTAGTGTGACCAGAACCAAAAACCAGGACACCGTACGGAGGGTGGGAGGTGGGGACTCGTCATCGACATTGCGCAACTCTCACCTGGCAAAGCTTTTTCCCACTGGACACCGAAACATATGTGCTACTTGCTTACAACGTACTCGATGAAATTCTTAATGATCAATTATCGATTAATCATGCCCATCCCTACTATGGACTAGACCCAAGAACTCACTATATTACAACAAATTCTGCATTTGAAAGGTGCATTGCGTAACTTTTCTGGTGGAGGGGTCTGTGTATGGAGACGTCATTACTCTGCCTGAAATGTTCCACAGTATGACATTAAACAGCTCTACTTACTTACATTTATTCAATTACAAGTGGTTTTAAAGTTCAGAAATACATAGTAAAACAGACATTCTGACTGTGAGTGAGATTGCCTCTGCACAGATCCGACCTGTAACTTGGTCTGGTTTGGTCTCTGTGGGAATAGAAAGGTATAATGCCATATTGTAAAACATTACAGAAAAAGCAATCACATCTCCATGGAAAAAAACATTTGACGAACCCTCCACCAGAAAAGTTACACAATGCACCTTTAAAGCTAAAATTACAAACCCTAGTTTTATTTTATCCCAGGCACAGATTAGCACAGATTGTCATGACTTCCTAATGGCAGATTAACCATCATAAAAATTTACAATCACTTTTATTCAGGTGGAAGTCCGTGGTTCTTTTAAAAGCTTAACTCCACTCTAGATCTCGTCTCTTTTGTTTTTGCTCATTGACCCTGGCCTCTCTCTTTCTGTTTTTCTTTCATCATTTAAAAGGCTCCAGACTTTATTTGAAGCCTTCACCTTTTTACCTCACCTTTCGGCCATGTTCTGTCTCTCTCTTTCCCTAATCAAAAGGTCTTTCTTTGGTCATTATTTTTTAAAATGGATAAGTGCTTCAGTTTTAACCTTCCTTACAGATGAAGCTCCACGTTTTTTTCACTACTAAACTGTGTATATGGCATTTTAATAGCATCTACTGTTTTGGTAACACTACACTAAATCACACTAAAACTAGTTTTGATACTAAATAAAGTCCCATTCACATGACAAAAATTAACCTTAACATTTCCTGAATAGCTTTAGAATGATGTTGAGCTGTATCAGAGCAAGTCAATGAGCACATATATACTAGTGTAACTAGAAAAGCACTCAGAGAGCGCAGACCTCCGCCAAGGACTACCCCCATTTTTTATATAAATTGCGATAAAATCAGTCTTCTGGATCAGATCCAGATCAGCCTTTGGAATATGAAAGAGGATCCCATTGTCCATCCCTGAGTCAAATTTCATGGGGTTTGGTCAATAATTAACCGAGATATTGAGAAACAAAATTTTTGGCCCCATTTACCACAAAGTTAACTAAAATTTCAAAGTGATCCAGAATCCAGGATTTCTTCCGGATCATCCCCAAAATGAAATCAGTTCTTCCTTTTCACATTTCCAACAAATCCTGAAAATTTCATCAAAATCGGTCCATAACTTTTTGAGTTATGTTGCTAACAGACAAACAAACAGACAAACGCCGGCAAAAACATAACCTCCTTGGCGGAGGTAATTATTTCATCATGTAGAGTGGACTGAAACAATGCAAAGGATCATGGTCTAGTTATGTTTTTTAGCTGTTGCTGAATCATAACAATGAATTTAAGCAAAGAAAATGTATAATATAATTTGATATATTGTCACAGCCCATGGTATTATTGTGAGACATTTGATGATACGATATCACAATTAGGGGTGTGCAAAAATATTGAAATATCGATATATCGTATCATTTGTTGTGATGATACAGTATCGATATTGTGGACTCCTGTATCGATATATCACCAAGAGTATTTTTGGTATATTTTACTGAATTATTTTGTCACAGATCTAGTTTTGTTGCTTGTTTAGAGGAAGGAAACTCGTTTAAGCGACACATTTGATATTTTCACTGTTTTGATGATTAAAATGTTTGTGTTTCATTTGAACTTTGCACAAGAAGTGGTTTAACAAATGCTTTTAGTGTCACAGGCACAATTTAGACTTTATTTTTTATTGAACCTTATCGAATCGCTTTGAAATATATTGTATCGAATCAAAAGTGCACTGTATCGAGATATGTATCGTATCGTGGCCTATGCATCGATATATGTATCATATCGGTAACGTCTTAATGATACCCAACCCTAATCACAATACATATAAAACTACATATACCATGATCCTTTGCTCTTTTTCAGTCCAATCTACATGCTGAAATAACTATCACGAAACATTTTTACATCTTAATTATTTGCATTATGACAGAAAAGTGGCCTATTCACACTTTTGTTAGCCTACACAAAATCAAATTAAATGTTGTACCATGAGATGCATATCGTAAAAATATTGTATCGAGAGATTTAGATATCATTGCATCCCTAATCGAAATAGAGTTTGAATTCTTGTATGAAGACACTTCTCCAAACTCGATCTTTCTCTTTCATAATTTAACAGCTCCAGACTTTGACGCCTTCACCTTATTACCTCTCTTGTTCCAGACTCTGTCTCTAATCAGGGGTCTTTCTTTGGTCATTATTTGAAAAACCTGATAAATCCTCCAGTCTCACCTCTCCTCTGCTCTCCTCTGCCTTCCTCTCGTCTCTCAGGTCTCTCCATCTCAGCTTTGATACCACCTGGCTTTAATTTTAATACTTTTTTCATTCTCTGACTCACCTACGCATCTCTCTGTTCAGAGAGGCTTTATTACTCAGAGATCCTGCACTTCTGTTACAGACCAAGCTCATTATAGTTACAAAACAACTTAACAGCTGTGTGCCACTGACTTTGATTTAGAAAGGGTTTGTTAAAGGTGTCTTGTGTAATTTTTCTGGTGGAGGGTCTGTCAAACGCTTTTCTCCATGTGTGGAAAGTTCCATAATATGGCATTAAAACTACGCATACCAACCTATTCCATTTTCATGGAGGCCAAACCAGACCAAGTTACAGTTCAGATCAGTTTAAAACTAGTCTCAATTGCTTTCTTTTCATACAAACATACTGCTGTCAGACTGTACAACAAACACTGTTAACACTGAACATGTGCCACTCAAATATATCTATGTGCAATTATTTTTAAGTTTATTTTTAAATTATTTTTAAGCCATTATTTATTATCTGTTTTATTGCATGTTACTTTTTTCCTGCTGTTCCTGAATTGCGCGGTGCAACACTGGAATTTCCCCACTGTGGGACTAATAAAGGCATATCTTATCTTATTGTAAAGATCTAACGCTCCATACTTTTAAATTTTAATCGTGTCTCATCTATTTTATAGTATCACCTCATGGCCCCAGGCCTCCTCAACCACACAGAACCGCTCTGTTCATTATACAAACTAAACCTTAAGGTCCTTAACAAAAAGCCCAAACACTGGCACCAATGTGAAATTTAAAAAAAACATAAAACTTTTAAACTTTGAAAATTTTACCAATTTTAATTACCTTAAATTCTTTAAGTGTCTTAACTGCAATACACCACTGCACTCAGAATTTGCCAGGACCATAAAATGTACACACAGAGCGAACACAAGAGGTGCTACTAGAGGTAACTGCATTGTTCCTATGTACAGGACGACTCTGGGTCAGTTCTTTCTTTTCTAAAGGGGCCACACTGTGGAACGGTTTACCATCTTAAAATTAGAAACCAAAAACAACTAATTTAAAAGTAAATTTAAATTATCGTATGTTTCCAATCAAAAATGCATCCACTGAAAATATACTGTATATATTTTATCTGTATGTAACTTATCTGTCTTGTATTGTGTGTTTTTATGCATGTAGTAAAATTTTCATATGGACAGGTGCTGAAAACTAGCACTTGACTGAAAACTAACAATAAAACACTCAAAGCAATGCATCTGGCTTGTCTAATGTGACTGATTGTGATGTCCTTAACCAAAAAAAAATAATGATAATAATCTGTGGAGAGGCGACGCCACACACACAGAGGCACAGAGAAGAAGCTATTGGACTTTCAGTTAATTGAGAGATTTAAGTCTCTTGAGAAGACAAAGAGACGCACTGTGGCTTTTTCCAAAATAAGAGTAAACCTTCGTCTGCACCACACGCTCTTAGTGCCACATTACTGGCTGTAGATCCTTCTTTAACCACTGAGCCACTGTCATCCGAGCGGACTAATAAACCAGGTATGTTTATGAGAAGATAACAACATTATAACATGACTTAAATCTCACAAGAGGCAATAGTGTATAATACAGGGCCTTTAACCTCTAAACTACACATTAATAACCAATGTAGAAACCGCTGGACTGGCCGTTTGAACTTCAGACACTTCTCTAACGTGTCTAATCTTCACAAACAGAGCAGGTCCCAGTGCGAGGAGATGATTCAAAGCATAAAACACTTTCTATCGAACTCTCTTCTTTAGCTTTGTGTGGAGCTCCAGGCCTCAGTCCGACAGCTGCCTCTGTGCTCCCTGTTTTCCCATCACCTCCTCTCATCTCTACATTCATCTCTCACACAATTTTTTCGTTCATTTTAAAGTGTTGTGACGCAGGTTTTGTCTGTACACACACACACAGGCTTAGGCAGTGAAAGTTCTTTGGAAAGCTTACATGAGTTTCTTACACTTTACAATAATGCGGTATTGTCACGATACTAACATTTCAAACTAAATTATTATATGAAGGTATTGACTCGATACTCAATATGGATTCTGAAACCTCAATGATTAGTATCTGATTTTCAATAATTCTGAGAGTAAAGCAGCTTAGTCTCCAATTTTAGTTCTGCTGGATGGCGAGATTGACAGATGATTCAAGAGATACATGTTATGTTGCTATTAAAAAAAAAAAAAACATAGCTGCTTACGAGTAAAAAATAAACACATGACTGAAAAACAGTGACGATTTTTGCAGTATTATTGCACTTTCAAAGCCCAGACATATCAGCCTGGACAGTGGACACCACTCCCTCCTTTGCGTTTCAAGCCAGAACTAAATAAAATCATAAATCAGATTTGTTTATTTCAGTGACGCATGAGAAACGAAGGAGTTCATAGACAGGTTTAATCCCATGCTGTGAAACATTCAGGCAAAGCAATAACATCTCTATGGAGAAAAGCATTTGACGGGCCCAGAAAAGTTACACAACGCACATTTCATTCAACAGAGGGCCTTCAATTTGGTCCATTTTGCAAAGCTCCATTTGAGAGAAACCTTTGAATTGACTTCTGTGGTTAGTCTCAGTGTGTAAAATGTGTTTCTGTCATGTTTAAAAATGACTCATGTGAAAGAAAGTGGAGTAGTATAAGCTTGTGTGAAATCTGAAGTGTGAAGTGAGTTTTCTTGAACAGAACAGATTTTAGTCATTTTAGTTTGAGAGATTTAAAAGCACAGAGGTAGACAGCACACGTGTGATTCACAGATACATAAAACTGGGCATTAACCGAGCTGGCGGCGTTCTTGTCTCCACGGAGATAAGTGAATAAGGAGATGGAGATAAGTTTAAATGGCCCATATTACGCCATTTTCTAAGTTATAATGTTACACAAAATTGGTTGTTGTGAGCTTTATATCATGTTATAATGGCATTTCCTCATCACAAACACACCTGGAGTTGTGTTTTGTTTCATTCACACATGTTTAATGTGTCATCAAAACCTGCATATTTAGGCTCTCAAATAGAAAATACTCTGTTCCATATTGTGATGTCATACAGGAAGTGATCCACTATGTTTTTAAACTCCACACACCTTCACTAGATTTACCGTATTTTCCGGGCTATTAGATGCGCTCTTAAGCCTCTAACCCCATCAAAAAATTACCGTGCGCCCCGCAATCCAGAGCGCGCTATACACGAATCCACTCGGGTGTCCCAGCACGACTTCAGTAAACTACAAAACCGCACCACCTGCAGCAGACAGCGACCGCGCAGCCAAAAACACTCACAGCCACACACATCAGTCCACACGCCACAACTGAACAAAGCCCAGAGTCACCGTGAACGCACCAAACAAAGTCCCACTGACCCATCCAACAGTTGTGTTTCATTTAAAGTCCGGTGCGGTTTATTTGTGAAAAAAGTTCGAAAATAGACCATTTAATGACGCCTTATAATCCAGAGCGCCTAATAGTGCGCAAAATACAGTATTTGGATCAATTCAGGTCTGGAATTGTCAGTCTTTACTGAATAAAAGGAAAAAAAGTAGCTGTAGATGGTAGAAGGTCGATTTTGCATAATACTAATAGACTGCATAATAAGCAAAGCAATAGGACTGAGGCTAACGATTATTTTAGTAGTTCACAAGTCAGAGATTAATTTCTCCCAATTAACTGATGTGTCAAATTAATGTCTCTTTAAAGTGAGTTTCACCTCTGAAGAGATCTAATATGCAAGTTGGCCTGTTGGCATCTCCTGCTTGTCTCCATGAAGACAGATTTTAATGACAGAGTTTAATATCATACTGTGGAACATTCCAGGCTAAGCAATATCTCCATGGAGACTAGTGGCTCAAGCGAAAGTGGCTAACACTAGCACTTTTACACCCTAACGGTTTATTTAAGAGTGTTTTATTCAGAATCAGTGTCTACAGTGCCATAAACCAGAGCTTCTGTCTGCTTCATTCACAAGAGTGTTGTGTCCATTTGAACACCTCTGCTGTTTTCCTGATTCTCGCAGTGCATCGTGGTCTATATTGACCTGTCTACTGACCACTGATGCCCACTACTTTTCAAGGTGCATTGTGGGAAATTTTGAGTGCACTGCTTTTTAACTGCTGGTCATTCGGACACCTCTAAAAACGGCGTGGACACTTGCCTGTCTGTTCATATAGTGAAGTTGTGTGTGTGTGTGTGTGTGTACATGAGCAACCAAGCCGTGCTTTGGCCCACCTCCTCCAACCCAGCCAAAGTCCCAACCGTGCCATGCCTGGGCACACTTCGATCGTGCTCCCACTGGACAAACGCACGCCGCTTTAGGGGTGATCCATGATTGGCCAGAATTCTAAAGTCCTAGTGTGAGTGCATCCTTAATGTTAGATACATTTTAGAACGTTGTTTTGGCTGCTTTGTTACACTGGACTATTGTGTCCCCTCTCTCTGTAACTTATCACTTTGGTCTTAAAATGTTCGTATTAACCCGCTCTACACAGGGCTTTACAGTGTGCCCATTTGCAAGAAAATATTTTGTTATGTGAACAAGGAAAACAAAACAGATGCACATATGCGAGTGCTTCTTGCAGTCCACAATAAGGAGAGCACTGCCCACACATATAACATGACGAGTTAAACATTCTAAAAGGTATCAAATGAATCAATGGGAGCCAGGGTCAGTAGGAGCCGGATAAACTGGCATGCAAACATCCTTTTTAGAACGCAGCAGCTAGTATGTTAGTTATGTCCATTTATATATACAGTCTATGATTTCTTCACAAACTGCAACTTTGAAATAGGACAGCTACACTTCCACCAAAGCAGACAATAATGAAAAAAAATACTGTAATCACTGTAGTCACTTTTAGCACAATGTACTTTTAGCAGATTTTAGAGATTTCGTTGCTGCTAAAAGTACATTGTGCTAAAAGTGACTACAGTGATGACAGTATTTTTTTTCATTATTGAACTCTCAAATGACTCAAGTTCATTTCTACATTAACTTTCTTGTGAAGTGTTGTGAGAAACACAGTGAAAGCAAACGGATGCTGAAAAAGACTGAGCTAAATCCAGAGCAGGTGTAAATTATGCGTATGTGGTGTGAAAGCAGCGTGCCTCTCTGTGATGTTCAGTCCCCGGGGCCCCAGTCTCACCTTTGGGATGCGAGAGATGATGTCTGGGTACTTGGTCGTGTTGTCTTCTTGGTTACGGCTGAAAATGCGCACGTCTCCGTTCTCCAGGATGTGAATCTGTAGGGGAAAAAAAAAAAAAAAAAAATCATATAACACATTTTAAGACCAAAATGACGAGGCTCACAGCAGCAGTTACACAGAGAGGGAAGAGCCGACGTGCGAACTTTATTTGGAACGCGGCGACTAGCGTGTTAGTTCTGTCCATTTATATATATAGCCTATGATTCAGACACAAACCAGCAACAGAATCACAAGAAGTACCTCCAGAAGTACCCCCAGCCACACCACAGCAGCACATTTGGACAGTCAGCCTTCTTATATCAGTACTGTGAATTATGGACCACACTACCACCTGAATTGAAGCACATATCAGAGCTCTGGTTATATTCACTTTGAGGTTTCAGTCTGTTTCTGATTCTGTCTCTCTCTCATACAGTATTTCACAAAGTGAATATGAGTTTTAATGTGGGAATGTCTGAATAGTGGGAACTGAGCAGTAAAAGTGTTTAAAAGGCACATAATGGGCTATTTTCTGATCTATGTTCCATGTTCTAATGTCATTTCCTCATCTCAAACAGACCTGGAGTTGTGTTTTGTTTCATTCACACATGTTACACATATTTAGGCTGAGTTCTTCTCTCCAAAAAATTTTTTTTTTAAATGCTCAGTTTCACTCGGTGCTGTCATGTAGTAATACCAAAAGTGCTCCATATTCCTTCACTAGAATTATTTGGATAATTTCAGCTCTGGAACTGCCAATCTCCGCTAATCAAAAAGGTAAAAGGAGCTGTTCACTTGAAAACTACCACTTCATGACATCACAAAGCAGAACAGAGCATTTTGAGCTTTGGAGATGTAGACAGAGTAATAATAAAAGATTTGTGAAAAAGATTAGTGAAACAGATTAGTGAAAAATCCCCCAGTCGTCCAGGTAGAATCCGTGGCAAAGGAGAAATTCAATTTGTCCAGTTGACAAATTGAATTTCTCCTTAGCTGATAAAAAATTACTCAAACGTGTGAATGAAACCAAACACAATTCTGTAAGTTGATTTAATTAAAGATTTCCACAAAATTCTGTGGACCTACTCTAGCCTGCTATTAAAAATAATGAATTATAAAAAAGTATCTTGGTCAAAAGAAATTCAAATCGTGTTGACAAAGGCACTGACTCCTAATTCACAGGATCAGGCTTCAGTCTCAAAAGGCGTCACTTCTATTGTCTATTCACAAACCGGAGCCCCTCCACTCTGCGTACTACTGCGCCCCCTGTTGACCAATCACAGACATACTCAATGCAGATGGAGGGGGAGGGAGGAGGATGGAAGTGGTGGGTGAGAGGGGAGAGAGGTGTGACTGAAATTGAGGTATAGGGTTGGGATGAGAAAGAAAGAAGGAATGAGGGAGGGAAAAAGACAGAGATAAAGAGAAATAAAGAGATAGAGAGGGAAACATAAAATGAGGGATGGAAGGAGTGATAGGTAAGATAGAATGAAAGAAGAGGAGGAGGAGAGAGAGGGAGGGGGCCGGTGACTGAGAAACTGAGAAAGGGTCAAAGGGAGGGAGAGAGGGAGGACAGACTGAGTCAATGACAAAAAGAGAGAGAGAGAATCAGAGATAGACGGAGTCAAACAGACAGAAAAAGCAGGGAGACACGGAGGTACGGAACGAGCGATGAAGAAATAAGACAGATTGAGCTCATAGTACGTCACAGTGTTGCTTGGCTGTGTCTCCTCTTTCTCTCCGTCTGTCTCGCTTTCTTTCTCACTTCTTTTTCCAGTTCAAAGCGTCTTTATTGGCATGACTGTCCGAAATTAAGAATACAGCCTGGAGCTTTTACATTAGAAACCCCGGCTCGCTGTGGATCTGAGCTGCCTCCTGCTATGTTCCAGTAATCGTCTTTCTCTTTTCCCTTTGAATGTTTTTAAGTCTTTTCCACTCCTCTTTTTTCCTCCCCCCCACAAACCCAGAGAAGCTGCTGTCTATGGTCTAAAAGGCCAAGGCACCACTGTGGAGATGAATTCAGGGAAGTGTTAAAAGCTGTTTTTTTTTCCACAACTTGAAAAATGAAGCTGCTACGGGAGGCAGAAAAACAACTTTTGGTTACAGTTTTGGTGGAAATATGGTGTTTGAAAATATCCCAAATTTGAGTCAGGAGAATTTATTACGGTTTTCAGACGACATCGCCAAGGCCTGTCAAGCTAATCAATGGGCTTCAGCGTGATGGATGATTAGAGCCGTAGCCATAGCGATTAAGAATTTATGACAAAATATATCTTTCGCATGGGGAAAACTCCTCAAAATGTTGCATAAAGAGGTCTAAGCTAAAAGTCATGATATCAATAAATCATATGAGCATGAAAAATGGTGAACTCTCTGTCTGGAACGGCTAGCAACAGGTTTGATTGACAACATCGCTAAGCCCACACCCCGTGCCAAACCATCTTTGCAGGCAAAAAGGGGCGTGTACCTTCAACAACCTCGCTCCTGATTGGCTCTTTGGTTGCTTTGATACGTGTGTTTGAGTTTCAAATATGGATCTTGGTTCTAAATTAGCCGGTACGAGTGCTGGCCACAATTGACTTTGTCTGACTCGAGATGAACGTTATGAGGGGCTTCACACTCACTTGGTCCACTTCTATGTGTAGTCCATGATTCTGACTTGTCCTCCTGCTCAATTTTAGACTATAGAGATTCTAGAATGTTACATTGACGCAACCTATTTAGGCCCCATCCACACCAGTATGTATTGGAATTGTTTTTGTTGTGGATGCAGTGTTCATTTACACTAATCAGATTGAAAACGGCTCCAGAGACGGAACGATCTGGTGCGTCCAGCTCAAATGAACACACCGAATCTGATCCGGCACTGTGTGGACGCCTGAAAACATTGATACGCTGATGTAGGTCGATGCACTGTAAAGTAATTCACCGCCAAAACGCTAAGAGGCTAGAATATATACATATATAAAGTCTATGCATATGACCTGCAGATGTATAATCTCTGAAAAGTTTAACATGAACCACCTCCAACGCAATAGAAGCACAGAACAGACTTACCATCTGCAAAAAAAAAACCTCTGTCACAGAAAGAACACATATATTCCACTGAGTCTTGTCCTTTAGTCCTGACAGAAGCTGAACCACATCAGCGCACAATCGTGAGCTGTTTTTTGCTCAATTTATGCAAACTAGCCATGCGGTTTTAAGTTTCATTTCTGTAAAACGTAAACAAATATGCTCAAAGTTGTGTAGATAGGGAAGGCTTGCGGACACAGAAACAACATTTCTGGAATAGGGATGGGCATGATTAGTCGATTAATTGATAATTGATCATTAAGAATTTCATTGACTATGTTAATTTTAATCGACAAACGGAATGTAGGTTGCTGTGCGTAGCGTGACCAAACAGGGGTCCGTACATGTATGCATCAGAAGGAGCGAGACACAAACAGTCGGTCAGTCTGCAACGTACCGAAGCACAAATGTGTATTTAACGATGACTTGTACAAGAAATTCCACGCTTTCCGTTGCGTCCGGGACAAGTGTGAGTCCATGTGCACAGTGTATAAAGCAGCATATATGTTTCTGTGTCCACTGGGAAAAAGTTTTGCCAGGTGAGAGTCGCGCAATGTCGATGACGAGTCCCAACCTCCCTCCCCCCGTACGGTGTCCTGGTTTTGACAAACACAAATATGGTCACACTAACCCATATTCCACTGAGTCATGTCTTTTAATCTGACAGAAATTGAACCACATCAGCGACACAAGAGCTGTAGTTTTATCTTTGCTTAGTTTATGCAAATTAGCGATGCAGTTTTAAGTTTTGTTTCTGTGAGAGTTGCGCAAAACTGAATTAAACACATTATAATGTCAAACGGGCTGATGTGGCTCTAGAGTGGTTACGGTTTATATCTTGTAAAGTTGAATTTATTTATGCAGATTAGTAGTGCAGATAGTAATAATAATGATGATCATTTTAATATAAAAACCTTAATGATTAATCGATAATCGATCGTTAATTCTTCCGACGATCGATTAAGAAAAGTTCATCGAATGCCCATCCCTAGTCTGGACGCAAATTGTTTCCGATATGGTGATTTGTTTCAGTGTAAACGTAACCTTATACATTACAGTGACATCACGCAGGGGGTGTTCTACAAGCATCTCTATTGGTGGAATGTTCGACCATTAACCATGAGGACACACTGCACACTTCAGCAAAAAAAAAAAAAGATTCTAATTCTAAAGTTTAGCAGCCTCAGACAGAATAGTGCTTTCAGTTAGCTGCGCACCCTCAGGAAATGTGAATGACATGAGTTCCTAAGTATCTATTTTATGTGTGTTATTAAGCTAACTTCAATGAATGACCAAATGAACAATAATTTTGAGTGGTAAATATTTATCTCATTCAGTTTTAGTTTTTTGTTGAACATTGTGATTAAAATAAATGTTAACATGTGTTTTTTAATGTCACTGTAAAACTACAACAGCTAATAATATATGGCTGTGATGTGTGAATAATGCTAATATCCCACACAGCTTGAACATAACAAAGAAAAACAAGCTCTCCAGTCGCCCGAGGAGCTCACGAACGCCACATTCGTCTTAAAGGGGGGAAAAAAATAACATACAGAAGCACAGCGCTGTGAGGGCTGATGATGCAGGAGCCGGTGGTATAGGAGCTGGGGGTGTTGGAGTCGTGTGCACTAAAGTGTAGTTTTGCTTGTAGCGTTGGGAAAAAACATACAGGATCCGCACACGAGCGAACGCCGCCGGGAGCGACATGTAAAATTCAGCAGCATGTGTTCTGTGTCAGGTACAGGCGAAAACTAACTGCATTCATCACTGCAACTCCACGATATTATAGGAAGGAAAAGAAGAAGAAAACTGAGAGCGAGGAGAATAATTACATCAAAAAATACTATTTAAAGGGACACTGTGTAACTTTTCGGTTGGGGGTCCATCACCTGCTTGTTCCTATGAAAAAAAATCATTGTTCTGTTTGGAATGTTCCACAGTATGACATTAAACAGTTCTACTTTACATTTTTTTAATTACAAGTGGTTTTATGGCTCAAAAATACCTAGAAAAACAGGCTCATAGGACTGTGAGGGGGGCCACCTCTCCACAGATCTGACCTGTAACTTGGTCTTGGCCACCAGAAAAGTTACACAATGCACTTTTATATTAAGTAAATGGGACTAACAGTAGAAGTAACAGGAGTATAGAAATCACCTAAAGTTGCAGTTCCAGGGCTAAAATAATCCAAATTGATTCAAGTGAAGGTGTGTGGAGTTTAAAAAAAAAAAAAGTGTAACATTTCCTCTATTACCACATGACATCACAAGGTGGAACAGGGTGTTTTCTGTTTGAGAGTAGTTAGCCTAAGTTTGTGTGTTAAACATGTGTGAATGAAACAAAACACAACTCCAGGTCTGTTTGTGAGGAGGAAACTACATTAGATAGATCAGAAAATAGTAGTGGTAGTAGTAGTAGTAGGAGTAGTTTATTTACCTGAGCCCTCTCTCCGTCGTACTTGTACTCGCAGGTGAAGGCGGCCTCGTCAAACTTCTTCATGACCTCTCCCACTCCTTTGGTCGGATGAGCCAACATGGGCCTGAGAGGGACTCCTGGAACCAGCAGGGGGCAATGGTGAGGTCAGATGCTCAAAATGAATCAATAGTTTTACCCCAACAAATCCTATTTTTACATCTTAGTCACCTCTCAGTCACCTCAACTCATAAAAATACAACCACAGACCATCACATAGAAGTAAACAAGTTAATTCAATTCTGAAAATGAGTTTCTTAGGTTGTGTGCACCTGCAGCATCAAAAGCAATGATAAGGCTTTAATCTCTGACTATCTTTTAAGTCCTATATTATGCTTTTTATTGGCATTTTATAACTGCAAAATAACTTAAATTAATGCAGGATAAATGTCTTCAAGTATTTTTTAAACATTATATTTGATATTATACACTCGTCATACTTAGACTTTGTTAAACTATTGATATACAAGGCAAATTATTTGGACACAGTACAGTGCTGTGAAAAAGTATTTGCCCCCTTACGGATTTCTTACTTTTTTTTTGCACTTTTGTCACTCTTAGCCATTTCAGATGAAGCAAACTTATAGATAAAACTTCATATTGTGTTTGTGAGTTAAGTGCTGATTTTATTTATTAAGAGGAAAAAGCCATCTGAACCTACATGGCCTATGTGAAAAAGTAATTGCCCCTTAAACCTAATAACTGGTTGAACCACTCTTAGCAGCAACAACTGCAGAAAAGCGTTTGCAATAACTGGAGTCGCTGTGGAGGAATTTTGGCCCACTCTACTTTGCAGAATTGTTTTAAATCAGTCACATTGGAAGGTTTCCGAGCATGAACCGCCTTTTTAAGGTCACGCCACAGCATCGCAAATGGGTTCAGGTCTGGACTTTGGCTTAACAAAAACAAAATGAGGATTATGAAGTGGTCTAGTCATTCAGGAGCTGACTTGCTGGTGTGCTTTGGATCATTGTCCTTCTGCAGAACCCAAGTGCGCTTCAGTTTGAGGTCACAAACTGATGGCCAGACATTCTCCTTCAGGATTTGTTAGAGAGCAGAGTTCATGGTTCCTTCAATCACAGCAACTCGTCCAGGTCCTGAAGCAGCAAAGCAGCTCCAAATCATGACACTAACACCACCATGTTTCACTGTTTTTTAGCTCGCCGTGATTCGCTGGAGTCCAAAAGATTTAGAAATTGCTTTGTAACCGTTTTCAGACTGAGACATGTCAATTACTTTTCTTATCTGCTCCTGAATTTCTTTGGATCGCAGCATGATGTCTTGGGTTCAATATGGCCTATTTCACCTCGTCAGACAGGTTCTATTGAAGTGATCTCTTGATTTGAAAGGTTTGACAGCATCAGGCCTGGGTGTGGCTATGAAATTGAACTCCACAATAATATGATTAATCAGAGATACCTCGCCATTTAACAAGGGGTGGGGATTATTTTTTCACACAGGATCATGTAGGTTTGGATAGCATGGATAGTTTTCTCTTAAATAAAATCACAGAAAAACTGCATTTTATGTTTAATTGGGTTATCTTTGTTTAATACCTAAATTTGTTTGATGATTTGAGACGGTTAAGAATTGTTTACAGCACTGTAGCTCACACATCACAATATAATATAATAACAAAGAGCAAAAATAAAAATGATAATAATAAATCCTAAATATATAGCATTATACCCTGCAGTATAACCAAGCTGCCCTGGGGTAGACTGGCACCTGCCAATCTGCGCTTACAGCTCTGCCGCCACCACACATCATTGCCTCTCATGGTAAATTCATGCATGAGAAAGGTACATTACGTGTCTTGCCCAACAACACAACAATAATGTGCACTGGTTAATGTTGGAATTGAACCAGCATTTATGTTTGAATTCTCCAGTTTCTCATTTTATTTGGATATGTTTAATAGCTTTCCCTAAAAGTAGTAGTTAAAGGTGCACTGTGTAACTTTTCTGGTAGAGAATCAAAAACCTGCTTGAGTCCATATAGATGTTATTGTTTTTTCCTGGAATGTTCCAAGTATGGCATTTAATTGAACTATTTCTATGGAGACAAGCAGGCCACATTACATCAAGCCAAGTTACAGGTCAGATCTGTGGAGAAGTGGGTCAGCTCATGTTATTAATTAATGTTTTGTTTTGATTTTTCTTGAAGGTGAGTTGCTGAAACTTTAAGTATACTTTTTCAATATGTTTCAAATTCAAAATAAAAATATCACCTTTTAAATATTCAGCACATATATATTCAAGCCCTCAAATTCAACAGTCAAAATTCAGGGTGTAAAATTCGCAGTGAAAAATTTCACAACAAAGATCCAAGATGCCAAGACAGAAGCAATGGATCATGTGTGAGTGAGGAGGACAGAGCCTGTTTCCTATTGGCTGTTCTCACCTGTGGGGTTTTACACTTAAGAAATGAAAGATGAGGTTTTGATGAGGCAAATTCTGACCAATAAGTTCACTGCACTATTTTCTGCTTGTTACTAGGTTAGATTGGATCACTTTGGATCGATTCCTCAGGCCTTGTCATTTTGGATCTTTGCTGCATTTTTTTTTTCACAGCAAATACACTCTGAATTTTGACTGTTGTATTTGAGTGCTTGAAAATATGTTATATTGAATTTTAAACACTTTGAAAATGTACACATATAATTTCATTAACTGACATTCAGATTTTTTTTTTTTTCCTCAGAGTTAAAAAATTAAAAGTGAGAAATTAAAATTCTAAATCTGATGAAACAAATGATCTTCCATACGCGTGGAGCATAAGAACATAAGAAGATTTAGCACATGGACATCGCACATGTTTCTGTTGATAGTGGTAGTGCGTGCATGCACATGTTTCTACCGCTATCGGTAACGCAAGTATGCATTAGGTTTAATGTATTGTACAAACTCATTCCAACATTTAAATGTGTATTTTTCCAGAAATATTGGTCCTATGAACACAAAATTAAAACTGTCATGACCCCGACACCCTGCTCTTATGCCTGAAGTCCACATGTTTGTTTTTAATAAGATGGAAGAAGATCGAATCGAAAATCGAGATCGATAAATGTATCATATCACCCAGCCCTAAATGATACCCTCTACCATTTAGTCCCATGTAAATGACCAAAATGTACCTTGCTCCATACAGATCTATTGTATAAGTTGTAAGAAGCGCTCAAAATATCACACACACGTACTGTCTGCATCTGATTAGAAAGAATTTTATTGTTCAATAAACATGAAGTGTGTGTTAGCATGCTAGCTGTTGTGAAGGTAAAATTCTGCACTTTTCTCAGAGTTGTAAAAAGCTTTTATAAACTCATCGTGGTGAATAATTAGGATGCTCCGAATACATAAGTGCAGTGAGGAATAACTGAACTACTGTCTAAAATGAAATAGTTCTGATGTTCGTGTTTTTAAGATGTAAAAAGCTCCTTAATTATCGTATTTTTGAAGGACCTTATTCAGCTTGTGTGGATGTTTGTGTTACCACGGTTACCAGACAGTCATGCCTCCATCTCCAGGTAGAAGAGTTGTATTATTAGAACAGAATGTGGGGCATTTGTCCTTATGTCACGTATCCCTGTGATGCTGTAATTAAAACTATTTATCTGCTCCATTTGTCTCTATGCATCTGTGTTGCGTGTGTTTGAAGCCTGCAGCTCCGTTAGTCACATCACACACAAACAAACTTAATTTATACCACTGAAAAACACTTGTGGGTGTGAAGAAGATGTCTCAAAGTATCACCATTTTTAGCAGCTTTTTGTGCATGTTTCGGGAGGTGTGTTAGCGCCACCTCGACCCAACTGACAACTCCAAAAATACAGGAAACTAGCAATTAATCTAGAAAGTTTGGAAAGTGCATAATGTAAAACACATGACGAGATCGGGGTAACAACAGATTTTTTTTGTGTGTTTCAGAGGCGTTTTAAGGATTTGTCTATTTTGTATAATTGTAAAGTTTTTTTTTTTCTTCTTTTCTTTTTTTTAAGATTCCTATTAATAATGCATTAGATTGGTACCCCCATTTGAGCTGCCATCTTAATGTGGAGGACAGGTTTGCACGCCTGAACGAGTCGGAGTCATGTTATCAGAGACTTCATGCCCCTGGTGTCACCCATGGTAAACAGATCCAGGAGGATGGGTCAGACTAACAACTGTCCAGAAGCCCTTTCTGATGAGTGTAATGTCAAGGCCAGTTGCTCAGGCTGGCAGACTGGTACCAGGTCTGGGGTTGGTGCTTGACAGTGGGCCTCTGGTGGCCAGGCACAGGCTCACGCGCTAGCCACATTCCAAATAGGAAGTGAGCTTGTGGGCTCTTCCGACTCCTTCTGACCCTGGCTCCCATTGACTTACGTTGAAATATTGTAGTCCCTCTCTCTGTAACTGCTGCTGAGAGTCATTTTGATCTTAAAATGTTCATATTAACACACTCTACATGATCCTGCTGTTTGTTTGTTTTTTGGGGGGGTTACGCTACTTTGCACTTTAAAGCTGAACACTATGGGTAATGTCACGCTCTCTTAGTCCACTTCTTTATACCGTCTATGTTCCAGACAAACAGAAACTGGCTCTGGGACATATCACCCCGCTGGGGGAGGAGCCTGAGCTCATGTAGGAGGTGGAGCGTTACAGGCTGAGATAGTCGGCCTTAACTCCGCCCACAGGCTTAGCTCTGAAATCCAGGTCCTCTTTCTTGGGCACCTCTCTGGGAAGGTGTTACACAGGCAGGTCCCACTGGAAGAGGCCACGTCCCTCCAGAAGAACTGGATGAAGCCTCCTCGACCCAGCCCCAGAAGAAGATGGATGGCATTAGTTTGCACAGTGCCTTTCCACACAAAGCTCTTCACAGCATTATTCAGTCACTCCACACACTAGTATCGTGAGACACTACTGAAGCCACAGCTGCTCTGGGGCAGACTGACAGGGGTGAGGCTGCTAATTTACCCATCTCTAGCCTGAGGACACAACAACAGTTTGCATTAGCCCTACTGCTACAACTACTGCCCCCCTTTGGCACCTGGTATTTTCAGTGGGCTCTAACCAGGCTTGAATGTTTGGCACTTGGACAGTCACCACTGCTGCCCTGGAGTGACCCATTGCTCTGGTTGAAAAGACTGCATTTATTTGGCCTTGTTCAGAATAGCAATGCCCCACCTCCAAACAGCAGCAGCAGCCGTAATAGACCATAGATGGACAATTTAGTTTCCAATTTACGATGTTCCGATGGTGGCATGTATTCATTTTGTGAGCAGGTTCCAGGCACCTTATCTCAAATGCTCTGACATGGGAATAATTGGGACTTAATCCTTTGTTTTGGGCCTCGCAGTGATAAATGACTCCAGTGAAATAAGTGACCAACCTCCTCACAAAGATCGATACGAACCCAGAGGTAGATCACAGATATTGGATTTCAAATGCTGGGCACAAGTTATGTCTATTTTAAGATCACAGCTTGGGGGAGCTTATGTGACAATGACGCAAATTTGGAGTTTAAAGTATTAAGACTTAACGATTTGGTTAAAAAAATATAAAATTTTTCTAAGAAGCATTGTGATTGTGAATACATTTGTGATTTGATTAAATAATAGTATTCTGTTCACAGTTTAAAACACTTTCCAGAGAACTGACCAAAAGACTGAAATCTGAACTGAGAAATTAATACAAGAATGACATTTCAGAACATGTTTGTACAGATCTAAACTACAGGGTTAGCAGTTTTTACACAGAATAAGACCCCATGGACACACAGGGAGGGCATCTGACACACAGGGAGATTTTAGAACATTGTACAGATCCAAAGAATGTAGAACTGCTCCCTTCACAATTTGCTAACTGTGGTCATTCAAATTACAATTTCTCTTGCAGCCCTAGAATGAATTAAGTTGAAATATTGTGAATTTGCATGTGTCATTAGAAAAGGGAAGGACGGACCAATGTGTGATTTTGATTGAATGCTTGAATCACATTTTAAATCAGGGTTGAACAGCTGAAATGTGTAATTGTAACTTTTCTGTGATTAGATCTGCAATTTATATTTCACTGAGGATTCCGATAAACATTTGAAGGAAGACTGAAAAATGAAGTGATAAACAAATACAAGAATCCACATTTCAGAGCATTTCAGAGGTCTAAACTACAGGGTTAGGGCTTTCACACAGAATGGGAGGCCATCTGACACACAAGGACATTTCTGAATGATGTTTGTATAGATCAACACAAGTTTCATAGTGTACATGTGCAGCTGAAAACTTGAAACCATAATACAGATTTAATCTTTTTTCTCTGATGGTTTTTATAACTTCTATACATTTTTGTAAGAATACTTGGTTGATATTGTTACTGCTAATTTATTTATGACTTGAGTTTTAAAGAAGATTTATAGTGCTTGTGTCTGTTCTACAGTTATAATCTCCGATACCTGTGGATCAATAGGTTATAATTTGGACATTTTAAGTCTTAATAATATATCTAACTTAAAAGAAAAAAGTGCGCTGACTTCCCTCCTATGAATAGCTGCACATCACACTAGCAAGAGGCGCATTTGTTTTTTCATTTGTACCAAAATGACTAAACAATGCTGCTGAATCCTAGTCTGATTCCTCAGCCGGTTTTACTTCATTTCACTTCATACAAACCATCTGACCTTGCAGCCTTAGATTTCGTTCGCTCGACGGTAGGCGGGTACTTTTTATCATTTAACCAATCGCTGCTGTTTGGTCGCGACGTATGTAATGGACCACTGACGGGGCTAACTGGTATATGAAGCTTTTCCCAAATCTCGTAGGAAGAAGGACAATAACGTCTTTCCCCTTGAAAAAATTCAAACATTCTCTTTGTTACAGCTTTAAATCCAAGATCTTGGGAATAGTTGACAACACATAATATCTGGCTCTTCGCTGATTGGCTGATGCCTGAGCTTACACTTCCGGGGGTTTTGCGAACCGTCAAGTGTATTTTGATTCCTGACCTAGTTGCTGGAGAGAAGTGAAATTGAGCAGAGGCATTTGGTGGCAACAGCCTGGCTAGCTGAATCCTACACGTACCTCCGATTAAGAAAATAAAATTGAAACTAAATAAAACAAAGTAAGCGCAAAGCAGTGGGTGTGTATTGCTGGCAGTGAAAATGGGGCTAGGTCAGTAAAATGGCATCTTGAAAATAAGTAATTAAAAGATGACTCAAACATGCAGAAATCAATCCAAATACAACTTCAGAGGGTCAATGAGAAGAAAACAACTATAACTTGGTTAAAAAAAGTCAATTTTGTAGAATAAGTCTGTTTTAAGTAAAGCTATATAAGAAGCATTGTGAGAAGTTTAGTCATCAATAGCAGTCTCTAGTCTCAGTGCAGTCTGGTCCATGTTTTCTTGTATATCGTATTTACCTGGAGTGAGTTTGCAGTGTTTGGGGAGCTCTTCGATGCCCTCTTTCAGCAGAACCGGAATCAGCACGTCGTAATTGGGCATTTCACTGGTCAGAGGAGCACAGGAAGCAACGAGAGGAGAGAGGGAGGGAAAAAGAAAACAAAAATCAATCCCAGCTCAAAGGGACAGTACTTCAGAAAACGTGGTTCTTGTGCAGTTAATTTATTCCCCAAAGTGAATAAATGTGAGAGTTGGAGACAGATTGGAGCAGCAGACAAGAGCAATTCCACAGAGACAAAAGCATGTAGTGGGGTCAATACAGGAATCAATATGGAGGAGAAATATAGTTATACTTGTTTTTTAATGTGTGGTCAATGGCAGTTACTTTGGAAAATTGATTTAATACAAAAATATCAAATTGTTGTGTTGTTAAAATGTCTAAAAGTATGGATTTTCGTGAAGTAAAATGGGAAGCGTCAATTTCCTAATAGCAGGTTTCACCATTTTAACTAATTAAGCTTGGCAAAGTCTATTAATTTGAGTTTTACATTTTGGACAGTGTCAAAAACAGTACTAAATGAACAGGAATAAACCAGGGTTGAGTCAGGACTGAACCATGATGAAGCCAGGACTAAACCAGGACTGAACTAGGAATTAACTATTACTAAACAATGTCTGAGCATGTAGATAGGGAAGTTTCCTGAAAAAACCCAAACTAAAGCAGGAAAAAACATGAATGAACCCATACTAAAGCAGGACTGAACCAAGACTAATTCATGGACTAAACCAGGAACTAAACCAGGACTGAACTAGGAATAAACCAAGAATGAACTAGGACTAAAGCAGATATTGAACCAGAACTACACCACAAATACAATGAACCAGGGCCTGAACCAGGGCCTGAACCAGGGCCTGAACCAGGGCCTGAACCAGGGCCTGAACCAGGGCCTGAACCAGGGCCTGAACCAGGGACTCGAGTTGCTGTAAATTCTCTAGGTCAGGGGTGTCAAACTCAAATTCACAAAGGGTCAAAATTAAAAACTAGGACTAAGTCATGGGCCAAACTAAATATTTATTGAAAATTTTCAACAACATCTGCATTTTTTTCTCTTCTTTTGAGGTATGTAATGTTAAACCTTTTCTTATTAAAATAAATGTTTAATAATAGTTTGTTTAAACATTGAATCCAGAACAAGCAGAATATAAAATAATAATAATAAAGAAATAATGTCTCTATAGTGTATATATGACTGTAGCCGGCGGGCAGCTTTAATACTTATTTGATATGATCTAGCGGTTCAAATATAATTATATCGCAGGCCAAATTTGGCTCCCGGGCCTGAGTTTGACATGAACTTAATCAATAACTCAGTTCTAACTCAGTTCAAACCATAGACGATAAAAAGTGGATTAAGTGAGTGTGTGTCACCCACAGCAGGTAAAGGGTGAATTTGGAGCCAGGCTCTATATTATAAATCTGATTTTTTTTTTTACGGACAAAATGGCAAAAAAATAAAAATAAAAATCAGGATCATATAGCGCGGGTTAGTACGAATATTTTAAGACCAAAATGATGAGGCTCACAGCAGCAGATACAGAGAGAGGGACCACAATATTCCACTGTAAATCAATGGGAACCAGAGTCAGTAGGAGCCGGAAGAGCCACATGAGAACTTCCTATTTGGAATGCTGCAGCTAGCACATTACCCATGCCCATTTATATATACAATATATACAGTCTATGGTTCTAACCCAGGACAAACCCTGGACTCAACCAGCACTCAACCTGGATTAAACCCGGTCTTCAATTGGTCTAAATCCCACAAATCAGCTCCTTGTGCATTACCAGTAGGTCTGTTTGAGGATGAGAGTTTTTTCTTCGATCCAGGAGCGTTTGCTGTCTGAGCTCATGCCTTTGCCAGCGTCGATCACAGCAGGGGGGAAATCTGAGAAGAGAGGGGGAAAGAAAGAGAAAAAACATCATCGGTTGGTGAGGATACAGGAAAAAAAAACTCAGGAGGAGGAGAGAAGGAGGAGGACTTCAAACACTTAAAACATACTATTTACAACTTTATCCATGTGGAGTTACACCAAACGGCTGTCTAAAATTATGATATTATGAAGTACAGGGAAAAGTAACATGAATGTGTCTTGAATGTTACACGGTACAGCATTAAAATTATCTTTCATATATATAAATAGATAGACAGAGTGAGAGACAGACAGAGACAGACAAAGAGAGACAGACAGAGAGAGAGAGAGAGAGACAGAGAGAGAAACAGACAAAGAGAGAGAGACAGACAGACACAGATAAAGAGAGACAGACAGAGAGACAGTGAGAGAGACAGACAGACATAGAGAGAGACAGACAGATAACATCTCCATGGAGACAGGCAGTAGTTACACACTGCGACTTTACATTTTGATACATGGAGCAAATGATGTAAGCCTTCAGTTTCATTTTCCCTGTACACTCCTTTTCACTGGAATACTTGTATTAGTGGCTGGAGTTTGGTATAATTCCAGTTTAATTTAGAGAAGTGGCCTACCTTTAATATTTATTACCACTTTTGTCTTTGCCGGGTTCTGTGCTAACGGCTAAGGAGACACTTTTAGCAGAACTGTCAGTGTCGTCTTACTTTTTACCACAGCCGCTTTAAAGCTACGCTTCTTTAAAAAGCTCTGATCCTGCTCTGTTCAGTTGACAATTGGCAATTACAGTAAGTCACAACGCACGCACAAGCAAACACAGTACACAGCGCAACTTTAAGGAGATGCTTCTATAAAATATACCTACTACAAAGCTTTAGTAATTCATCAAAATATTAAGTTTGTCATTACTTCCCATTTTGTAAGAGCAATTATTCACACATTTCACAAAAACCCACTTCATCACAGTAATATACATGAAACTATACTATTTATAATAACGCTCAGGTCCAGCTCCCTCTGTGCCTGCCCTGCTCTGACCTCTCTGATTAAATAAAACTAAAATTATTTAAAAACTGACCAAGAAAAACAAGACCAGATTCCTCCTAAGTCGATGCAAATGAGCTGCCAACACTTTCCACTAATTGAGCCTTATTAAAAACCTGAAAATCTGAAAATCTGAAGGGGGCGAGAGAGGACAGCTTTATTTTGTATTAGTCGTGGGCAGGTGAAGCCGGGGATAAATTAGAATAAATATTTCATTTTGTCAACAAAGAGAAATCACTTAGGCCTGTAATTGTTTGGCTTTATATGTGAATAAATCAAAAGTAATAAATGCAGGATATAGAGAAGTCTGCTGAAAGAATACAAAAGGAGACGCAGCAAGTTGTCGACATAACTTTCTATTTTTACTAAAGATAAAGTACAGATGATATTATTCTAACAACGACTAGCATACTAAGAGCGCATCAGCCTTACTTCCTGGTTCACAGACGATTAAAACCACATTAGAAACAGACAACAGCACTTGGGGTCATGAGCCTGCTGTGTGCTTTACAATATATCTGAACCGGGAAAGACAAATTTGACATTAAAAGGTTCCATATTCCGCTATTTACTGATCTATGTCATAATGTAGTTTCCTTTAATCTCTAAGAAAACTCAACAATGAATTTCTCCAGGCTTTCAAAAGCGGTGGGTTAGTTTCAAAGAGTAGAACAGTTTTTGAGTGACAAGTTGAAAATACCATATGACATTTTGAGTGTAGATTTTACCTTGTCCAGGTGGGGTCAGACACACAGCTTGGCTTAATGCAGACAGGACGCTCAGCTCCGCCAGGCCTATTCTTAGTTTCCCAGCCAGCGACCTGTCAATCAAAAACAAAGACCCGCCCTCTTTAGTATTCATGGCTGTATGCACCTGCTGCCACCAAACAGCCCTCAGCCATACCAATACACCTGCACTGCAAAACACATCTGTGATAAATAAAGTGAAGATTATGGATCATCTGAGTAGTTTTTGACAAGATTAGATGTATTTAAACAAGACTATTTGATGAATTGATGAAAAATATCAAACAAATGAGAAATTGTTGCCATTTTGTCCACAGTCAAGTTTGTCAGACTTTACTAAGCCTAAATTATTACTGTATCGTAGTGCTGTGTTGAAGAAGGAGCTGAGTCCAATGGCAAAGATCGAGATTTACTGGCTAAATCTACCTTCTGTCCCCACCCATGGTCATGAATTTTTGGGTAACAACCGAAAGGGCAAGATGGAGGATGCAAATGGTCCCTCCAGGACACACTGGAGGGACTAAGTCCCTGAGGCCTGGGAACCCTGGAGAGCCCCCGGAGGAGCTGGAGGAAGTGTCTGGGGTGTAGGAAGTCGGGCCTCCCAGCTCAGACTGCTGTCTCCGCGACCCAGGCCCGGATAATGAGGAAGAAAAAGGATGGATACTATCTACCAAACCAAGTCATAATTAGAAAAACATGAGATGTTAAATGTACTCTGTTCATGCATGTGTAGTAAAAATTGTACCAGATATTCTTTGAAAACCCTGGTTATAGTCATTCTAATTGAGGCAGATAACCTTTTTTGCAGTGCAGCTACTATGTCCTTCCCAACAAACACGCGCACACATACACACACAGACATACACACACACATACAGACCCACGGACATATATAAATAGTGGATTGGATCCGCTGGTGTGATGTGCGTTTTACCTGACGATGTAGCGCGCTTCAGAAAAACGACAGGCCACGAAAAGCCCTTTGATGATGTCGATTTTCTTATTCATGGCCTGAGGGGGCGACGGTGACGGAAAATGAGATTCACAGAGGAGCAGAAGAAGAGAGAGTGGAGGGAATGCAAAAGAGAGAGGTCACTCCACAAAATACACACAGATGGGAAATATACACATGACAGATGCTAATATGACATGGCTAACATGGAAAAGTTAATGGTTTGACTGACAGCAGACTGTGGGCTTGTGTTAAACAACATGGGCAGCTGCAATAGCTAAATAAAAGTTTAGAGGTTCTGTGGGAATGAAGAAATAATCTAAATAGTTTCCTATCTGAGAATCTACTGTTTCATAAAGAAAAAGATCATCATATTATAGTTAACACAGATGTTATAGAACAGTAATGATTAGAGCTGTCAACGACTAAAGACATTTTTGTTTCACTAAAGACACTTTCTGAATAAAATCATATCATGATATCAAATATCATAATAAAATAATACACAAATCAAAATGTTTACAATCCATTAATCTACTAAATGACTACAGTAATTGTAATGATTAGAAAATTTGGATTTGTTGCTGTTACCTCCTCAAAAACAGACCTGGAGTTGTGTTTTTTTATTTCATTCACACATGTTTGAGTAAACCTTTTTAATTATTAGTCTGTCTGCATCTCCCAAGATAAAAAATGCTCTGTACCACTTTGTGATGTAATATAGTGGTAGTTTAGCTACCTTTTATCTTTAGGTCAGTAGAGATTAGTAATTCCAGGGCTGAAATCATCCAAATGATTCTAATGAAGAGGTATGGAGTTTAGAGCATTACCACATGACATCACAAGTGTTTTCTGTTTGAGAGAAAAAAAAGCCTAAATCTGCAGGGCTTGTGTGTTAAACATGAGAATAAAACAAAACACACCTCCAGGTTTGTTTGTGATGATGAAATAACATTAGAACATTGATCAGAAAATAGTGTCATATGGGCCCTTTAAAGAGGGAGTCCTATACTAAACTAAATTTTCTGAGCTTTCTACCATGTTCCAACAATGTTCATTTTCCAGTGAATACAGCATTTACAAAGCAACAAAGGTAACAGGATTTAAATAAGTTTTGTTTAAGCAATTAATAAGTGTAAAACCCCCTCTTTAATGTAAATCTACAGGTGAGAACAGTCCAGACTCACCGAGTTTCCACTCATGGCTGCGATCTCCTTCAGTTTCTTGAACACAGCGG